>NC_039362.1:64322-802630 GCF_003573695.1 Papaver somniferum
TCAACTAGGTCTGAGTGAATTAATTCTAAGGGTTTATAATTTCTAAGAACATTTTTTCTAAAAGGTTTTCTAGCATACTTTGATTCTACGCATATTTCACATTTGTGTTCCTTTTCCAAACTAAATTTGGGTATGCAGCCTACATTAGCTAGTTTAAGCATTGACTTATAATTTACATGTCCAAGTCTACCATGCCAAATATTCGAAGACTCACAAACATAAGCAGAAGAATTATTATTATTCATTACAGCAGAGTTTACATTAAGCTTATACAGACCCTCAGTCTTATAACCCTGCCCCACATAATCCTTACCCTTAGTTACAACACATTTCCCAGATTTTATTACAATTTTTAAACCCTTATCATCTAAAACAGCACAAGAAACAAGATTTTTGCAGATGTCCGGAACATGAAGAACTTCATTCAAAGTGAGAGTCTTGCCATAAGTGAGCTTGAGCCCAACTTTGCCTTTTCCTACAACCGCAGCTGCAGATGAGTTACCCATATAGAGTTTTTCTCCTTCCCCTACCTTATTGTAGGAGGTGAACATTTCTTTGTTCCCACAAACATGTTTGGTAGCCCCAGAGTCTACCCACCAGTCTCTCACATTTGTTACCATATTTACTTCAGACACCGTGCCAGAAAATTCATCTTTGTTGTTTTCAACAAAATTAGCATTATTTTTCTTTTTAAGGTCTTTATGGTTTCTACAGTGAACCGCCATATGGCCAGGATTTCCGCAAGCATAGCAATCACCCTTAATTTTATTAATGCTAGATTTAGGTTTCTGAAACATACCTTTCTTGCCTGGAGGTTTCTTGGAGTTGTTTCGGTTCTTCTCAACATAGGAACCTTTGTGTTCAGTCACATGAGCTTTGTTTGACATGTCCCTTGCTAGAAGATACATTTTTTTTCCTTGGAGCACAATAATTCTTCAACTTGAATCTTCTTACCCAGTTCAACCATAGTAACTTCAGCAGTTTCATGTCTCAGTTTATTCTTGAACTCGGACCAGGAAGTAGGCAATTTCTCGATAGCAGTAGACACTTGAAAAGTTTCATCAATCATCATACCTTCCGCAAGAATCTCATTCATAATTTGCTGGAGTTCAAGGAATTGATCAACCACAGATTTGTCATTCACCATTTTATACTCATAAAGCCTAGCCACCAAGAATTTCTTACTTCCAGCAGTTTCAGCTTGGTATTTTTCCTCCAAAGCATCCCATAAATCAAAAGCAGTAAAGTTATTCTTAGCATTATAAAAATCATACATATCATCATCTAAACAGTTCAGGATATGATTTTTTGCCATATAATTCTGTCTGTTCCAATCTTCAAGCTCAAGTTCATTGCCATCTTCGTTCATGGCTTCATCTAACAGAGCAGAAACATACTGATCTAACTCATGATAACTCAAATAAAACAACATCTTCGATTGCCATCTTTTGAAGTCTTTTCCAGAAAACTTTGCAGGCCTTTCAACATCGTTCTTACCCATTGTTACAAACAGAAAAACAGAACTATCGTGTTAAGATTGTTGCGTCTGTAACAATTAAAATACTCAAAGAAAAATGTTAGAAGGAAAATTTCTGGAAGGTAAATAAACACTCAAAATGACAAGACCCAGAGGACAGAGTCATGTGTTCAACACGCTGTCCTTAACACGATAGTTGACCGGTACGCCTCAAGAATGAGTGATGCCTATACCCTGTGGTCAAGTCGTATCCAGGATAAAACTGCCCGTTCCAAGCACTGTTAGCACTACAGTACTTGGCCACTCTTACGAACCCAAAAACTATTGCGCACAGAATGAAGTAAATAACCACACAGGGGGAGAAGACGAAAAGAAGAGGATAGTAGCTCTTCTGGACACAAAAAACGAATGAAGAACTCGAGGGGGTTTTATCGCAGAGAAGAGAGAGAGGTGTATTTAGAGCGCATTAATGAGAGAATCAATTAAAATTAAATTCGAATTAATTCAGTATTTTCCAAAACGGTATTAAAACGTTCATGCACATAAATGAAAATATTCTCGCCATAACATTCATCATAATGTCGACATATAAGACTCACCAGGTCATACCCCCCCCCATAATTAAGATAAATTAATTTTCATTTAAAATCTTTTAGGTAATAAATCAAAACAATAAACTCATTTTTATCCAACAATCCCCCACATGAATGAAATACCGATAAAAATCCGAAAAAGGAAAGCGAGAAATACCACTTAGGCAAGAGGTGTCCATGAGGTCTAGAACCTTTGCTTAGTGAGAAATTGCCGGGACTACTCGATGGACAGTGAACGCAATATCTTGAACTGCCATCGTTTCGTGTAATCCGCGATAATAACCACACGTGATATCTCTCTAGGTGCTGTCAAGTTCGTGCCATTGTGTCCTTTTTGGCCCTGGACAAATCCCGTTTCTCATAATGCTCTAGAGAATCAGCTCTATTCTCATAGGAAGCGACCCACTTCCACATTCAGATAGGTGAGTTCCATCAAGAGTGTTTACTGCTACACCCCACTTCAATCTTAAATTGAAACTATATAACTCATTAAGACTTAAAAGAAAGTCATCCTCACATGCAGTCACACTATCACGTCTACACCACAGGGAAGGGGCGAAGAATGAAATTCTCTGATAGTGTTTACCTTGACCCGCCACAAATTAGTTTCTCATTCGAAACCTTGATCTTGGGATCTCCAGTCAGCAAGGTTGAGTATCCTTCATGGAAAGTTTATTTAATGAGCCTAAGCCCCATCCCCTTAGATGCATTACTAACTATCTCCTTGGACAAACCTTTCGTCAAAGGGTCCGCGATATTCTCCTTGGACTTAACCCAATCAATGGAAATAACGCCTTTTGAGATTATTTTTTTTAGGGTATCGTGTCTTCTCTTTATATGTATAGACTTCCCATTATAGTAGATGTTTTTAGCTTTAGCTATGGCAGCTTGATTATCACAATGTATAGGTATAGCTGGCACATGCCTATGCCAGAGAGGAATGTCTTCTAAAAAGCATCTAAGCCAAGCGTCTTCCTCTCCTGCTTTATCTAACGCAATAAACTCAGATTCCATAGTGGATCGAGCTATGCAGGTCTGTTTGGAACTCTTCCAAGAAACAGCCCCACCTGCTAGAGTGAAGACATATCCACTCGTAGACTTTGACTCCTCTGAGTCTGATATCCAGTTTGCATCACAAAATCCTTCAAGGACGGCAGGATACCTTTCATAATTCAAACAAAAGGTCAAAGTGTATTTCAAATACCTCAACACTCTAAAAAGTGCATCCCAATGTTCCTGCCCTGGATTACAAGTATACCTACTTAACCTACTCACAGCATAAGCAATGTCTGGCCTAGTACAGTTCATCAAATACATCAGACTTCTTATAACTCGTGAGTATTCAAGTTGTGATACTCCATTACCTCTATTCTTTTTGAGTTTACAACAAGGATCATACGGAGTATAAGCAGGTTTACATTCAAAGTGATTGAATTTTCTAAGCACAAATTTAACATAATGAGATTGACTAAGACTATAACCGTTAGAATTTCTTCTAATTTTCATCCCTAAGATTACATCTGCAGGGCCTAAGTCTTTCATGTCAAAGTTCTCATTCAGCATGCTCTTAGTGGAATTAATTACATCCATGTTTGTACCAATTATAAGCATATCATTAACATACAGGCATACAATCACACAGGCATCATTCACAAGTTTAGTATAAACACACTTGTCAGATTCATTGATTCTAAAACCACTAGAAAACATTACATGATCAAATTTTTCATGCCATTGTTTAGGTGCTTGTTTCAATCCATACAAAGATTTTTTCAGTTTACAAACTTTTTTTTCACAACCTTTCACTACAAAGCCCTCAGGTTGTTCCATGTAAATTTCTTCATCTAATTCACCATGTAGAAAAGCTGTTTTTACATCCATTTGATGTATTTCTAGGTTATGGCCCGCAGCTATAGCAATTAACATCCTAATGGAAGTAATTCTCGTAACGGGTGAGTAAGTATCAAAGAAATCTATACCTTCCTTTTGTTTGTAGCCTTTGACTACTAACCTAGCCTTGTATTTTTGAATAGTTCCATCTATGTTACATTTCCTTCTGAAGATCCATTTACATCCTATGGCCTTACACCCTGGAGGTAAATCTACTATCTCCCATGTATCATTTTCTTTGATCACGGAGCTTCAAAAGAAGTCATGGCTTCTCTATAAGTCTGAGGATCAGACTCTGCTAGTGTTATGAAGTCAGGTCCAAAGAATGTTTTGTTTCTATCCCTTTTAATTCTTCTAGGATCAATTTATACTTCATCTTCCTCTAAAGGTAAAGTCTGACTGGTTGAAGGGACATCTAGGGGATCAACACCTCTCTTACGAGAGTCAGATTTTAAAGGAAAAACATTTTCAAAAAACACAGCATCCCTAGACTCCATAATAGTATTCACACCAAATTCAGACATATCAGAACTCACAACCATAAATCTATATGCAGGTGTATGCTCAGGATACCCTATGAAGACACATTCAACAGTTTTGGGCCCTATCTTGGTAGCTTTAGGTTTAGGGATTTGAACCTTAACCAAACACCCCCACACTTTGAAGTATTCTAAAGAAGGTTGTCTACCTTTCCAAAATTCATAAGGAGTTTTATCTGATCCTTTAAAAGGTACTCTATTCAGGATATAGCAGGCTGAGAGGACAGCTTCCCCCCACAAGTTCAAAGGTAATCCTGAACTAATTAACATGGCATTCATCATCTCCTTAAGGGTGCGGTTCTTACGTTCAGCTACACCATTCGACTGAGGTGAATAAGGAGGGGTAACTGGTGGGGCAGGAAAACACAAAGAAAAATGCTTGCAAGTATACAATGCCAATAAATAGCAAGTGAATAAGCAAGGGAAAGTCCACAGGGAGTGGGAGCACTAGAAGAGAAACCTAAGCTAGCAATGGGGACAGAGCACAAGACAAAGTGGCAGTGAGCAATGAAGGGGAAAAACAGTTAACACAAGATGGCAGTAAACAAAGCAAAGCAATATGGCAGATGGGAAGTAACAAGACAGCAAAGAACCAAGGCTGTAAGCCAAGGGAAGGGGTGATTGTGCACTGATTTCATTGCACAGTAGCTACAAATTGCAAGAACTAAACAGCAAAACAGTAAGGAAAGCAACTTGAGCAGGCAATCAAAACAGAATTTAAAGTGACAGTGACTGTAAAAAGGATTGTGGCTAAGCTAAGGGCTTAGAATCCACCTTGTGTCCTAATCAAGCAATACAATTCTAGGTTGAATTGAAAATCCTATGCATACAACTAGAATGGGAAGACAGTCAATTTGCTCACTGATATGCCCCTAGTATTGACTGTCTTTTGACAGCACAGTCAATCACAGGCATATCAGAGCACTGACCTCTTCCCATTGCTCAAGCAACACAAGCATGGAGATATCTATCCTATCAATGCATCATTCAACAGTGCACTAGGCTTCATCTAAGCCTTAGCTAGTGCAATTTAGCTCATGCTAATCATGTTAACAACATTAGCATTCCTCATATATGATAATTTAAACACAATATACAACATAGAAGATAAATCAAAACAAGCACACATTCAACTGTTAACTGTCTTAAGCAACTGAAATTGAAATTGAGATAAAATTTTGTTCACTTCTCTACTGGCTAGTCCAGAGAGTTACACAGTGCTCAAAAGATGATCACACACATTCAAGATAAAAATTCTAAAGATAACATGCAATGTTCACTATCAACTGGAATTGGAATTGGAATTGCAAATAAAATAAATTTTGTTATAATTCTCTACTGGCTAGTCCAGAGAGATGTGTAATACCCTGCTCTCCTCTAGAACTTCCCATAGAAACATCAATTTATACCCCCCATATTAAAATTAGGGTTCTAACTACTTTCCCCCAAAAACAGAAATTAGGTAAAAATAATTTACCTAATTTGAGTGAGAAATTCACTCAACTTGTCGACCCAGGCTTCAATTTCATCTCCTTGTTCTTCTCCTGCTTCAATTTCAGCTTTACAAACACTTATATCCCCAATTTCTCACCTAGGGTTTGTGAGAAGAAAGGTGAGAAATTGGCGAAATTAGTGGTTGATAAAGGAGTAGGGAGTGGTTGTAATGATGGGTTTGGTATTAGGAATGATTTGGTGGCGTAGGGAGTGGTGGTGATGGAGTCAGAGCAGGTGGAGAAGGTGGTAGAGGTCTGCAACAGGCATGGAGGAGGAGAAGGTCGACTGAATGAAGGATAAGGAGCTGTTTGGCTAGGGGTAATAGGGTTCGGGTGTTTCGGTGTTGAGCGGGTGCAGCGAGAGAAGATGTTCTGCGATTCTGAGCCGTAGGATGAGAAGGTGGTAGGTAGATCTGACGGTAATGCGGAGGCAAGTGAGGAGCGACCGTCAGATGAAGAAATACAACGAAACGAACGGTACTTGATGGAGTTAGGTACTGTAGTGTAAGGCGGAGATATCAAACTTCGATGCACAGAAAGGGAGCGACCGTAGGATGCTTCTGAAGATAAATCTGACGGCTGAAATCCGAGACGGGTATGGATTTGGGTTTTAGGCTTTTGGGTATAGAATATGGGTTTGGGAAATGAGTTTGGGCTTGGAAAACCTTGAGCCCACTTCTATTTTAAGAACAACTTTCTTCTTCAAGCCCATTTCTATCCTTTTTGGTCTTCCGCACATCATTCTTCACAGCTTCCTTGCGTAATTCCTCCTGGCTTTTCACTACTTTTCTGCTCTTTTTGCTCCGCAACTCATCCAATCTTTATTTATTACCTAAAAAATACAAAATTAAGTAAGAAAAATATTTATTCTTGAAAACAATGAAAATACAGAATATGGGATAAAATGTAGAATTAATGCATAAAAGATGAGTTAAATGCCAACAAAAAGGGATAAATATATACAATATTTGGCACTCATCAGTAACCTCGTGTATTATGCCATGTTCTACGCAAAAATCTCCTATAGGAATTATGTACTCACCACCACGGTCAGACCTAATGGTTTTAATGGTAGTATTCAATTGGTTTTCAACTTCTAGTTTATACCTTTTAAAGGCTTCTAAGGCATCATCCTTACCTCTAAGCAAATATATATGACAATACCTAGTACAGTCGTCTATAAAAGTAACAAACCATTTCTTACCACCTCTAGTTTGAACTGATTTCATGTCAACTAGGTCTGAGTGAATTAATTCTAAGGGTTTAGAATTTCTAAGAACATTTTTGCTAAAAGGTTTTCTAGCATACTTTGATTCTACGCATATTTCACATTTGTGTTCCTTTTCCAAACTAAATTTGGGTATGCAGCCTACATTAGCTAGTTTAAGCATTGACTTATAATTTACATGTCCAAGTCTACCATGCCAAATATTCGAAGACTCACAAACATAAGCAGAAGAATCATTATTATTCATTACAGCAGAGTTTACATTAAGCTTATACAGACCCTCAGTCTTATAACCCTGCCCCACATAATCCTTACTCTTAGTTACAACACATTTCCCAGATTCTATTACAATTTTAAAACCCTTATCATCTAAAACAGCACAAGAACCAAGATTTTTGCAGATGTCCGGAACATGAAGAACTTCATTCAAAGTGAGAGTCTTGCCAGAAGTGAGCTTGAGCCCAACTTTGCCTTTTCCAACAACCGCAGCTGCAGATGAGTTACCCATATAGAGTTTTTCTCCTTCCCCTACCTTATTGTAGGAGGTGAACATTTCTTTGTTCCCACAAACATGTTTGGTAGCCCCAGAGTCTACCCACCAGTCTCTCACATTTGTTACCATATTTACTTCAGACACCGTGCCAGAAAATTCATCTTTGTTGTTTTCAACCAAATTAGCATTATTTTTCTTTTTAAGGTCCTTACGGTTTCTACAGTGAACCGCCATATGGACAGGATTTCCGCAAGCATAGCAATCACCCTTAATTTTATTAATGCTAGATTTAGGTTTCTGAAACATACATTTCTTGCCTGGAGGTTTCTTGGAGTTGTTTCGGTTCTTCTCAGCATAGGAACCTTTGTGTTCAGTCACATGAGCTTTATTTGACATGTCCCTTGCAGAAGATACATTTTTGTCCTTGGAGCACAATAATTCTTCAACTTGAATCTTCTTACCCAGTTCAACCATAGTAACTTCAGCAGTTTCATGTCTCAGTTTCTTCTTGAACTCGGACCAGGAAGTAGGCAATTTCTCGATAGCAGTAGACACTTGAAAAGTTTCATCAATCATCATACCTTCCGCAAGAATCTCATTCATAATTTTCTGGAGTTCAAGGAATTGATCAACCACAGATTTTTCATTCACCATTTTATACTCATAAAGCGTAGCCACCAAGAATTTCTTACTTCCAGCAGTTTCAGCTTGGTATTTTGCCTCCAAAGCAGCCCATAAATCAAAAGCAGTAAAGTTATTCTTAGCATTATAAAAATCATACATAGCATCATCTAAACAGTTCAGGATATGATTTTTTGCCATATAATTCTGTCTGTTCCAATCTTCAAGCTCACCAAAAACCCGAGTTCCTTTTGGATTTCCTTCTTGAGTTCATTGCCATCTTCATTCATGGCTTCATCAAACGGAGCAGCAACATACTGATCTAACTCATGATAACTCAAATAAAACAACATCTTCGATTGCCATCTTTTGAAGTCTTTTCCAGAAAACTTTGCAGGCCTTTCAACATCGTTCTTACCCATTGTTACAAACAGAAAAACAGAACTATCGTGTTAAGATTGTTGCGTCTTTAACAATTAAAATACTCAAAGAAAAATGTTAGAAGGAAAATTTCTGGAAGGTAAATAAACACTCAAAATGACAAGACCCAGAGGACAGAGTCACGTGTTCAACACGCTGTCCTTAACACGATAGTTGACCGGTACGCCTCAAGAATGAGTGATGCCTATACCCTGTGGTCAAGTCGTATCCAGGATAAAACTACCCGTTCCAAGCACTGTTAGCACTGCAGTACTTGGCCACTCTTACGAACCCAACAGCTATTGCGCAAAGAATGAAGTAAATAACCACACAGGGGGAGAAGACGAAAAGAAGAGGATAGTAGCTCTTCTGGACACAAAAAACGAATGAAGAACTCGAGGGGGTTTTATAGCAGAGAAGAGAGAGAGGTGTATTTAGAGCGCATTAATGAGAGAAAAAATTAAAATTAAAATCGAATTAATTCAGAATTTTCCAAAACGGTATTAAAACGTTCATGCACATAAATGAAAATGTTCTCGCCATAAAATTCATCATAATGTCGACATAAGGAAAACGGAAATAAAATAATGTCGACATTAAGACTCACCAGGTCATACGCCCCCCCCATAATTAAGATAAATTAATTTTCATTTAAAATATTTTAGGTAATAAATCAAAAGAATTTTTTCCAAAAAGATAAGTCTTGGTTGATCCATGTCCACGGCGCAGGCACGAGCCCGAACCTGAAGACTAAGTGAAAGAAAAAATATTTTTCCCCACCCGTTCCACCCACATTTTTTTACTAAGTATCCATAAAGGATTAGTTATATAGTGGAGCTCCTCTTTAGTTATACCCAATGTGGGACTAAAGGTTCTATTTCATTCACCCATAAGAAAATGAGTAAGTTCTCTTAGAGACCCAAAGGTCCTAAGTTCAATTCCCACCAAGACATTAAAACCAAAACAATAAACTCATTTTTATCCAACAATCCCCCACATGAATGAAATACCGATAAAAATCAGAAAACGGAAAGCGAGAAATACCACTTAAGCAAGAGGTGTCCATGAGGTCTTGAACCTTTGGTTAGTGAGAAATTGCCGGGACTACTCGATGGACAGTGAACGCGATGTCTTGAACTGCCATCGTTTCGTGTAATCCGCGATAATAACCACACGTGATATCTCTCTAGGTGCTGTCAAGTTCGTGCCGTTGTGTCCTTTTTGGCCCTGGACAAATCCCGTTTCTCATAATGCTCTAGAGAATCAGCTCTATTCTCATAGGAAGCGACCCACTTCCACATTCAGATAGGTGAGTTCCATCAAGAGTGTTTACTGCTACACCCCACTTCAATCTTAAATTGAAACTATATAACTCATTAAGACTTAAAAGAAAGTCATCCTCACATGCAGTCACACTATCACGTCTACACCACAGGGAAGGGGCAGAGAATGAAATTCTCTGATAGTGTTTACCTTGACCCGCCACAAATTAGTTTCTCATTCGAAACCTTGATCTTGGGATCTCCAGTCAGCAAGGTTGAGTATCCTTCATGGAAAGTTTATTTAATGAGCCTAAGCCCCATCCCCTTAGATGCATTACTAACTATCTCCTTGGACAAACCTTTCGTCAAAGGGTCCGCGATATTCTCCTTGGACTTAACCCAATCCATGGAAATAACGCCTTTTGAGATTAGTTGTTTTAGGGTATCGTGTCTTCTCTTTATATGTATAGACTTCCCATTATAGTAGCTGTTTTTAGCTTTAGCTATGGCAGCTTGATTATCACAATGTATAGATATAGCTGGCACAGGCCTATGCCTGAGAGGAATGTCTTCTAAAAAGAATCTTAGCCAAGCGGCTTCCTCTCCTGCTTTATCTAACGCAATAAACTCAGATTCCATAGTGGATCGAGCTATGCAGGTCTGTTTGGAACTCTTCCAAGAAACAGCCCCACCTGCTAGAGTGAAGACATATCCACTCGTAGACTTTGACTCCTCTGAGTTTGATATCCAGTTTGCATCACAAAATCCTTTAAGGACGGCAGGATAACTTTCATAATTCAAACAAAAGGTCAAAGTGTATTTCAAATACCTCAACACTCTAAAAAGTGCATCCCAATGTTCCTGCCCTGGATTACAAGTATACCTACTTAACCTACTCACAGCATAAGAAATGTCTGGCCTAGTACAGTTCATCAAATACATCAGACTTCCTATAACTCGTGAGTATTCAAGTTGTGATACTCCATTACCTCTATTATTTTTGAGTTTACAACAAGGATCATACGGAGTTTAAGCAGGTTTACAATCAAAGTGATTGAATTTTCTAAGCACAGATTCAACATAATGAGATTGACTAAGACTATAACCGTTAGAATTTCTTCTAATTTTCATCCCTAAGATTACATCTGCAGGGCCTAAGTCTTTCATGTCAAAGTTCTCATTCAGCATGCTCTTAGTGGAATTAATTACATCCATGTTTGTACCAATTATAAGCATATCATCAACATACAAGCATACAATCACACAGGCATCATTCACAAGTTTAGTATAAACACACTTGTCAGATTCATTGATTCTAAAACCACTAGAAAACATTACATGATAAAAATTTTCATGCCATTGTTTAGGTGCTTGTTTCATTACATACAAAGATTTTTTCAGTTTACAAACTTTGTTTTCACAACCTTTCACTACAAAGCCCTCAGGTTGTTCCATGTAAATTTCTTCATCTAATTCACCATGTAGAAAAGCTGTTTTTACATCCATTTGATGTATTTATAGGTTATGAACCGCAGCTATAGCAATTAACATCCTAATGGAAGTAATTCTCGTAACGTGTGAGTAAGTATCAAAGAAATCTATACCTTCCTTTTGTTTGTAGCCTTTAACTACTAACCTAGCCTTGTATTTTTGAATAGTTCCATCTATGTTACGTTTCCTCCTGAAGATCCATTTACATCCTATGGCCTTACACCCTGGAGGTAAATCTACTATCTCCCATGTATCATTTTCTTTGATGGATTCCATTTCACTAATATAAGACTCTTTCCACCACGGAGCTTCAGAAGAAGTCATGGCTTCTCTATAAGTCTGAGGATCAAACTCTGCTAGTGTTATGAAGTCAGGTCCAAAGGAGGTTTTGGTTCTAGCCCTTTTACTTCTTCTAGGATCAATTTCTACTTCATCTTCCTCTAAAGGTAAAGTCTGACTGGTTGAAGGGACATCTAGGGGATCAACACCTCTCTTACGAGAGTCAGATTTTAAAGGAAAAACATTTTCAAAAAACACAGCATCCCTAGACTCCATAATAGTATTCACACCAAATTCAGACATATCAGAACTCACAACCATAAATCTATATGCAGGTGTATGCTCAGGATACCATATGAAGACACAGTCAACAGTTTTGGGTCCTATCTTGGTAGCTTTAGGTTTAGGGATTTGAACCTTAGCCAAACACCCCCACACTTTGAAGTATGCTAAAGAAGGTTGTCTACCTTTCCACAATTCATAAGGAGTTTTATCTGATCCTTTAAAAGGTACTCTATTCAGGATATAGCAGGCTGAGAGGACAGCTTCCCCCCACAAGTTCAAAGGTAATCCTGAACTAATTAACATGGCATTCATCATATCCTTAAGGGTGCGGTTCTTACGTTCATCTATACCATTCGACTGAGGTGAATAAGGAGGGGTAACCTCGTGTATTATGCCATGTTCTATGCAAAAATATCCTATAAGAGTTATGTACTCACCACCACGGTCAGACCTAATGGTTTTAATGGTAGTATTCAATTGGTTTTCAACTTTTAGTTTATACCTCTTAAAGGCTTCTAAGGCATCATCCTTACCTCTAAGCAAATATATATGACAATACCTAGTACAGTCGTCTATAAAAGTAACAAAGCATTTCTTACCACCTCTAGTTTGAACTGATTTCATGTCAACTAGGTCTGAGTGAATTAATTCTAAGGGTTTAGAATTTCTAAGAACATTTTTGCTAAAAGGTTTTCTAGCATATTTTGATTCTACGCATATTTCACATTTGTGTTCCTTTTCCAAACTAAATTTGGGTATGCAGCCTACATTAGCTAATTTAAGCAATGACTTATAAATTACATGTCCAAGTCTACCATGCCAAATATTCGAAGACTCACAACCATAAGCAGAAGGATCATTATTATTCATTACAGCAGAGTTTACATTAAGCTTATACAGACCCTCAGTCTTATAACCCTGCCCCACATAATCCTTACCCTTAGTTACAACACATTTCCCATATTCTATTACAATTTTAAAACCCTTATCATCTAAAACAGCACAAGAAACAAGATTTTTGCAGATGTCCGGAACATGAAGAACTTAATTCAAAGTGAGAGTCTTGCCAGAAGTGAGCTTGAGCCCAACTTTGCCTTTTCCTACAACCGCAGCTGCAGATGAGTTACCCATATAGAGTTTTTCTCCTTCCCCTACCTTATTGTAGGAGGTGAACATTTCTTTGTTCCCACAAACATGTTTGGTAGCCCCAGAGTCTACCCACCAGTCTCTCACATTTGTTACCAGATTTACTTCAGAAACCGTGCCAGAAAATTCATCTTTGTTGTTTTCAACCAAATTAGCATTATTTTTCTTTTTAAGGTCCTTACGGTTTCTACAGTGAACCGCCATATGGCCAGGATTTCCGCAAGCATAGCAATCACCCTTAATTTTACTAATGCTAGATTTAGGTTTCTGAAACATACCTTTCTTGCGTGGAGGTTTCTTGGAGTTGTTTCGGTTCTTCTCAGCATAGGAACCTTTGTGTTCAGTCACATGAGCTTTGTTTGACATGTCCCTTGCAGAAGATACATTTTTGTCCTTGGAGCACAATAATTCTTCAACTTGAATCTTCTTACCCAGTTCAACCATAGTAACTTCAGCAGTTTCATGTCTCAGTTTCTTCTTGAACTCGGACCAGGAAGTAGGCAATTTCTCGATAGCAGTAGACACTTGAAAAGTTTCATCAATCATCATACCTTCCGCAAGAATCTCATTCAATTTGTGGAGTTCAAGGAATTGATCAACCACATTTGTCATTCACCATTTTATACTCATAAGCCTAGCCACCAAGAATTTCTTACTTCCAGCAGTTTCAGCTTGGTATTTTGCCTCCAAAGCAGCCCATAAATCAAAAGCAGTAAATTTATTCTTAGCATTATAAAAATCATACATAGCATCATCTAAACAGTTCAGGATATGATTTTTTGCCATATAATTCTGTCTGTTCCAATCTTCAAGCTCAAGTTCATTGCCATCTTCATTCATGGCTTCATCTAACGGAGCAGAAACATACTGATCTAACTCATGATAACTCAAATAAAACAACATCTTCGATTGCCATCTTTTGAAGTCTTTTCCAGAAAACTTTGCAGGCCTTTCAACATCGTTCTTACCCATTGTTACAAACAGAAAAACAGAACTATCGTGTTAAGATTGTTGCGTCTGTAACAATTAAAATACTCAAAGAAAAATGTTAGAAGGAAAATTTCTGGAAGGTAAATAAACACTCAAAATGACAAGACCCAGAGGACAGAGTCACGTGTTCAACACGCTGTCCTTAACACGATAGTTGACCGGTACGCCTCAAGAATGAGTGATGCCTATACCCTGTGGTCAAGTCGTATCCAGGATAAAACTGCCCGTTCCAAGCACTGTTAGCACTACAGTACTTGGCCACTCTTACGAACCCAAAAACTATTGCGCACAGAATGAAGTAAATAACCACACAGGGGGAGAAGACGAAAAGAAGAGGATAGTAGCTCTTCTGGACACAAAAAACGAATGAAGAACTCGAGGGGGTTTTATAGCAGAGAAGAGAGAGAGGTGTATTTAGAGCGCATTAATGAGAGAAAAAATTAAAATTAAATTCGAATTAATTCAGAATTTTCCAAAACGGTATTAAAACGTTCATGCACATAAATGAAAATATTCTCGCCATAACATTCATCATAATGTCGACATAAGGAAAACGGAAATAAATAATGTCGACATAAGACTCACCAGTTCATACGCCCCCCATAATTAAGATAAATTAATTTTCATTTAAAATCTTTTAGGTAATAAATCAAAAGAAGTTTTTCCAAAAAGATAAGTCTTGGTTGATCCATATCCACGGCGCAGGCACGAGCCCGAACCCGAAGACTAAGTGAAAGAAAAAATATTTTTCCCCACCGTTCCACCCACATTGTTTTACTAACTATCCATAAAGGATTAGTTATATAGTGGAGCTCCTCTTTAGTTATACCAAATGTGGGACTAAAGGTTCTATTTCATTCACCCATAAGAAAATGAGTAAGTTCTCTTAGAGACCCAAAGGTCCTAAGTTCAATTCCCACCAAGACATTAAAACCAAAATAAACTCATTTTTATCCAACAATCCCCCACATGAATGAAATACCGATAAAAATCAGAAAACGGAAAGTGAGAAATACCACTTAGGAAAGAGGTGTCCATGAGGTATTGAACCTTTGCTTAGTGAGAAATTGTCGGGACTACTCGATGGACAGTGAACGCGATGTCTTGAACTGCCATCGTTTCGTTTAATCCGCGATAATAACCACACGTGATATCTCTCTAGGTGCTGTCAAGTTCGTGCCGTTGTGTCCTTTTTGGCCCTGGACAAATCCCGTTTCTCATAATGCTCTAGAGAATCAGCTCTATTCTCATAGGAAGCGACCCACTTCCACATTCAGATAGGTGAGTTCCATCAAGAGTGTTTACTGCTACACCCCACTTCAATCTTAAATTGAAACTATAGAACTCATTAAGACTTAAAAGAAAGTCATCCTCACATGCAGTCACACTATCACGTCTACACCACAGGGAAGGGCAGAGAATGAAATTCTCTGATAGTGTTTACCTTGACCCGCCACAAATTAGTTTCTCATTCGAAACCTTGATCTTGGGATCTCCAGTCAGCAAGGTTGAGTATCCTTCATGGCAAGTTTATTTAATGAGCCTAAGCCCCATCCCCTTAGATGCATTACTAACTATCTCCTTGGACAAACCTTTCGTCAAAGGGTCCGCGATATTCTCCTTGGACTTAACCCAATCAATGGAAATAACGCCTTTTGAGATTAGTTGTTTTAGGGTATCGTGTCTTCTCTTTATATGTATAGACTTCCCATTATAGTAGCTGTTTTTAGCTTTAGCTATGGCAGCTTGATTATCACAATGTATAGATATAGCTGGCACAGGCCTATGCCAGAGAGGAATGTCTTCTAAAAAGAATCTTAGCCAAGCGGCTTCCTCTCCTGCTTTATCTAACGCAATAAACTCAGATTCCATAGTGGATCGAGCTATGCAGGTCTGTTTGGAACTCTTCCAAGAAACAGCCCCACCTGCTAGAGTGAAGACATATCCACTCGTAGACTTTGACTCCTCTGAGTCTGATATCCAGTTTGCATCACAAAATCCTTCAAGGACGGCAGGATACCTTTCATAATTCAAACAAAAGGTCAAAGTGTATTTCAAATACCTCAACACTCTAAAAAGTGCATCCCAATGTTCCTGCCCTGGATTACAAGTATACCTACTTAACCTACTCACAGCATAAGCAATGTCTGGCCTAGTACAGTTCATCAAATACATCAGACTTCCTATAACTCGTGAGTATTCAAGTTGTGATACTCCATTACCTCTATTCTTTTTGAGTTTACAACAAGGATCATACGGAGTATAAGCAGGTTTACAATCAAAGTGATTGAATTTTCTAAGCACAGATTCAACATAATGAGATTGACTAAGACTATAACCGTTAGAATTTTTCTAATTTTCATCCCTAAGATTACATCTGCAGGGCCTAAGTCTTTCATGTCAAAGTTCTCATTCAGCATGCTCTTAGTGGAATTAATTACATCCATGTTTGTACCAATTATAAGCATATCATCAACATACAAGCATACAATCACACAGGCATCATTCACAAGTTTAGTATAAACACACTTGTCAGATTCATTGATTCTAAAACCACTAGAAAACATTACATGATAAAATTTTTCATGCCATTGTTTAGGTGCTTGTTTCAATACATACAAAGATTTTTTCAGTTTACAAACTTTGTTTTCACAACCTTTCACTACAAAGCCCTCAGGTTGTTCCATGTAAATTTCTTCATCTAATTCACCATGTAGAAAAGTGTTTTACATCCATTTGATGTATTTCTAGGTTATGAACCGCGCAGCTATAGCAATTAACATCCTAATGGAAGTAATTCCGTAACGGGTGAGTAAGTATCAAAGAAATCTATACCTTCCTTTTGTTTGTAGCCTTTGACTACTAACCTAGCCTTGTATTTTTGAATAGTTCCATCTATGTTACGTTTCCTCCTGAAGATCCATTTACATCCTATGGCCTTACACCCTGGAGGTAAATCTACTATCTCCCATGTATCATTTTCTTTGATGGATTCCATTTCACTAATAGAAGACTCTTTCCACCACGGAGCTTCAGAAGAAGTCATGGCTTCTCTATAAGTATGAGGATCAGACTCTGCTAGTGTTATGAAGTCAGGTCCAATGGAGGTTTTGGTTCTAGCCCTTTTACTTCTTCTAGGATCAATTTCTACTTCATCTTCCTCTAAAGGTAAAGTCTGACTGGTTGAAGGGACATCTAAGGGATCAACACCTCTCTTACGAGAGTCAGATTTTAAAGGAAAAACATTTTCAAAAAACACAGCATCCCTAGACTCCATAATAGTATTCACACCAAATTCAGACATATCAGAACTCACAACCATAAATCTATATGCAGGTGTATGCTCAGGATACCCTATGAAGACACAGTCAACAGTTTTGGGTCCTATCTTGGTAGCTTTAGGTTTAGGGATTTGAACCTTAGCCAAACACCCCCACACTTTGAAGTATGCTAAAGAAGGTTGTCTACCTTTCCACAATTCATAAGGAGTTTTATCTGATCCTTTAAAAGGTACTCTATTCAGGATAGCAGGCCGAGAGGACAGCTTCCCCCCACAAGTTCAAAGGTAATCCTGAACTAATTAACATGGCATTCATCATCTCCTTAAGGGTGCGGTTCTTACGTTCAGCTACACCATTCGACTGAGGTGAATAAGGAGGGGTAACCTCGTGTATTATGCCATGTTCTACGCAAAAATCTCCTATAGGAGTTATGTACTCACCACCACGGTCAGACCTAATGGTTTTAATGGTAGTATTCAATTGGTTTTCAACTTCTAGTTTATACCTCTTAAAGGCTTCTAAGGCATCATCCTTACCTCTAAACAAATATATATGATACCTAGTACAGTCGTCTAAAAAGTAACAAACCATTTCTTACCACCTCTAGTTTGAACTGATTTCATGTCAACTAGGTCTGAGTGAATTAATTCTAAGGGTTTAGAATTTCTAAGAACATTTTTCTAAAAGGTTTTCTAGCATACTTTGATTCTACGCATATTTCACATTTGTGTTCCTTTTCCAAACTAAATTTGGGTATGCAGCCTACATTAGCTAGTTTAAGCATTGACTTATAATTTACATGTCCAAGTCTACCATGCCAATATTCGAAGACTCACAAACATAAGCAGAAGAATCATTATTATTCATTACAGCAGAGTTTACATTAAGCTTATACAGACCCTCAGTCTTATAACCCTGCCCCACATAATCCTTACCCTTAGTTACAACACATTTCCCAGATTTTATTACAATTTTAAACCCTTATCATCTAAAACAGCACAAGAAACAAGATTTTTGCAGATGTCCGGAACATGAAGAACTTCATTCAAAGTGAGAGTCTTGCCAGAAGTGAGCTTGAGCCCAACTTTGCCTTTTCCTACAACCGCAGCTGCAGATGAGTTACCCATATAGAGTTTTCTCCTTCCCCTACCTTATTGTAGGAGGTGAACATTTCTTTGTTCCCACAAACATGTTTGGTAGCCCCAGAGTCTACCCACCAGTCTCTCACATTTGTTACCATATTACTTCAGACACCGTGCCAGAAAATTCATCTTTGTTGTTTTCAACCAAATTAGCATTATTTTTCTTTTTAAGGTCCTTACGGTTTCTACAGTGAACCGCCATATGGCCAGGATTTCCGCAAGCATAGCAATCACCCTTAATTTTATTAATGCTAGATTTAGGTTTCTGAAACATACCTTTCTTGCCTGGAGGTTTCTTGGAGTTGTTTCGGTTCTTCTCACATAGGAACCTTTGTGTTCAGTCACATGAGCTTTGTTTGACATGTCCCTTGCAGAAGATACATTTTTGTCCTTGGAGCACAATAATTCTTCAACTTGAATCTTCTTACCCAGTTCAACCATAGTAACTTCAGCAGTTTCATGTCTCAGTTTCTTCTTGAACTCGGACCAGGAAGTAGGCAATTTCTCGATAGCAGTAGACACTTGAAAAGTTTCATCAATCATCATACCTTCCGCAAGAATCTCATTCATAATTTGCTGGAGTTCAAGGAATTGATCAACCACAGATTTGTCATTCACCATTTTATACTCATAAAGCCTAGCCACCAAGAATTTCTTACTTCCAGCAGTTTCAGCTTGGTATTTTGCCTCCAAAGCAGCCCATAAATCAAAAGCAGTAAAGTTATTCTTAGCATTATAAAAATCATACATAGCATCATCTAAACAGTTCAGGATATGATTTTTTGCCATATAATTCTGTCTGTTCCAATCTTCAAGCTCAAGTTCTCATTGCCATTTCATTCATGGCTTCATAACGGAGCAGAAACATACTGATCTAACTCATGATAACTCAAATAAAACAACATCTTCGATTGCCATCTTTTGAAGTCTTTTCCAGAAAACTTTGCAGGCCTTTCAACATCGTTCTTACCCATTGTTACAAACAGAAAAACAGAACTATCGTGTTAAGATTGTTGCGTCTGTAACAATTAAAATACTCAAAGAAAAATGTTAGAAGGAAAATTTCTGGAAGGTAAATAAACACTCAAAATGACAAGACCCAGAGGACAGAGTCACGTGTTCAACACGCTGTCCTTAACACGATAGTTGACCGGTACGCCTCAAGAATGAGTGATGCCTATACCCTGTGGTCAAGTCGTATCCAGGATAAAACTGCCCGTTCCAAGCCCTGTTAGCACTACAGTACTTGGCCACTCTTACGAACCCAAAAACTATTGCGCACAGAATGAAGTAAATAACCACACAGGGGGAGAAGACGAAAAGAAGAGGATAGTAGCTCTTCTGGACACAAAAAACGAATGAAGAACTCGAGGGGTTTTATAGGCAGAAGAGAGAGAGGTGTATTTAGAGCGCATTAATGAGAGAATCAATTAAAATTAAATTCCAATTAATTCAGAATTTTCCAAAACGGTATTAAAACGTTCATGCACATAAATGAAAATATTCTCGCCATAACATTCATCATAATGTCGACATAAGGAAAACGGAAATAAAATAATGTCGACATTAAGACTCACCAGTTCATATGCCCCCCCCCCCCCCCCCCCATAATTAAGATAAATTAATTTTCATTTAAAATCTTTTAGGTAATAAATCAAAAGAAGTTTTTCCAAAAAGATAAGTCTTGGTTGATCCATATCCACGGCGCAGGCACGAGCCCGAACCCGAAGACTAAGTGAAAGAAAAAATATTTTTCCCCACCCGTTCCACCCACATTGTTTTACTAACTATCCATAAAGGATTAGTTATATAGTGGAGCTCCTCCTTAGTTATACCAAATGTGGGACTAAAGGTTCTATTTCATTCACCCATAAGAAAATGAGTAAGTTCTCTTAGAGACCCAAAGGTCCTAAGTTCAATTCCCACCAAGACATTAAAACCAAAACAATAAACTCATTTTTATCCAACAATCCCCCACATGAATGAAATACCGATAAAAATCTGAAAACGGAAAGTGAGAAATACCACTTAGGGAAGAGGTGTCCATGAGGTATTGAACCTTTGCTTAGTGAGAAATTGTCGGGACTACTCGATGGACAGTGAACGCGATGTCTTGAACTGCCATCGTTTCGTTTAATCCGCGATAATAACCACACGTGATATCTCTCTAGGTGCTGTCAAGTTCGTGCCGTTGTGTCCTTTTTGGCCCTGGACAAATCCCGTTTCTCATAATGCTCTAGAGAATCAGCTCTATTCTCATAGGAAGCGACACACTTCCACATTCAGATAGGTGAGTTCCATCAAGAGTGTTTACTGCTACCCCCCACTTCAATCTTAAATTGAAACTATAGAACTCATTAATACTTAAAAGAAAGTCATCCTCACATGCAGTCACACTATCACGTCTACACCACAGGGAATGGGCAGAGAATGAAATTCTCTGATAGTGTTTACCTTGACCCGCCACAAATTAGTTTCTCATTCGAAACCTTGATCTTGGGATCTCCAGTCAGCAAGGTTGAGTATCCTTCATGGCAAGTTTATTTAATGAGCCTAAGCCCCATCCCCTTAGATGCATTACTAACTATCTCCTTGGTCAAACCTTTCGTCAAAGGGTCCGCGATATTCTCCTTGGACTTAACCCAATCAATGGAAATAACGCCTTTTGAGATTAGTTGTTTTAGGGTATCGTGTCTTCTCTTTATATGTATAGACTTCCCATTATAGTAGCTGTTTTTAGCTTTAGCTATGGCAGCTTGATTATCACAATGTATAGATATAGCTGGCACAGGCCTATGCCAGAGAGGAATGTCTTCTAAAAAGAATCTTAGCCAAGCGGCTTCCTCTCCTGCTTTATCTAACGCAATAAACTCAGATTCCATAGTGGATCGAGCTATGCAGGTCTGTTTGGAACTCTTCCAAGAAACAGCCCCACCTGCTAGAGTGAAGACATATCCACTCGTAGACTTTGACTCCTCTGAGTCTGATATCCAGTTTGCATCACAAAATCCTTCAAGGACGGCAGGATACCTTTCATAATTCAAACAAAAGGTCAAAGTGTAAGGCTTTTAGGATTGAAGCAGATTTCGAGGGAAGAGCAAGCATGGCATCAATCGTTAGGAGATTAGAAGAGTTAGAACTACACAAAAATTCAAAACCTTCCACCACTACTCTCCGAGAACATGTCGCTTCGTCTGTATGTGCCGCTTGTAATGATCCCAACCATCAATTCCAAAACTGTCCCGATTTGCTTGCAGTCCAAGAATCTAGGCTTGAACAGGCACATGCCATGTTTCAAAAACAAGAGCATAACCCCTATTCACAGACCTACAATCCAGGATGGAGAAACCACCCTAACTTTTCATGGGCCAAAGGACCCACTCAGGGAGGACCATCTCAACCCAATCAGAGCTATCAAAACAATCAGGGATATCAGAATAACCAAGGTTATCAACACCCAAGAAACCCTCAACAACCATCAAACCCTCAACAATCATATCCTCAACATAATACCGACAAGAGATTATCCGCCATCGAGGAGATTGTCCAGAGTTTGGTGCAGAGTCAGAAGAATCTTGATCAAAAGATGGGTCAAATCTGTGATTCCATAAGTGAGAGAGAAAAGGGTAAACTTCCGAGCCAACCCCAACAAAATCCAAAGAGCATATTTCAAACAGGCTCTTCATCCTGCAAGGAAACCTCTCCAGATCAAGTCCATGCCATTACCACCCTCCGAAGTGGTAAGGTCATCGAGAACAACGTGGGCGAACCTAATGAAGCTGATACAAACCCCACTTTGTCTCCACCACCCCAGAAAACCAAAGAATCTGAGCAAGTTAAAAAGCCTGACAATTCTACTGCTGTGAATGTCCCTTTACCAACTCATCTTCCTGTGGCTCCATTTCCTCAGAGATTGATCTATCAACAGAAAAGCACTCATTACAATGAGATGTTAGACCTATTCAAAAGATTCAACATCAACATTCCTTTTCTTGAAGCAATCAAACAAATCCCTGCTTATGCCAAATTCCTCAAAGACTTGTGTACCCAAAAGCGCAAGCTCAATGTGCACAAACGTGCTTTCTTAGCTGAGCAGGTGAGATCCATCATTCTAAACAAAACTCTACCCAAGTTTAAGGACCCAGGTTGTCCAACCATCTCTTGCACTATCGGAAAACACACGGTGAATCGAGCTCTATTAGATCTAGGTGCAAGTGTGAACCTCCTGCCATACTCTGTGTATGTGCAGTTAGGTCTTGTAGAGTTAAATCCAACACCTATGACTCTCCAATTGGCGGACCGATCCGTCAAAGTCCCTCGTGGAGTGGTGGAAGATGTGCTGGTTAAGGTTGAAAAATTCTATTTTCCCGTAGACTTCATTGTCTTAGACACTCAACCTGTACAAAACCCAGATTGTCACATTCCTATCATTTTAGGACGCCCTTTCTTGGCAACGGCCAATGCGATCATCAACTGTCGGAATGGAGTGTTGAAGCTATCTTTTGGAAACATGACTGTGGAATTGAATGCGTTTAATGTTAGTCAACAGCATGTGAGTCTTGATGATGAAGATGTACATGAGGTCAATATGATGGAGAGTTTGATACAAGATTCACTGACTAGCATTTTATCAGTAGATCCCTTACAAGCATGTCCGGAAGAAGTTGACTTGGAGTTGTATGATGATGAATACATTGGTGAAGTCCAATCTTTACTCGAATCTGTACCTCATATGAACATCACTGAATGGCAGACTAAAGTGGAACAACTCCCACTTTCTGAGAAGTCCGTCATATCTTCGGATGAGTCTCCTAAGGCCAAGCAGGAATTGAAACTTTTACCTGATACTTTGAAGTATGCATTTCTAGGTCCTTCCGATACCTTACCTGTTATCATTTCTTCCCAATTAAATATAGAACAGGAAAACAAGCTTTTAGAAGTACTTGAGGAGCAGAAAGAGGCCTTGGGATGGACCATCTCAGACCTCAAAGGAATAAGTCCCACCATTTGCATGCACCACATTAATCTCGAAGAGAGTGCCAAACCATCTTGGGAAATGCAACGGAGACTTAATCCTAACATGAGGGATGTAGTCAAAGGAGAAATCCTGAAACTACTTGATGCGGGTATCATATACCCAATTCCAGATAGCAAATGGGTTAGTCCCATTCAAGTCGTGCCTAAGAAGTCAGGCATTACTGTAGTTCAGAACGACAAGAACGAATTAGTCCCTACTCGTACAACCACAGGGTGGCGAGTATGCATTGACTACAGGAAGTTGAACACAGTAACAAGAAAGGATCACTTCCCGCTCCCTTTCATAGACCAAATGCTAGAACGTGTGTCTGGACACAGTCACTACTGTTTTCTAGATGGCTTTTCCGGTTACAACCAAATTCACATAGCTCCGGAAGATCAGGAAAAAACTACATTCACGTGTCCATTTGGGACATTTTCTTATAGACGTATGCCCTTCGGGTTGTGTAATGCTCCTGCTACCTTTCAGCGATGCATGATGAGCATTTTTTCAGACATGATAGATAGTTTTCTCGAGATCTTTATGGATGATTTCTCTGTGTTCGGTTCTTCGTTCGATGAATGTTTAAATCATCTTGCACTCGTGCTATCCAGATGTAAAGAAAAGAACCTTGTTCTAAACTGGTAAAAGTGCCATTTTATGGTGAATTCAGGAATAGTTCTAGGACACATCATCTTAGAGAAAGGAATTGAAGTGGATAAAGCTAAAGTTGACCTCATTCAACATCTACCACAACCTCGCTCTGTGAAGGAGATTAGATCATTTCTAGGTCATGCTGGTTTTTACCGGCGGTTCATCAAGGATTTTAGCAAAATCTCCAGACCTCTATGCAGTCTTCTCTCCAAATATGTTGCCTTCAATTTCGATGCCGCTTGTGTGAAGGCATGGGAGGAATTAAAAACTCTTCTCACAACCGCTCCTATAGTCCGACCACCCGATTGGAAGTTACCATTCGATCTCATGTGTGATGCCTCCGATTATGCCGTTGGCGCTGTTTTAGGACAGCGAGTTGATAGACTACCATATGTGATATACTATGCTAGAAAAACCCTCAATGATGCCCAACTCAATTATTCAACTACCGAGAAGGAATTGTTTGCCGTCGTTTTCGCATTAGACAAGTTTAGATCTTATCTGATAGGATCTAAGATCATCATCTACACAGACCATGCGGCTTTGAAGTATCTTCTTTCCAAGAAGGATGCTAAAGCTCGCCTTATTCGATGGATACTCTTATTACAGGAATTCGATCTCGAAATACGTGATAAGAAAGGTTGTGAGAATGTGGTTGCTGATCATTTGTCTAGATTAACCATTGAGTCTATTGATGCATTTGAGCTGATTAGAGAATCATTTCCAGATGAACAGCTGATGTCTATCTCAGACCTTCCTTGGTTTGCTGATATTGTAAACTACCTCGCTACAGGTAGGATGCCCTCACGTTGGTCGAGACAAGACCGCTCTAAGTTCCTGGCTGAAGTTAAACATTTCCTTTGGGATGACCCATATTTGTTTAAGCACTGCCCAGATCAGATCATTAGGAGATGTGTCCCCAACACTGAGCAGAAAGATGTGATATATTTCTGTCATGACCAAGCATGTGGAGGCCATTTTAGTGCCAAGAAAACTGCTGCAAAGATCTTGCAGTGTGGATTCTATTGGCCATTGTTGTTCAAAGACTGCCATGAGTACTGTGTTGCCTGTGAACGTTGTCAGAAGCTGGGGAGTATTTCGAGGAGAAACATGATGCCATTAAATCCTATTCTGATAGTGGAAATTTTTGATGTTTGGGGGATCGACTTCATGGGTCCATTTCCCATGTCGGACAGCAAGTTGTACATCTTAGTCGCCGTTGACTACGTCTCCAAGTGGGTAGAAGCCATCGCAACCAGAACAAATGACCACAAGGTGGTTCTTTCCTTTTTAAAGGAAAACATATTTTCACGTTTTGGTACCCCGAGAGCTATCATCAGTGACGGTGGTTCACATTTCTGCAATAGGCACTTCGAATTTTTAGTACGCAAGTATGGAATAACTCACAAGGTTGCTACCCCATACCACCCTCAGACTAGTGGACAAGTGGAAGTGTCTAATAGGGAAATCAAGCACATTCTAGAAAAGACGGTTAACCCGTCTAGGAAAAATTGGTCGTTAAGATTGAATGATGCTTTGTGGGCCTATAGAACCGCTTACAAGACACCAATTGGCATGTCCCCCTATCGTCTAGTGTATGGAAAGCCGTGCCATCTGGTGTGGAATGGAAAACACACAAAAACTCTTGCAAGTATACAAGGTCAAGCTTTATAGTATAGGGATGAGTAGGAGTTAGTCCACAGGGAGCGGGAGCATACAAGAATTTTCCTAAGCTATCAATGGGTGCAAAGCACTATGGCAGTGAGCAGTGATGGATGAAGGCAGATACAAAGAACTAAAACAGTTAACACAAGATGGCAGCACAGCAAGGATTAAATGGCAGATGATATAAAATAACAATGGCAGGGAACCAAGGCTGTAAGCCAAGGACAGGAGTGATTTTGTGCACTGACTTCAGTGCACACAGCTTCAAAATGCAAGAAAAACAGGCAAGGAAATAAACTGAACTGAAAGCACAACAAAACTGAAATTGAGTGACTGAAATATGGATTGTGGCTAAGCTAAGGCTTAGTATCTACCTTGTGTCCTAATCAAACAACATATTTGTAGGTTGAGTTAAAAATCCTATGCATACATCTAGAATGGGAGGAAAACTAACTTGCTCACTAGTTTGCCCCTAGCATTGACTGTCTTTTGACAGAACAATCAATCACAGGCACTAAGAGCATTAATCTCTTCCCATTGCTCAAGCAAAACAGGGCAAGGAGTTAACTATCTAGCAACATGTCAATTGACAGTGCATAAGGCTTCAACTGAGCCTCAGCCTAAAGCAGTTTAGCTCATGCTAAACATTTTACAAACACAAGCATTCATTATACAAAATAATTCAAACACAACATACACATAACATTCAACTGTTAACTGCATAAAAAGAACAGAAATTGGAATTGCATAAAACTTGTTTCAATTCTCTCCTGGCTAGTCCAGAGATCATTCCCCCCAATACCCCCCCTCACACATCCCCTATTTATACATATAAGAAAAATCCCCAAAAATCAGTGAAGTTAGAGTGTACCCAAAAATCCAAAATTCACTCACCTAACACACTGATAACAACCCAATCAACCAACCCATGCTTCAATTAGACGTACAATTGATTTCCCCCAAAAAGTTCCCAAATCAGAAAAATTAGGGTTCTTATAAAAATTATTAAAATTTACCTAATCATTGTTGACACTGGTAGATGTCGACCCATGCCTCCAATCCTTCTCCTGATGCTTCTCTTGTTCTTCACATACCGTCAATTTGCCTCTAGATCGACCTAATTTACCTATTTCACACTTTAGGGTTTCAGTTGAAAATGTGTGAAATAAGTAAAGTAGAGGGACTAGGGAGAGGGGAACAATGATGGGTTATCATTGTTTGACGTTGTGGTGATTATGGTGGTGATGGCGGAGCAGTTGGGAGAGCAGGTGGTGGTGATGGTGGTGGTATGGCGTCTGTAGAGGAACGGAGAAGATGGAGTCGATGGTTTTGGGAAGAAAGGTGTGTTTGGTTGGGTATAGGGTGTTCGATACTTGGGTGTTAGGCGGGTTCAGCGAGGTTTGATGATCTGCGACAAGGAGCGATGGATGGGAAGATGGTAGGTGGATCCAACGGCTTTACGGAGGTAAGCGTGGAGCGACCGTCGGATGAAGGGATGTAGTAAAACGGACGACCCAAGATGGAGATGGGCGTTGCGATGTAAAGCGGGGGCTTCGGAGTTTGATGTGCGATGATGGAGCGACCGTAGGATGCTGAAATGCTTCGATCTGACGGCTGAAATCCGAGACGGGCTTGGATATAGAAAATGGGTTTGGGTAAGGGTTTTGGGCCTTGGGTATGCCAAGCCCATATCTTCTTTAAGAACAATTCTTCCTCTTCAAGCCCACTTCTAGCCTTTTGGTATTGTGCACGACATTCTTCGCGGCTTCCTTGTGTAATTCCTCCCGGCTTTTCACTACTTTTCTTCTCTTTTCGTTCCGCAATTCATCCAAACTTTATTTATTACCTAAAAATGCAAAATTAAGTAAGAAAAATATTTATTCTTGAAAACAATGAAAATACAGAATATGGGATAAAATGTAGAATTAATGCACAAAAGATGAGTTAAATGCCAACAAAAAGGGATAAATATATACAATATTTGGCACTCATCAAATACCCCCAAACCTGAATTTTACTTGTCCTCAAGTAAAACAAAACTAAGGAAATCCTAACTATACCACTGTCGCTGGTCTCTCGAATGCATTTAGCGTATGCACTAAGCCTTTTAAACCACTAAGTGTCCCTAGTGGACGAGTTGAAGTCTCGTGAAGGTTTGCTTAGAACGTACCTACAAAGTTCTAGGTCAAAATATAAGCTCAGATTCCATCAAATGTGACATGTGCAAAACAGTTTAAGCTCACAGCAAAATGGAGATGTCAATCTAGCTATCAAGGCACAATCCTAGCACTGATAACAAAAAAACATGTGATAAGAGTGTAAAGTGTATCTACACATGTGTAAAGAAAGATCTGAAGTTATGACTACTAATCACCAAGAGATAGTTTCTCAGGCTAAGAACCAGGTCGAAATCTAGCTAGCTGTCCGGACTTTACGAGAATTGTGAATGAGTTGGAGGTATTTCACAATTACTCGCGTTGTACATCAATGGCATACACCCTCCTTGCTTATTACAATGAAACAAAAATGACTCTTTACATGACTCTTATTTACATTGACTACTCCTTTTATTTTTGGAACAAGAGAGATGGAATTGATAAATACTTGATTTTTTTGTATTTTTCTGATATTTTTTTTTTTTTTTTTTTCTGATATACATCGTTTTTTTTTTTTTTTTTTTTTTTTTTTTTTTTTTTTTTTTTTTGAAAGGAAACACTTTTGATACATATACAAAAGGAAACAAAAATTACATGACACTTTGCAAGAGGTAGCCCTTTTTGATGCACCCAGTTAAATTCGATGGTTGTCTTTCTTAATGTAACCTCCACCTTCTATCCCAACCAACCAAAGAACAAGCTAGTCAAGTTTCGTTCAGTATTCTAAAGTGATTGGCAATCGTAACTTCCTATCAAACACCTTGAAGATCGAGGCCATACATGTATTGGTAGATCGTGCGCGTGCAAATTTCTTATCACTATGTGAATTGTGCTAGAATCAGGGTGCCTAAATATCTAGACTAAGACTCCTAATAATTACATATTTGCACAAGAGTCAACATTTCAAGGTAAATGAGCTCCATTTTTATGATTTTTTTTTTTTTTTTAATTTAATTTTTTTTTGATTTTTTAATTTTTTCAAAAAGAGGAGTTTTGTTTTCAATTATGCATATTATCGGTATCTACTCTATACCCCCAAACCTAAACTAAACATTGTCCTCAATGTTTCAAAATATGGAAAGAATTATAAAACAATATATGAAGAGGAACATGCTGAGTAGAGTAAAAGGAGAGAGAATACCCGATTGTACGGCGAAAGCTCGATTAAAACTCCGTTATTCAAGGCAAAAATCCATCATATTAGGAGTCACAATGGATGAGCACAAATATACAAAAGGAAATTTAACTAACACATTATCTACAAGAAAATTTGGTTTTTAATGGGATTGGACCTTTTTGGAAAATTTGGTTTTGTTGGAGACATTTGGTTTTGATGGGAAAACGAAAATTTTGGTTTTTAGGGAAATTTGGAAAACTTTTTGGTTATTTAGGGAAAGAGTGGACCAGTTTAGTCCACATAGACTGGGTCCTCCAGGTTGGTTGTTTCAATGTCGGGTGGAAATGGCTCAAGGAATGGCTTTAATCTCTGCCCGTTGACTTTGAAAACGTTCTTGTTGGAACATCCTCCAGCTCTACAGCTCCATGAGGAAAAACTGTGCGTACTAGGTACGGACCCTTCCATCTGGAACGCAGTTTTCCTGGAAAAAGATGTAATCGGGAGTCATACAGCAAGACTTTCTGACCAGGAGTGAAGGATTTGCGTAGAATACGCTTGTCATGAAATATCTTCATCTTTGCTTACAGCTTGGCACTGTCATAAGCCTCATTTCTCAATTCTTCCAACTCGTTGAGTTGAAGTTTCCTTTGACCAGCTTCGTCCAGAGAAAAGTTCAGCTTTTTGATTGCCCAGTAGCACGATGTTCTAATTCCACAGGTAGATGGCACGGCTTTCCATACACTAGACGATAGGGGGACATGCCAATTGGTGTCTTATAAGCTGTTCTATAGGCCCACAAAGCATCATTCAATCTCAATGACCAATCTTTCCTGGACGGGTTACCGTCTTTCTAGAATGTGCTTAATTTCCCTATTAGAACTTCCACTTGTCCACTAGTCTGAGGGTGGTACGGAGTAGCAACCTTGTGAGTTATGCCATACTTGCGTACTAAAGACTCAAAGTACTTGTTACGAAAATGTGAACCGCCGTCACTGATGATAGCTCTAGGGGTACCAAAACGTGCAAATATGTTTTCCTTTAGAAATGAAAGTACCACCTTGTGGTCATTTGTTCTGGTTGCTATGGCTTCTACCCACTTAGAAACGTAATCAACTGCGACTAGGATGTACAATCTGTCAGAATGGGAAATGGACCCATGAAGTCATCCCCCAAACATCAAAAATCTCCACAATCAAAATGGGGTTCAATGGCATCATGTTTCTCCTCGAAATGCTTCCTAGCTTTTGACAGCGTTCACAAGCAACACAATAATCATGGCAATCCTTGAACAATGATGGCCAATAGAATCCACACTGCAAGATCTTTGCAGCGGTTTTCTTGGCACTGAAATGGCCTCCACATGCTTGGTCATGACAGAAAGATATCACATCTTTCTGTTCGGTGTTGGGGACACATTTCCTAATGATTTGGTCTGGGCAGTACTTAAACAAATATGGGTCATCCCAAAGGAAATGTTTAACTTCGGCCAGGAATTTAGAGCGGTCTTGTCTCGACCAACGTGAGGGCATCCTACCTGTAGCGAGGTAGTTAACAATATCAGCAAACCAAGGAAGGTCTGAGATAGACATCAGCTGTTCATCTGGGAATGATTCTCTAATCAGCTCAAATTCATCAATAGACCCTAAAGTTAATCTAGACAAATGATCAGCAACCACATTCTCACAACCTTTCTTATCACGGATTTCGAGATCGAATTCCTGTAATAAGAGTATCCATCGAATAAGGCGAGCTTTAGCATCCTTCTTGGAAAGAAGATATTTCAAAGCCGCATGGTCTGTGTATATGATGATCTTAGACCCTATCAGATAAGATCTAAACTTGTCTAATGCGAAAACGACGGCAAGCAATTCCTTCTCGGTAGTTGAATAATTGAGTTGGGCATCATTAAGGGTTTTGCTAGCATAGTATATCACATATTGTAGTCTATCAACTCGCTGTCCTAAAACAGCACCAACAGCATAATCAGAGGCATCACACATAAGTTCGAACGGAAGCTTCCAATCGGGTGGTCGGACTATAGGAGCGGTGGTGAGAAGGGTTTTTAATTCCTCCCATGCCTTCACACAAGCAGCATCGAAATTGAAGGCAACATCTTTGGAGAGAAGACTGCACAGAGGTCTGGAGATTTTGCTGAAATCTTTGATGAATCGCCGGTAAAAACCAGCATGACCTAGAAATGATCTGATCTCCTTCACAGAGCGAGGTTGTGGTAGATGTTGAATGAGGTCAACTTTAGATTTATCCACTTCAATTCCTTTTTCTGAGATGATGTGTCCTAGAACTATTCCTGAATTCACCATAAAATGGCATTTTTCCCAATTTAGAACAAGGTTCTTTTCTTTACATCTGGATATCACGAGGGCAAGATGCTTCAAACATTCGTCAAACGAGGAACCAAAAACAGAGAAATCATCCATAAAGATCTCGAGAAAACTATCTATCATGTCAGAAAAAATGCTCATCATGCAACGCTGAAAAGTAGCAGGTGCATTACACAACCCGAAGGGCATACGTCTATAAGTAAACGTCCCAAATGGACACGTGAATGTAGTTTTTTCCTGATCTTCTGGAGCAATGTGAATTTGGTTATAACTGGAAAAGCCATCTAGAAAACAGTAGTGACTGTGTCCAGACACACGTTCTAGCATTTGGTCAATGAAAGGGAGCGGGAAGTGATCCTTCCTTGTTACTGTGTTCAACTTTCTGTAGTCGATACATACTCGCCATCCTGTGGTTGTACGAGTAGGGACTAACTCATCCTTGTCGTTCCGAACTACAGTAATTCCTGACTTCTTAGGCACAACTTGAATGGGACTAACCCATTTGCTATCGGGAATTGGGTATATGATACCCGCATCAAGTAGTTTCAGGATCTCTCCTTTGACTACATCTCTCATGTTAGGATTAAGTCTCCTTTGCATTTCCCTCGATGGTTTGGCATTCTCTTCAAGGTTAATGTGGTGCATGCAAATGGTGGGACTAATTCCTTTGAGATCTGAGATGGTCCATCCTAAGGCCTCTTTGTGTTCCTTAAGTACTTCTAAAAGCTTACTTTCCTGTTCCGTGTCTAAACATGATGAAATAATGACAGGTAAAGTATCAGAAGAACCTAGGAATTCGTACTTCAACGTACTAGGCAATGTTTTCAATTCAAGCTTGGGTGGCTCAACAAAGGATGGAATAAGCTTGGAATCAGAGAGTAAGGGTGGTTCCACTTCATATTTCCTTTCAGTGATGTCCATTTGAGGTACAGATTCGAGCAGAGATAGGACGTCACTACAGTATGCATCATCATAGGAATCTGAGTTAAAGTTCTCCATACATGCTTGAAAGGGGTCGACGGATAGAATGTTAGTCAACGAATCTTGCATTAATCCTTCAATCATATTAACTTCATGCACATCATCATCATCAAGATTCACAGGTTGTTGACTAATATCGAACACATTCAATTCTACCGTCATGTTGCCAAAAGACAGTTTCAACACTCCATTACGACAATTAATGATTGCGTTTGACGTAGCCAAGAAAGGACGTCCTAAGATGACAGGAATGTGACAGTCTGGGTTTTGTACAGGTTGAGTGTCTAAGACAATGAAGTCTACGGGAAAATAGAATTTGTCAACCTTGATCAAAACGTCTTCGACCACTCCACGAGGAATCTTGACAGATCGGTCTGCCAGTTGTAGAGTGATAGATGTTGGTTTCAACTCCCCAAGACCTAACTGCTCATAAACAGAATATGGCAGTAGGTTAACACTTGCACCTAGGTCTAATAACGCTTTATTGACCGTGTGTTCTCCTATAGTGCAAGAAATTGTTGGACATCCTGGATCCCTAAACTTGGGTGGAGTTTTTTTCAGAATGATGGAACTCACCTGCTCAGCTAAGAAAGCACGTTTGTGCACATTGAGCTTGCGCTTTTGAGTACACAAGTCTTTGAGGAATTTGGCATAAGCAGGGATTTGCTTGATTGCTTCAAGAAAAGGAATGTTGATGTTGACTCTCTTGAACAGATCTAACATCTCATTGTAATGGGTACTTTTCTGTTGATAGATCAATCTTTGAGGAAATGGGGCAACAGGAGAATGAGTTGGCAAAGGGACATTCACAGCAGTAGAATTGTCAGATTTTCCAACTTGCTCAGATTCTTTGGTTTTCTGGGGTTGTGGAGACAGCGTGGAATTTGTATCAGATTCATTAGGTTCGCCCACGTTGTTCTCGATGACTTTACCACTTCGGAGGGTGGTAATGGCATGGACTTGATCGGGTGAGGTTTCAGTGCAGGATGTTGTGCCTGTTTGAAATATCCTCTTTGGATTTTTTTGGGGTTGGCTAGGAAGTTTACCCTTTTCTCTCTCACACATTTGATCCATCTTTTGATCAAGATTTTTCTGACTTTGCATCAAACTCTGGAACATTTCCTCTAGGGTGGATAATCTCTTGTCGGTATTGTGTTGAGGATATGATTGTTGTTGAGAGTTTGATTGTTGTTGAGGGTTTCTCGGGTGTTGATAACCTTGATTGTTCTGATATCCCTGATTGTTTTGATAGCTCTGATTGGGTTGAGATGGTCCTCCCTGAGTGGGTCCTTTTGACCATGAAAAGTTAGGGTGGTTTCTTGATGAGTGCTAAAAAGTGCATATTTCTATATATTTTTCTTGGCATTTAACTCATCTTTTGTGCATTAATTCTACATTTTATCCCATATTCTGTATTTTCATTGTTTTCAAGAATAAATATTTTTCTTACTTAATTTTGCATTTTTAGGTAATAAATAAAGATTGGATGAGTTGCGGAGCGGAATAGAGCAGAAAAGTAGTGAAAAGCCGGGAGGAGTTACGCAAGGAAGCCGCGAAGAACGTTGTGCATAAGACCAAGAGGCTAGGAATGGGCTTGAAGAAGAAGAATTGTCCTTAAAGAAGATATGGGCTTGGCATACCCAAGGCCCAAAGCCCTTTCTCAAACCCATTTCCACTATCCAAGCCCGTCTCGGATTTCAGCCATCAGATCAGTTCTCAGAAGCATCCGACGGTCGCTCCCTTGCTGTGCATCGAAGTTTGATATCTCCGCCTTACACTACAGCACCTAACTCCATCTTGAGCCGTCAGTTTCGTTGTATTTTTGCATCCAACGGTCGCTCATGATCTGTCTCAATTTCTCCGTTAGATCCGTTTCAGAAGTTATCATCCTACGCCTTTCATCACCGAACACCAAGGTTCGATGATCCCGCTCAACACTCAAACACCTAAGTTTTTATCCCACAAACCAAACAACCCCTAGCCAAAACCTAATCGAGCTCACCCCATCTTCTTCCCCATTCTCTCTGCAAAAACCATGTCCGCCACCAACTCCGCCTGCCTCTGCCTCAACCACCACCACGCCTCTTCCAAAAGCCATCATGGCTACTTGTAATCATAACCCATCATTACCCTACCTCTCTAGACACATATTCTATCGATTTCAACCCCTTTTCTTCACAGAAACCCTAGGTTTGAAATTGGTAGAATAGGTGAAGTTGGAGAAGAAATCAGAGCATGGGTAGATGCGATTGGATCAACAGAAGCATGGGGGGAAGATTTAGAGTTGTTATCAGTGTATTAGGTAAGTCAATTTCACCTTTTTGTGAAACCCTAATTGCTGACATTTGGGTATTTTGGGGGAATTGTAACTGAATATAAATTGGGGTCATGGGTTGTGAAATTGACATGTTTGGACTAGCCTGCATCCAGAACTTTCAAGTTCTGTTAAATGATCATTTGTTTGTGCTGTTAATGTTGTGTTCATGTGTAAATGTAACATCCTGTTGTGTTCTGTGTGTGATTGTATTATCCATGTTATGTTTGTGTTAATTAGTTTGTGTGTTTTGTTTCTACACATGATCCTGTAAGTCCCCTGTTTAACTCACATGTTCTTATTCTGAGTCTTAATGCTTGACAACCATGAGGACTCTTAACTGCAACATGTTCTGATTCCCCACTAGGGTGAGAAAACAACTGAACCATGATGGTTAGCTATTAGGATGGTTTTTGCTGAACTTAAAGTAGCTTAGGCTAGTTAGAATCCTAAAAGCCCAACTGATTTGTGATTAGTGGTGCTGTAAGAAGACCACTAATGCTAGGGGTCAGTGGTGGCTCTAAGGAATTAATCAGCTACATTAGTTAGTAAGCCACTGCCTAGTTAGTCTGTGATTGGTTGTGCCTTAAACAGACAGCCAATACTAGGGGTTAGCTAAGGCTGTAAGGTTGGTTAACTAGACATTTGACAAAAACTTAACCTAGGTGAACTGGCTAGGTAAAGGGAATTCTCACCCATCTCCTTACACTTCCCATCCACAATTTCTTTTCCATGTTTTGTTTTGATTAAATTGTTCTTAGTTTTTCTTATTCTTTGCCACTGCCTTTGGCTCACTGCCACTGATTTTTTCTTTGGTTCTTTAGTTCACTGTCTGTCACTAGCTCAGCTATCTAGGAAACTTCAATTCACCCCAAGTCTCTGTGGAATGATCCCTTGCTTACTTTCTATACTAAAACTTGGCCTTGTATACTTGCAAGAGTTTTTGTGTGTTTTCCAAACCACATCAAGTTTTTGGCGCCGCTGCCGGGGACTTGGCTGTCGTGTTTTTGAAGTTTTTCTTGCTGTTCTTTGCATGCTCATACCTGCTGTGTAGTTCTGATAAGCATCTTAGTGTACTCATCTTGCATATTGCATCTGTAGCTGTAACTTAGTACCACCTCTAGTGCATCTGCATCATTTGCATAATCTCTTCTCCTTTGCTTCAACTGCATCATTCTGGGAACTGAACCTCTTCTCTGAGTTGCCAGGTGCTTGTGGTGCTGCTGTTGCAGCCTGTTGCTGCTGAATTGCTCCTGTTGTTGTTGCTGTGACCTTGCTGTGAGGCTGAGAACAAACCTCTGGTGCTGATGTGCTGCTGTGAAGCCCAAATAGAGCTGAGCTGCTTCTCCTGCTGCTGCTCCTGATCCTGCTGCTGTGCCTCAGCTGTTGCTGCTGTGCAAAGGCAAGCTGCTGCTACCCCCTGCTGGTCCTGCTGTTGCTATGATCCAAAGCCCAACTGGGCTGATTCCAAGCAGCTGAAAAAGAACAAAGCCCAACTGGGCTTTGCAACTGAAATACCCAACTGGGCCTCAGAAAAGCCAAAGCTTAGGATGATCTAAAGCCCAACTGGGCTTTTGCAACCAAACTGAGCAGCTGGGCTGTGCTTCAAAGGTAAGCCTAAACCCATTAAGAGAACCCAACCTGTGGGCTTCCATTTTTAATTTGTGGGCTTGTAATAATTTTTTCCATTTTTTTTTTGTTGGGCTTGTAATTTAAGTTAACTTTTGGGTTTGTATTTGAGCTTAACTGTGGGATTGTCCCTATCAAAATTTTGGGTTTCAAAAACCCAACAAACAACCTAAACAAGGTTAACTGAACCTACCAACTCAGCTGGGCTTCATTAGTTTCTGGGCTTACTAAAGTCGTTAGTGGGCCGTGTACCCAAACTCTAGGCCGAAAGTTGGGCTCTGTTTCACAACAGTTCTCCAAACCCATTGCCTCACCAAAGCACAACCAAAACAGTGGGCTTATCCCCATAAAAACCAAATGTTTCCCATCAAAAACCAAATGTTTTTCATTCCCATAAAAACCAAATTTTTCCCAAAAATCCAAACCCATTAAAAACCAAATTTTGGGCTTTGTAATATAGTTACTTAGCTTTTGAGCCCAATCATGTCTAGATCTTTCTACAGTTGGGGAATACAACAAATCCCTTAGAGAACTTGCGTGTGGACATACTTCACGTTATGAACCTCCCATAGACCATGATGTCAATAGTCATAGGAATTATTATGGACATTTTCAAAGTCCCGAGCCTCAATACTTGAACCCTAATGACTATTCACACATGCATCATTCGCCACAACGTGAAAATGAACATTTTGCTAGTGCCTCACCCACACAATCACTGATCGATCAATTAGAAGCTCGAATCGCAGCTTTAGAAATGCAATCACATGAGGAATCTACATCTAAGTTTCTTAGGCAACCTGAAATCTATGCATGTCCCGCATGTGATGGCTTAGACCACACTATTGCGAATTGCTATATTTTCCATGAATTTAGGCGGACTGGAGAAATTCCAAGGTTTGTAGAACCTACAGATTATTATGATGGTGGTTATTGGGACCATAATCAACCTTTTCAAGGTTGCGATCAACCATTTATAGACCCTAACGACCATGCACCCATGTATCAATCACCACAAGGGGAGGACGAACAATTTCACATGAGCCCTTGTATGCAATCTATAATGGAAAACATCAATCTCCTCAACAAAACAACTGCTAGTTTAGAAATGCATACATTGAATGATCATAGCAGCATTTTTATCCCTAATGAAATTAATTATCAAAATAGTGTTTTTAACCCTACTCATGATAGTCATATTGAACATGAACCTAATCTAGAGGTAAATGAGTGGAATAGAAACACTATAGTTTTTAGGGAAGGACACTCTTGTTTTGTTGAGGATGATAATAATTATGATATTATATTAGAAGAACATGTCTATACTGATGATGTTATGGAACCTTTGGGTTCAAATACATTAGGCTTCTCTGCCCAGACCTTAATGAATGATATCTCTTCTAGTATTCCATATGATGTTTCCATTGAATTGCCGATGCATGAGGACAAATCTGTTGATGATGTTGATGATTCTGATTGTGAACTTGCTAATTTGATTGATGATTGTGAGCATGATGTGACATGTGTAGATGATTTAGGAGATTTTGATTTGATTGATAATGACGTGCCTATTCTCCTACATGAGTCACAATCTGATGGCCTTCCACCCAACCTAATTTGGTTTGTACCAATATTGTAAACCAATTTTCTGAGAATGCCTAATCTAGTTTGGAACTGTGTGCTTCCCAAGTCCTCTTGGACAATCTTGCATTTAAATATATATCTTGGAGGAACCACAGTCGGAAATTGCATGTTGCCCGTCCATAGCAAAGTACACTTTGAGTTAGATCTTGTGCATGATGAACCCCCAAAACTGCGCGATTTTGTTTTCAAAATTGTATCTTCTGTAAAATCCAGGTTTGGGGGTAGCTCATTTGGTTTCACAGCTTCACGTGCTTTTCTTTCATGTGTGAAGTTGTTGAAACCGCTACACTTTGTCTTTTGGGTTGATCCTCAACTCTTTAAACTTTTGGTGTATGGTGAATTTTTTGTATATAATCCAGTAGATAAATTTTAAAACTTTTTGGTTTCTTTTGTATATATTTTTGCTAATCCAATATAATCTAAGTTGAAAATGTTGGATTCTAGCCGGTGAATAATGGAGTTCGGTTCGTGTTTTCGACGAATCGGGTATTCTCTCTCCTTTTACTCTACTTAGCATGTTCCTCTTCATATGTTGCATTATAATTTTGTTATCTTTTGAAACATTGAGGACAATGTTTAGTTTAGGTTTGGGGGTATGGAATGGATACCATGATAATATGCTATAATTGAAAACGAACTCCTTCTTCTTTTGAAAAAATCGAAAAAATTCAAAAAATAAAAAAATAAAAAATTGAAAAAAAACATAAAAATGGAGCTCATTTACCTTGAAATGTTGACTCTTGTGCAAATATGTATTTTTTTAGGAGTCTTAATCTAGATATTTAGGCACCCTGATTCTAGCACAATTCACATAGTGATAAGAAATTTGCACGCGCACGATCTACCAATACATGTATGGCCTCGATCTTCAAGGTGTTTGATAGGAAGTCACGATTGCCAATCACTTTAGAATACTGAACGAAACTTGACTAGCTTGTTCTTTGGTTGGTTGGGATAGAAGGTGGAGGTTACATTAAGAAAGACAACCATCGAATTTAACTGGGTGCATCAAAAAGGGCTACCTCTTGCAAAGTGTCATGTAATTTTTGTTTCCTTTTGTATTTGTATCAAAAGTGTGTTCTGAAAAAAAAAAAAAAAAAAAAAAAAAAAAAAAAAAAAAAAAAAAAAAAAAATCAAGTATTTATCAATTCCATCATCTCTTGTTCCAAAAATAAAAAGAGATTTGTCAATGTAAATAAGAGTCATGTAAATAGTCATCTTTTGTTGTTTCGTTGTAATAAGCAAGGAGGGTGTATGCCATTGATGTACAACGCGAGAAATTGTGAAATACCTCCAACTCATTCACAATTCTCGTAAAGTCCGGACAGCTAGCTAGATTTCGACCTCAGTTCTTAGCCTGAGAAACTATCTCTTGGTGATTAGTAGTCATGACTTCAGATCTTTCTTTACACATGTGTAGATACACTTTACACTCTTATCACATGTCCTTATTTGTTATCAGTGCTAGGATTGTGCCTTGATAGCTAGATTGTCATCTCCATTTTGCTGTGAGCTTAAACTGTTTTGCACATGTCACATTTGATGGAATCTGAGCTTATATTTTGTCCTTAGGTTTTGTAGGCACACCTCTGGTAAACCTTCACGAGACTTCAACTCGTCCACTAGGGACACTTAGTGGTTTAAAAGGCTTAGTGCATACGCTAAATGCATTCGAGAGACCAGCGACAGTGGTATAAGTAGGATTTCCTTAGTTTTGTTTTACTTGAGGACAAGTAAAATTCAGGTTTGGGGGTATTTGATGAGTGCTAAAAAGTGCATATTTCTATATATTTTTCTTGGCATTTAACTCATCTTTTGTGCATTAATTCTACATTTTATCCCATATTCTGTATTTTCATTGTTTTCAAGAATAAATATTTTTCTTACTTAATTTTGCATTTTTAGGTAATAAATAAAGATTGGATGAGTTGCGGAGCGGAATAGAGCAGAAAAGTAGTGAAAAGCCGGGAGGAGTTACGCAAGGAAGCCGCGAAGAACGTTGTGCATAAGACCAAGAGGCTAGGAATGGGCTTGAAGAAGAAGAATTGTCCTTAAAGAAGATATGGGCTTGGCATACCCAAGGCCCAAAGCCCTTTCTCAAACCCATTTCCACTATCCAAGCCCGTCTCGGATTTCAGCCATCAGATCAGTTCTCAGAAGCATCCGACGGTCGCTCCCTTGCTGTGCATCGAAGTTTGATATATCCGCCTTACACTACAGCACCTAACTCCATCTTGAGCCGTCAGTTTCGTTGTATTTTTGCATCCAACGGTCGCTCATGATCTGTCTCAATTTCTCCGTTAGATCCGTTTCAGAAGTTATCATCCTACGCCTTTCATCACCGAACACCAAGGTTCGATGATCCCGCTCAACACTCAAACACCTAAGTTTTTATCCCACAAACCAAACAACCCCTAGCCAAAACCTAATCGAGCTCACCCCATCTTCTTCCCCATTCTCTCTGCAAAAACCATGTCCGCCACCAACTCCGCCTGCCTCTGCCTCAACCACCACCACGCCTCTTCCAAAAGCCATCATGGCTACTTGTAATCATAACCCATCATTACCCTACCTCTCTAGACACATATTCTATCGATTTCAACCCCTTTTCTTCACAGAAACCCTAGGTTTGAAATTGGTAGAATAGGTGAAGTTGGAGAAGAAATCAGAGCATGGGTAGATGCGATTGGATCAACAGAAGCATGGGGGGAAGATTTAGAGTTGTTATCAGTGTATTAGGTAAGTCAATTTCACCTTTTTGTGAAACCCTAATTGCTGACATTTGGGTATTTTGGGGGAATTGTAACTGACTATAAATTGGGGTCATGGGTTGTGAAATTGACATGTTTGGACTAGCCTGCATCCAGAACTTTCAAGTTCTGTTAAATGATCATTTGTTTGTGCTGTTAATGTTGTGTTCATGTGTAAATGTAACATCCTGTTGTGTTCTGTGTGTGATTGTATTATCCATGTTATGTTTGTGTTAATTAGTTTGTGTGTTTTGTTTCTACACATGATCCTGTAAGTCCCCTGTTTAACTCACATGTTCTTATTCTGAGTCTTAATGCTTGACAACCATGAGGACTCTTAACTGCAACATGTTCTGATTCCCCACTAGGGTGAGAAAACAACTGAACCATGATGGTTAGCTATTAGGATGGTTTTTGCTGAACTTAAAGTAGCTTAGGCTAGTTAGAATCCTAAAAGCCCAACTGATTTGTGATTAGTGGTGCTGTAAGAAGACCACTAATGCTAGGGGTCAGTGGTGGCTCTAAGGAATTAATCAGCTACATTAGTTAGTAAGCCACTGCCTAGTTAGTCTGTGATTGGTTGTGCCTTAAACAGACAGCCAATACTAGGGGTTAGCTAAGGCTGTAAGGTTGGTTAACTAGACATTTGACAAAAACTTAACCTAGGTGAACTGGCTAGGTAAAGGGAATTCTCACCCATCTCCTTACACTTCCCATCCACAATTTCTTTTCCATGTTTTGTTTTGATTAAATTGTTCTTAGTTTTTCTTATTCTTTGCCACTGCCTTTGGCTCACTGCCACTGATTTTTTCTTTGGTTCTTTAGTTCACTGTCTGTCACTAGCTCAGCTATCTAGGAAACTTCAATTCACCCCAAGTCTCTGTGGAATGATCCCTTGCTTACTTTCTATACTAAAACTTGGCCTTGTATACTTGCAAGAGTTTTTGTGTGTTTTCCAAACCACATCATTTCTCCATCCTGGATTGTAGGTCTGCGAATAGGGGTTATGCTCTGGTTTTTGAAACATGGCATGTGCATGTTCAAGCCTAGATTCCTGGACTGCAAGCAAATCGGGACAATTTTGGAATTGATGGTTGGGATCGTTACAAGCGGCACAAACAGACGAAGCGACATGTTCTCGGAGAGTAGTGGTGGAAGGTTTTGAATTTTTATGTAGTTCTAACTCTTCTAATCTCCTAACTATTGATGCCATGTTTGCTCTCCCCTCGAAATCTGCTTCAATCCTAAAAGCCTTCGCTTCGGATGTAGTCTTTCTGGGTTCACGGATGGATTCCCAATGTTGCGTCTTTTCAACTACTTCAATCAAGAAGTCCCAAGACGCATCAGCAGTTTTGTCTACGAATAGACCATTACACATCGACTCAACCGTTGTTCGGGTGGACACATCTAGACCTTCATACAAAATTTGCACAAGTCTCCATTTTTCAAAACCATGATGGGGACATTGGAGCAATAATTCATTGAATCTCTCCAAGTATCTAGCTAAGGTCTCACCTTCTAATTGCACAAAGCTATTCAGACTTTGACGAATTGTCGCAGTCTTGTGGTTCGGGAAAAACTTTTTGAAAAACTCCTTTATGAGTTCATCCCATGTCATGATGGATTGAGGCTGTAAAGCATAAAGCCAGGCCTTTGCTTTATCTTTCAGGGAGAAAGGAAAGAGCCTTAACTTTAGGGTTTCGTCGGACATTTGAGTGAAACGCAGAGTTCCACAAATTTCCTCGAATTCTCTCACGTGGTGGTACGGGTTTTCATTCTCAACACCTCTAAAAATAGGAAGCATCTGTATTGTGCTTGATTTCAGCTCATAATGGCCATTAGCCTCGGGTAGCACAATACAAGAAGGTTGACTGGCTCTAGTTGGGTACATATAATCCTTGAGGGTACGGGGTTCTCCCATTGTTTCTGGTTGATCTGGACTGTCTCCCTCAGAACTTAGAATTTCGATAGGTTCGTCTGGGTTAATTCTAACAAGTCTGTTTGTTTGGTCTTTGTAGGTCACAATCATGTCCTAGTAGGTACCTTAACTAACATGTTGGTCAGACAGAGCAATCGGAAACAATTTGGCCCACAAGGGTTACGAAGATTTGGTTTTGAATGGGTGTTGGACTAACAAGGGATTTTGGTTTTTGGTTTAAAATTGGGCTTTGGAAAAGTTTTTGAACTAAACCTAGCATAAATTAGCACAACCCATAAAAGAAAATAAAAACAATAATAATAATTACAAGCCCATAAAAGAAAAATAAAAGAAAGTAAAAGAAAAAGAAAATAAAAATAAAAATAATTATTACAAGCCCAAATTAAAAATAAATTAATTATTACATACCCAAATTGAATATTTAATGGGGCCCAAGTGGGTTACTTATGGTTTAGGCTTACTTGGTTAAGGAGGGAAGCCCAGTTAGGCTTTTGTTCCCTTTAGTTGCACAGCCCAGTTGGGCTTTAGGATCGTCCTAAGCAGCTCACGCTCAAGCCCAGCAACAGCAGTTGGGTTTAGCAGCCCAGCAGAAGCAACAGCAACGAAGCCCAGCTCACAGAAAACCACGAGCCCAGCAACAAAAGAAGGCAGAGCCCAGCAGCACTTGGCAAGCCCAGTTCAGTTGAAGTTGGTGAAGCCCAGTTCAGAGAAGTACAAGCCCACCAGTAGAAGGCAGAGCCCAGCAGCAGCAGGTAGCCGCCCAGTTGCTTTGGCTTGGCAGCAGCAGCAGCAGCAACAGCAACAACTCAGCAGCAACTTAGTGGCACCTGCAAGTGAACAAGAGTGCAATGATCTCAGGAGACAGCTTCAAGCACAACAAGGCCACAGAATAGCAATGAAAACTTCAAAAATATGGCAGCCAGCTCCCCGGCAGCGGCGCCAAAAACTTGGTGTGGAATGGAAAACACACAAAAACTCTTGCAAGTATACAAGGTCAAGCTTTATAGTATAGGGATGAGTAGGAGTTAGTCCACAGGGAGCGGGAGCATACAAGAATTTTCCTAAGCTATCAATGGGTGCAAAGCACTATGGCAGTGAGCAGTGATGGATGAAGGCAGATACAAAGAACTAAAACAGTTAACACAAGATGGCAGCACAGCAAGGATTAAATGGCAGATGATATAAAATAACAATGGCAGGGAACCAAGGCTGTAAGCCAAGGACAGGAGTGATTTTGTGCACTGACTTCAGTGCACACAGCTTCAAAATGCAAGAAAAAAAGGCAAGGAAATAAACTGAACTGAAAGCACAACAAAACTGAAATTGAGTGACTGAACTACCTTGTGTCCTAATCAAACAACATATTTCTAGGTTGAGTTAAAAATCCTATGCATACATCTAGAATGGGAGGAAAACTAACTTGCTCACTAGTTTGCCCCTAGCATTGACTGTCTTTTGACAGAACAATCAATCACAGGCACTAAGAGCATTAATTTCTTCCCATTGCTCAAGCAAAACAGGGAAAGGAGTTAACTATCTAGCAACATGTCAATTGACAGTGCATAAGGCTTCAACTGAGCCTCAGCCTAAAGCAGTTTAGCTCATGCTAAACATGTTACAAACACAAGCATTCATTATACAAAATAATTCAAACACAACATACACATAACATTCAACTGTTAACTGCATAAAAAGAACAGAAATTGGAATTGCATAAAACTTGTTTCAATTCTCTCCTGGCTAGTCCAGAGATCATTCCCCCCAATACCCCCCCTCACACATCCCCTATTTATACATATAAGAAAAATCCCCAAAAATCAGTGAAGTTAGAGTGTACCCAAAAATCCAAAATTCACTCATCTAACACACTGATAACAACCCAATCAACCAACCCATGCTTCAATTAGACGTACAATTGATTTCCCCCCAAAAGTTCCCAAATCAGAAAAATTAGGGTTCTTATAAAAATTATTAAAATTTACCTAATCACTGTTGACACTGGTAGATGTCGACACATGCCTCCAATCCTTCTCCTGATGCTTCTCTTGTTCTTCCCATACCGTCAATTTGCCTCTAGATCGACCTAATTTACCTATTTCACACTTTAGGGTTTCGGTTGAAAATGTGTGAAATAAGTAAAGTAGAGGGACTAGGGAGAGGGGAACAATGATGGGTTATCATTGTTTGACGCTGTGGTGATTATGGTGGTGATGGCGGAGCAGTTGGGAGAGCAGGTGGTGGTGATGGTGGTGGTATGGCGTCTGTAGAGGAATGGAGAAGATGGAGTCGATGGTTTTGGGAAGAAAGGTGTGTTTGGTTGGGTATAGGGTGTTCGATACTTGGGTGTTAGGCGGGTTCAGCGAGGTTTGATGATCTGCGACAAGGAGCAATGGATGGGAAGATGGTAGGTGGATCCAACGGCTTTACGGAGGTAAGCGTGGAGCGACCGTCGAATGAAGGGATGTAGCAAAACGGACGACCCAAGATGGAGATGGGCGTTGCGATGTAAAGCGGGGGCTTCGGAGTTTGATGTGCGATGATGGAGCGACCGTAGGATGCTGAAATGCTTCGATCTGACGGCTGAAATCCGAGACGGGCTTGGATATAGAAAATGGGTTTGGGTAAGGGTTTTGGGCCTTGGGTATGCCAAGCCCATATCTTCTTTAAGAACAATTCTTCCTCTTCAAGCCCACTTCTAGCCTTTTGGTATTGTGCACGACATTCTTCGCGGCTTCCTTGTGTAATTCCTCCCGGCTTTTCACTACTTTTCTTCTCTTTTCGTTCCGCAATTCATCCAAACTTTATTTATTACCTAAAAATGCAAAATTAAGTAAGAAAAATATTTATTCTTGAAAACAATGAAAATACAGAATATGGGATAAAATGTAGAATTAATGCACAAAAGATGAGTTAAATGCCAACAAAAAGGGATAAATATATACAATATTTGGCACTCATCACCATCTTCCTGTGGAGTTAGAACATCGTGCCTACTGGGCAATCAAGAAGCTGAACTTTTCTCTGGACGAAGCTGGAATTCAACGGAAACTTCAACTCAACGAGTTGGAAGAATTGAGAAATGAAGCTTATGATAGTGCCAAGCTATACAAGCAGAAGATGAAGATGTTTCATGACAAGCGTATTCTACGCAAATCCTTCACTCCGGGTCAGAAAGTCTTGCTGTATGACTCCCGATTACATCTTTTTCCTGGAAAACTGCGTTCCAGATGGAAGGGTCCGTACCTAGTACGCACAACTTTTCCTCATGGAGCTGTAGAGCTTGAAGATGTCTCCAGCAAGAACGTTTTCAAAGTCAACGGGCAGAGATTAAAGCCATTCCTTGAGCCATTTCCACCCGACATTGAAACAACAACCCTGGAGGACCCAGTCTATGTGGACTAAGCTGGTCCACCTTTTCCCTAAATAACCAAAAAGTTTTCATTCCCGACAAACCAAATTTTCTCCAAACAGTCCAATCCCATTTAAAAACCAAAATTTTCTTGTACATAATGTGTTAGTTAAATATTTTATTTCCTTGTATATATATTTTGTGCTCATCCATTGTGACGCCTTGGATAATGGAGTTTTAATCTGGCTTTCGCCGTACAATCGGGTATTTTCTCTCCTTTTACTCTACTCAGCATGTTCCTCTTCATTTATTGTTTTATAATTATTTCCATATTTTGAAACATTGAGGACAATGTTTAGTTTAAGTTTGGGGGTATAGAGTAGATACCACGATAATATGCCATAATTGAAAAACTCCATCTTTTTGAAAAAAAATGAAAAATTACAAAAAAAAAAATAAAAAAAAATAAATAATATAATCGAAAAAGTTGAAAAATTCCAAACAAATTGAAAAATTGAAAAATCATAAAAATAGAGCTCATTTACCTTGAAATGTTGATTTTTGTGCATATATGTTAATATAGGGTTCTTAGTCTAGATGATAAGGCACCCCTGATTCTAGCACAATTCACATGATGATAAGAAAATTGCACGCGCACGATCTACTAATACATGTTTAGCCTCGGGTAGGTGTTTTATCGGTTAAGTAGACTGTCAATCATCTAAAATACTGAATGAGACTCGACTAGCTTGTTCTTTGGTTGGCTGGGATAGAAGTTGGAGGTTAAGTTATGAAAAGCAACCATTGAATTTGACCGGGTGCATCGAAAAGGGCTACCTCTTGCTAAGTGTCTTGTAATTAAAGTTTTTATCTTTTTGTTCTTGTATCAAAAATGTTACCAAGTTGTAAAATATCAAAAGTAAAAAAAAAAAAAAAAAAATTAGAAAATCTCAGAAAAATACAAAAATATCAAGTTTTTATTCCATGTTTTATTTCTCTCTTGTCCAAAAATAAAAGAGAGTAGTCAATGTAAATAAGAGTCATGTAAAAAGTTATCTTCGTATTGTAAATAGTCTTGTAATAAAGCAAGGAGGGTGCAACCATCGATGTACAACGCGAGTAAACTGAAACATCACCAACTCATTGGGTGAACATTCAAAATTCTCGTAAAGTCCGGACAGCTAGCTTGGCTTTGAATTCGGTTCTTAGCTTAAAATCCTATCTCTTAGCGATTGGCAGTCATAACTTCTGATAATTCATAACATGAGTAGATACACTTTACACTCTTATCACATGTCTTTTTTGGTTATCAGTGCTAGGATTGTGCCTCGAAAGCTAGACTGACATATCCATTTTGCTGTGAGCTTAAATTGTCTTGCACATGTCATATTTCATGGAATCTGAGCTCATATTTTGTCCTTAGGTTTTGTAGGTACACCTATGGTAAACCTTCACGAGACTTCAACTCGTCCACTAGGGACACTTAGTGGTTTAAAAGGCTTAGTGCATACGCTAAATGCATTCGAGAGACCAGCGACAGTGGTATAGTTAGGATTTCCTTAGTTTTGTTTTACTTGAGGACAAGTAAAATTCAGGTTTGGGGGTATTTGATGAGTGCCAAATATTGTATATATTTATCCCTTTTTGTTGGCATTTAACTCATCTTTTATGCATTAATTCCACATTTTATCCCATATTCTGTATTTTCATTGTTTTCAAGAATAAATATTTTTATTAATTAATTTTGCATTTTTAGGTAATAAATAAAATCTGGATGAATAGCGGATCGGAAAAGAGCGGAAAAGTAGTGAAAAGCCGGAAGAAATTACGCAAGGAAGCCGCAAAGAATGGTGCGCACAAGTCCAAAAAGCTAGGAATGGGCTCAAGAAGGAAGAATTGTGCTTAAAGAAGATATGGGCTTGGCATACCCAAGGCCCAAAACCCTTACCCAAACCCATTTTCAATAACCAAAACCACCTCCATCTTCAGCCGTCGGATTGGATCCATCTCATCATCCGATGGTCGCTCCTTCATCGCTCATAAAAATCTGAAGTTCCTATCAAACACCATAGTGCCTAAATTCCAAGCTTTCAGATTAGATTGCAGTTGAATCCTACGGTATCTCCTATGCCTGTTCATCAAATCCCGATGATTCCGCCCAACACTACAGCACCTAACCTAATCTCGCACCGTTGACTTCGTTGTATTTTACATCCAACGGTTCCTACAAGCTTCTTCTTTCTTAGCCGTCCGATCTACCTAGCATCTCCATATCCAGCGGCTTCAGATCGCCAAACATCGAACTTTGATGAGATCGATCGACATCATAGCGACAGGGCCCTATACCCTAGCCAAACAGCTCCCTACCCCAAATCCATCGACCTCCACCTTCTTCTTCCTCTCCCCCTGCCAAACCAGACACTGCCGCCACCCTTCCCCGACACCACAGCCACCTTCTCTGCTCTGACCAGCCACCATAACCACCACAGCCACCCGACAACAAAACCCCATCACCACTCCCATCCACCCATACTCTAATTCCATCAATTTCCCCTACTCTCAAACTAGGGTTCTGAGATTGATGAACTAGAGTAAGGGACATGGCAGAGAAAGAGGAGGAGACGGCATGGACAGGAAGAGTAGCAGTATGGGTGAGAATTAAACCCATCAATTTCTCTTTTTTTTTTGTAACCCTAATTTCTGCCCTATTTTGGGATTTGGGGATTTTTTTTTGTTTAGGAACCCTAAATTGTTAAGTGGGTATAAATAGGGGTTGTGGGTTTGTTTGTGAGAGGATCTTGGGGACTAGCCATTGAACAACAAGTTAATTTTCATTTTCAATTCCAGTTTCTGTGGATAAATTTTATGCTAGGAAGAATTTTATCTCCACTGTTTTCCATGTTTGCTATGAGCTAAATTTCACCATTAGGGTGAAGATGAAACCCTAACTTCTCATTCTGCAAAGCATGCTGCTATATTAATCTTGAATGTTCAAATTGCTTAGGTTAGTTTCAATCTTGAAATCTCAAATGCCTTGCTTTCACAGTGAATGCCCTGTACTCACTGTAGTTAGAGTATCTCTGCTTTGTTGATATCATAATCAATGCTTTAGAATATATGTTGAATTCTCTGACTATGTGTACTAGAATTAGACATTTAGTACTTAGAATTGTGGAGCTAGATATGATTGAATTATCCATTTGAGAATCACCTTAGATAAGTGATAGAATCAACATCTCTTCTTTATCTGTTAAAAGGATAAGATTAACATAAGGAGATGAATGCATGATAAGAGTTGAGGTGAATTCAAACCCTAATATCTATCCATAATCTAGCAACTTCTCACTGTTAACCTCTCTGGTTTATGTTCTTACACTCCTTTATCATTTAGTGCTGCTTGTTTGGGTGTTTTTTTTACAAATAGTGAATCATTGCCAATTCAGCTGTTAACAGCACAGCACCAAATTCCTTTGGTTGCAGTACCTAAAACCAAACATAGTGTTTGCTTAATTCACTGTCATTAATTTTCTGTTCTAGTTTGAATAATCTGTTTTCTGTTAATTAGTAGTTAAGACAATTTCAGTTTAATGATTGGCTGTAATTAATGTTCTTTTGTTGTTAATGATTGTAATTATTGTAGTTTAATGTCACCTGCTGTTAATAATGAGTTGAATTCAATGTATGTTGACTTTTAAGTTTAGATAGTGTTAAATGAACTAAAGTTAATGCATGTTAGGTTAATTTGAGATACATAAAAGCTAGGTTATGAATGTTAGTGCAGATTTAAGTGTGGTTTGACTTTATTGTTAGTGTAATTTTAAAGCTAGTGTAAATCAATATTTGTCTGAGTTAATGATTAGTTAATGATCAGTAGAGTTAATGTGTCCTGGTTAGTTTAATTAGTTAGAAATTAGTTAGAAATTAGAGAAACAGCACTTGCATCTCCTTGTCCCTGTGGAACTGACCTGTGCTTGCCCTGTGTTGCTTGCCGACACTGTGCACTTGCAGTTAGAGTTTTTAGGATCATTCTAAGTCCTACCAAGTTTTTGGCGCCGCTGCCGGGGACTTGGGAGAGTATTTTTTCTGTCTTCTCCTCCTGCTGTGCCTCTCTTCCTTGCCTGTGCAGAACTGCCTGCTGTGGAGCTTGTTGCTGCTGCTTGGGAGCTGTAAAGCTGTGCCACTGACTGCCTGCTCCCACTGCTCCTGCCCCTGGGACTGCTAGCTACTTCTGCTGTTGCTAGGCTGCTGCTGGGCTGCTGCCTGGAATCTGCAACAGCTGCTAACCTTTGTGCAAAGCCTGCTGCTGGTGAACCAACTGGGCTGCCAACTTCACTGCTGGGCTCGCGCTCCGTTGCTGCTGGGCTCGTGATCTTCTGTTGCCGGGCTTCTCCACTCGAAACTGGGCTCGCCACTTCACTAATTCTTCTGCTGGGCTTCGCTTCATTTCTGGGTTCTGCTCCAACTGTTGCTGGGCTTGGACGAGTTGCTGCTTGGACGATCCTAAAGCCCAACTGGGCTGTGCAACTATAAGGGGATAAAAAGCCTATTCTTGGGCTTCCCTCCAAAAAGCAAGTAAGCCTAACCCTTGAGTTAACCCACTTGGGACTCATTTAAATTCATTTTGTGGGCTTGTAATAATTTGTTTAATTATTTTATTTAGGATTGTAATAATTTGTATTTTTATTTTCTTTTTATTTTTCTTTTCTTTTTTTTGGGATTGTAATTATTTTTTGTCTTTATTTTTCTTTTTTTTTCTTTTTCTTTTCTTTTTCTTTCATGGTCTTGTTTTAATTTTTAATTTTTATTATTGTTTGTATTTACTTTTATGGGTTGTTCTTATTTATACTAGGTTTAGTACAAAAAATATCCAAAGCCCAGTTTTCAACCAAAAAACAAAAATCCCTTTTCAAAACCAAACCCATTCAAAAGTGTTACCATCTTCAAAAAAAAAAAAAAAAAAAAAAAACCAAAAATATTGGGCCTTTTGTGGTTCAAAATTGTTTCCGACTGCTCTGACCAACATGTTAGTTGAGGTACCTGCGAGGACATGATTGTGACCTACAGAGACCAAACAAACAGACTCGTTAGAATTAACCCAGACGATCCAATCGAAATCCTTAGTTCTGAGGTAGACAGTCCAGATCAATCAGAAACAATGGGAGACCCCGTACACTCAAGGATTATATGTACCCAACGAGAACTAGTCAACCATCTTGTATTGTGCTACCCGAGGCCAATAGCCATTATGAGCTGAAATCGAGCACTATACAAATGCTTCCAGTTTTTAGAGGTGTTGAAAATGAAAACCCTTACCACCACGTGAGAGAATTCGAGGAGATTTGTGGAACTCTGTGTTTCACTCAAATGTCCGACGAAATCCTAAAGTTGAGGCTCTTTCCTTTCTCCCTGAAAGATAAGGCAAAGGCCTGGCTGTATGCTTTACAGCCTCAATCCATCATGTCTTGGGATGATCTCATCAAGGAGTTTTTCAAAAAGTTTTTCCCAAATCACAAGACTGCGACAATTCGTCAAAGTCTGAATAGCTTTGTGCAATTAGAGGGTGAGACCCTAGCTAGATACTTGGAGAGATTCAATGAATTATTGCTCCAATGTCCCCATCATGGTTTTGAAAAATGGAGACTTGTGCAAATTTTATATGAAGGTCTAGATGTGTCCACCCGAACAACGGTTGAGTCGATGTGTAACGGTCTATTCGTAGACAAAACTGCTGATGCGTCTTGGGACTTCTTGATTGAAGTAGCTGAAAAGACGCAACAGTGGGAATCCATCCGTGAACCAAGGAAGACTACATCCGAAGCTAAGGCTTTTAGGATTGAAGCAGATTTCGAGGGAAGAGCAAGCATGGCATCAATCGTTAGGAGATTAGAAGAGTTAGAACTACACAAAAATTCAAAACCTTCCACCACTACTCTCCGAGAACATGTCGCTTCGTCTGTATGTGCCGCTTGTAATGATCCCAACCATCAATTCCAAAACTGTCCCGATTTGCTTGCAGTCCAAGAATCTAGGCTTGAACAGGCACATGCCATGTTTCAAAAACAAGAGCATAACCCCTATTCACAGACCTACAATCCAGGATGGAGAAACCACCCTAACTTTTCATGGGCCAAAGGACCCACTCAGGGAGGACCATCTCAACCCAATCAGAGCTATCAAAAAAATCAGGGATATCAGAACAACCAAGGTTATCAACACCCAAGAAACCCTCAACAACCATCAAACCCTCAACAATCATATCCTCAACATAATACCGACAAGAGATTATCCGCCATCGAGGAGGTTGTCCAGAGTTTGGTGCAGAGTCAGAAGAATCTTGATCAAAAGATGGGTCAAATCTGTGATTCCATAAGTGAGAGAGAAAAGGGTAAACTTCCGAGCCAACCCCAACAAAATCCAAAGAGCATATTTCAAACAGGCTCTTCATCCTGCAAGGAAACCTCTCCAGATCAAGTCCATGCCATTACCACCCTCCGAAGTGGTAAGGTCATCGAGAACAACGTGGGCGAACCTAATGAAGCTGATATAAACCCCACTTTGTCTCCACCACCCCAGAAAACCAAAGAATATGAGCAAGTTGGAAAGCCTGACAATTCTACTGCTGTGAATGTCCCTTTACCAACTCATCTTCCTGTGGCTCCATTTCCTCAGAGATTGATCTATCAACAAAAAAGCACTCATTACAATGAGATGTTAGACCTATTCAAAAGATTCAACATCAACATTCCTTTTCTTGAAGCAATCAAACAAATCCCTGCTTATGCCAAATTCCTCAAAGACTTGTGTACCCAAAAGCGCAAGCTCAATGTGCACAAACGTGCTTTCTTAGCTGAGCAGGTGAGCTCCATCATTCTGAACAAAACTCTACCCAAGTTTAAGGACCCAGGTTGTCCAACCATCTCTTGCACTATCGGAAAACACACGGTGAATCGAGCTCTATTAGATCTAGGTGCAAGTGTGAACCTCCTGCCATACTCTGTGTATGTGCAGTTAGGTCTTGGAGAGTTAAAGCCAACACCTATGACTCTCCAATTGGCGGAACGATCCGTCAAAGTCCCTCGTGGAGTGGTGGAAGATGTGCTGGTTAAGGTTGAAAAATTCTATTTTCCCGTAGACTTCATTGTCTTAGACACTCAACCTGTACAAAACCCAGATTGTCACATTCCTATCATTTTAGGACGCCCTTTCTTGGCAACGGCCAATGCGATCATCAACTGTCGGAATGGAGTGTTGAAGCTATCTTTTGGAAACATGACTGTGGAATTGAATGCGTTTAATGTTAGTCAACAGCATGTGAGTCTTGATGATGAAGATGTACATGAGGTCAATATGATGGAGAGTTTGATACAAGATTCACTGACTAGCATTTTATCAGTAGATCCCTTACAAGCATGTCCGGAAGAAGTTGACTTGGAGTTGTATGATGATGAATACATTGGTGAAGTCCAATCTTTACTCATGATAACTCAAATAAAACAACATCTTCGATTGCCATCTTTTGAAGTCTTTTCCAGAAAACTTTACAGGCCTTTCAACATCGTTCTTACCCATTGTTACAAACAGAAAAACAGAACTATCGTGTTAAGATTGTTGCGTCTGTAACAATTAAAATACTCAAAGAAAAATGTTAGAAGGAAAATTTCTGGAAGGTAAATAAACACTCAAAATGACAAGACCCAGAGGACAGAGTCACGTGTTCAACACGCTGTCCTTAACACGATAGTTGACCGGTACGCCTCAAGAATGAGTGATGCCTATACCCTGTGGTCAAGTCGTATCCAGGATAAAACTTCCCGTTCCAAGCACTGTTAGCACTACAGTACTTGGCCACTCTTACGAACCCAAAAACTATTGCGCACAGAATGAAGTAAATAACCACACAGGGGGAGAAGACGAAAAGAAGAGGATAGTAGCTCTTCTGGACACAAAAAACGAATGAAGAACTCGAGGGGGTTTTATCGCAGAGAAGAGAGAGAGGTGTATTTAAAGCACATTAATGAGAGAATCAATTAAAATTAAATTCGAATTAATTCAGGATTTTCCAAAACGGTATTAAAACGTTCATGCACATAAATGAAAATATTCTCGCCATAACATTCATCATAATGTCGACATATAAGACTCACCAGGTCATACGCCGCCCCCCCCCCCCCCCCCCCCCATAATTAAGATAAATTAATTTTCATTTAAAATCTTTTAGGTAATAAATCAAAAGAAGTTTTTCCAAAAAGATAAGTCTTGGTTGATCCATATCCACGGCGCAGGCACGAGCCCGAACCCGAAGACTAAGTGAAAGAAAAAATATTTTTCCCCACCCGTTCCACCCACATTGTTTTACTAACTATCCATAAAGGATTAGTTATATAGTGGATCTCCTCTTTAGTTATACCAAATGTGGGACTAAAGGTTCTATTTCATTCACCCATAAGAAAATGAGTAAGTTCTCTTAGAGACCCAAAGGTCCTAAGTTCAATTCCCACCAAGACATTAAAACCAAAACAATAAACTCATTTTTATCCAACAATCCCCCACATGAATGAAATACCGATAAAAATCAGAAAACGGAAAGTGAGAAATACCACTTAGGAAAGAGGTGTCCATGAGGTATTGAACCTTTGCTTAGTGAGAAATTGTCGGGACTACTCGATGGACAGTGAACGCGATGTCTTGAACTGCCATCGTTTCGTTTAATCCGCGATAATAACCACACGTGATATCTCTCTAGGTGCTGTCAAGTTCGTGCCGTTGTGTCCTTTTTGGCCCTGGACAAATCCCGTTTCTCATAATGCTCTAGAGAATCAGCTCTATTCTCATAGGAAGCGACCCACTTCCACATTCAGATAGGTGAGTTCCATCAAGAGTGTTTACTGCTACACCCCACTTCAATCTTAAATTGAAACTATAACTCATTAAGACTTAAAAGAAAGTCATCCTCACATGCAGTCACACTATCACGTCTACACCACAGGGAAGGGCAGAGAATGAAATTCTCTGATAGTGTTTACCTTGACCCGCCACAAATTAGTTTCTCATTAACCTTGATCTTGGGATCTCCAGTCAGCAAGGTTGAGTATCCTTCATGGCAAGTTTATTTAATGAGCCTAAGCCCCATCCCCTTAGATGCATTACTAACTATCTCCTTGGACAAACCTTTCGTCAAAGGGTCCGCGATATTCTCCTTGGACTTAACCCAATCAATGGAAATAACGCCTTTTGAGATTAGTTGTTTTAGGGTATCGTGTCTTCTCTTTATATGTATAGACTTCCCATTATAGTAGCTGTTTTTAGCTTTAGCTATGGCAGCTTGATTATCACAATGTATAGATATAGCTGGCACAGGCCTATGCCAGAGAGGAATGTCTTCTAAAAAAATCTTAGCCAAGCGGCTTCCTCTCCTGCTTTATCTAACGCAATAAACTCAGATTCCATAGTGGATCGAGCTATGCAGGTCTGTTTGGAACTCTTCCAAGAAACAGCCCCACCTGCTAGAGTGAAGACATATCCACTCGTAGACTTTGACTCCTCTGAGTCTGATATCCAGTTTGCATCACAAAATCCTTCAAGGACGGCAGGATACCTTTCATAATTCAAACAAAAGGTCAAAGTGTATTTCAAATACCTCAACACTCTAAAAAGTGCATCCCAATGTTCCTGCCCTGGATTACAAGTATACCTACTTAACCTACTCACAGCATAAGCAATGTCTGGCCTAGTACAGTTCATCAAATACATCAGACTTCCTATAACTCGTGAGTATTCAAGTTGTGATACTCCATTACCTCTATTCTTTTTGAGTTTACAACAAGGATCATACGGAGTATAAGCAGGTTTACAATCAAAGTGATTGAATTTTCTAAGCACAGATTCAACATAATGAGATTGACTAAGACTATAACCGTTAGAATTTTTCTAATTTTCATCCCTAAGATTACATCTGCAGGGCCTAAGTCTTTCATGTCAAAGTTCTCATTCAGCATGCTCTTAGTGGAATTAATTACATCCATGTTTGTACCAATTATAAGCATATCATCAACATACAAGCATACAATCACACAGGCATCATTCACAAGTTTAGTATAAACACACTTGTCAGATTCATTGATTCTAAAACCACTAGAAAACATTACATGATAAAATTTTCATGCCATTGTTTAGGTGCTTGTTTCAATACATACAAAGATTTTTTCAGTTTACAAATTTTTTTCACAACCTTTCACTACAAAGCCCTCAGGTTGTTCCATGTAAATTTCTTCATCTAATTCACCATGTAGAAAAGCTGTTTTTACATCCATTTGATGTATTTCTAGGTTATGAACCGCAGCTATAGCTATTAACATCCTAATGGAAGTAATTCTCATAACGGGTGAGTAAGTATCAAAGAAATCTATACCTTCCTTTTGTTTGTAGCCTTTGACTACTAACCTAGCCTTGTATTTTTGAATAGTTCCATCTATGTTACGTTTCCTCCTGAAGATCCATTTACATCCTATGGCCTTACACCCTGGAGGTAAATCTACTATCTCCCATGTATCATTTTCTTTGATGGATTCCATTTCACTAATAGAAGACTCTTTCACCACGGAGCTTCAGAAGAAGTCATGGCTTCTCTATAAGTATGAGGATCAGACTCTGCTAGTGTTATGAAGTCAGGTCCAAGGAGGTTTTGGTTCTAGCCCTTTTACTTCTTCTAGGATCAATTTCTACTTCATCTTCCTCTAAAGGTAAAGTCTGACTGGTTGAAGGGACATCTAGGGATCAACACCTCTCTTACGAGAGTCAGATTTTAAAGGAAAAACATTTTCAAAAAACACAGCATCCCTAGACTCCATAATAGTATTCACACCAAATTCAGACATATCAGAACTCACAACCATAAATCTATATGCAGGTGTATGCTCAGGATACCCTATGAAGACACAGTCAACAGTTTTGGGTCCTATCTTGGTAGCTTTAGGTTTAGGGATTTGAACCTTAGCCAAACACCCCCACACTTTGAAGTATGCTAAAGAAGGTTGTCTACCTTTCCACAATTCATAAGGAGTTTTATCTGATCCTTTAAAAGGTACTCTATTCAGGAATAGCAGGCCGAGAGGACAGCTTCCCCCCACAAGTTCAAAGGTAATCCTGAACTAATTAACATGGCATTCATCATCTCCTTAAGGGTGCGGTTCTTACGTTCAGCTACACCATTCGACTGAGGTGAATAAGGAGGGGTAACCTCGTGTATTATGCCATGTTCTATGCAAAAATCTCCTATAGGAGTTATGTACTCACCACCACGGTCAGACCTAATGGTTTTAATGGTAGTATTCAATTGGTTTTCAACTTCTAGTTTATACCTCTTAAAGGCTTCTAAGGCATCATCCTTACCTCTAAACAAATATATATGACAATACCTAGTACAGTCGTCTATAAAAGTAACAAACCATTTCTTACCACCTCTAGTTTGAACTGATTTCATGTCAACTAGGTCTGAGTGAATTAATTCTAAGGGTTTAGAATTTCTAAGAACATTTTTCTAAAAGGTTTTCTAGCATACTTTGATTCTACGCATATTTCACATTTGTGTTCCTTTTCCAAACTAAATTTGGGTATGCAGCCTACATTAGCTAGTTTAAGCATTGACTTATAATTTACATGTCCAAGTCTACCATGCCAAATATTCGAAGACTCACAAACATAAGCAGAAGAATCATTATTATTCATTACAGCAGAGTTTACATTAAGCTTATACAGACCCTCAGTCTTATAACCCTGCCCCACATAATCCTTACCCTTAGTTACAACACATTTCCCAGATTTTATTACAATTTTAAAACCCTTATCATCTAAAACAGCACAAGAAACAAGATTTTTGCAGATGTCCGGAACATGAAGAACTTCATTCAAAGTGAGAGTCTTGCCAGAAGTGAGCTTGAGCCCAACTTTGCCTTTTCCTACAACCGCAGCTGCAGATGAGTTACCCATATAGAGTTTTTCTCCTTCCCCTACCTTATTGTAGGAGGTGAACATTTCTTTGTTCCCACAACATGTTTGGTAGCCCCAGAGTCTACCCACCAGTCTCTCACATTTGTTACCATTTACTTCAGACACCGTGCCAGAAAATTCATCTTTGTTGTTTTCAACCAAATTAGCATTATTTTTCTTTTTAAGGTCCTTACGGTTTCTACAGTGAACCGCCATATGGCCAGGATTTCCGCAAGCATAGCAATCACCCTTAATTTTATTAATGCTAGATTTAGGTTTCTGAAACATACCTTTCTTGCCTGGAGGTTTCTTGGAGTTGTTTCGGTTCTTCTCACATAGGAACCTTTGTGTTCAGTCACATGAGCTTTGTTTGACATGTCCCTTGCAGAAGATACATTTTTGTCCTTGGAGCACAATAATTCTTCAACTTGAATCTTCTTACCCAGTTCAACCATAGTAACTTCAGCAGTTTCATGTCTCAGTTTCTTGAACTCGGACCAGGAAGTAGGCAATTTCTCGATAGCAGTAGACACTTGAAAAGTTTCATCAATCATCATACCTTCCGCAAGAATCTCATTCATAATTTGCTGGAGTTCAAGGAATTGATCAACCACAGATTTGTCATTCACCATTTTATACTCATAAAGCCTAGCCACCAAGAATTTCTTACTTCCAGCAGTTTCAGCTTGGTTTTTCCTCCAAAGCAGCCCATAAATCAAAAGCAGTAAAGTTATTCTTAGCATTATAAAAATCATACATAGCATCATCTAAACAGTTCAGGATATGATTTTTTGCCATATAATTCTGTCTGTTCCAATCTTCAAGCTCAAGTTCATTGCCATCTTCATTCATGGCTTCATCTAACGGAGCAGAAACATACTGATCTAACTCATGATAACTCAAATAAAACAACATCTTCGATTGCCATCTTTTGAAGTCTTTTCCAGAAAACTTTGCAGGCCTTTCAACATCGTTCTTACCCATTGTTACAAACAGAAAAACAGAACTATCGTGTTAAGATTGTTGCGTCTGTAACAATTAAAATACTCAAAGAAAAATGTTAGAAGGAAAATTTCTGGAAGGTAAATAAACACTCAAAATGACAAGACCCAGAGGACAGAGTCACGTGTTCAACACGCTGTCCTTAACACGATAGTTGACCGGTACGCCTCAAGAATGAGTGATGCCTATACCCTGTGGTCAAGTCGTATCCAGGATAAAACTGCCCGTTCCAAGCACTGTTAGCACTACAGTACTTGGCCACTCTTACGAACCCAAAAACTATTGCGCACAGAATGAAGTAAATAACCACACAGGGGAGAAGACGAAAAGAAGAGGATAGTAGCTCTTCTGGACACAAAAACGAATGAAGAACTCGAGGGGGTTTTATCGCAGAGAAGAGAGAGAGGTGTATTTAGAGCGCATTAATGAGAGAATCAATTAAAATTAAATTCGAATTAATTCAGATTTTCCAAAACGGTATTAAAACGTTCATGCACATAAATGAAAATATTCTCGCCATAACATTCATCATAATGTCGACATATAAGACTCACCAGGTCATACGCCCCCCCCCCATAATTAAGATAAATTAATTTTCATTTAAAATCTTTTAGGTAATAAATCAAAAGAAGTTTTTCCAAAAAGATAAGTCTTGGTTGATCCATATCCACGGCGCAGGCACGAGCCCGAACCCGAAGACTAAGTGAAAGAAAAAATATTTTTCCCCACGCGTTCCACCCACATTGTTTTACTAACTATCCATAAAGGATTAGTTATATAGTGGAGCTCCTCTTTAGTTATACCAAATGTGGGACTAAAGGTTCTATTTCATTCACCCATAAGAAAATGAGTAAGTTCTCTTAGAGACCCAAAGGTCCTAAGTTCAATTCCCACCAAGACATTAAAACCAAAACAATAAACTCATTTTTATCCAACAATCCCCCACATGAATGAAATACCGATAAAAATCAGAAAACGGAAAGTGAGAAATACCACTTAGGAAAGAGGTGTCCATGAGGTATTGAACCTTTGCTTAGTGAGAAATTGTCGGGACTACTCGATGGACAGTGAACGCGATGTCTTGAACTGCCATCGTTTCGTTTAATCCGCGATAATAACCACACGTGATATCTCTCTAGGTGCTGTCAAGTTCGTGCCGTTGTGTCCTTTTTGGCCCTGGACAAATCCCGTTTCTCATAATGCTCTAGAGAATCAGCTCTATTCTCATAGGAAGCGACCCACTTCCACATTCAGATAGGTGAGTTCCATCAAGAGTGTTTACTGCTACACCCCACTTCAATCTTAAATTGAAACTATAGAACTCATTAAGACTTAAAAGAAAGTCATCCTCACATGCAGTCACACTATCACGTCTACACCACAGGGAAGGGCAGAGAATGAAATTCTCTGATAGTGTTTACCTTGACCCGCCACAAATTAGTTTCTCATTAGAAACCTTGATCTTGGGATCTCCAGTCAGCAAGGTTGAGTATCCTTCATGGCAAGTTTATTTAATGAGCCTAAGCCCCATCCCCTTAGATGCATTACTAACTATCTCTTGGACAAACCTTTCGTCAAAGGGTCCGCGATATTCTCCTTGGACTTAACCCAATCAATGGAAATAACGCCTTTTGAGATTAGTTGTTTTAGGGTATCGTGTCTTCTCTTTATATGTATAGACTTCCCATTATAGTAGCTGTTTTTAGCTTTAGCTATGGCAGCTTGATTATCACAATGTATAGATATAGCTGGCACAGGCCTATGCCAGAGAGGAATGTCTTCTAAAAAGAATCTTAGCCAAGCGGCTTCCTCTCCTGCTTTATCTAACGCAATAAACTCAGATTCCATAGTGGATCGAGCTATGCAGGTCTGTTTGGAACTCTTCCAAGAAACAGCCCCACCTGCTAGAGTGAAGACATATCCACTCGTAGACTTTGACTCCTCTGAGTCTGATATCCAGTTTGCATCACAAAATCCTTCAAGGACGGCAGGATACCTTTCATAATTCAAACAAAAGGTCAAAGTGTATTTCAAATACCTCAACACTCTAAAAAGTGCATCCCAATGTTCCTGCCCTGGATTACAAGTATACCTACTTAACCTACTCAACAGCATAAGCAATGTCTGGCCTAGTACAGTTCAAATACATCAGACTTCCTATAACTCGTGAGTATTCAAGTTGTGATACTCCATTACCTCTATTCTTTTTGAGTTTACAACAAGGATCATACGGAGTATAAGCAGGTTTACAATCAAAGTGATTGAATTTTCTAAGCACAGATTCAACATAATGAGATTGACTAAGACTATAACCGTTAGAATTTATTCTAATTTTCATCCCTAAGATTACATCTGCAGGGCCTAAGTCTTTCATGTAAAGTTCTCATTCAGCAGCTCTTAGTGGAATTAATTACATCCATTTGTACCAATTATAAGCATCATATCAACATACAAGCATACAATCACACAGGCATCATTCACAAGTTTAGTATAAACACTTGTCAGATTCATTGATTCTAAAACCACTAGAAAACATTACATGATAAAATTTTTCATGCCATTGTTTAGGTGCTTGTTTCAATCCATACAAAGATTTTTTCAGTTTAAAACTTTTTTTCACAACCTTTCACTACAAAGCCCTCAGGTTGTTCCATGTAAATTTCTTCATCTAATTCACCATGTAGAAAAGCTGTTTTTACATCCATTTGATGTATTTCTAGGTTATGAACCGCGCTATAGCAATTAACATCCTAATGGAAGTAATTCTCGTAACGGGTGAGTAAGTATCAAAGAAATCTAACCTTCCTTTTGTTTGTAGCCTTTGACTACTAACCTAGCCTTGTATTTTTGAATAGTTCCATCTATGTTACGTTTCCTCCTGAAGATCCATTTACATCCTATGGCCTTACACCCTGGAGGTAAATCTACTATCTCCCATGTATCATTTTCTTTGATGGATTCCATTTCACTAATAGAAGACTCTTTCCACCACGGAGCTTCAGAAGAAGTCATGGCTTCTCTATAAGTCTGAGGATCAGACTCTGCTAGTGTTATGAAGTCAGGTCCAAAGAGGTTTTGGTTCTAGCCCTTTTACTCTCCTAGATCAATTCTACTTCATCTTCCTCTAAAGGTAAAGTCTGACTGGTTGAAGGACATCTAGGGGATCAACACCTCTCTTACGAGAGTCAGATTTTAAAGGAAAAACATTTTCAAAAAACACAGCATCCCTAGACTCCATAATAGTATTCACACCAATTTCAGACATATCAGAACTCACAACCATAAATCTATATGCAGGTGTATGCTCAGGATACCCTATGAAGACACAGTCAACAGTTTTGGGTCCTATCTTGGTTGCTTTAGGTTTAGGGATCTGAACCTTAGCCAAACACCCCCACACTTTAAAGTATGCTAAAGAAGGTTGTCTACCTTTCCACAATTCATAGGAGTTTTATCTGATCCTTTAAAAGGTACTCTTTCAGGATATAGCAGGCGAGAGGACAGCTTCCCCCCACAAGTTCGAAGGTAATCCTGAACTAATTAACATGGCATTCATCATCTCCTTAAGGGTGCGGTTCTTACGTTCAGCTACACCATTCGACTGAGGTGAATAAGGAGGGGTAACCTCGTGTATTATGCCATGTTCTACAAAAATCTCCTATAGGAGTTATGTACTCACCACCACGGTCAGACCTAATGGTTTTAATGGTAGTATTCAATTGGTTTTCAACTTCTAGTTTATACCTCTTAAATGCTTCTAAGGCATCATCCTTACCTCTAAACAAATATATATGACAATACCTAGTACAGTCGTCTATAAAAGTAACAAACCATTTCTTACCACCTCTAGTTTGAACTGATTTCATGTCAACTAGGTCTGAGTGAATTAATTCTAAGGGTTTAGAATTTCTAAGAACATTTTTTCTAAAAGGTTTTCTAGCATACTTTGATTCTACGCATATTTCACATTTGTGTTCCTTTTCCAAACTAAATTTAGGTATGCAGCCTACATTAACTAGTTTAAGCATTGACTTATAATTTACATGTCCAAGTCTACCATGCCAAATATTCGAAGACTCACAAACATAAGCAGAAGAATCATTATTATTCATTACAGCAGAGTTTACATTAAGCTTATACAGACCCTCAGTCTTATAACCCTGCCCCACATAATCCTTACCCTTAGTTACAACACATTTCCCAGATTTTATTACAATTTTTAAACCCTTATCATCTAAAACAGCACAAGAAACAAGATTTTTGCAGATGTCCGGAACATGAAGAACTTCATTCAAAGTGAGAGTCTTGCCAGAAGTGAGCTTGAGCCCAACTTTGCCTTTTCCTACAACCGCAGCTGCAGATGAGTTACCCATATAGAGTTTTTCTCCTTCCCCTACCTTATTGTAGGAGGTGAACATTTCTTTGTTCCCACAAACATGTTTGGTAGCCCCAGAGTCTACCCACCAGTCTCTCACATTTGTTACCATATTTACTTCAGACACCGTGCCAGAAAATTCATCTTTGTTGTTTTCAACCAAATTAGCATTATTTTTCTTTTTAAGGTCTTTACGGTTTCTACAGTGAACCTCCATATGGACAGGATTTCCGCAAGCATAGCAATCACCCTTAATTTTATTATGCTAGATTTAGGTTTCTGAAACATACCTTTCTTGCCTGGAGGTTTCTTGGAGTTGTTTCGGTTCTTCTCAACATAGGAACCTTTGTGTTCAGTCACATGAGCTTTGTTTGACATGTCCCTTGCAGAAGATACATTTTTGTCCTTGGAGCACAATAATTCTTCAACTTGAATCTTCTTACCCAGTTCAACCATAGTAACTTCAGCAGTTTCATGTCTCAGTTTATTCTTGAACTCGGACCAGGAAGTAGGCAATTTCTCGATAGCAGTAGACACTTGAAAAGTTTCATCAATCATCATACCTTCCGCAAGAATCTCATTCATAATTTGCTGGAGTTCAAGGAATTGATCAACCACAGATTTGTCATTCACCATTTTATACTCATAAAGCCTAGCCACCAAGAATTTCTTACTTCCAGCAGTTTCAGCTTGGTATTTTCCTCCAAAGCAGCCCATAAATCAAAAGCAGTAAAGTTATTCTTAGCATTATAAAAATCATACATAGCATCATCTAAACAGTTCAGGATATGATTTTTTGCCATATAATTCTGTCTGTTCCAATCTTCAAGCTCAAGTTCATTGCCATCTTCATTCATGGCTTCATCTAACGGAGCAGAAACATACTGATCTAACTCATGATAACTCAAATAAAACAACATCTTCGATTGCCATCTTTTGAAGTCTTTTCCAGAAAACTTTGCAGGCCTTTCAACATCGTTCTTACCCATTGTTACAAACAGAAAAACAGAACTATCGTGTTAAGATTGTTGCGTCTGTAACAATTAAAATACTCAAAGAAAAATGTTAGAAGGAAAATTTCTGGAAGGTAAATAAACACTCAAAATGACAAGACCCAGAGGACAGAGTCACGTGTTCAACACGCTGTCCTTAACAAGATAGTTGACCGGTACGCCTCAAGAATGAGTGATGCCTATACCCTGTGGTCAAGTCGTATCCAGGATAAAACTGCCCGTTCCAAGCACTGTTAGCACTACGTACTTGGCCACTCTTACGAACCCAAAAACTATTGCGCACAGAATGAAGTAAATAACCACACAGGGGGAGAAGACGAAAAGAAGAGGATAGTAGCTCTTCTGGACACAAAAAACGAATGAAGAACTCGAGGGGGTTTTATCGCAGAGAAGAGGAGAGGTGTATTTAGAGCGCATTAATGAGAGAATCAATTAAAATTAAATTCGAATTAATTCAGGATTTTCCAAAACGGTATTAAAACGTTCATGCACATAAATGAAAATATTCTCGCCATAACATTCATCATAATGTCGACATATAAGACTCACCAGGTCATACGCCCCCCCCCCATAATTAAGAAATTAATTTTCATTTAAAATCTTTTAGGTAATAAATCAAAAGAAGTTTTTCCAAAAAGATAAGTCTTGGTTGATCCATATCCACGGCGCAGGCACGAGCCCGAACCCGAAGACTAAGTGAAAGAAAAAATATTTTTCCCCACGCGTTCCACCCACATTGTTTTACTAACTATCCATAAAGGATTAGTTATATAGTGGAGCTCCTCTTTAGTTATACCAAATGTGGGACTAAAGGTTCTATTTCATTCACCCATAAGAAAATGAGTAAGTTCTCTTAGAGACCCAAAGGTCCTAAGTTCAATTCCCACCAAGACATTAAAACCAAAACAATAAACTCATTTTTATCCAACAATCCCCCACATGAATGAAATACCGATAAAAATCAGAAAACGGAAAGTGAGAAATACCACTTAGGAAAGAGGTGTCCATGAGGTATTGAACCTTTGCTTAGTGAGAAATTGTCGGGACTACTCGATGGACAGTGAACGCGATGTCTTGAACTGCCATCGTTTCGTTTAATCCGCGATAATAACCACACGTGATATCTCTCTAGGTGCTGTCAAGTTCGTGCCGTTGTGTCCTTTTTGGCCCTGGACAAATCCCGTTTCTCATAATGCTCTAGAGAATCAGCTCTATTCTCATAGGAAGCGACCCACTTCCACATTCAGATAGGTGAGTTCCATCAAGAGTGTTTACTGCTACACCCCACTTCAATCTTAAATTGAAACTATAGAACTCATTAAGACTTAAAAGAAAGTCATCCTCACATGCAGTCACACTATCACGTCTACACCACAGGGAAGGGGCAGAGAATGAAATTCTCTGATAGTGTTTACCTTGACCCGCCACAAATTAGTTTCTCATTGAAACCTTGATCTTGGGATCTCCAGTCAGCAAGGTTGAGTATCCTTCATGGCAAGTTTATTTAATGAGCCTAAGCCCCATCCCCTTAGATGCATTACTAACTATCTCCTTGGACAAACCTTTCGTCAAAGGGTCCGCGATATTCTCCTTGGACTTAACCCAATCAATGGAAATAACGCCTTTTGAGATTAGTTGTTTTAGGGTATCGTGTCTTCTCTTTATATGTATAGACTTCCCATTATAGTAGCTGTTTTTAGCTTTAGCTATGGCAGCTTGATTATCACAATGTATAGATATAGCTGGCACAGGCCTATGCCAGAGAGGAATGTCTTCTAAAAAGAATCTTAGCCAAGCGGCTTCCTCTCCTGCTTTATCTAACGCAATAAACTCAGATTCCATAGTGGATCGAGCTATGCAGGTCTGTTTGGAACTCTTCCAAGAAACAGCCCCACCTGCTAGAGTGAAGACATATCCACTCGTAGACTTGACTCCTCTGAGTCTGATATCCAGTTTGCATCACAAAATCCTCAAGGACGGCAGGATACCTTTCATAATTCAAACAAAAGGTCAAAGTGTATTTCAAATACCTCAACACTCTAAAAAGTGCATCCCAATGTTCCTGCCCTGGATTACAAGTATACCTACTTAACCTACTCACAGCATAAGCAATGTCTGGCCTAGTACAGTTCATCAAATACATCAGACTTCCTATAACTCGTGAGTATTCAAGTTGTGATACTCCATTACCTCTATTCTTTTTGAGTTTACAACAAGGATCATACGGAGTATAAGCAGGTTTACAATCAAAGTGATTGAATTTTCTAAGCACAGATTCAACATAATGAGATTGACTAAGACTATAACCGTTAGAATTTCTTCTAATTTTCATCCCTAAGATTACATCTGCAGGGCCTAAGTCTTTCATGTCAAAGTTCTCATTCAGCATGCTCTTAGTGGAATTAATTACATCCATGTTTGTACCAATTATAAGCATATCATCAACATACAAGCATACAATCACACAGGCATCATTCACAAGTTTAGTATAAACACACTTGTCAGATTCATTGATTCTAAAACCACTAGAAAACATTACATGATAAAATTTTTCATGCCATTGTTTAGGTGCTTGTTTCAATACATACAAAGATTTTTTCAGTTTACAAATTTTTTTCACAACCTTTCACTACAAAGCCCTCAGGTTGTTCCATGTAAATTTCTTCATCTAATTCACCATGTAGAAAAGCTGTTTTTACATCCATTTGATGTATTTCTAGGTTATGAACCGCAGCTATAGCAATTAACATCCTAATGGAAGTAATTCTCGTAACGGGTGAGTAAGTATCAAAGAAATCTATACCTTCCTTTTGTTTGTAGCCTTTGACTACTAACCTAGCCTTGTATTTTTGAATAGTTCCATCTATGTTACGTTTCCTCCTGAAGATCCATTTACATCCTATGGCCTTACACCCTGGAGGTAAATCTACTATCTCCCATGTATCATTTTCTTTGATGGATTCCATTTCACTAATAGAAGACTCTTTCCACCACGGAGCTTCAGAAGAAGTCATGGCTTCTCTATAAGTATGAGGATCAGACTCTGCTAGTGTGAAGTCAGGTCCAATGGAGGTTTTGGTTCTAGCCCTTTTACTTCTTCTAGGATCAATTTCTACTTCATCTTCCTCTAAAGGTAAAGTCTGACTGGTTGAAGGGACATCTAAGGGATCAACACCTCTCTTACGAGAGTCAGATTTTAAAGGAAAAACATTTTCAAAAAACACAGCATCCCTAGACTCCATAATAGTATTCACACCAAATTCAGACATATCAGAACTCACAACCATAAATCTATATGCAGGTGTATGCTCAGGATACCCTATGAAGACACAGTCAACAGTTTTGGGTCCTATCTTGGTAGCTTTAGGTTTAGGGATTTGAACCTTAGCCAAACACCCCCACACTTTGAAGTATGCTAAAGAAGGTTGTCTACCTTTCCACAATTCATAAGGAGTTTTATCTGATCCTTTAAAAGGTACTCTATTCAGGATATAGCAGGCCGAGAGGACAGATTCCCCCCACAAGTTCAAAGGTAATCCTGAACTAATTAACATGGCATTCATCATCTCCTTAAGGGTGCGGTTCTTATGTTCAGCTACACCATTCGACTGAGGTGAATAAGGAGGGGTAACCTCGTGTATTATGCCATGTTCTACGCAAAAATCTCCTATAGGAGTTATGTACTCACCACCACGGTCAGACCTAATGGTTTTAATGGTAGTATTCAATTGGTTTTCAACTTCTAGTTTATACCTCTTAAAGGCTTCTAAGGCATCATCCTTACCTCTAAACAAATATATATGACAATACCTAGTACAGTCGTCTATAAAAGTAACAAACCATTTCTTACCACCTCTAGTTTGAACTGATTTCATGTCAACTAGGTCTGAGTGAATTAATTCTAAGGGTTTATAATTTCTAAGAACATTTTTTCTAAAAGGTTTTCTAGCATACTTTGATTCTACGCATATTTCACATTTGTGTTCCTTTTCCAAACTAAATTTGGGTATGCAGCCTACATTAGCTAGTTTAAGCATTGACTTATAATTTACATGTCCAAGTCTACCATGCCAAATATTCGAAGACTCACAAACATAAGCAGAAGAATTATTATTATTCATTACAGCAGAGTTTACATTAAGCTTATACAGACCCTCAGTCTTATAACCCTGCCCCACATAATCCTTACCCTTAGTTACAACACATTTCCCAGATTTTATTACAATTTTTAAACCCTTATCATCTAAAACAGCACAAGAAACAAGATTTTTGCAGATGTCCGGAACATGAAGAACTTCATTCAAAGTGAGAGTCTTGCCATAAGTGAGCTTGAGCCCAACTTTGCCTTTTCCTACAACCGCAGCTGCAGATGAGTTACCCATATAGAGTTTTTCTCCTTCCCCTACCTTATTGTAGGAGGTGAACATTTCTTTGTTCCCACAAACATGTTTGGTAGCCCCAGAGTCTACCCACCAGTCTCTCACATTTGTTACCATATTTACTTCAGACACCGTGCCAGAAAATTCATCTTTGTTGTTTTCAACAAAATTAGCATTATTTTTCTTTTTAAGGTCTTTATGGTTTCTACAGTGAACCGCCATATGGCCAGGATTTCCGCAAGCATAGCAATCACCCTTAATTTTATTAATGCTAGATTTAGGTTTCTGAAACATACCTTTCTTGCCTGGAGGTTTCTTGGAGTTGTTTCGGTTCTTCTCAACATAGGAACCTTTGTGTTCAGTCACATGAGCTTTGTTTGACATGTCCCTTGCTAGAAGATACATTTTTTTTCCTTGGAGCACAATAATTCTTCAACTTGAATCTTCTTACCCAGTTCAACCATAGTAACTTCAGCAGTTTCATGTCTCAGTTTATTCTTGAACTCGGACCAGGAAGTAGGCAATTTCTCGATAGCAGTAGACACTTGAAAAGTTTCATCAATCATCATACCTTCCGCAAGAATCTCATTCATAATTTGCTGGAGTTCAAGGAATTGATCAACCACAGATTTGTCATTCACCATTTTATACTCATAAAGCCTAGCCACCAAGAATTTCTTACTTCCAGCAGTTTCAGCTTGGTATTTTTCCTCCAAAGCATCCCATAAATCAAAAGCAGTAAAGTTATTCTTAGCATTATAAAAATCATACATATCATCATCTAAACAGTTCAGGATATGATTTTTTGCCATATAATTCTGTCTGTTCCAATCTTCAAGCTCAAGTTCATTGCCATCTTCGTTCATGGCTTCATCTAACAGAGCAGAAACATACTGATCTAACTCATGATAACTCAAATAAAACAACATCTTCGATTGCCATCTTTTGAAGTCTTTTCCAGAAAACTTTGCAGGCCTTTCAACATCGTTCTTACCCATTGTTACAAACAGAAAAACAGAACTATCGTGTTAAGATTGTTGCGTCTGTAACAATTAAAATACTCAAAGAAAAATGTTAGAAGGAAAATTTCTGGAAGGTAAATAAACACTCAAAATGACAAGACCCAGAGGACAGAGTCATGTGTTCAACACGCTGTCCTTAACACGATAGTTGACCGGTACGCCTCAAGAATGAGTGATGCCTATACCCTGTGGTCAAGTCGTATCCAGGATAAAACTGCCCGTTCCAAGCACTGTTAGCACTACAGTACTTGGCCACTCTTACGAACCCAAAAACTATTGCGCACAGAATGAAGTAAATAACCACACAGGGGGAGAAGACGAAAAGAAGAGGATAGTAGCTCTTCTGGACACAAAAAACGAATGAAGAACTCGAGGGGGTTTTATCGCAGAGAAGAGAGAGAGGTGTATTTAGAGCGCATTAATGAGAGAATCAATTAAAATTAAATTCGAATTAATTCAGTATTTTCCAAAACGGTATTAAAACGTTCATGCACATAAATGAAAATATTCTCGCCATAACATTCATCATAATGTCGACATATAAGACTCACCAGGTCATACCCCCCCCCATAATTAAGATAAATTAATTTTCATTTAAAATCTTTTAGGTAATAAATCAAAACAATAAACTCATTTTTATCCAACAATCCCCCACATGAATGAAATACCGATAAAAATCCGAAAAAGGAAAGCGAGAAATACCACTTAGGCAAGAGGTGTCCATGAGGTCTAGAACCTTTGCTTAGTGAGAAATTGCCGGGACTACTCGATGGACAGTGAACGCAATATCTTGAACTGCCATCGTTTCGTGTAATCCGCGATAATAACCACACGTGATATCTCTCTAGGTGCTGTCAAGTTCGTGCCATTGTGTCCTTTTTGGCCCTGGACAAATCCCGTTTCTCATAATGCTCTAGAGAATCAGCTCTATTCTCATAGGAAGCGACCCACTTCCACATTCAGATAGGTGAGTTCCATCAAGAGTGTTTACTGCTACACCCCACTTCAATCTTAAATTGAAACTATATAACTCATTAAGACTTAAAAGAAAGTCATCCTCACATGCAGTCACACTATCACGTCTACACCACAGGGAAGGGGCGAAGAATGAAATTCTCTGATAGTGTTTACCTTGACCCGCCACAAATTAGTTTCTCATTCGAAACCTTGATCTTGGGATCTCCAGTCAGCAAGGTTGAGTATCCTTCATGGAAAGTTTATTTAATGAGCCTAAGCCCCATCCCCTTAGATGCATTACTAACTATCTCCTTGGACAAACCTTTCGTCAAAGGGTCCGCGATATTCTCCTTGGACTTAACCCAATCAATGGAAATAACGCCTTTTGAGATTATTTTTTTTAGGGTATCGTGTCTTCTCTTTATATGTATAGACTTCCCATTATAGTAGATGTTTTTAGCTTTAGCTATGGCAGCTTGATTATCACAATGTATAGGTATAGCTGGCACATGCCTATGCCAGAGAGGAATGTCTTCTAAAAAGCATCTAAGCCAAGCGTCTTCCTCTCCTGCTTTATCTAACGCAATAAACTCAGATTCCATAGTGGATCGAGCTATGCAGGTCTGTTTGGAACTCTTCCAAGAAACAGCCCCACCTGCTAGAGTGAAGACATATCCACTCGTAGACTTTGACTCCTCTGAGTCTGATATCCAGTTTGCATCACAAAATCCTTCAAGGACGGCAGGATACCTTTCATAATTCAAACAAAAGGTCAAAGTGTATTTCAAATACCTCAACACTCTAAAAAGTGCATCCCAATGTTCCTGCCCTGGATTACAAGTATACCTACTTAACCTACTCACAGCATAAGCAATGTCTGGCCTAGTACAGTTCATCAAATACATCAGACTTCTTATAACTCGTGAGTATTCAAGTTGTGATACTCCATTACCTCTATTCTTTTTGAGTTTACAACAAGGATCATACGGAGTATAAGCAGGTTTACATTCAAAGTGATTGAATTTTCTAAGCACAAATTTAACATAATGAGATTGACTAAGACTATAACCGTTAGAATTTCTTCTAATTTTCATCCCTAAGATTACATCTGCAGGGCCTAAGTCTTTCATGTCAAAGTTCTCATTCAGCATGCTCTTAGTGGAATTAATTACATCCATGTTTGTACCAATTATAAGCATATCATTAACATACAGGCATACAATCACACAGGCATCATTCACAAGTTTAGTATAAACACACTTGTCAGATTCATTGATTCTAAAACCACTAGAAAACATTACATGATCAAATTTTTCATGCCATTGTTTAGGTGCTTGTTTCAATCCATACAAAGATTTTTTCAGTTTACAAACTTTTTTTTCACAACCTTTCACTACAAAGCCCTCAGGTTGTTCCATGTAAATTTCTTCATCTAATTCACCATGTAGAAAAGCTGTTTTTACATCCATTTGATGTATTTCTAGGTTATGGCCCGCAGCTATAGCAATTAACATCCTAATGGAAGTAATTCTCGTAACGGGTGAGTAAGTATCAAAGAAATCTATACCTTCCTTTTGTTTGTAGCCTTTGACTACTAACCTAGCCTTGTATTTTTGAATAGTTCCATCTATGTTACATTTCCTTCTGAAGATCCATTTACATCCTATGGCCTTACACCCTGGAGGTAAATCTACTATCTCCCATGTATCATTTTCTTTGATCACGGAGCTTCAAAAGAAGTCATGGCTTCTCTATAAGTCTGAGGATCAGACTCTGCTAGTGTTATGAAGTCAGGTCCAAAGAATGTTTTGTTTCTATCCCTTTTAATTCTTCTAGGATCAATTTATACTTCATCTTCCTCTAAAGGTAAAGTCTGACTGGTTGAAGGGACATCTAGGGGATCAACACCTCTCTTACGAGAGTCAGATTTTAAAGGAAAAACATTTTCAAAAAACACAGCATCCCTAGACTCCATAATAGTATTCACACCAAATTCAGACATATCAGAACTCACAACCATAAATCTATATGCAGGTGTATGCTCAGGATACCCTATGAAGACACATTCAACAGTTTTGGGCCCTATCTTGGTAGCTTTAGGTTTAGGGATTTGAACCTTAACCAAACACCCCCACACTTTGAAGTATTCTAAAGAAGGTTGTCTACCTTTCCAAAATTCATAAGGAGTTTTATCTGATCCTTTAAAAGGTACTCTATTCAGGATATAGCAGGCTGAGAGGACAGCTTCCCCCCACAAGTTCAAAGGTAATCCTGAACTAATTAACATGGCATTCATCATCTCCTTAAGGGTGCGGTTCTTACGTTCAGCTACACCATTCGACTGAGGTGAATAAGGAGGGGTAACTGGTGGGGCAGGAAAACACAAAGAAAAATGCTTGCAAGTATACAATGCCAATAAATAGCAAGTGAATAAGCAAGGGAAAGTCCACAGGGAGTGGGAGCACTAGAAGAGAAACCTAAGCTAGCAATGGGGACAGAGCACAAGACAAAGTGGCAGTGAGCAATGAAGGGGAAAAACAGTTAACACAAGATGGCAGTAAACAAAGCAAAGCAATATGGCAGATGGGAAGTAACAAGACAGCAAAGAACCAAGGCTGTAAGCCAAGGGAAGGGGTGATTGTGCACTGATTTCATTGCACAGTAGCTACAAATTGCAAGAACTAAACAGCAAAACAGTAAGGAAAGCAACTTGAGCAGGCAATCAAAACAGAATTTAAAGTGACAGTGACTGTAAAAAGGATTGTGGCTAAGCTAAGGGCTTAGAATCCACCTTGTGTCCTAATCAAGCAATACAATTCTAGGTTGAATTGAAAATCCTATGCATACAACTAGAATGGGAAGACAGTCAATTTGCTCACTGATATGCCCCTAGTATTGACTGTCTTTTGACAGCACAGTCAATCACAGGCATATCAGAGCACTGACCTCTTCCCATTGCTCAAGCAACACAAGCATGGAGATATCTATCCTATCAATGCATCATTCAACAGTGCACTAGGCTTCATCTAAGCCTTAGCTAGTGCAATTTAGCTCATGCTAATCATGTTAACAACATTAGCATTCCTCATATATGATAATTTAAACACAATATACAACATAGAAGATAAATCAAAACAAGCACACATTCAACTGTTAACTGTCTTAAGCAACTGAAATTGAAATTGAGATAAAATTTTGTTCACTTCTCTACTGGCTAGTCCAGAGAGTTACACAGTGCTCAAAAGATGATCACACACATTCAAGATAAAAATTCTAAAGATAACATGCAATGTTCACTATCAACTGGAATTGGAATTGGAATTGCAAATAAAATAAATTTTGTTATAATTCTCTACTGGCTAGTCCAGAGAGATGTGTAATACCCTGCTCTCCTCTAGAACTTCCCATAGAAACATCAATTTATACCCCCCATATTAAAATTAGGGTTCTAACTACTTTCCCCCAAAAACAGAAATTAGGTAAAAATAATTTACCTAATTTGAGTGAGAAATTCACTCAACTTGTCGACCCAGGCTTCAATTTCATCTCCTTGTTCTTCTCCTGCTTCAATTTCAGCTTTACAAACACTTATATCCCCAATTTCTCACCTAGGGTTTGTGAGAAGAAAGGTGAGAAATTGGCGAAATTAGTGGTTGATAAAGGAGTAGGGAGTGGTTGTAATGATGGGTTTGGTATTAGGAATGATTTGGTGGCGTAGGGAGTGGTGGTGATGGAGTCAGAGCAGGTGGAGAAGGTGGTAGAGGTCTGCAACAGGCATGGAGGAGGAGAAGGTCGACTGAATGAAGGATAAGGAGCTGTTTGGCTAGGGGTAATAGGGTTCGGGTGTTTCGGTGTTGAGCGGGTGCAGCGAGAGAAGATGTTCTGCGATTCTGAGCCGTAGGATGAGAAGGTGGTAGGTAGATCTGACGGTAATGCGGAGGCAAGTGAGGAGCGACCGTCAGATGAAGAAATACAACGAAACGAACGGTACTTGATGGAGTTAGGTACTGTAGTGTAAGGCGGAGATATCAAACTTCGATGCACAGAAAGGGAGCGACCGTAGGATGCTTCTGAAGATAAATCTGACGGCTGAAATCCGAGACGGGTATGGATTTGGGTTTTAGGCTTTTGGGTATAGAATATGGGTTTGGGAAATGAGTTTGGGCTTGGAAAACCTTGAGCCCACTTCTATTTTAAGAACAACTTTCTTCTTCAAGCCCATTTCTATCCTTTTTGGTCTTCCGCACATCATTCTTCACAGCTTCCTTGCGTAATTCCTCCTGGCTTTTCACTACTTTTCTGCTCTTTTTGCTCCGCAACTCATCCAATCTTTATTTATTACCTAAAAAATACAAAATTAAGTAAGAAAAATATTTATTCTTGAAAACAATGAAAATACAGAATATGGGATAAAATGTAGAATTAATGCATAAAAGATGAGTTAAATGCCAACAAAAAGGGATAAATATATACAATATTTGGCACTCATCAGTAACCTCGTGTATTATGCCATGTTCTACGCAAAAATCTCCTATAGGAATTATGTACTCACCACCACGGTCAGACCTAATGGTTTTAATGGTAGTATTCAATTGGTTTTCAACTTCTAGTTTATACCTTTTAAAGGCTTCTAAGGCATCATCCTTACCTCTAAGCAAATATATATGACAATACCTAGTACAGTCGTCTATAAAAGTAACAAACCATTTCTTACCACCTCTAGTTTGAACTGATTTCATGTCAACTAGGTCTGAGTGAATTAATTCTAAGGGTTTAGAATTTCTAAGAACATTTTTGCTAAAAGGTTTTCTAGCATACTTTGATTCTACGCATATTTCACATTTGTGTTCCTTTTCCAAACTAAATTTGGGTATGCAGCCTACATTAGCTAGTTTAAGCATTGACTTATAATTTACATGTCCAAGTCTACCATGCCAAATATTCGAAGACTCACAAACATAAGCAGAAGAATCATTATTATTCATTACAGCAGAGTTTACATTAAGCTTATACAGACCCTCAGTCTTATAACCCTGCCCCACATAATCCTTACTCTTAGTTACAACACATTTCCCAGATTCTATTACAATTTTAAAACCCTTATCATCTAAAACAGCACAAGAACCAAGATTTTTGCAGATGTCCGGAACATGAAGAACTTCATTCAAAGTGAGAGTCTTGCCAGAAGTGAGCTTGAGCCCAACTTTGCCTTTTCCAACAACCGCAGCTGCAGATGAGTTACCCATATAGAGTTTTTCTCCTTCCCCTACCTTATTGTAGGAGGTGAACATTTCTTTGTTCCCACAAACATGTTTGGTAGCCCCAGAGTCTACCCACCAGTCTCTCACATTTGTTACCATATTTACTTCAGACACCGTGCCAGAAAATTCATCTTTGTTGTTTTCAACCAAATTAGCATTATTTTTCTTTTTAAGGTCCTTACGGTTTCTACAGTGAACCGCCATATGGACAGGATTTCCGCAAGCATAGCAATCACCCTTAATTTTATTAATGCTAGATTTAGGTTTCTGAAACATACATTTCTTGCCTGGAGGTTTCTTGGAGTTGTTTCGGTTCTTCTCAGCATAGGAACCTTTGTGTTCAGTCACATGAGCTTTATTTGACATGTCCCTTGCAGAAGATACATTTTTGTCCTTGGAGCACAATAATTCTTCAACTTGAATCTTCTTACCCAGTTCAACCATAGTAACTTCAGCAGTTTCATGTCTCAGTTTCTTCTTGAACTCGGACCAGGAAGTAGGCAATTTCTCGATAGCAGTAGACACTTGAAAAGTTTCATCAATCATCATACCTTCCGCAAGAATCTCATTCATAATTTTCTGGAGTTCAAGGAATTGATCAACCACAGATTTTTCATTCACCATTTTATACTCATAAAGCGTAGCCACCAAGAATTTCTTACTTCCAGCAGTTTCAGCTTGGTATTTTGCCTCCAAAGCAGCCCATAAATCAAAAGCAGTAAAGTTATTCTTAGCATTATAAAAATCATACATAGCATCATCTAAACAGTTCAGGATATGATTTTTTGCCATATAATTCTGTCTGTTCCAATCTTCAAGCTCACCAAAAACCCGAGTTCCTTTTGGATTTCCTTCTTGAGTTCATTGCCATCTTCATTCATGGCTTCATCAAACGGAGCAGCAACATACTGATCTAACTCATGATAACTCAAATAAAACAACATCTTCGATTGCCATCTTTTGAAGTCTTTTCCAGAAAACTTTGCAGGCCTTTCAACATCGTTCTTACCCATTGTTACAAACAGAAAAACAGAACTATCGTGTTAAGATTGTTGCGTCTTTAACAATTAAAATACTCAAAGAAAAATGTTAGAAGGAAAATTTCTGGAAGGTAAATAAACACTCAAAATGACAAGACCCAGAGGACAGAGTCACGTGTTCAACACGCTGTCCTTAACACGATAGTTGACCGGTACGCCTCAAGAATGAGTGATGCCTATACCCTGTGGTCAAGTCGTATCCAGGATAAAACTACCCGTTCCAAGCACTGTTAGCACTGCAGTACTTGGCCACTCTTACGAACCCAACAGCTATTGCGCAAAGAATGAAGTAAATAACCACACAGGGGGAGAAGACGAAAAGAAGAGGATAGTAGCTCTTCTGGACACAAAAAACGAATGAAGAACTCGAGGGGGTTTTATAGCAGAGAAGAGAGAGAGGTGTATTTAGAGCGCATTAATGAGAGAAAAAATTAAAATTAAAATCGAATTAATTCAGAATTTTCCAAAACGGTATTAAAACGTTCATGCACATAAATGAAAATGTTCTCGCCATAAAATTCATCATAATGTCGACATAAGGAAAACGGAAATAAAATAATGTCGACATTAAGACTCACCAGGTCATACGCCCCCCCCATAATTAAGATAAATTAATTTTCATTTAAAATATTTTAGGTAATAAATCAAAAGAATTTTTTCCAAAAAGATAAGTCTTGGTTGATCCATGTCCACGGCGCAGGCACGAGCCCGAACCTGAAGACTAAGTGAAAGAAAAAATATTTTTCCCCACCCGTTCCACCCACATTTTTTTACTAAGTATCCATAAAGGATTAGTTATATAGTGGAGCTCCTCTTTAGTTATACCCAATGTGGGACTAAAGGTTCTATTTCATTCACCCATAAGAAAATGAGTAAGTTCTCTTAGAGACCCAAAGGTCCTAAGTTCAATTCCCACCAAGACATTAAAACCAAAACAATAAACTCATTTTTATCCAACAATCCCCCACATGAATGAAATACCGATAAAAATCAGAAAACGGAAAGCGAGAAATACCACTTAAGCAAGAGGTGTCCATGAGGTCTTGAACCTTTGGTTAGTGAGAAATTGCCGGGACTACTCGATGGACAGTGAACGCGATGTCTTGAACTGCCATCGTTTCGTGTAATCCGCGATAATAACCACACGTGATATCTCTCTAGGTGCTGTCAAGTTCGTGCCGTTGTGTCCTTTTTGGCCCTGGACAAATCCCGTTTCTCATAATGCTCTAGAGAATCAGCTCTATTCTCATAGGAAGCGACCCACTTCCACATTCAGATAGGTGAGTTCCATCAAGAGTGTTTACTGCTACACCCCACTTCAATCTTAAATTGAAACTATATAACTCATTAAGACTTAAAAGAAAGTCATCCTCACATGCAGTCACACTATCACGTCTACACCACAGGGAAGGGGCAGAGAATGAAATTCTCTGATAGTGTTTACCTTGACCCGCCACAAATTAGTTTCTCATTCGAAACCTTGATCTTGGGATCTCCAGTCAGCAAGGTTGAGTATCCTTCATGGAAAGTTTATTTAATGAGCCTAAGCCCCATCCCCTTAGATGCATTACTAACTATCTCCTTGGACAAACCTTTCGTCAAAGGGTCCGCGATATTCTCCTTGGACTTAACCCAATCCATGGAAATAACGCCTTTTGAGATTAGTTGTTTTAGGGTATCGTGTCTTCTCTTTATATGTATAGACTTCCCATTATAGTAGCTGTTTTTAGCTTTAGCTATGGCAGCTTGATTATCACAATGTATAGATATAGCTGGCACAGGCCTATGCCTGAGAGGAATGTCTTCTAAAAAGAATCTTAGCCAAGCGGCTTCCTCTCCTGCTTTATCTAACGCAATAAACTCAGATTCCATAGTGGATCGAGCTATGCAGGTCTGTTTGGAACTCTTCCAAGAAACAGCCCCACCTGCTAGAGTGAAGACATATCCACTCGTAGACTTTGACTCCTCTGAGTTTGATATCCAGTTTGCATCACAAAATCCTTTAAGGACGGCAGGATAACTTTCATAATTCAAACAAAAGGTCAAAGTGTATTTCAAATACCTCAACACTCTAAAAAGTGCATCCCAATGTTCCTGCCCTGGATTACAAGTATACCTACTTAACCTACTCACAGCATAAGAAATGTCTGGCCTAGTACAGTTCATCAAATACATCAGACTTCCTATAACTCGTGAGTATTCAAGTTGTGATACTCCATTACCTCTATTATTTTTGAGTTTACAACAAGGATCATACGGAGTTTAAGCAGGTTTACAATCAAAGTGATTGAATTTTCTAAGCACAGATTCAACATAATGAGATTGACTAAGACTATAACCGTTAGAATTTCTTCTAATTTTCATCCCTAAGATTACATCTGCAGGGCCTAAGTCTTTCATGTCAAAGTTCTCATTCAGCATGCTCTTAGTGGAATTAATTACATCCATGTTTGTACCAATTATAAGCATATCATCAACATACAAGCATACAATCACACAGGCATCATTCACAAGTTTAGTATAAACACACTTGTCAGATTCATTGATTCTAAAACCACTAGAAAACATTACATGATAAAAATTTTCATGCCATTGTTTAGGTGCTTGTTTCATTACATACAAAGATTTTTTCAGTTTACAAACTTTGTTTTCACAACCTTTCACTACAAAGCCCTCAGGTTGTTCCATGTAAATTTCTTCATCTAATTCACCATGTAGAAAAGCTGTTTTTACATCCATTTGATGTATTTATAGGTTATGAACCGCAGCTATAGCAATTAACATCCTAATGGAAGTAATTCTCGTAACGTGTGAGTAAGTATCAAAGAAATCTATACCTTCCTTTTGTTTGTAGCCTTTAACTACTAACCTAGCCTTGTATTTTTGAATAGTTCCATCTATGTTACGTTTCCTCCTGAAGATCCATTTACATCCTATGGCCTTACACCCTGGAGGTAAATCTACTATCTCCCATGTATCATTTTCTTTGATGGATTCCATTTCACTAATATAAGACTCTTTCCACCACGGAGCTTCAGAAGAAGTCATGGCTTCTCTATAAGTCTGAGGATCAAACTCTGCTAGTGTTATGAAGTCAGGTCCAAAGGAGGTTTTGGTTCTAGCCCTTTTACTTCTTCTAGGATCAATTTCTACTTCATCTTCCTCTAAAGGTAAAGTCTGACTGGTTGAAGGGACATCTAGGGGATCAACACCTCTCTTACGAGAGTCAGATTTTAAAGGAAAAACATTTTCAAAAAACACAGCATCCCTAGACTCCATAATAGTATTCACACCAAATTCAGACATATCAGAACTCACAACCATAAATCTATATGCAGGTGTATGCTCAGGATACCCTATGAAGACACAGTCAACAGTTTTGGGTCCTATCTTGGTAGCTTTAGGTTTAGGGATTTGAACCTTAGCCAAACACCCCCACACTTTGAAGTATGCTAAAGAAGGTTGTCTACCTTTCCACAATTCATAAGGAGTTTTATCTGATCCTTTAAAAGGTACTCTATTCAGGATATAGCAGGCTGAGAGGACAGCTTCCCCCCACAAGTTCAAAGGTAATCCTGAACTAATTAACATGGCATTCATCATCTCCTTAAGGGTGCGGTTCTTACGTTCATACACCATTCGACTGAGGTGAATAAGGAGGGGTAACCTCGTGTATTATGCCATGTTCTATGCAAAAATATCCTATAGAGTTATGTACTCACCACCACGGTCAGACCTAATGGTTTTAATGGTAGTATTCAATTGGTTTTCAACTTTAGTTTATACCTCTTAAAGGCTTCTAAGGCATCATCCTTACCTCTAAACAAATATATATGACAATACCTAGTACAGTCGTCTATAAAAGTAACAAAGCATTTCTTACCACCTCTAGTTTGAACTGATTTCATGTCAACTAGGTCTGAGTGAATTAATTCTAAGGGTTTAGAATTTCTAAGAACATTTTTCTAAAAGGTTTTCTAGCATATTTTGATTCTACGCATATTTCACATTTGTGTTCCTTTTCCAAACTAAATTTGGGTATGCAGCCTACATTAGCTAGTTTAAGCATGACTTATAATTTACATGTCCAAGTCTACCATGCCAAATATTCGAAGACTCACAACATAAGCAGAAGATCATTATTATTCATTACAGCAGAGTTTACATTAAGCTTATACAGACCCTCAGTCTTATAACCCTGCCCCACATAATCCTTACCCTTAGTTACAACACATTTCCCATATTTATTACAATTTTTAAAACCCTTATCATCTAAAACAGCACAAGAAACAAGATTTTTGCAGATGTCCGGAACATGAAGAACTTCATTCAAAGTGAGAGTCTTGCCAGAAGTGAGCTTGAGCCCAACTTTGCCTTTTCCTACAACCGCAGCTGCAGATGAGTTACCCATATAGAGTTTTTCTCCTTCCCCTACCTTATTGTAGGAGGTGAACATTTCTTTGTTCCCACAAACATGTTTGGTAGCCCCAGAGTCTACCCACCAGTCTCTCACATTTGTTACCAGATTTACTTCAGAACCGTGCCAGAAAATTCATCTTTGTTGTTTTCAACCAAATTAGCATTTTTTTTTTAAGGTCCTTACGGTTTCTACAGTGAACCGCCATATGGCCAGGATTTCCGCAAGCATAGCAATCACCCTTAATTTTACTAATGCTAGATTTAGGTTTCTGAAACATACCTTTCTTGCGTGGAGGTTTCTTGGAGTTGTTTCGGTTCTTCTCAGCATAGGAACCTTTGTGTTCAGTCACATGAGCTCTGTTTGACATGTCCCTTGCAGAAGATACATTTTTGTCCTTGGAGCACAATAATTCTTCAACTTGAATCTTCTTACCCAGTTCAACCATAATAACTTCAGCAGTTTCATGTCTCAGTTTCTTCTTGAACTCGGACCAGGAAGTAGGCAATTTCTCGATAGCAGTAGACACTTGAAAAGTTTCATCAATCATCATACCTTCCGCAAGAATCTCATTCATAATTTGTTGGAGTTCAAGGAATTGATCAACCACAGATTTGTCATTCACCATTTTATACTCATACAGCCTAGCCACCAAGAATTTCTTACTTCCAGCAGTTTCAGCTTGGTATTTTGCCTCCAAAGCAGCCCATAAATCAAAAGCAGTAAATTTATTCTTAGCATTATAAAAATCATACATAGCATCATCTAAACAGTTCATGATATGATTTTTTGCCATATAATTCTGTATGTTCCAATCTTCAAGCTCAAGTTCATTGCCATCTTCATTCATGGCTTCATCTAACGGAGCAGAAACATACTGATCTAACTCATGATAACTCAAATAAAACAACATCTTCGATTGCCATCTTTTGAAGTCTTTTCCAGAAAACTTTGCAGGCCTTTCAACATCGTTCTTACCCATTGTTACAAACAGAAAAACAGAACTATCGTGTTAAGATTGTTGCGTCTGTAACAATTAAAATACTCAAAGAAAAATGTTAGAAGGAAAATTTCTGGAAGGTAAATAAACACTCAAAATGACAAGACCCAGAGGACAGAGTCACGTGTTCAACACGCTGTCCTTAACACGATAGTTGACCGGTACGCCTCAAGAATGAGTGATGCCTATACCCTGTGGTCAAGTCGTATCCAGGATAAAACTCCCGTTCCAAGCACTGTTAGCACTAAGTACTTGGCCACTCTTACGAACCCAAAAACTATTGCGCACAGAATGAAGTAAATAACCACACAGGGGGAGAAGACGAAAAGAAGAGGATAGTAGCTCTTCTGGACACAAAAACGAATGAAGAACTCGAGGGGGTTTTATAGCAGAGAAGAGAGGAGGTGTATTTAGAGCGCATTAATGAGAGAAAATTAAAATTAAATTCGAATTAATTCAGAATTTTCCAAAACGGTATTAAAACGTTCATGCACATAAATGAAAATATTCTCGCCATAACATTCATCATAATGTCGACATAAGGAAAACGGAAATAAAATAATGTCGACATTAAGACTCACCAGTTCATACGCCCCCCATAATTAAGATAAATTAATTTTCATTTAAAATCTTTTAGGTAATAAATCAAAAGAAGTTTTTCCAAAAAGATAAGTCTTGGTTGATCCATATCCACGGCGCAGGCACGAGCCCGAACCCGAAGACTAAGTGAAAGAAAAAATATTTTTCCCCACCCGTTCCACCCACATTGTTTTACTAACTATCCATAAAGGATTAGTTATATAGTGGAGCTCCTCTTTAGTTATACCAAATGTGGGACTAAAGGTTCTATTTCATTCACCCATAAGAAAATGAGTAAGTTCTCTTAGAGACCCAAAGGTCCTAAGTTCAATTCCCACCAAGACATTAAAACCAAAACAATAAACTCATTTTTATCCAACAATCCCCCACATGAATGAAATACCGATAAAAATCAGAAAACGGAAAGTGAGAAATACCACTTAGGAAAGAGGTGTCCATGAGGTATTGAACCTTTGCTTAGTGAGAAATTGTCGGGACTACTCGATGGACAGTGAACGCGATGTCTTGAACTGCCATCGTTTCGTTTAATCCGCGATAATAACCACACGTGATATCTCTCTAGTGTGCTGTCAAGTTCGTGCCGTTGTGTCCTTTTTGGCCCTGGACAAATCCCGTTTCTCATAATGCTCTAGAGAATCAGCTCTATTCTCATAGGAAGCGACCCACTTCCACATTCAGATAGGTGAGTTCCATCAAGAGTGTTTACTGCTACACCCCACTTCAATCTTAAATTGAAACTATATAACTCATTAAGACTTAAAAGAAAGTCATCCTCACATGCAGTCACACTATCACGTCTACACCACGGGAAGGGCAGAGAATGAAATTCTCTGATAGTGTTTACCTTGACCCGCCACAAATTAGTTTCTCATTCGAAACCTTGATCTTGGGATCTCCAGTCAGCAAGGTTGAGTATCCTTCATGGCAAGTTTATTTAATGAGCCTAAGCCCCATCCCCTTAGATGCATTACTAACTATCTCCTTGGACAAACCTTTCGTCAAAGGGTCCGCGATATTCTCCTTGGACTTAACCCAATCAATGGAAATAACGCCTTTTGAGATTAGTTGTTTTAGGGTATCGTGTCTTCTCTTTATATGTATAGACTTCCCATTATAGTAGCTGTTTTTAGCTTTAGCTATGGCAGCTTGATTATCACAATGTATAGATATAGCTGGCACAGGCCTATGCCAGAGAGGAATGTCTTCTAAAAAGAATCTTAGCCAAGCGGCTTCCTCTCCTGCTTTATCTAACGCAATAAACTCAGATTCCATAGTGGATCGAGCTATGCAGGTTGTTTGGAACTCTTCCAAGAAACAGCCCCACCTGCTAGAGTGAAGACATATCCACTCGTAGACTTTGACTCCTCTGAGTCTGATATCCAGTTTGCATCACAAAATCCTTCAAGGACGGCAGGATACCTTTCATAATTCAAACAAAAGGTCAAAGTGTATTTCAAATACCTCAACACTCTAAAAAGTGCATCCCAATGTTCCTGCCCTGGATTACAAGTATACCTACTTAACCTACTCACAGCATAAGCAATGTCTGGCCTAGTACATTCATCAAATACATCAGACTTCCTATAACTCGTGAGTATTCAAGTTGTGAACTCCATTACCTCTATTCTTTTTGAGTTTACAACAAGGATCATACGGAGTATAAGCAGGTTTACAATCAAAGTGATTGAATTTTCTAAGCACAGATTCAACATAATGAGATTGACTAAGACTATAACCGTTAGAATTTCTTCTAATTTTCATCCCTAAGATTACATCTGCAGGGCCTAAGTCTTTCATGTCAAAGTTCTCATTCAGCATGCTCTTAGTGGAATTAATTACATCCATGTTTGTACCAATTATAAGCATATCATCAACATACAAGCATACAATCACACAGGCATCATTCACAAGTTTAGTATAAACACACTTGTCAGATTCATTGATTCTAAAACCACTAGAAAACATTACATGATAAAAATTTTCATGCCATTGTTTAGGTGCTTGTTTCAATACATACAAAGATTTTTTCAGTTTACAAACTTTTTTTCACAACCTTTCACTAAAAGCCCTCAGGTTTCCATGTAAATTTCTTCATCTAATTCACCATGTAGAAAAGCTGTTTTTACATCCATTTGATGTATTTCTAGGTTATGAACCGCAGCTATAGCAATTAACATCCTAATGGAAGTAATTCTCGTAACGGGTGAGTAAGTATCAAAGAAATCTATACCTTCCTTTTGTTTGTAGCCTTTGACTACTAACCTAGCCTTGTATTTTTGAATAGTTCCATCTATGTTACGTTTCCTCCTGAAGATCCATTTACATCCTATGGCCTTACACCCTGGAGGTAAATCTACTATCTCCCATGTATCATTTTCTTTGATGGATTCCATTTCACTAATAGAAGACTCTTTCCACCACGGAGATTCAGAAGAAGTCATGGCTTCTCTATAAGTATGAGGATCAGACTCTGCTAGTGTTATGAAGTCAGGTCCAAAGGAGGTTTTGGTTCTAGCCCTTTTACTTCTTCTAGGATCAATTTCTACTTCATCTTCCTCTAAAGGTAAAGTCTGACTGGTTGAAGGGACATCTAAGGGATCAACACCTCTCTTACGAGAGTCAGATTTTAAAGGAAAAACATTTTCAAAAACACGCATCCCTAGGCTCCATAATAGTATTCACACCAAATTCAGACATATCGAACTCACACCATAAATCTATATGCAGGTGTATGCTCAGGATACCCTATGAAGACACAGTCAACAGTTTTGGGTCTATCTTGGTAGCTTTAGGTTTAGGGATTTGAACCTTAGCCAAACACCCCCACACTTTGAAGTATGCTAAAGAAGGTTGTCTACCTTCACAATTCATAAGGAGTTTTATCTGATCCTTTAAAAGGTACTCTATTCAGGATTAGCAGGCCGAGAGGACAGATTCCCCCCACAAGTTCAAAGGTAATCCTGAACTAATTAACATGGCATTCATCATCTCCTTAAGGGTGCGGTTCTTATGTTCAGCTACAACCATTCGACTGAGGTGAATAAGGAGGGGTAACCTCGTGTATTATGCCATGTTCTACGCAAAATCTCCTATAGGAGTTATGTACTCACCACCACAGTCAGACCTAATGGTTTTAATGGTAGTATTCAATTGGTTTTCAACTTCTAGTTTATACCTCTTAAAGGCTTCTAAGGCATCATCCTTACCTCTAAACAAATATATATGACAATACCTAGTACAGTCGTCTATAAAAGTAACAAAGCATTTCTTACCACCTCTAGTTTGAACTGATTCATGTCAACTAGGTCTGAGTGAATTAATTCTAAGGGTTTATAATTTCTAAGAACATTTTTTCTAAAAGGTTTTCTAGCATACTTTGATTCTACGCATATTTCACATTTGTGTTCCTTTTCCAAACTAAATTTGGGTATGCAGCCTACATTAGCTAGTTTAAGCATTGACTTATAATTTACATGTCCAAGTCTACCATGCCAAATATTCGAAGACTCACAAACATAAGCAGAAGAATCATTATTATTCATTACAGCAGAGTTTACATTAAGCTTATACAGACCCTCAGTCTTATAACCCTGCCCCACATAATCCTTACCCTTAGTTACAACACATTTCCCAGATTCTATTACAATTTTAAACCCTTATCATCTAAAACAGCACAAGAAACAAGATTTTTGCAGATGTCCGGAACATGAAGAACTTCATTCAAAGTGAGAGTCTTGCCAGAAGTGAGCTTGAGCCCAACTTTGCCTTTTCCTACAACCGCAGCTGCAGATGCAGATGAGTTACCCATATAGAGTTTTTCTCCTTCCCCTACCTTATTGTAGGAGGTGAACATTTCTTTGTTCCCACAAAATTTTTGGTAGCCCCAGAGTCTACCCACCAGTCTCTCACATTTGTTACCAGATTTACTTCAGAAACCGTGCCAGAAAATTCATCTTTGTTGTTTCAACCAAATTAGCATTATTTTTTTTAAGGTCCTTACGGTTTCTACAGTGAACCGCCATATGGCCAGGATTTCCGCAAGCATAGCAATCTCCCTTAATTTTACTAATGCTAGATTTAGGTTTCTGAAACATACCTTTCTTGCGTGGAGGTTTCTTGGAGTTGTTTCGGTTCTTCTCAGCATAGGAACCTTTGTGTTCAGTCACATGAGCTCTGTTTGACATGTCCCTTGAAGAAGATACATTTTTGTCCTTGGAGCACAATAATTCTTCAACTTGAATCTTCTTACCCAGTTCAACCATAGTAACTTCAGCAGTTTCATGTCTCAGTTTCTTCTTGAACTCGGACCAGGAAGTAGGCAATTTCTCGATAGCAGTAGACACTTGAAAAGTTTCATCAATCATCATACCTTCCGCAAGAATCTCATTCATAATTTGCTGGAGTTCAAGGAATTGATCAACCACATATTTTTCATTCACCATTTTATACTCATACAGCCTAGCCACCAAGAATTTCTTACTTCCAGCAGTTTCAGCTTGGTATTTTGCCTCCAAAGCAGCCCATAAATCAAAAGCAGTAAATTTATTCTTAGCATTATAAAAATCATACATAGCATCATCTAAACAGTTCATGATATGATTTTTTGCCATATAATTCTGTCTATTCCAATCTTCAAGCTCAAGTTCATTGCCATCTTCATTCATGGCTTCATCTAACGGAGCAGAAACATACTGATCTAACTCATGATAACTCAAATAAAACAACATCTTCGATTGCCATCTTTTGAAGTCTTTTCCAGAAAACTTTGCAGGCCTTTCAACATCGTTCTTACCCATTGTTACAAACAGAAAAACAGAACTATCGTGTTAAGATTGTTGCGTCTGTAACAATTAAAATACTCAAAGAAAAATGTTAGAAGGAAAATTTCTGGAAGGTAAATAAACACTCAAAATGACAAGACCCAGAGGACAGAGTCACGTGTTCAACACGCTGTCCTTAACACGATAGTTGACCGGTACGCCTCAAGAATGAGTGATGCCTATACCCTGTGGTCAAGTCGTATCCAGGATAAAACTACCCGTTCCAAGCACTGTTAGCACTGCAGTACTTGGCCACTCTTACGAACCCAACAGCTATTGCGCAAAGAATGAAGTAAATAACCACACAGGGGGAGAAGACGAAAAGAAGAGGATAGTAGCTCTTCTGGACACAAAAAACGAATGAAGAACTCGAGGGGGTTTTATAGCAGAGAAGAGAGAGAGGTGTATTTAGAGCGCATTAATGAGAGAAAAAATTAAAATTAAAATCGAATTAATTCAGAATTTTCCAAAACGGTATTAAAACGTTCATGCACATAAATGAAAATATTCTCGCCATAACATTCATCATAATGTCGACATAAGGAAAACGGAAATAAAATAATGTCGACATTAAGACTCACCAGTTCATACGCCCCCCATAATTAAGATAAATTAATTTTCATTTAAAATCTTTTAGGTAATAAATCAAAAGAAGTTTTTCCAAAAAGATAAGTCTTGGTTGATCCATATCCACGGCGCAGGCACGAGCCCGAACCCGAAGACTAAGTGAAAGAAAAAATATTTTTCCCCACGCGTTCCACCCACATTGTTTTACTAACTATCCATAAAGGATTAGTTATATAGTGGAGCTCCTCTTTAGTTATACCAAATGTGGGACTAAAGGTTCTATTTCATTCACCCATAAGAAAATGAGTAAGTTCTCTTAGAGACCCAAAGGTCCTAAGTTCAATTCCCACCAAGACATTAAAACCAAAATAATAAACTCATTTTTATCCAACATTTAGCACCAATAGATTCAAATGTTTTCTGATTCCAAATCGAAAATGGAACCCCTTGCACATTCACCCAAACAGCAGGAGAAGAGATGGAGTCCTCCACCCTCAAAGTATTTTCTTTCGAAGACCAATTTACAAATTTAAAAGTGTAAGGATGCAAAATCCATTCACCAAGCTTAGTAATTTGCTCTCGTTCCTCTGAGTTTCTCAAACAGAAAAGGGCTTGCACAGATGAGAAGGGTTGAAAATGGAAATCACTTTTGATATTTAGAGAGTTTCCAAGTTCTAAACCAATAGATTTCGATAAGGTTACAGGCTTGTTAGATTTGAGTACAATCATTTGGTTCCAGCTGATGTTGTCGAATCCACCCTCATTAAAGAACGAAGCGTCCAAAGATAAAGGTTTTTCAATATTAGACCTTTCCTTTAAAGATTCTGATGGTTTAACAACCATTTCTTTCAATTATTGATGCATCATTTCCATCTTCTTGACTAGCCTCAACCAGCCTTCAAGATTTTTCCCAGAAGGAAAGAAAAGATCAGTGATTCCACGTTTCTTATTAGGCCCAGTAACCTTGAAATATTCTTTCCTCTCGCTGTCATCAACCATTCCCCTAAGATAATATGATCCCAATGAGCCGTCTTGGACCACTCCTTAGAGATTTCACTATGCAAGGTAGGATAAATCCATCTGAAACCCTTAGCACTAACCCACAGTGCCGCAGAGCTCTCACCCTTAACCTCTTTAATGTAAAAATAACCCTCTTTGGATCCAAAACCTTTCTCAATTGAAATGGTTTTAGCCTCAATCTTACAAGATTGCTTCCCTACTTGGAGAACCTCTTCACGATCATTACAAGATTGCTTCCCTAATTGAAAATGGGTCATTTGTCCAAATATTTTCAAAACATGGATCAAATGGACGAGTAAAAATTAGTTTGAGTGAAATGGACATAAAAAAATAGCAAGATGAAACCAGATTCATCCCGACTTAAACTTAAAAAATAGCAACGATGAAACTGGATGCATCCTGATGTAGATTAAAAATAAGAAAAAATATTTGAAAATAAGTAGGATGAAATGTTTACATCTTGGCTATTTTTACATTTTTGTCCACTTAAACAGTATCAAAATCTAACTGTACTTTTCACCCAGGAATTATTGATTTTGGTCTTTTAAACCAATTTTGTGAAAAGTTAAAGCTTAATCTTTGCATAAGATTTTCGAACATTTTGCACAGCATTTGCTTTCTCAAAAAACACGGCTTCTTTTTACTTGAAGGTTCTCAGAAAATGATTACATTGTTGGAGAAATACAGAGATCTTATTTTTTCCAATTGAAGTAACATTAGTATCCCCTATAAAAAGAAAACAGACTTGCAATTTACATAAACCCAATGTATCACACGTCTAAGAAAACATCAAATACAATTCAACCATATCAAATTTATAGGTATTAAAAATAATAATTAAAGATTAGTTAGGTACCAGTTGTCCTTAAAGCTACTTTGGGTATGCTGCAACCAGTGCCTGCTTTTACCCTGCGCCTTTTAGAAGCCTCTCGCCGTCTACTTGGTGCTCCTACCTAGAGGTTTTGATCGAATTGCAAAGCTTCAGTTTGAAGACACTTCTACACTTCCCTTCAACCAAACTTTCCCACCAAATTTCTATACCTTGTGTAGTTGCAGGAAATCCTGCAACTACACCCTCAAAGAAATCTAAAATTAATTCAAGTGATCATCTTAATCTTCATGCATTCATTCATAAAATCTCTGGTTTGATTACAAGAATTCAGATAAGTTTTAATTTGGAGAACAAACTATATATTTCTCTCTCTAAAATCTCAAGCCTAAACTCTTAAAAAGAATTCTCCTTTACAAGGTCGCTCGATCTCCTTATATAGGGGTTTTACATAGTGGATGACAACTAAGACAACCTTTATTTTCGGATCTGTCGTGCGTTGTTAACGCACGGTTACATTGACTTCCTTCGCATACATTCTTCAATCTCGCACAATTGTCACACTTTCCACATGATTCTTCTAACGTCACTTGATGCGTCATTCTAAATGCTATATTTGATAAGCTTCGCTTGACTTATAATCGATCTTTCGCACTCTTAATATTTGTGCGGTATTTTGTATCTACATTTTGCCTCTTCTCATGTCATTTCTTTAGAGAAGAAATGACATGCGAAACTTTCACTTATGACTTCGCATTGCAATTTATAATGCCGCACCTTTTCACCTTTTTATATTCTTTTCAACTGACATATTCCCCTGATTTACGCGTGTCTTTTCAACCATCCTTTACTTGACACGTCCTTTCAACCGCTCCTTATTATCCGTTCGTTTTTAATTATCGCATTAATGAAAGATTATCTCGAAAATCGAGATTAAATTCCCTATTTACTGTACTTTTTTTTTTCTCATACTTCTTTTTATTCTGTCTTCCTTCTTCTGCAACTATTTTCTTCTTCTGTTATTCTTTCTTTCTTATTACTTCTTAGATCCCAATCTTGATTTCCTTGATCATCTTCGATCCTCCTTTCATCCTCCCTAATTCCCATACATCAGTATGCCTAAAGCAGGTTGGAAGAATGAACAAGCCTTCACCAGATTAAATAATGTATTTGGTGCTCGAGGTTTCTCATTATCCGTTCCTGTTGGTTCAGGACCTTCAACCAAACTCAGACCTGAATGGTTTTCTCTTGAAGAATGGAGTGATCAAAAAATTATCATCTTTGTTGGGAAACTTCTTGCGGGTCTTCCTATTCCCCTTTATGATCCACAAATTCCCTTATTTTACAAGATTTTATCGCATCCTGACTTTTCGCGCGGCTTATTTCAATTAAGTGGTCATAGTATTAGAATATTTCTTGAGTACTCTCGTCGCGCAGCAGGTTTAGAGTCTCTGTATCCAATAGGTAAGTGATGAGTGCCAAATATTGTATATATTTATCCCTTTTTGTTGGCATTTAACTCATCTTTTGTGCATTAATTCTACATTTTATCCCATATTCTGTATTTTCATTGTTTTCAAGAATAAATATTTTTCTTACTTAATTTTGCATTTTTAGGTAATAAATAAAGTTTGGATGAATAGCAGAGCGGAAAAGAGCAGAAAAGTAGTGAAAAGCCGGGAGGAATTACACAAGGAAGCCGCGAAGAATGTTGTGCACAAGACCAAAAGGCTAGAAGTGGGCTTGAAGAAGAAGAATTGTCCTTAAAGAAGATATGGGCTTGGCATACCCAAGGCCCAAAACCCTTACTCAAACACATTTCCACTATCCAAGCCCGTCTCGGATTTCAGCCGTCAGATCGAAGCATCTCAGCATCCTACGGTCGCTCCATCATCGCACATCAAACTCCGAAGCCCCCGCTTTACATCGCAACGCCCATCTCCATCTTGGGTCGTCCGTTTTGCTACATCCCTTCATCCGACGGTCGCTCCACGCTTACCTCCGTATCACCGTTGGATCCACCTACCATCTTCCCATCCATCGCTCCTTGTCGCAGAGCATCAAACCGCGCTATCCCCGCTTCACACCGTAGAACCCGATACCCTATACCCAAACAAACACTTCCTTTCTCCCAAAACAGTCGAGCTTCTTCCCCTTCTCCCAAAATCAGTTGCAGAACCACCACCACCTCCATGCCCTGTCTCTGCAAACTGTCACTACCTCGCCTTCTCCACCACCATCACTTCTTCCCCGACCGTAGCAGATACCACCATCACGTCCCCTTCTTCTCTAGCCATCTATTACATCAACTTCTCAACCCGACAACCCTAGTTTAGAAGTTGATGAAATAGGTGAGGTTAGAGACAGAAATTGAAGCAGCCGATAAGAGCAGGAAGGTCAGAGGAAGCATGGGTCGAGACTACATGGAAGAAATTTCCTCGATTTGGGTGAGTATCACTAACCCTAATTTCTCTGTAATTTGGGGGTTTCTCTAGAAACCCTAATTCATGTTGGGACCGTACCAGGAGAGGATTAGAGTAGGGAAATGGGCTCAATTAGACCCATGACATTAGAAAAACAGTAAACCTAATTGTACTGTTTTATTTTGGGATTTTGGGAAAATGGGTGATAACCCTAATTTGATGTTTTGGGTATAAATAGAACTGGAGGGTGTGTGTGAGAGGACATCTCTGGGCTAGCCAGTGAGCAATATTTGCAGTTCATTTTCAATTCATGTTGAATCTTTCTTATGCATAAAAGTTGAATGTGAATTGTATGATGTGTAATGTGGAGCATGTTTATACCTGTTAGTATCATGATTACAAGCATGTCCATGTTCTAATTCACTTGCTAGGGCTTAGAGGAAGCTCTTGATCATATGCTAGGAATGTTAATGTATTTGTATGTTCTTTTATTGAGCTGATTTGCCTTAGGATGAATGCTTAGTCATTTGGGCTACCTGCTTGTGATCACCTGTGCTGTTAGAAGACAGCTGATACTAGGAGTGGAGCTAGGTCTTTGGCCAAGAATTCAATCCACTAGAGATACTGCCTTAAGCCAAACTAGCTAGAGAAGCTAAATGCCTGTGATTAGTTGTGCTGATTAAAGACAACTGATGCTAGGGGTAATTTGGCTAGGATAGTTAGTAGAATCCTCATTGTAATCTTTCAGGAAAGAACAAGACATACATTGCATCATAATTTCCTTATCCTAGGGTCAAGTAGTGGAATCAAAAGCCTTAGTACCTTCCTTTGAACTCAGATAACCTTAGAAATTTAGAAAACTTTAGCAAATCCTCCAAGTCCCTGTGGACAAAACCCTTATTTACTTTTTCTTGCTTCAACTTCCCTGTGCACTTGCAGGCTAGTTTAGGTACTTCTTTCCTTTTACACCAAGTTTTTGGCGCCGCTGCCGGGGACTCGGTAGCGGTTTGCTTGTTTTCTGTTTTCTTTCTTGTTAATCTTACTTGTCCTGACCTGCAACTTGTTCCTGTTTTCTGTTTGCTCCTGCTCTTGCATTGATCTTGTTCTTGCTTCACTAAGTGCATTGCCTTGCACTACCTTGCACTGACTGTTATCGCAGCTGCTGTTGCTGTTGCTGCTGTGAAGCTGCTGCTGCAGTTGCTGTTACTGCTGTGAAGCTGCTGCTGCAGTTGCTGTTGCTGTTGTTGCTGTGAAGCTGTTGCTTGCTGCTGTTGGAGCAGTTCTGCTAAAGTTGCTAAGGAAGATCCAAGCCCAACTGGGCTAGTGCAATAAAAAGGGATAAAAAGCCCAAATTTGGGCTCCCTCCAAAAATCAAGTAAGCCTAACCCATGAGCTAACCCAACTGGGCCTCATTAAATTTATTTGGGCTTGTATTTAAGTATTTATATTTGGGCTTGTAATAATTTTAGTTTTTCTTTTTCTTTATTTTCTATTTGGGCTTGTAATAATTTTTATTTTTCTCTTTCTTTTTTCTCTTTCTTTTATGGACTTGTAATTATTTGTTTGTTATTTTTTTTCTTTTCTTTTGTGGGCTTGCACTTTATTTGGACTTAGGTTTATATCCCATCTTGGGCTCCTAACCTTACAAAAACAATTCTGTTGGGCTTAGAGGTAACAAAATTCTGTTGGGCCGTGAGTTAAGATTTTTTCTCACCAAAATTCTTCAAAGAACCCAAGAACCAAAAGCCTTTTAGTTGGTTGGGCTTTGTCCCAATTAATCCAAAATTTTCTAAACCCATTGTGAAACCAAAACCCAACAAAACCAAATTTAGGTCATGTTTTTTTTCATTGACTGTGGGCTTGTTAGATGTTATTTCATCGATCAATGATCTTGTTAGGATATGGTTGTGACCTTTAGAGACCAATCAAACCGACTAATTAGAGTCAATCCAATAGACCCAATTGACATACCCACATCTTCTGAGGAAAACACACCGGACCAACCTGAGATAATGGAAGAACCCCGTAGCCTCAAGGATTACATGTACCCCACAAGGACAAGCCAACCCTCGTGCATTGTTTTACCAGAAGCTACTGGTCATTATGAGCTAAAATCGAGCACAATACAAATGCTTCCCGTGTTTAGAGGAATTGAAAATGAAAACCCTTACCATCACGTGAGAGAATTCGAGGAGATTTTGGAACTATACGTTTCACTCAGATGTCTGACGAAACCCTAAAATTGAGACTATTCCTTTCTCTTTGAAGGAAAAGGCCAAGTCATGGCTGTATGCTTACATCCACAGTCAATTAGGACATGGGACAACCTCACAAAAGAGTTTTTCAAAAAGTTTTTTCCTAATCACAAGACTGCGACAATTCGTCAAAATCTGAACAGCTTTGTACAATTAGAAGGTGAAACCTTAGCTAGATATCTTGAGAGATTCAATGAATTGTTGCTTAAGTGTCCCCATCATGGTTTTGAGAAATGGAGACTTGTGCAAATTTTGTATGAAGGTTTAGATGTCTCCACCCGAACAATTGTAGAGTCTATGTGCAATGGACTCTTCACAGATAAAAGTGCTGATGACTCTTGGGCTTTCCTAATTGAAGTTGCTGAAAAAACTCAACAATGGGAGTCCATTCGTGAACCTAGAAAGACTACACCTGTAGATAAGGTCCATAGAATTGAGTCTAATTTTGAGGGAAATGCAAAAATGGCAGCACTAGCAAGAAGAATAGAAGCATTAGAACTTCAGAAAAACGTAAAACCTTCTACCACTGCTTTCTGTGAACATGTCGAAATGGCTATCTGTGATATATGTAACGGTTCTGACCATCAGGTCAGTGATTGTCCGGAAATGCATGCATTCCAAGAATCTAGGCTAGAACAGGCACATGCTATGTTTCAAAAACAAGAGCATAACCCTTATTCACAGACCTACAACCCAGGATGGAGGAACCACCCCAATTTTTCATGGTCTAAAGGACCCATTCAAGGAGGACCATCTCAACCCACTCAAAGCTATCAAAACATCAAGGCTATCAATACCCTAAAAATCCTCAACAGCAGTCGTACCCTCAATACACTGCTGACAAGAAATTGTCTAGCATTGAAGAGAGTATCAATCAGTTGACCCAACATCTGATGAAGAATGAGAAAGCAACTGATCAACGAGTCTCCGCTCTAGAACTACAGATGGGTCAAATTTGCGATGCACTGAATACAAGAGAAAAGGGTAAACTTCCTAGCCAGCCCCAACAAAATCCAAAGAGGATATTTCAAGCAGGCACATCATCTTGCAATGAAACCTCACCCGATCAAGTCCATTCCATTCCATCACACTCTCCGAAGTGGTAAGATTGTTGAGAACAATGTAGGCATACCACAATCAAATGAATCTGAGCCAAGCATATCATTGCCTACACCACCAAAGAACACCTCCAACTTAGAAAAGGAGACCTGAGCACATTAGCAAGCCGACAATCCCACTGTTGTGAATATCCCTCTAACTCCTAATGCTCATGTTGCTCCATATCCTCAGAGGTTAGTTCGCCAACAGATAAGCACCCACTACAATGAGATGTTAGAACTGTTCAAAAGAGTCAACATCAACATTCCTTTTCTTGAGGCAATTAAGCAAATCCCTGCATATGCCAAATTCCTCAAAGACTTGTGCACTCAAAAGCGCAAGATTAATGTGCACAAACGTGCTTTCTTAGCTGAACAGGTGAGTTCCATCATTCTGAACAAAACTCCACCTAAGTTTAGGGACCCAGGTTGTCCAACAATTTCTTGCACTATAGGAAACCACATGGTCAATAAAGCTTTATTAGATCTAGGTGCAAGTGTGAACCTCCTGCCATATTCTGTTTATGCGCAGTTAGGTCTTGGAGAATTGAAGCCAACACCCATAACTCTCCAATTGGCGGACCGATCCGTCAAAGTCCCTCGAGGTGTAATTGAGGATGTTTTAATTAAGGTTGATAAGTTCTACTTTCCTGTAGACTTTATTGTCTTAGACACTCAACCTGTACAAAACCCGGATAGTCACATTCCTGTCATTTTAGGACGTCCTTTCTTGGCGACGTCTAATGCGATCATCAATTGTCGTAATGGAGTGTTGAAGCTGTCTTTTGGAAACATGACTGTCGAGCTGAATGTGTTTAATGTTAGTCAACAGCATGTGAATCTTGATGATGAGGATGTACATGAGGTCAATATGATTGAGAGTTTGATACAAGATTCATTGACTGGCATTATGTCAAAAGATCCCTTGCAAGCATGTTTGGAAGATGTTAACTTGGAGTTGTATGATGATGAATACATTGGTGAAGTCCAATCTTTGCTCGAATCTGTACCTCAAATGGACATCACTAAATGGCAGACTACAGTGGAACAACTCCCACTTTCTGAGAAGTCTGTTATATCTTCGGATGAGTCTCCTAAGGCCAAACAGGAATTGAAACCATTACCTGATACTTTGAAGTATGCATTTCTAGGTCCTTCTGATACTTTACCTGTTATCATTTCTTCACGATTAAACATAGAACAGGAAAACAAGCTTTTAGGAGTACTTGAGGAGCAGAAAGAAGCCTTAGGATGGACCATCTCAGATCTCAAAGGGATAAGTCCCACCATTTGCATGCACCACATTAATCTTGAAGAGAATGCCAAACCATCTAGGGAAATGCAAAGGAGACTTAATCCTAACATGAGAGACGTTGTTAAGAGTGAGATCTTGAAGCTACTTGATGCGGGTATCATATATCCGATTTCAGATAGTAAATGGGTTAGTCCCATTCAAGTTGTGCCTAAGAAGTCAGGCATTACTGTAGTTCGGAACGAAAAGAATGAGTTAGTCCCTTCACGTACAACCACAGGATGGCGAGTATGTATCGACTACAGGAAGTTGAACACAGTAACAAGAAAAGATCACTTCCCCCTTCCCTTCATAGACCAAATGCTAGAACGTGTGTCTGGACACAGTCACTACTGTTTTCTAGATGGCTTTTCCGGTTATAACCAAATTCACATTGCACCGGAAGATCAGGAAAAAACTACATTCACGTGTCCATTTGGGACATTTGCTTTTAGACGTATGCCCTTCGGGCTGTGTAATGCACCTGCTACGCTTTCAGCGTTGCATGATGAGCATTTTTTCAGACATGATAGATAGTTTTCTCGAGATCTTTATGGATGATTTCTCTGTGTTTGGTTCTTTTTGACGAATGTTTGGACCATCTAGTCCTTGTGCTATCAATATGTAAGCACAAGAATCTGATTTTAAACTGGGAAAAATGCCACTTCATGGTGAACTCCGGCATAGTTCTAGGACACATCGTATCGGAAAAAGGAATTGAAGTAGATAAAGCTAAAGTCGACCTCATTCAACATTTACCCCAACCCCACTCTGTGAAGGGGATTCGATCATTTTTAGGTCACGCCGGATTTTACCGGAGATTCATCAAAAACTTTAGCCAAATCTCTCGCCCTTTGTGTAACCTACTTGCCAAAGATGTTGTCTTTAACTTTGATGCTGCGTGTGTGAAGGCGTGGGAAGAACTCAAGACTCTCCTCACCTCAGCTCCTATTGTCCAACCACCCGACTGGGAACTACCGTTCGAACTCATGTGTGATGCCTCTGATTACGCCGTTGGCGCTGTTTTAGGACAGCGTGTTGATAGACTACCATATGTGATATACTATGCTAGTAAAACTCTTAATGATGCTCAACTCAACTATTCGACTACCGAGAAGGAGTTACTTGCCGTGGTATTTGCATTAGACAAGTTTAGATCTTATTTGATAGGATCTAAGATCATCATATACACTGACCATGCGGCTTTGAAGTATCTTCTTTCTAAGAAGGATGCTAAAGCTCGCCTTATTCGATGGATACTCTTATTACAGGAATTCGACATCGAAATCCGTGATAAGAAAGGTTGTGAGAATGTGGTTGCTGATAATTTGTCTAGATTAACCATTGAGTCTATTGATGAGTCCATGCTAATCAGAGAATCATTTCCTGATGAGGAATTGATGTCTGTGTCAAACCTTCCTTGGTTTGCCGACATCGTTAACTACCTTGCTGCAGGTAGGATGCCCTCACATTGGTCGAGACAAGACCGCTATAAGTTCTTGGCTGAAGTTAAACATTTCCTTTGGGATGACCCATATTTGTTTAAGTACTGCCCGGACCAAATCATTAGGAGATGTGTCCCCAACACTGAATAGAAAGATGTGATATCTTTCGGTCATGACCAAGCATGTGGAGGCCATTTCAGTGCCAAGAAAACCGCTGCAAAGATCTTGCAGTGTGGATTCTATTGGCCATCATTGTTCAAGGATTGCCATGATTATTGTGTTGCTTGTGAACGCTGTCAAAATCTAGGAAGCATTTCGAGGAGAAACATGATGCCATTGAACCCCATTTTGATTGTGGAGATTTTTGATGTTTGGGGGATCGACTTCATGGGTCCATTCCCTATTTCTGACGGTAGATTGTACATCCTAGTCGCAGTTGATTACGTTTCTAAGTGGGTAGAAGCCATAGCAACCAGAACAAATGACCACAAGGTGGTACTTTCATTTCTAAAGGAAAACATATTTGCACGTTTTGGTACCCCTAGAGCTATCATCAGTGACGGCGGTTCACATTTTCGTAACAAGTACTTTGAGTCTTTAGTACGCAAGTATGGCATAACTCACAAGGTTACTACTCCGTACCACCCTCAGACAAGTGGACAAGTAGAAGTTTCCAATAGGGAGATTAAGCACATTCTGGAGAAGACGGTCAACCCGTCCAGGAAAGATTGGTCATTAAGATTGAATGATGCTTTGTGGGCCTATAGAACAGCTTATAAGACACCAATTGGCATGTCCCCCTATCGTCTAGTGTATGGAAAGCCGTGCCATCTACCTGTGGAATTAGAAAATCGTGCCTACTGGGCAATCAAAGAGCTGAAATTTTCTCTGGACGAAGCTGGAATTCAAAGGAAACTTCAACTCAACGAGTTGGAAGAATTGAGAAATGAGGCTTATGAAAGTGCCAAGTTATATAAGCAGAAGATGAAGATGTTTCATGATAAGCGTATTCTGCGCAAATCCTTCACTCCTGGTCAGAAAGTTTTGCTGTATGACTCCCGGTTACATCTTTTTCTGGGAAAACTGCGTTCCAGATGGAAGGGTCCGTACCTAGTACGCACAGTTTTTCCTCATGGAGCTGTAGAGCTGGAGGATGTTTCCAACAAGAACGTTTTCAAAGTCAACGGGCAGAGATTAAAGCCATTCCTTGAGCCATTCCCACCCGACATTGAAACAACCAACCTGGAGGACCCGGTCTATGTGGACTAAACTGGTCCACTCTTTCCCTAAATAACCAAAAAGTTTTCCAAATGTTTCCCTAAAAACCAAAATTTTTTTCTTTTTCCCATCAAAACCAAATGTTTTTCTCCCATAAAAACCAAAGTTTTCCAAATGTTTCCCTAAAAACCAAAAATTTTCTTTTTCCCATCAAAACCAAATGTCTCCCGACAAAACCAAATTTTTCCCGAAAAGTCCAATCCCATTAAAAACCAAATTTTCTTGTAGATAATGTGTTAGTTAAAATTCCTTTTGTATATATTTTGTGCTCATCCATTGTGACTCCTAATATGATGGATTTTTGCCTTGAATAACGGAGTTTTAATCGAGCTTTCGCCGTACAATCGGGTATTCTCTCTCCTTTTACTCTACTCAGCATGTTCCTCTTCATATATTGTTTTATAATTCTTTCCATATTTTGAAACATTGAGGACAATGTTTAGTTTAGGTTTGGGGGTGAAAAGTAGATACTTCGATAATATGCTATAATTGAAAACAAAACTCCATCTTTTTGAAAAAATTGAAAAATTCCAAAAAAAAAAAAAAAATTAAAAAATGAAAAATCATAAAAATGGAGCTCATTTACCTTGAAATGTTGACTCTTGTGCAAATATGTATTTTTATTAGGAGTCTTAGTCTAGATATTTAGGCACCCTGATTCTAGCACAATTCACATAGTGATAAGAAATTTGCACGCGCACGATCTACCAATACATGTATGGCCTCGATCTTCAAGGTGTTTGATAGGAAGTTACGATTGCCAATCACTTTAGAATACTGAACGAAACTTGACTAGCTTGTTCTTTGGTTGGTTGGGATAGAAGGTGGAGGTTACATTAAGAAAGACAACCATCGAATTTAACTGGGTGCATCAAAAAGGGCTACCTCTTGCAAAGTGTCATGTAATTTTTGTTTCCTTTTGTATATGTATCAAAAGTGTTTCCTTCTTAAAAAAAAAAAAATCAAGTATTTATCAATTCCATCCTCTCTTGTTCCAAAAATAAAAGAGAGTAGTCAATGTAAATAAGAGTCATGTAAAGAGTCATCTTTTGTTTTATTGTAATAAGCAAGGAAGGGTGTATGCCATTGATGTACAACGCGAGTAATTGTGAAATACCTCCAACTCATTCACAATTCTCGTAAAGTCCGGACAGCTAGCTAGATTTCGACCTTGGTTCTTAGCCTGAGAAACTATCTCTTGGTGATTAGTAGTCATAACATCCGATCTTTCTTTACATATGTGTAGATACACTTTACACTCTTATCACATGTCTTTATTTGTTATCAGTGCTAGGATTGTGCCTTCGATAGCTAGATTGACATCTCCATTTTGCTGTGAGCTTAACTGACTTGCACATGTCACATTTGATGGAATCTGAGCTTATATTTTGACCTAGAACTTTGTAGGTACGTTCTAAGCAAACCTTCACGAGACTTCAACTCGTCCACTAGGGACACTTAGTGGTTTAAAAGGCTTAGTGCATACGCTAAATGCATTCGAGAGACCAGCGACAGTGGTATAGGTAGGATTTCCTTAGTTTTGTTTTACTTGAGGACAAGTAAAATTCAGGTTTGGGGGTATTTGATGAGTGCCAAATATTGTATATATTTATCCCTTTTTGTTGGCATTTAACTCATCTTTTGTGCATTAATTCTACATTTTATCCCATATTCTGTATTTTCATTGTTTTCAAGAATAAATATTTTTCTTACTTAATTTTGCATTTTTAGGTAATAAATAAAGTCTGGATGAATTGCAGAGCGGAAAAGAGCTGAAGAGTGGTGAAAAGCCGGGAGGAATTACGCAAGGAAGCCGCAAAGAATGGAGCGCACGTCCAAAAAGCTAGGAATGGGCTCAAGAAGGAAGAATTGTTCTTAAAGAAGATATGGGCTTGGCATACCCAAGGCCCAAAACCCTTACTCAAACACATTTCCACTATCCAAGCCCGTCTCGGATTTCAGCCGTCAGATCGAAGCATCTCAGCATCCTACGGTCGCTCCATCATCGCACATCAAACTCCGAAGCCCCCGCTTTACATCGCAACGCCCATCTCCATCTTGGGTCGTCCGTTTTGCTACATCGCTTCATCCGACGGTCGCTCCACGCTTACCTCCGTATCGCCGTTGGATCCACCTACCATCTTCCCATCCATCGCTCCTTGTCGCAGAGCATCAAACCGCGCTATCCCCGCTTCACACCGTAGAACCCGATACCCTATACCCAAACAAACACTTCCTTTCTCCCAAAACAGTCGAGCTTCTTCCCCTTCTCCAAAAATCAGTTGCAGAACCACCACCACCTCCATGCCCTGTCTCTGCAAACTGTCACTACCTCGCCTTCTCCACCACCATCACTTCTTCCCCGACCGTAGCAGATACCACCATCACGTCCCCTTCTTCTCTAGCCATCTATTACATCAACTTCTCAACCCGACAACCCTAGTTTAGAAGTTGATGAAATAGGTGAGGTTAGAGACATAAATTGAAGCAGCCGAGAAGAGCAGGAAGGTCAGAGGAAGCATGGGTCGAGACTACATGGAAGAAATTTCCTCGATTTGGGTGAGTATCACTAACCCTAATTTCTCTGTAATTTGGGGGTTTCTCTAGAAACCCTAATTCATGTTGGGACCGTACCAGGAGAGGATTAGAGTAGGGAAATGGGCTCAATTAGACCCATGACATTAGAAAAACAGTAAACCTAATTGTACTGTTTTATTTTGGGATTTTGGGAAAATGGGTGATAACCCTAATTTGATGTTTTGGGTATAAATAGAACTGGAGGGTGTGTGTGAGAGGACATCTCTGGGCTAGCCAGTGAGCAATATTTGCAGTTCATTTTCAATTCATGTTGAATCTTTCTTATGCATAAAAGTTGAATGTGAATTGTATGCTGTGTAATGTGGAGCATGTTTATACCTGTTAGTATCATGATTACAATCATGTCCATGTTCTAATGCACTTGCTAGGGCTTAGAGGAAGCTCTTGATCATATGCTAGGAATGTTAATGTATTTGTATGTTCTTTTATTGAGCTGATTTGCCTTAGGATGAATGCTTAGTCATTTGGGCTACCTGCTTGTGATCACCTGTGCTGTTAGAAGACAGCTGATACTAGGAGTGGAGCTAGGTCTTTGGCCAAGAATTCAATCCACTAGAGAGACTGCCTTAAGCCAAACTAGCTAGAGAAGCTAAATGCCTGTGATTAGTTGTGCTGATTAAAGACAACTGATGCTAGGGGTAATTTGGCTAGGATAGTTAGTAGAATCCTCATTGTAATCTTTCAGGAAAGAACAAGACATACATTGCATCATAATTTCCTTAGCCTAGGGTCAAGTAGTGGAATCAAAAGCCTTAGTACCTTCCTTTGAACTCAGATAACCTTAGAAATTTAGAAAACTTTAGCAAATCCTCCAAGTCCCTGTGGACAAAACCCTTATTTACTTTTTCTTGCTTCAACTTCCCTGTGCACTTGCAGGCTAGTTTAGGTACTTCTTTCCTTTTACACCAGTAAGTGAAACCCTGAATACCAAAATGACTAAATTAACCCCGCTGATTATACTCTAGAAAATTTCTTTAACAATTATGAAGTCATCATTATGAAAATCAGTGCTTCTAAATGGGGTATTCTCTTATGGAGAAAAGATGGTATTGCTGAAGAAAAGAAAATCATGCGAGATGTTGATTGGCATGATACTTCGAATAACACCGCACGTTGGTCGAATGACACGCGATGGTTAGAATATCCCATCGTCTTAGTTGGACCTTATATCAGTGGCAGAGATGGAAATGGTGCTGCTCTTCCTCTTCCTGAGGGGTTTTCTACTACGTACATATATTGGGTATTCATATGTCCCGAGAAGGAGAAAGTTGTAAGTAATCTTTTAATTATTCGATTTTTATTTTATATATATCACCTTAACTCATTCTCCTCACTTCAGTTGGCTGATCAAGCGAAAAAATCCAGGAAAACATATCGAGCGACGTCTTCGCGTAATAAGAAAGTAAGAAATATTCTTTATCTAAATTTAACAATATTATTGCCTCTATTTCTTATCTTGTATTTTTCGCGCAGATGGACACTACTAAAAAGGTTCTTAATTCTGATGGAACTGCAATTTCAAAAGGAAAAGGTGTACTTCGCACCAAGAGGATTGTTTCTAAACCTGCTCCCGAAAATCCTTCCAAGAAGAGAAAGGCATCAACTTCCCCTTCAAGTCCTCAATCCCAGCCTAGTGATGATGATAATGATGATGATGATGAAGATCTTCTTGGTGAAAACTCCTCCATCAAATCTGCAATGGACGAATTATCTAACATCTTCTCTGATTCCATGGCTGCTATGGGAGATGATTCCTTATCCACATCATGTAGCACTCTTGCTAAGATAATTGATGCCCCTACTTTGGATGATGACTCTCTTCATAGATCTTCCTTAGCTCTAAGCCCAAGTTTCCAATATTCTCTTGCCTCTCTGGTAGTTACATATACTTTCGCGCTTTCTTTTAAGTAACATCATGCGAAATTCTATCCCTCATATTTATTTAATAACTTCTCTCGGGTTGCTCGCTCATCATACGTTATCTCTTCAGATTATGAGAGAAGAATCCGCAATATTTTAGCTAAAAAAGCTGAACTCAAGTCTCAAATTTCTACTCATGAGAAGGATGCAAATGATCTTCGCAGAAAGAATCAGCAGTTAGAATCTGATGCTTCTTCTAGCATGAATAAAATATCAGATCTTCAAGAGAGGAATAAACAATTAGCCGGTGAATAACTTTTCCTTCATTTTTTTTTATTTTTATTCTCCAACCCACTCCTTTGTATCGCTTGTTTCTATTGTAATTGTTTGGTTCTTGCAGAAATTTACGGTCTTACTGATGAGGCTGTTTCTTTATTTCAATCTCTTCCTCATCCTGTTGACGGGGATATTCTCCTTGAGTATCTCAATGCTTCCTTAAATGATTTCTCCAATAAGTTAAATTCACTTTCTTTGGAGGAACTAAGGACAAAGTATCAATATCTTAATGTTCATCATGGGAGTGTTATTTCTATTAGCAATGGTTTTAAGCGTCGCTTTTTAGAATCCAAAGAAGAGAATAAAAATCTGCGAACTCGGATTAGTACTCTTATTACTGAGAAGGATCAAGTTGCTCATAATGGTTCAAAGACCTTACAAAAATTCCAATAAAGCCTCCTTCAAGTTCAAGTTGAGGGAGATCAGGGCTTAAATGATAAAGAAACTCTTGTTAAACAAGGAAATATAATCCGATCTTGTCTTCTTATAGAAAGTGATGCTGAGTTTGACTGGGCTGCTAGAGTCTTAGATAATGCTATGAATGACTTATTTGTAAATGTTAGTCTTGAGTAAGATCATTCCTCTCTATAAAAGATATTATTTCCAATAAAGAAGCTTATTCATTATGCCTCTTCTTTTATTACTTCTTGATTATTTTCACTTGTAAAGATATTGAACTTTTTATGTTTCTTCATAGCTTCTGAGGAAGGTTTTCGAAATCAAATCAAAGGATTAGATGCGAAGGTTGTCGCATATGAAGGCATTGATGCGAAGCTTGACGCACACAATTCTAAATATCGCAGACTGAAGAGACAATTTGCTGCTACTATTTCTAATAATAGCAAGGATGTTATTCGCGTTCATGATGATGCTATAACGATAATTTTTGCTGCGAATGGTATTTATCTCTCTAAGTATAATCTTACTGATGTCGATCCGAATGAAGAAATTTCTGATATCTCTGAGAGTGAAAGAGATTCTGATAGCGAGAGAACTGATGATGAAGCTGATGATTCGGGGGATAAAGATGATGCAGGCGAAAAGTAGTTTCTTTACTTAAGCAACTTTTCTATCTTGTCGCTTGTGAAGGACTCGTATCTTCTTGAAACTTGATTTTATTGATTCTTAAAATCATTTCTTTGATAGAATCTCTTGAATATTTGGTACTTCTCTGATGTATATCTTCTTCGCTACCTTCTTGTATAAAAATTTCTCTTTCTAGGGAATAAAGTTAGTTTGAGACAACATCTTTCTAAATATTCATAGCGTTATGTATTAAAAAATCATGGGCATAATTCTATCATATGGAGGCGAATAACACCTCTCTAAATGCTTGCATTCCCGTACTTGCCTCTGTTATTCGACGACAGATGATGTAATTAAAATAAATGTGTATTTTTTACCTTCTCTTTACCTTTTTTTTTCCTCTGTTGTGTTCCGTGGATTATACTTTATCTTTACATTTTATTTGTCCGACCTCTTATGCGAAAATATTCGCAAAATATGTTTGCCCTGCCAAATGATAATCATTTTTTTGAGGTCTTATTTAGCCTTCCTAGTTAAAGGTCTTATTTTGCCTTGTATTAAATTCTTTCTGTGCGACGAAATCGCAGGACGTCTTTACACTTTCACGCAATGACCCATAGATATCGCCATATAGTTTTCTCGTATTATTGCCTCTTCAGGTTTTATTTCCGCATAAATACAACAAGCCTTAATACTCCCATGAGTAAGAAGCCTCATGATATCTGCGTCTTTTGACACAATTTAGCTCCCTAATTGAGGGTGTCGTACTTATATTCTCCCTGAGTGCCTCTTCAAGGATACGTACCCCTACCGGGTTAGGGTGGGCTCCTCCCATCCGGTAATGCAACAACCAGTTTATTTCGCAGTCTCTTATCCCTCCACCGATATGGATTATGGTTACAAGACCGCACCCTAATTGGGGTTTCTTAGGACCTAGTGCATCATAGTCAAGACTTTCCAAGGATGGCCAGGTACGCTCCAGACGCCCCAGGCACCCTTGACTCAACCGTGTACCTCGGTGCCTTGATCGAGTTTCTGCACTCCTTAGTAGAGAGCTTCTTACCTTAATCTTTCAATTAAGGCGCTTTACTGGATGGGTTTTATTTTCCCCTAAATCTCCATGAATCAAGCTCCAGGTTGGTATAGCTTTCACTTGATCCATGTCCTGACTAGTTTCTGAATTATGACGTGCGTCAGGTCTTATTCTTGCCTCTTGCTGTATGTGAACTAGGGTGCGCGCCACAATTAGATAACTAGGCTCTTTAATTGGAGTCTTTAATTCTAATGCCTTGTTTTTAAAGTCTTATTATGAAATTTTATCTTAATGAAAAAGATATTAATGATCAATACAATTCTGACATCATTTGTATTTTCTAATTTGTTTGTCTGACAACTGTTTCTTAGGACAATGTTGTATGTGCGATTATTACTTTGCTCCTTTCTCCCTCATGGCTTCCTTAAGTTCAGATATACTGTTGGCTACACTGATGCGTACTTGCTCTATTTATTCTAGAGTGAGAGAATCTTCGCACGATCCATATTTCTTCAAGTATACTTTGTTTCAAAATTCACCAGAGGATTTTCCCTTTTCATCAATGAGCTCATACATTCCATGGATATCAATTCTTCTGATCTCAAATTGGCCTTCCCATACTTTGCTCGATTCTTCATCATTCTTTTGACATGGCGGCTTTTGTTGCAGTACTAAATCTCTTTTATTGAATTTGCATATGTACCTTCGTACTGCTCCCTGTGCTGAAGTCTCTGCTTTTGCACTTTCTTTATTTACAACATCAACCATCAATCTTTCTCCTTTTTGATATTCTTTCACTTGTGGCTTCCATCTTCTTCTTTTGCTTAAACGCTCTTCACATTTGTCGATATCAATCTCATGGCATGTTTTTCCTTCAATTGGATATCCTCTTATGATTCCCACTCCTTGAGGTAACGGAAACTTAATGCATTGGTGAAACGTAGAAGCCACCCCCAGAATACTATGGAGCCACGGTCTTCCAATTAGAGCATTATAAGGCGACTCCACATCAACTACACAAAACAACATTTCAGAAGGTATGGTTTTTAAATGAATTCTCATTGTTACCTCCCCCTTTAGTTTGTTAGTTGTGCCATTAATACCATAAATTTATATGTAGAAGGAATGTGTTCCTCATCTAGGCCGCCCATGGTTTTGTAAGTGTGGTAAAATAATATATTCACCGAATCTATAAGTATTCTGTTGATAGCCCATGTATCTGCATCTGCCTCTTCATCTTCATCTTGGATTAATTTCTAACTTCACCACTAGTGGACTCTCATGTGGTTCTCCACCCCCGGGTATTTCTTCTGCGTTAAATAAATAGATTGTTTCTTCCAATCATTTAGGGGATGTACCTTCGCAAGATTCAATACCTCTCGCCCATCATTATCCCTTGCGTAAACTTTACTCAAGATATTATCATCGAAGTCTTCTATATTCTTGTACGAATGGATTATAGAATTATAGTAGAGATTCTTTGCCTTCGCACCCACCTCAATCAAATATGTATTTTTTCTTGTTTCTGTGCTTTGCGTGCGATCTTCTGAGGTGGTGGCGGTAAGTTTTGTGGTTGCTGCACAAAAAAGTGATCAAACTTTCCTTGATTTATCATTCACAGTATGATCTTATTAATATCCCTTCAATTGTTTGTTGTGTGACCATGAAATTGATGGTAAGCACAAAACTCCTTACTTCTCCTCCCTGGTGGTGGTTCATTTCCCGCATTTGGTGGTGATGGTATTTCTTCCATCAAAATTATAGCTTCCCTCATTTTTTTATATTGTGGCATTTAGACGTGGCATCTTTATACGATCCCAAACTATTCTATTACTTTTTCGACCAGGATTAAGATATTGCTTTTGTACTCCATATCCTTCTGGTTGGATATCAAGTCTTTGAATCTTATTATTTCATCCACGATTATTGAAGTGTTTTTCTCGTTCCCATTATTCTTGATCTGCACTACCCATTGCTACTAGTTTTTGTTGGCCTCCATCTGTGTCCTCTGCTTGCCTCCCTTGAGATGTGCTTGTGATTGAATTTGTGATTCTAAGAAGTAAATTCGCATTCCCAACTTTTGTGCTAGTATTTTCCACAGGATAAGACTCTATTTCTCTTTTTTTTTTCTCTAGTGCAATGTATTCTTCATGGCACTCGCGTAACTCTGTCATTGATATGGCATCTTTGATCCTGAAAATTTGAGTGTACAATAGATCTGTTGTGAAGAGTGAATTGATGAATGCTAATATGAGATTCCGTTCATCCACTCGCCCTGCCATATCACTACACATAGTTCTCCATCTTGTTGTTAAACTTCGCAATTCTTCATTTACTCTCTTTCACAGTCCAAAGACTTGTTCTATGCGCGGTCCTAACACATTATTGCTGATATATGCTCCTAGAAATATTGACTGTAAATGATTGAATGATTTGATCGTTCCAGTAGGTAATCCTTCAAACCACTTCAAAGCTTCTCCCGACAAAATGGCCGGAAAATATTTGCAAAGAACTGCATCATAATCTTCACATTGTAATAAAGATCGCAGATAAGCTTTTATGTGGTGTACTGCACATGTTGTTCCATCGAAGACATTAGTGAATGTTGGTAAATTGCATTTAGGCGGTATTGCCGTCAGATGTGCCTTGCAAAAGGTGTTTTCCCAGCTTCTTCAATAGCTTCGTCTAATTGTCTCTTACCACCCTCTCTTCTTGTGGTCATCATTTCTCTCATTTCCGCCAATTCCCTTAAAATTTATTCATTTGCCACCTAGTCTTGTTGCATTGGCCTCTTAAACCTTGCTTGGATTATTCTATTGTCATGCATGTTTTGTCGTATAGCCTCCATGAAGGGAATTTCTCTTTATTCTTCAGCATCTCTTTGTCGTCCCCGCTTTTCTCTTTCATTTTTTATATGTGATTGTGATGCTCCCTTATCATCGCTCCTTCTTGCAGTCTGGATGTTCTCTGTTCACGCTCACCCTCTACAGTTTGGTTGTGAAGTGTGCGATCACGCTCGCGTCTTCTCATTCGATTATCATGGTTATTGCGTATAGCATCTTGCAATTCTTGTTATTCAATTTCTTGTATTCTCCTCCTGCGTCTTTCTCGTGCATCATGTGTGTGGTTCTGTTCCGTCTCATATCTTTCAACCTCGGCTTCGCGTTCACGTTGATCTCTTAATTTCTGTCTTCCCTGTAATATCGTTCTTCCTTGCTCTGGATCAATCTGTTCATCTTGATATCGTTCATCTTGTTGCTCATGTCTCACCATGCGATGACGTTCACTATGTTTCTCATAACGATTATCTATGGGTGGTTGCTCGGCGCGATGCATATTTTAGATCATCATCTTCTCGAATGTTTTCTGCAATATTATCCAATGCTAGTTCTTTCCTGATATCTCTTCGAGTAGATTGACTACGTCTTGATGTACTTTTACTTGATCTTGACCTTGAGTGAGTCGTACTTCTTGATCTCTTCTCCTATAATCTTATATTTTATTCTCTTAACACATTATTTTGACGAACCAAACTCGCACGCTCTTCATCCTCTCTCCTTCTTTCTACAAGCAGTCTCTGTCGAAATTCATTTAGTGTCATATCTCCATCATTTCCTTCTATAAGTCCCTCATTTCCAGTCCTTTGTTCCTCCTCTTCTGTTGAATATGTTTGTGAAGTATGAACACTCACTCTATCGTAATCAATAGTATTATCTTGTACAGGATTTTGCTGAATTGGATGACGAGTTTGATTATCTTGTGGTACACGCTCTCTTTGAATCTGGTAATGAACTGGATTTTCTTGATGTTCATGTTCCTGCTGAATTTGATGGTGGATTTGATTATGTTGAAGTACATTTTCTCCTTGAATCTGATGATGGATCTGTTGCTCTTGATTGTTTGTAGTTCTCATTCTGGATGATTCTGCGATTTCACTCCTTCTTCTACCAGCGATTCTCCTACTTCTTCAAATGGTTGTTGTTTGTTCTGTTACAGAATCTTGTCTTGCCATTTTGTTTTCACACTTCAATTTACTTAAGATTTGAACAATGAAGATAAAATTTCTGAGATTTTTAGGTATATATTTCTAAACTTTCATCACCCTGATATATCAATCCAAGCTGATTCTAGTGCCAAAATGTAGTTGCAGGAAATCCTGCAACTACACCCTCAAAGAAATCTACGATTAATTCAAGTGATCATCTTAATCTTCACGCATTCATTCATAAAATCTCTGGTTTGATTACAAGAATTCAGATGAGTTTTAACTTGGTGAACAAACTATTTCTCTCTCTAAATTCTCAAGCCTAAACTCTTAAAAAGAACTCCCCCTTTACAAGGTCGCCCGATCTCCGTATATAGGGGTTTTACATAGTGGATGACACCTAAGACAACCTTTATTTTCGGATCTGTCGTGCGTTGTTATCGCACGGTTACATTGACTTCCTTCGTATACATTCTTCAATCTCGCACAATCGTCACACTTTCCGCATGATTCTTCAGACGTCACTTGATGCGTCATTCTAAATGCTAAATGGGATAAGCTTCGCTTGACTTATAATCGATCTTTCACACTCTTAATATTTGTGCGGTATTTTGTATCTACACCTTGGAGGGAAAAAAAAGAAGCATAAGAACCATGTTGCAAAAATGAAAATAATGGTTGGATTAGGATACATAAATCACCAAATTAATACAAATATTTGGGGATGGCCAAACAAAGTGTTAGAGAAAATATATTATTGTTACTCATGTTTCCTTAGTCTACTAGGTTTCCCAGTTTACTAGGTCTTTCCTAAACTTAGTCTTACGTAAATATAGTTCTTTCCTAGAATATCTCTATTTTGTTGTAACTTCACTATATATATCAATAAGAATAAACAAGATATTCACAGTTGTGAAAACCATAAACACTGTCTTCTAGATATAAATCCAATATGGTATCTTCGTGCTAGGTTTTTTATAAAACAACAAAAAAAAATAAAAAATAAAAATCCTTTTTCACAGACGTTTTTTTTTCTCTTTGCAACTTCGTTTTTTTTTTCTCTTCCCAGACGTATTTGTTCGGAACAACTTCCTTCTCTTTTCAACAGCATCAATGGGAAACAACACTGATTCATCGACAGACAACAACAACACTGGTATTGATTCTAATCCTCACCTTCATCCATCTAGTCCTTATTATGTTCATCCAGCAGACAATCCTACAACTATTCTATATCAACCAGTTCTCACAAGTGATAACTATGCCACTTGGGTTCGTGGTTTTCGTAAGGCTTTGAGTGCCAAGGAAAAACTTGGCTACATCGATGGCACAATTGTTAAGCCAGAAATTCCAGCTGATATACCGTACTGGCAACACTGTGATGATCTTGTTGGCAGTTGGGTTTGCAATTCCTGTGAACCAGAAATTGGTCGTAGTGTGATGTATTTCGAAACTGCTCATGAGATGTGGATGGATTTGAAGAGCCGTTTTGCTCAGTCCAATGCAACTAAGTTATATGCCATCAAGCAGTCCATTTCAACCTTGAAACAAGAACACCAAACTGTTGCTCAATATTACACACAACTCAAAACTCTTTGGGATCAATTGGATTCTTTTCGGCCTCCCACTCCTTGCATCTGTCATGCTGGTAAGTTCATCCTTGAACAACATAACCAAGATCGTGCTATGGAGTTTTTACAGGGTCTTGAAGAGCGCTTCTCTGCCTTGCGCAGTCAACTTCTAGTCATCGAGCCATTGCCGTCAGCAGCGAAACTTTACAATCTCGTCAAGCAAGAGGAAGAGCAACAAGGCCTCAACTCTGCTGTTGTTACTCTTCTTGACTCTGCGGTCTTGTCTGCTGCTCGCGCAGACAATAGGATCTATCGCACTTCGTCCCAGTTCCGCTCTGTCCACAGCCACTCCAACGGCAACAAACGTCCACGACCCTTTTGCGATCATTGTAATCGGCATGGCCATACACGTCCGGTGTGCTGGAAGCTTCATGGTTACCCTAAAAGCAGCGGTAACGAGCCCTCCAAAGCTGCTGCTGTTGCTTCCAGTCACGCCCTGTCTGCTGTCGCTCCTCCTGGCCAGCACTGCAACGTCCCTGCCATGCTCCCAGCTGCACCTGCCACGCTCCCAGCTGCACCAACCATCACTACCGAACAGTACCGGCAACTACTCAACCTGCTAGCCCCTCCAAACAGCAGCGATCTCCCCTCTCCAGCATCCAATTTCGTTGGTGAGTTCTCTGCCAAAACTCCTTCTTTGTTCAACCGTGCCTCATTATTTCCACATAAAGCTACAATTTGCAACTGTGCCTCCACTTTACCGTCTCTTTCTTCTTTGCCAAGAATATTTGCTTGTTCTTTATCTACTTGGATTGTCGACAGTGGTGCTACGCACCATATATGCTCTTCTTTATCGTATTTCACTACTTATGCGTTGGTTGATAAACCAATTGAAGTCCAATTGCCAGATGGATCGTTTACCTCTGTGAGTCATGTTTTTAATATTGATTTATCACCTAAAATCAAATTACTTAACGTTCTTCATCTTCCTAGTTTTAAGTTCAATCTCATATCGGTTAGTCAATTAACAAAAACAACCAATTGTTGTATTAAATTCTATCATGATTCGTGTATCTTCCAGGACCTTCAAACGAACAAGGAGATTGGATGAAGTAGGCGCATTGCAGGCCTATATCATTTTAGCTTCCGTCCTTCTGTTTTTTCTTTTATTGCAAATAAGAGGCCAATGGATATGTGGCATTGCCGTTTAGGCCATCCCAGTGAGGATTGTTTTCGTTTTTTATCTCACACTTTTAATTGCATTGACTCCAAGAATATTCACTCTTGTATTGTGTGTCCCTTGGCTAAACAAACAAGGTTACCATTTAATAAAAGTAATTCTTCTTCTTCTTATGCTTTCCAGCTAATTCATGCTGATCTTTGGGGACCATTTTCCATGGCATCCTCTACGGGTGCTAGATATTTTCTCACTTTAGTTGATGATTATACTAGATGCACTTGGGTTTATCTCATGGTTGCCAAATCAGAAACTCTAATATGTTTACAAAAAATTTTCCAATTTGGGATTCGACAATATGGTCACAAAATTGCTACCATAACTTCTGGTACTCATACTACATTCATTCCTCAACTTCAAACTTTTCGTTCTGATAATGGTTCTGAATTTAAATCTAAAGAACTCCAGTCTTGGTTTCATCAGAATGGTATTTTACATCAAACAAGTTGTGTATACACACCTCAACAAAATGGAATTATCGAACGTAAACATAGACATCTCCTTAATGTAGCTCGTGCTTTACGTTTTTAGTCTAATGTTCCTTTACAATTTTGGGGAGAATGCATATTGACTGCGGCATATTTAATCAACAAAATGCCGACACCAGTCTTATCACACAAATATCCTCATGAAATGCTATTGTCCACATTACCGTCTTATTCTCATTTACGGGTTTTTGGTTGCCTTTGTTTTGGCCGCAATCCAAGTCCGTCTCACAAATTCGATGCTCGTGCTAGACCGGGCATTTTTGTTGGCTATCCTTACAACCAGAAAGGCTACAAAATATATGACCTTGTTTCCAAGACAATTTACATATCCAGAGATGTTGTGTTTCATGAAACAATTTTTCCCTTTCATGATATTGGTTCTCTTCCGCATTCCACTATCACCAATCATGCACGCGACTCTGATCTTGCTTTCTATGACTCCATTCTACTTCCACATGGAGATACCTCTACTCAACACTCTACTATTTCACAAACATCATCTGCCCCAGTGGCACAGGACTCCCTTATAAATTCTCGACATCACTTATCTAACGCCGACATGGCATCGCAAGATAATTCTGTGATGCAAACCATTTCCTCTAATTCGCAAACTGCAAATAATTCTTCTACTCCATCCTCATCACCAGCTTCTCCTGTGCCGGATATATCATCCTCACGGCCAATTCGTACAAAGTCCGCACCTTCGTACTTGAAGGATTATCACTGCAATCTTCCGAAATGCAATTCCACTTCAGTTTATCCAATGACTGAATATTTATCGTTTGATAAATTTTCTCCAGCTCATAAAGCTTTCCTAGCTCAGGTGCTTCTTACGGAGGAACCCAAAACATACTCACAGGCCAAACTATGCCCTAAATGGAGAGCAGCTATGGCCAAAGAAATTCTTGCTCTGCAAGCCAACGACACTTGGATTCAGGTTGATCTTCCACCGGGTAAAGTGTCAATAGGCTGTAAATGGGTGTTTAAAATTAAATTTCATGCCGATGGTACAGTGGAACGATATAAGGCTCGCCTAGTGGCAAAAGGATATACTCAACAAGAGGGAATTGATTTTTATGATACTTTTGCTCCGTTGCTAAACTCGTCACTATGCGTGTGCTATTATCCATTGCCGCCATTCGAGGATGGTCCCTTCATCAACTTGATGTCAATAATGCATTCCTTCAAGGAGATCTTGATGAAGAAATATACATGAAATTATCACCTGGTTTAGGTTCTGAGGGTCCCTCCAAAGTTCTAAGATTAAAAAAATCTTTATATGGGCTGAAACAAGCTTCAAGGCAATGGTTTGCCAAATTTTCTTCGGTATTACTTGCTGAAGGTTTCCAAAAATCATTATGTGATAATTCTCTCTTCACATATCATAAAGGAAATAAATCCATTTTTGTCTTTATTTATGTTGATGATATCATTATCACCGGTACTGATTAATATTTTCATCAACTCTCTCAAATCCATACTTGCGTCCTATTTTCTCAATCAAAGATTTGGGAAAATTACAATACTTCTTGGGCATCGAAGTTTCTCGTTCTTCCAAAGGAATTTTTCTTTGTCAAAGGAAGTACATTCTGGATATCCTAAAGGATTCTGGACTCACTGGTACGCGCACCTCTTCTTTTCCTATGGATGCGCATCTAAAACTGACATCCGAGGCTGGTACACCTTTGCCAGATCCTAGTATTTATTGGCGCTTAATTGGTCGTCTTTTATACCTTACAGTCACACGACCAGATATCACTTATGCAGTGAATTATTTAAGCCAATTTATGCAACGTCCTCATTCTTCACATCTGGATGCTGCTAATCATGTTTTACGATACCTTAAAGGTACTATTGGTCATGGAATTTTTCTGGCCTCTTCCACTCCTTTGATACTCAAAGGATATACCGACTCTGATTGGGCAGGCTGTCCAATGACCCGACGATCCACTACTGGATACCTTGTTACTATAGGTAACATCCCAGTTTCCTGGAAGTCTAAAAAGCAACCCACGGTTGCTCGTTCTTCGGCTGAGGCTGAATATCGTGCTCTTGCACATTTAACTGCAGAACTACAATGGCTTCGTTATTTGTTTCAGGATTTAAGAATTCCTTGTATTCTTCCAATAATTGTTTCCTGTGACAGTCAGGAAGCTATTCACATTTCTCAAAATCCAGTATTTCACGAGAGGACGAAGAACATCGAAATTGGTTGTTATTTCGTACGGGAGAAACTGCTCAACGACTTAATCAAACCACAACATCTACCGTCTTCTGAACAGCTTGCAGATTTATTCACAAAACCTTTAGGTGTCAAGCAATTTCAACATTTGGTTAGCAAGTTGGGTATTCGATCTGGCTCGACTCCTCCAACTTGAGGGGGGTGTTAGATAAAATATATTATTGCTACTCATGTTTCCTTAGTCTACTAGGTTTCCCAGTTTACTAGGTCTTTCCTAAACTTAGTCTTACGTAAATATAGTTCTTTCCTAGAATATCTCTATTTTGTTGTAACTTCACTATATGTATCAATAAGAATAAGCAAGATATTCACAGTTGTGAAAACCATAAACACTGTCTTCTAGATATAAATCCAATACAAAGTGTAGTCAATAGCAAGTAGTTAAGATTTAGAATTGGCATATAAAAAATTTCTTTACTCGAAAAAATTTACCACCCAAAAGATGTATTAGTTTAATCCCTAAATACAGACAGTATGTAGAAAAAATAACAAGCTTCTTGAATGACTTGAATCCCAAATATAAACATAGAACAATTTATTATTCTAATCCCTACCACAAAATGAAAATTTTAATACCAGAATCACTAAATACAGAGCTGCAAGAATCAAAGATCTTATAATAATTTCACTGCAACTGGAAAAACCTTATATCGACAAAATTGGGTCAAAATTTGGGGATTTTAAGCATACAAATTCATAGATCGACTGAGTTAGAGTTGGTACCTTAACAGAGATTTTAGCAATAAAATTCAATAAAAAAAAAGAACCAAGAAAACTGAATTTGAACAGGTCAAAAAAATTAATCAAGTAAATTCAATCAAATCAAGTGAATTCAATTAAAAATCAAAAAGATCAGCCAAGAAAACTGAGCTTGAACAAATTAAAAAATTCAATCAAGTAATTCCATTCAAAAATAAAAACAAATCAAAAGTAAATTCGATCAAAAATCTAACAAATTAATCAAGTAATGTGAACTTCAAAAATCAATCAAGAAAACTGAACTTGAAGAAGAAATCAGAAAATTCGCTGAGCCAATGAGATAAGATCTCAATAATCAAAAGACAAGTTCGATTCTACCCACCCAAACCTTTTTATTTAGGAACCTTTTTTGAGTTCTTGAACTTATTTAAGCTTAAGCAGTTGCACATACCTGTAACTCATGAGCTTGAACATGCCATCAGGAGGAACAAAAGAGAGTATTAGGTTTGATTCCCATGGCCTATATGATCTACATCCAACACAGGGATGGAATCTCACATCATTTAGAACTGAAGGGTTTGTGAAGGACATAGTCAAATCAGGGAGACCTGAGAGGAAGGAGTTGACTTCATCTTGGACCTTTCTAGCAAGATTTTGTAACTATTATCAGATACATCCCTCATAACCTTGCTAATAAGATCTGGTGGTCCTATCATATCCCTTAAGATGTTTGGTTCAGTAGTGAGAGGGCAGCCGTGCTCTATCATCTCATTCAAAAACTACAAGTCAGGCCGAAAATTGTAATTACTAATTTGTAATTTTCGAAAGAGAAGGAAAGCAGAACATAAGATAATCTACCTCATACACTAGCACAAAGTTATCCTTGATCAAGTATTTATTCAAGCTGCCAAGATACTCATTTAAATACATCTTCGACTCTGCGCAGGAACTACAAAATCAAAACACAAATCTGTTTAGTCAGCCTCTACTAAGCCACAACTACCTCATTCAATGTTATAATATACCAATTCAACTATATAGATTAAAAAAAAAAATCACTGACCTTAATCACCATCAACGGTCGCATTTCAACTTGTGTGCAAGCTAAAACGTAATCCCATCGCGCACATTTTGAAAAACGTAATTCCATCGCGCACAATTTGAAAAATGTAATGTGTAGGTGAAGCAATCACAGGACACAGTAGAACCTGAGACCAACAAAAGAATACGAATTTTCACCAGCAAAAATGGATCTGAGGAGAGCGAAAATCATGGTCGACTCGCTGACTCAAACCTATTCAATATATTTTCTTAAGTTAGAAAAAATTGTAAAAGAAAGCAGAAAAAACTGCAACTCAGCAACCATCTTCTCAACCCCATAGGACCGTAAAAGAAAGCAGAAAAAATTGTGCTAATGACTACTTAATGTTCTTGAATGATAAAAAAAATAATAGCAGTTAAATCGCCATCGTTTTTGAAGGAGTGACAAAATGAAAATCCCACTAATAATAGCAAACAATGAACCAGATGTATAATTTTACAGTGATTGACAATATAGGTTTAAAAACAAAACAGATTCGTAAGTGTAAACAAATATGTGTTGGTAGGATGGTCAAGGAATAGATTAGGAAATCTAGTTGGTTAAGGAAACCAAGTACTTGTGTCCTAAGTATAGAAGCTTAAGAGATTTGTTCTTAGAGATAAGATTAGAAAACCCTATACTTGTAGGAAAGTATTCCTTGCTAAGGAATGTGTCCACTCCTATTGATGTGTATAAATAGACATATAGAGAACTAGAGAAAACACACCAGAACTAAGTAACAGTTCTCTTCTTCTCGTCTAAAGGCTTTGTATATTCCAACCTATACGGTGATATAGAAAATTGCTTATTTCTTCCCGAGGATTAAACCTTGTTAAATTCTTGTTCTTCTTGTGTATATGATTGTGTTCTTGGCGATATTGAGATACCTCGTAGTAGTGCAAAATTAACGCTTCCGCAGGCTTTGGTGCAACAATTGGTATCAGAGCAAGGAGACGCTCTTGGATACGGGTTACTCATATTGAAGTTGAAGTGAAGGTATTTTTTATGAAGATTTCTTGAGGTAATGCTAATCTCAAAGGTTCTGTTTTTTATCTATATTTGGTTGTTTAAGAACAATGGTTGACGGAGATAAACCAGTTGTTCCGGAAGATCCTTTAGGAGAACATTCGGAGACCACAAGTAAAGATAAAGAAAAAAAAGAAGAAATACTTCATTCACATAGATCACAACTCAAGGTAGAAAAGTTTACAGGAACCAATAACTTTGGTTTATGGAGAACTGACGTAATGGATGCTCTTGTTCATCTTGACCTAGAAGAAGCTCTAAAAGATCAGCCAGTTGAGATGTCTGATAAGCAGTGGAACAAGATGAATAAATTATGTCTTGCTTCGATACGAGGGTGTTTATCAAGTGCAGTAAGAGTTAATTATCAGCACGAGACTTCAGCTAAGGATCTCTGGGAAAGGCTAAGAAGGAATACCTTGTGAAGAACGTGGACAATAACATACATCTTAAAAGGAATTTGTATCGCTACAACATGAAGAGAGGTGCAACCCTAACCGAGCACCTAGATTCATATAATAAACTTCTTCATGAGTTGGTTAACTACGATGAGAAGATCAACGACGAGGAACAAGCTTTGTGTTTGATAAAATCTCTTCCTGAAAAGTATAAACCCGTGATTAAAACTTTAATGCACGGCAAGGATAAGATGACATACGCTGAGGTCACTACAACATTGCGTAGTGATTAGTTCAGGAAGATGGATCGTGAAGACCTTGCAAGTGAAGCTAATAATGATTTGCTTATTGCAAGAGGTCGTTTATCAGACAAGAGAAAGAAGAATGGTGGTTATGGTAAAGGTAGAGGACGTTCTAAGAGTAGAACGCGACTGCAGAAAGATGAGTGTGCTTGGTGCCATGACTTTGGTCATTGGGCTAAGGATTGTACCAAGCGTAAGACAATAGAATGAGATAATAGTAATACCGAGGTGAACATTGCTAAAGGTAATGAAGAATCAGATGATGCTTCTGATTTCTCACTAACTGTGACACCATCAGCTAGTACTATTACAGATGGTACATGGGTATTAGATACTGGAGCAACGTATCATATATGTCCATATCGGGACTGGTTTTCAAGTTTTGAAAAGCTTGATGGAGAAGTACGTATTGGAAACAATCATACCTGGAGGGTGATTGGGATTGGTAGTGTTCGTATCAAGATGCATGATGGTATGGTTAGATAACTGAAGGAGGTAAGTTTTGTACCTGCCACAAAGAATAATTTGATTTCACTCGGAACTTTGGAAGCTAAGGGCTATAAGATAGTCGCTGAAAATGGTGTTCTAAAGGTAATCTCTGGATATATGGTAATCATGAAGGGAACACGTCATCATAACTTGTAATACTTGATTGGGAGTACAACAACAGGGGATGTTTCTATTTCTGAACACATCGAGAGTGCATTTACCGAGAAGACAAAGCTATGGCACATGAGACTTTCACATCCAGGTGAGAAGTCGTTGCATAGGTTGATTCAACAAGACGTGTTGAAAGGTGCTATTGCCTGCAAGTTAGCATTTTGTGAATATTGTGTTAAAGGCAAGAAAACAAGAACAAGCTTTGGCACAATTATCCACAATACTAGTGGAGTTCTTGACTATGTTCACTCAGATGTTTGGGGTCCTTCCAAGAATGCATCATTGGGAGGGAAACATTGGTTTGTGTCGTTTATTGATGACTATTCTAGGCGTGTATGGGTGTACACCATGAGGCATTAGGATGAATTCCTAGAAGTATTTGTGAGGTGAAAAAAGGCAACTGAGACTCAAACTGGCAGAAAGATCAAAGTAATACGTTCGGACAATGGTGGAGAGTACAAGAGTGATCCATTCTTGCAAGTATGTCAGGATGAGGGGATAAAGAGGCACTTCACAGTTAAGAAGACACCGCAACAGAATGGGGTAGCTGAACGCATGAATCGTACTTTGCTGGAGAAGGTACGATGTATGTTATCCAATGCTGGATTAGGTAAGGCGTTTTGGGATGAGGAAGTTACGTATGCGTGCTTCCTCATTAATAGGTTTCCATCAGCTGCATTAGAAGGTAAAACTCATATGCAGAAATGGTTTGGTAAACCAGATTATGATTATGACTCAATTCATATCTTTGGTTGTCCTGCGTGGTATCATGTTAGTGAAAACAAGCTTGATAGCCGTTCCGTGAAAGAAATCTTTGTGGAAGAATGGAGTAAAAGGGTTCAAGATTTGGAATCCAGTTGAGAAGAAGATAGTCATGAGTAGAGATGTCACATTGGATGAGATGTCTATGGTAAAGTCTTGGGGTTTTCGGCAGGTGGAGAACAGAAGCACCAACACTAGTGATCCTTTGCAGCAGGTGGAGATTGATGCAACTCCACCAATTCCAGTTAAGTATGTATCTTTTGAGAATACTTCTGAAGACATTGGGTCCGCAAGAGAAGTATCTTCCGAAGTTCCAAATGATAGTGACGCTGTTGAGGAAGAGGAATAAGAGTCAGTAGAAGATACAGAAGCTACGGTCACGGAAACTATAGCAACTAGCAAACCAAGAAAATCAACCAGGAAGCCTGGTTGGATGAATGATTACATTACTTATGCATTACCAGTTTTTGAAGATGGTACTCCTACTTCTTATTTAGAAGTTGTACGTAGTGCAGAGTGTAAATAATGGGAAGGTGCAATGCAGGACGAGATGGAGTGTCTTTAAAAGAATGACACATGGATTCTTGTGAAGCTTCCGATCGGTAAGAAGGCCGTAGGGTTAAAGTGGGTATATGCTAAGAAAGAAGGATCTTCGGTGAATCAAGTTCGCTACAAGGCAAGGTTAGTTTCAAAAGGTTATTCCCAAAGAGAAGGGATTGACTACAATGAGGTGTTCTCTCCGGTAGTAAAACACTCATCAATCCGTATTTTGTTGGCCTTGATAGCACAATATGATTTAAACCTATTTCATCTAGATGTTAAGACGGCGTTCTTACATGGGGATTTAGAAGAGGAGATCTATATGACTCAACCGAGTGGATTCAAGGTTGTTGGAAAAGAAGATTGTGTATGTAAACTGAAGAGATCATTGTACGGGCTAAAACAGTCTCCAAGACTATGGTACAAACGATTTGACCAGTTTATGATAGGCCAAACATACACAAGAAGTCACTATGACCATTGTGTATACTTTAAGAAAATACGTGATGGGTCTTTCATATATTTGCTCTTGTATGTCGATGATATGCTGATTGCATCGAATAACAAGAAAGAGATTGATAATTTGAAGAACAAGTTGTCATCTGAGTTTGAGATGAAAGATCTGGGAGAAGCTAAGAAGATTCTTGGCATGGAGATTCAACGTGACAAAGAGAAGGGTAAAGTTTTTTTTTCTCAAAAGGAATATTTGAAGAAAGTGTTTCAGAAGTTTGGTGTCTACGAAGGAACTAAATCTGTAAGTACTCCCCTTGATGATCATTTTAAGTTGAATGCTCGTATGTCTCCCAGTATTGAACAAGAGCAAAAGTATATGGCCCAAGTCCCATATGCTGAAGTTGTTGGTAGCTTGATATATACGATGGTATGTACAAGGCCGGACATTTCACATGCAGTTAGTATGGTCATCCGTTATATGCATTGTCCTAGTAAGGGACATTGGCATGCTGTGAAATGGATTTTGAGGTATCTCTATGGTACGGTTAATGTTATCTTGGAGTTTGTGAAGGATATAAGTAACGATCAGTTGTCTGTTGGGTATGTGGATTCTGACTATGCTGGTGATTTGGACAAAATACGTTCAACTACAGGGTATGTATTTACCGTAGAAGGGGCACCAATAAGTTGGAGATCAATCTTGCAGTTTACTGTGGCGCTTTAAACTATGGAGGCGGAGTATATGGCAGTGACTGGGGCATTTAAGGAGGCTATATGGTTACAAGGTTTGCTAGATGACTTAGGAGTTGTGCTAGACCAACTGCATGTGCATTGTGATAGTCTAAGTGCATTTTATTTGGCTATGAATCAAGTGCATCATGCTAGAACCAAACGTATAGACGTACGATTTCACTTTGTGAGAGAAATTCTTGAAGAAGAAGACATTATACTTGTGAAGATCAATACCAAAGGCAATCCAGTTGATATGTTGACTAAAGTAGTATCTAGGATCCAGTTTCGACATTTTTTGAAATTGATCCACATCCTTCCAGTTTGGTGAAAGGCCCTTTTTGGGGTAAAGGTTCTTATGAACCTGGTGGAGGTCTTTTAGCAAGGTCATTTAAGAGAACTACAGTTGGGTTTGATTCCTATTGAGGATATATAGGCAGCCAATGATGGTTCAATCGACGTTGGAAGTTGGAGGTGATTTTGTCTATTGATCGTCTCATGCATGAATGCATGATCCGAGGTGGAGAATTGTTGGTAGGATGTTCAAGGACTAGATTATGAAATCTAGTTGGTTAAGGAAACAAAGTACTTGTGTCCTAAGTATATAAGCTTAAGAGGTTTGTTCTTAGAGCTAAGATTAGGAAACCCTATACTTGTAGGAAAGTATTCCTTGTTATGGAATATTTTCACTCCTATTGATGTGTATAAATAGCCATAGAGAGAACTAGAGAAAACACACCAGAACTAAGTAAGAGTTCTCTTCTTCTCGTCTAAAGGCTTTGTATATTCCAACCTATACGATGATATATAAAATTTCTTATTCCTTCCCGAGGATTAAACCTCGTTAAATACTTGTTCTTCTTGTGTATGTGATTGTGTTCTTGGCGATATTGAGATACCTCGTAGTAGTGCAAACCTAACGCTTCCGCAGGCTTTGGCACAAAAATATGTTGAACAAACAACAAACCAATCAGTTGTATACCTAATTAAACCTACTGAATCGCAACAAATGATGAGAATAAAAACCCTAACCGTAAAAAAGCAACTTCGTGCAAATTCTAAACCGACGAACAACTAATGAGCAGATGGAAATCTTCAAGATTCAAAGGTTTTGATAATCGTGGTATTTATCAATTTTTCTTGATATTTTTTAATTTTCTAGCAATTTTTATTGATTTCTTAAAGTTTCATCATATCTTTCTTTCTGATTCTAAGTTTTCATTTTGATAAAAGACGGAGCCAAATTGAGTACTGCACAATTGAAATAGGAAAAATTTCTTAGATGTGGGGAAAGGCCATTCTCTGTATATGTATACACAGATTTCCATGATGGAGACAGATCTTTCCTAAAGAAACTCATAAAATAATTTTTGGTTTTATTGCCGGCAATGGAGAAGATGGAGGTGGCGTTGCCTAGAAAATGGCTCGAGTTTTTTGCGGTGTGTGTACTTAGTAAGGGTAGTTTTGACTGAGTTAAAATAAATATTGACTAGGTATGAGTTGGCGAGTCGATCACAATTTTTGTTCTCTTCGGATTCCATTTTATTCTCCCTTTCACAAAAATCAAATAAAACCACTCAGACAATTGAATGTGGGGAAAAAAGACCTTTAAAAAAAAGCCACGGATCATGACCATCGAGTGCGTGGCCCACACACATTACACGTTTATACATGGCATACTTAAAAAGTTCTTTTAAAGAACCGTTTTTTGGGACCATGGTTTTTTTGGGGACCATGGTTCTATTTTGGGTAAAGACATTGGAAGTAATTTTAGGTCACCCCATATCTAGTTATTTATTTAATACCTAATCTACCCTCCTAATTAATTTAAGTTATGATTAGTAAAATAATTTAGTTAAAAACAATTAGTGAGATTAAATTAAAAGATGGGTTTATTATTAGTTGAGTAAATTATTATGAGTAGAATTTTTGTGAGATTAGAGTTAGAGAAGATGAAGGAGAAAAACATGGAAAATAAAAAAAAAATCCAATTCACCCCGTTTGAGTATTCAAGTGATGAATCTGATTCTTCATCTCCATCCTCTCATAGTATATTTGTTAATCTTCAAAATGATCTGGATTTGGCTTATTTCTTAGATGGTGATTGTATTATTCAAGGAGAATCTCAAGATGAAACTCAAGATGAAAATGATGGATTTTATCAACCATAACCGGAGGATGAGTATTTGGGTAAACAGGTATGATGAGAACTTAGATAATGTATGTTTAATTGGTAAAAATTCCCCAAAAATGTAAGATTTGGAACTGGATTTTGAACAGTTCGGTTAGTTTATATGAAGACAAGTAACCGAACTCATCTGAAGGTGTAGTTCGGTTTCCTTGTGAGGATGAAAAGTAATCGAACTCATCTGAAGGTGCTGTTCGGTTTCCTTGTGAGATGAACAAGTAACCGAACTAGTTTGAAGATGTAGTTCGGTTACTTGATCCAAATACGCCGGTTACCGAACTCCATATCAATGGAAGTTCTGGCATGCATCGTTATGTTCGGTTGGTTCGCAACTAACTGAACTTTACGTACAAATTAATTTGATATAAGTGTATAAGGTCCGGTTGGATCGCAAACTGCATGCTTTTGCGATCCAACCGAACTCAGATTAGTAAGTTCGGTTGTTTCTTAAACTTGAACTTAGAGCATAGCCAACCGAACCTAACAAGCCAAAAAAATTCTGAAGTTCCAGTGTCTAGTTCGGTTGTTGCGATAAAATTTACAGGTTACCGAACTACTTCTTACAAAAAGATAGGCCCATATAATTTAAACGAATTACAGAACACATTGGAGCTTAATAGAGAACGGACACCAAAATGATTAGCAAAGGGCACAATGAAAGATAAATGTGGAGAGTACAAACACCAATTTGATTAGCAAAGGGAACAATGGGAACAGAACAGGGGTGTATTCCAAAATTCATACTAACACCTAAAATACAAACATTCGTATGAAAGCGTACTCGGGGATATTACAAAACATAAATCCTAGTTTTCCTCTTTGTGGACAGCTTTGACAAAAGCCTTCTTCGCGTTTTAATGAACAGGTTCGTCAGGCAGACCTGGGGAAGTTTTAAGTACAACCTCATATACTCTAACGATAGTGAGTTTAGTATGTAGTTTAACAGGTAATTCCAGAGAACATATCCCCCATCTCAACAGGGGCCAGGGTGGCCTGATCTTAATGCTGTCGTCTGTGGAAAGTTCCGAGAACTATCGTCTGGCACAATACAACTCTGCAAGCCTAGTACAGTAGCACCAAGAAAAACAAAATCAAACACATATAAACCTATCCTTTCAAAGTGATACATTTTCTGAAACGGCGCGAAAATATCATTTTTTCCGAAACGGAGCGAAAATATCACTTTTCCCGAAACGGAGTGAAAGTATCACTTTTCCCGAAACGGGATGTGAAAGTATCAGTTTTTCTGAAACGGAAAATTAGTCGATCCATAAACCAAAATATGGTTGCATGATGTGTTATGCATCCTTTATGGTGGTTGGCATAATGGCTATGCGTTCAATTTTCGAAAATTGTGCTTAAAATGAAAGTACTCCCTCCGTTTCATTTTACTTGCTTTCTTAGGGTTTTTTTTGTGTTCCAAATTAGATGATAATCTACCCCTGCTTTGGAATCACCCCAGAGAATTAATTCTCATGGTAATCAACACAAAAACAATTACTCTATAATTTTTGAATATACCCCATTGAGGATATATACTCAATCTTGTATATCCCAAGTACATAACTATGGGATTGATAACTTTCCCCATATTTTAGAAATACAAAACTAGGTTATTTAACTTTTTAAGTAAGAATTAATATGGGTATTATTGGAAAGATTTTACTCTCTCTAATATTTCTTAATATTAGTGAAAAATTATACAACGTCAAGTAAATCGGAACGGAGGGAGTATCATTTTTCTTGAAACGGAGGTAGTATATCGTTTTATTAGTTGCAACGGAATTTTTTTTGATGCATAAACCAAAATTTTGCTACATAAAGTATTTTGTATCCTTTGTGGTGGTTTGCATAATGAATATACATTTAATTTTCCAAAATTGCCTAAAATGATAAATTCCTCCGAATTTTTTGTAAAAACTCTAAATTTGATATTGTTGTTTGTACTTGTTGCATAGAGTTTTTTATAACCTTTCCAACGAGATAAAATTTGTAAAATTCCAAGGCACGGATTTTTAGATATGTTATTAAAGTTTGCTTTCCAATTATACCCCTGAAAAGATAGGATACACAAGTTATAGTAATTGGACTAAAATGGGGGACATTTTTGGTTTTTCGGCCCTAACCATTTCTAATCTTTTTGTGTCAATTGATGACTTAGATTTTACAAAAAAGTGTCCATATAAAGGTCCTCCCTCGCTTCGCTCGGTCGGCCCAATGAATAGAAGGTATTCAGGTTCTTAACTAGAACCGGAATTAATTAGTGCAATTCGTTTCTGGCATTTGGGTTCATTCATAACCTGGGTGTAGGGTTACACAAGCGACAATTGAAATTGTACCCGACTGAGGTTTTTGGGGCTACACTGGGTCATCAAATAGTAAACTCAAGAACCTCTTTTTATTATTTTTATTAAATGCCTAATATGTTCTCAGTTGTGTTAATTATGATGTTTTATTAACCTAATTATAATTAGTGAAGGGATCAGGATTAATCAAATGATTAATTTTTTAAAACTTATTTTCCTTTTTTTCCTGATTTAGAAAAGGAAAGCGAGGATTTTTAGTGAAATTTTGAAGAAAATGATGAAATTTATCCTAAAAAATACTCGGGAAAACCTTGTAATCAACCCCCATTAGCAGTTTTAATTGATTCAAATCCGTTAAAAATCGGGAAAAATTCTGGGTTATTTTTAACCAGTTACGACTCCAAGCCATAAAGGGTACTTACAGTTGCAATTTAAGAACTCCAAGTTGTCGTGAATGTTAGAGCACTGCTCGGTCAAAACAATAAGTCTTGATTTCTAGTCTACTTGTAGCTAAGTCTCGGATTTTGATAGAAAGTGTAGTTGAGCAGTAGACTTCACGGCGCTCATCGATTGAAGACGAAGAACTACTAAGGGGAGCTTGTGGAACTTCATCAACAAAAGGTATGTGGAGACTTGAACTCGTATATCACTCAAAAGTCTATTTATTCTATATATGTCATATTTGAGACAAAAGTCGTACAACTATATGGACTATATACATTTGATATTTCGAGTTGAATTTAACTCGCTTACATATTTCACGAAATATGTGTTGGTAAGTTTTTGCTTTAACCAAGTTCATCTTATATTCTTGACGAAAGTCAAAAGATGATCATGTGAAAATCGCATGGTAACATCTTACATGATTTATGTGAGACTATCATTTGATCTAGACTCGGAATGTTTCGTATTGATTATTCAATCACTTGAAAATTGCTTTGAAGCTAATAGTTTGTGTGAGACAGCTATTCCCGTCTTCCAAGAATGTTTCAATGGTTAAAATGAGAGTTTAGAACAATTGGATTTAAGCATAGTATGCGTACTTTCATATATGTAATCCATGTCCGAGAACCATGGTATGCATACCCGCGCGTATGCGCACCAGTTGATTTGTGAAGTCCGGGAACTTGGTTTGCATACCGGTACGCGTACTGGTGTAAGGTTCATGTCCGGAATTTTATGCCGAGTTTGGATGGTATGCGTACTAATACGCGTGATGACGAAACCCAAACTTAGTCCGGTTACTTAGGTACGTGCGTACCCGTATGCATACCTAAGTGGATGATGTTCTAAAATCAGTTTGTTCATGAACTAATACATTTATATAATAAGGAATGCAATATTTTTCAAACCGCGCGTCGCTATAATGTTCATGACTTGATTCGAGTGAATCAAAATCGATTTTTCTTCAATTGTGTATTATATATTTCTACAAGAATATAAACAACTGAACAACTTTAGAACTAGTTTCATTTGATTCATTTGAACTAGTTACGGTTAATATGAATGAGAGGTTGAGCCAACAAGATGTATACATTTAGGTACGGTTGCTCATATCTAAATGAAGGTACATTTTATTTGTGTGTAACAATCTAAATTCGATCTAACAATTGAAAGATATTAGCTTGGGTCTAATCAGGTTTTCATCTAACGATGAATATTGAATGTTTTGTTACCAAGGAAACATTATTGCAAACCCTGATTTGAAGACTATATAAAGGAGAACTCTAACAACTGGGAAACCTAATCCCCACACCTCCTGTGTGATACTAGTTGCGACTAGAATCGATTCTCCGTTAACTAATTAGGTTCATCACGAAACCATGTAGGTTAACGACTTAAAGACTTAATTGGGATTGCGAAGCCAAACCTAACTATTTTCTCTATAGTTGTGTGATCTGATCTTGCATTTTCTATCGTATTGAGTACTATATTCTCTAAGATTGGCCCGAGATTTATTCTCCGATAGGAAAGATAAAAAGTAATCATGAACATCTTCGTCTCATCGTTTTTGATTCTATAATATCTTGTTTCGCTACCACACGATTAAGATTATTCTGAGGTCATTGATATTTCTAGGATGGTATTTGGGAATATAAGTCTGGTATATCAATTGGTTCATGTTCACCTTGATTTAATAAAACACAGAACAAAACTCATAGGTTTATCTGTGGGAGACAGATTTATCTATACAATAGACTTTTCTGTGTGAGATGCATTGGTTTATTGATAAACACGTATAAGTGCGACGCTTTTTCACCCATAATTACGTTAGCTATGACTAATTCTATCACTAATAAACTTTTTTTAAGTATTTTGAAGGAAATAAAACTCGATGGACTAAAACACGGAAATCTGCGGGGAAAATGGAGGAAATGAAGTGATTTATGATTAAATGGCAAAGCCCGAAAGGAATTACATGGAGAATCATTTTATAAAGTCCAATCATGTGGATATGGGAGTGTGGTAAGAATTCCACTGACTGTATAGAAGTGTAGAAACCAAGTGAAAGATATTAATTATGGTAAAGGATATATGAATATATTTTGTTTAATGAAGAAAATATTTCCTTATGATGTGGAGTAATGGAATATTTTCAGATTTTGGAAAGAATATTATTCTTTATGGTTGAAAATAATAATTAAGATATTGATTCCAGTATTAGACACATGGCGCATTTTGATTGGAGGATTTTTATATTGTTTGACATGTGGCATACTTTTATTGGATGATGATGTGGTAGTGGATATGATAAAGGAAAGTGATTTCCTTTGAAAACTATAAATACTGGTTGAAGCAGATGGAATAGAGAGGTCCGGAGTCTGAGCAAAATATTAGATTTTTTTAATTCATTTGTTTAATTTTCTTTTGTAATAATGGAGTAATTTCTCCACTAGGGTTGAGGAAGAAGCCTAGTTATTATGTACAATATTCAGGGAATCTTTTAATAAAATATTCTTTTGAGCAATAATTTTTTATTAATCTCTCTTCTATACGAGCTTCGTTCTTTATTTGTTTTGAATAACCTTTAGGTTGTTGATCTTTTATAAGTGAAGGAGATTATAGTGTTTTGGGTTAACACAAAAGTTGTACTATTTGTTTCAAAAGATATATCTTCCGAGATGTATCGGTTGGGTCTCGATAGTCTTCAGTTAAAAAATGGATATTTGTTGAAGATTGTTTGGGTGTTTTACATAATTAATCAAGTGGAATCCTAAAACCTCAGTTTCATTCATTTTGGTTTATAAATTTTATTAGCGTTAGTTGATATTTTACTATTTAATCTTTTTAGCTTACTATTTATTAGAAATTGACAGTAACACAAATTTAGTCCCTGTTGAAAGAACTGCACTTGCATACTGTCCAATAGACAACCGTGCTCTTGCAGTACACAATTAAAATCCCATCATTAATCAAGTTTTTGGCGCCGCTGCCGGGGGTGATAATTGTTATTTTTAGTTTCTATTAAATTTGTAAATATTAGGATAGTTTAGATTTTTTTTCCTTTTATTTATTATTATTAATTTTTTTTATATATTTTACTTGGGTGTCTTTTTATTTTTGGTGTGCATTATAATTGGAGATTTAAAATGAAAATAAAATTTGCGCACTAAACAGGTAAGTATCCAAATTTTTATTTTATTTTTGTAAATAATTATTTTAGGAAGTGTTTCGATTATTTAGATTTTATTCTCTTTGTACATAATTAGTTTAGGATTCTTTTTAATTTGGTAAATATGTTTATTCTTTCCTTTTATTTTCTTTATTTAAAAAAAATAAAATGCAGGTGCACATGGCTATTTCATCTTCCGGCACCGATTTTAGGAAAACTTGTGGTTTAGTACGGTGAACCCTCTGGGCGTTATCATCTGAAATACCACAAACCTCTGCCTTGTACCTGTGATCAGTCTTTGATTGCAGGTATATTTTGCTGTAGGTAACCCGAGCCTACCAATTTTAGTCGACCCTGCATTTGCATGTGCAAAGAAAATGTCGAGTTGGTATTATAAAGACGAATATTCGACTAAGTATCAAAATGGAAAATATCCGTACTATGACCGAAGTGTGGATAGTACTTGGGACCACTACCGACCTTCTGAAGGTTATGGTTCTTTCCATGGTGATCCCAATTACTATTCGCACGTCCACCAGTCATATGAACGGGTAAGTGAGCAATATTATAATGAAAAAAATGTAAGTTCTCCGTCTTTGGAAGATTTGATGAAACAGTTGCAACAAAATAATTCTTATGATCCTAGTCTTTCTTTAGAAAATTCACTCAAGAAGTTGACTGATTTAAATAGGAGAGACATACTAAGGGAACAATTTTATGAAGAGTCACTCAAACATGACTTAGATACGAAGTAAAGAACTGCAGCTTTAAGTATTGCTCTAAATGAACTTAATTTCCAATTAGATAAGGTTCAACCATCTTCGTATTGTTATGATGATGAGGGTAGTGTCGATGAAGAATTTGAAATGTGTAGTCATAATGATGAGGAAATTGTTACACCAATTGACCCTTATGATTATAATGTTGTTTCTAGTTCAAATCCTAATAATGTTGATAGTTATTCACCTATTCAAAAGGATGAGGATTTGACTAGAGACACCATAGTTTTAGATGGTGTAGTATAGGATTGTGATTATGAAGCCGAGGATGGTTTAGAGGAAAGAGTTTATCCCGAGACTAGTGTGTCGGAAACAATAGTCCCTTCTGAGAATTATAGAAATGTAGAACCACATGATTACAACTTAGAAGAAACAAAAGACTATTTTCCTAAATCTGATAATTTAGAAATTAAGGAAATTGCGACTAGTTTATCCAAGGATATTGACAATTTTATGTTTGGGGGTGAATATCATTCTCCCCGTGGTTTACCCTTGACTACTACAAAGGTCCCTAGCTTGGGAATTGACGATGTGCCTCTACCATCTTAAGAGACTATCTTCATGCACGTTTTCCTGAACCTAGCTATGTCCAAAAAGAAACTCAATTGATAAAAACCCATCCTATGGTTGATGTGGTTAATGCGGTCCATGATACCATAATTCATTTTGTTGTCTCACCAAAATTTTATTTACCAAATGTGGGAGTATCTCAATCTGAAATGTGTCATTATATAGTTTTTAGAACTAAACATAATTACTTTAGGAAATTAGAATCGTCGACACATTTACAATGACCACCATTATGATCAACCGTGTGAGTCAAATCTTTTTGACTTAGAGGATCCCAAATTATTCAGGTTATTATTATGTTCTTTTAAGTTCTTATTTGAACCTGATCCTCCGGATCCTACCAATGAACAAACCTGGCCCATGAAAATATTTTATTCAGACCCTTTCATAGAACCTGATCCCGAACCACAGCTGGATGTAATTGTATTAAAAAGGAAACTAGATAAGGGTGTGCTTTATTTTTTCACTTTCTTGGGTTACTTTTATTTGTGGTAGCTTTATTCAGTTTTGACGACCCACATAGGTTCCAACTATTGTTATATGATTTTATGTGGTGACTAATTCTACAAACGTCTGGGTGAAGACACTAAACTTAGCACTTTATGGGAGGCAATCCATGCATGGTGAAATTAAGGTCCCTCTGGAGGACCTTGTTGTTGGTGTACTTTTGGTTCTATTTTTGTTTTTATTTAATTTTTTTTCCCCATGGAAGGACGCTTCATCCAGTTACTATGTTTCCAATCTTTTATTGATGCCTCGTGTTACTTTACTTTTGATATTGTGCTTTTATTAGAAACATTGAGGAAAATGTTAGATTTAAGTCTGGAGGAGCGGTTAACTTTCTGGTATTTCCTTGCTTATTATGACCAGCTGTTGAGCGTCGCTATTGTATTTTCTTGTCTAAGAAAAAAGAAAAAAGAATTATCACCAGTTGTTTAGCGGGTCTTTCTGTCTAGCTGTTTAGCAGGCATATCCGGGTCTAGCTGTTTAGCAGACCCGTCTCGCTGTTTAACAGACATCTCTATCCACTGTTTAGTGGATTCGTATCGTTGTTTAGCATACAATTCTTTATCCACCTGTTTAGCGAATATTTATTTTCTTTGTTTTGCTCGAGGACTAGAAAAATATAAGTGCGGGGGAATTTGATAAGCACGTAAGTACGATGTTTTTTCACCCATAATTACATTAACTATGATTCATTTTATCGCTAATAAACTTGTTTTAAGTATTTTGAAGGAAATAAAGCTCGATGGACAAAAACACGGAAATCTGTGGAAAAATGGAGGAAATTAAGTGATTTATGATTAAATGGGAAAAGCCCGAAAGGAATTACATGGAGAATCATTTTATTAAGTTCAATTATGTGGATATGGGAGTGTAGTAAGAATTTCACTGAGTGTGTAGAAGTGTGGAAACCATGTGAAAGATATTAATTATGATAAAGGAAATTTGAAGATATTTTGTTTAATGAAGAAAATATTTCCTTAGATGTGGAGTAATGAAATATTTAAAGATTTGGGAAAGAATATTATTTTTTATGGTTGAAAATAATAAATAAGATATTAATTGCAGTATTAGACACATGGCGCATTCTGATTGGAGGATTTTTATATTGTTTGACATGTGGCATACTTTTATTGGATGATGATGTGGTAGTGGATATGATAAAGGAATGTGGTTTCCTTTGAAAACTATAAATACTGGTTGAAGCAGATGGAATAGAGAGGTCCGGAGTCTGAGAAAAATAATAGATTTTTTTAATTCATTTGTTTAATTTTCTTTTGTAATAATGGAGTAATTTCTCCACTAGGGTTGAGGAAGAATCCGGGTAATTATGTACAATATTCAGGTAATCTTTTCATAAAATATTCTTTTGAGCAATAATAGTTTTATTAATCTCTCTTCTGTATGAGCTACGTTATTTATTTGTTTTGAATAGCCTTAGGTTGTTGATATTTTATAAGGGAGGGAGATTATAATGTTTTGGGTTACAACAAAAGCTGTACTATTTGTTTCAAAAGTTGTATCTTGCGAGATGTATCGGTTGGGTCTGGATAGTCTTGAGTTATAAAAATGGATTTGTTGAAGATTGTTTGGGTGTTTTACATAATTAATTAGGTGGAATCCTGAAACCCTAGTTTCATTCATTTTGGTTTATAAATTTTATTACCGTTAGTTGATATTTTATTATTTAATATTTTTAGCTTACTATTTATTAGAAATTGACAGTAACACAAATTTAGTCCCTGTGGAACGAACTATACTTGCATACTGTCCAATAGACAACTGTGCTCTTGCGGTACACAATTAAAATCCCATCATTTATCAAGTCTTCGACTTTTGGTCATAGCAACTCTTAGTTATGGGTGAGATCATCTAAGGAATCAAGTGCGTAGATCAAGTTGTTTGTGATGTTGACACTCTCAACCGATATGTTATTTTATTTTATTTTACTTGGAACAATGTGGTTTAGTCTCTAATTAAACGCCTAGTTTTTTAAACAACAAAAAATAGTCGTTAGGTCATTAAAATCTATAAAAGGGATTTTATCGTCTCTTCTTCACTCAAATTCTAGTTTTATGCTTTCATATTCATCTAATTATCATTTAAAAAAATACATGGTGACTCCTTACCCTTATTTTAAAGATCCTTTTCATGGGTTATGGTCAGCCAACATGATGAAGATCAAGACATCGATATATATATCAAACATCATTATCTTTTTTGAATCGTATATGTATAGTTTTTGTGGCACTAAATGGAAATCATAAATGGAATAACTTTGGAAATTATTCATGAAAGATTCGAGAAACTCTTCGAAGAATGCGAAGCTTTCAAAAAGGAAATGAAAGCCGTAAAGGAATGCAGTCAAACTATGACGGGTGCTATAAGAGCAAGTTTTTAATAAGTTGTTTCATTATAAATAGTTTTAAATAACACTATCCAACATAACTGATTTTTTTCAATGGTTGAGGGATCGAGCCTGATATAAAGCAGTCCATGGACAAGAGTTTGAGCAAGATGATTGCTACAAGATCTTGGAAAATGTTACTATGATTTTACGCTATAAGATTAAGCGTTTAATTGAAATGTTAGGATCTATCAATGTTACAAAAGATGTATGCATTTTTGTTTCAATCAATGAAAATCCACTTTAGAGTATTGTGTTTTATGTTTGATGTTTTAAAAGGAAATCAGAGTTTTTGAAATTTATAGGTATTTTTCGGCTAGGTTTTCTCCATCAAGGACCTAGCCGTTTTGACCTAAACGAAGAAGAATTTTTTTTATTAGATTCACGGTTTAGATAATGGACCATGACCAAACCGTAAGCATTGATCATGGTGGGTTCTTAGCCTTTCCTGGCCGTAATTTGGTTTTTCAGAAGACCTTACGAAGGCCGTAGTTTGGTTTTTCAGTAGACCTTACCACTTGGAATTTGATGGGACGACTGAGGGGAAATACCTACTTACGACAGATTATTCTGGACATTACATGTGATTTCTAGAATGGCGTATGCTTGGTTTACGTAGCCGTTATGAATCAAAATTTTCAATTTCAATCATCAATTTATAATGTTACATTACATAATTAAGCGCATTACATATCATTATACCTAAATGGAAAAAAGAAAACTTAGAATATTACGCTTATATAGTCAAGCTTTGTTGAAATGCTCAAGAAACTCTTTCGTGGTCCATTTCCATTGTTCATGCTCAAATTCATTGCAACGAATAGCTTGGTATTAGGAAAGAGCCAACGCTTCCCGAAAAAACAAACCAAGATAAGTTATTATATTATTGAAAACTTACTTGATGAACAACTTTGGCACATATTCACTCCTCTGAAAAATAACATTTCACGACTTTTCTCCTTCGCTTGTTCCGATTTCCCCCTTTAAAACTTCCATTTCTAGGTAAATCTCCTCAAAACTTTCCTTTATTTGGTTCATTGATCTTTCATTTTTATTACCATCGATCTATGGGCACAAAGACTATAAATACACGGTTCCATTGTGAATCATTACTTTCGACCATGTTAAAGCCTTGATCTTCGTCATGCTTTCTGACTGTAAGAGTCGCTCTACCGATTGCAAACACCTTCTTCGGTAATGTAGCGATTAACCATGTTTCTTCTTTTTTTTTGATAGTTTGAAGAAATTTTGAGAGTTTTTGTACGATTTTTTTTTTGAGAATGATATTTTTATAGCAAAAAATGACTCAACGGCTAGTTTTTTGAGAAAAACTAACTGTTTCCGAAAAACTCAATGAAACCACACACTCCTCCAAAACTCCGTTGCCTTCTACAACTGAGGCAACAGCATTCTTCAAATGTAACTTTTGATAATGTTTCTCATCCCTTGCCTTAAAATTAGGACAATCAACTCTCATCTGACTAGGTTTACGACAATAATAACACTCAATATCGTTACTTTTGGAATTGGAAAAATTCTTTGACTTTGAATTCTTAGTACCATCTTTTCCTCTATCAGTAAACAAAGCCATAATTTGTAATTCATCACTAAACCCATGGTTTCTTAAATCTTTAGCTTGTAGAGTCGAAATCACATCAATGAAAGTATCTCCTTCGATTTTCCCACTCAACAAGTAATCCATGAAAGTAGCATATGACAAAGCTAAAAACCATAGTGATACCATATATTTATCCGTATTTGAGATAATAACACTTATATTGGATTAATATATGTGAACATATCTTATTAATTCATTAATACGATCGACGAAGACATCCGAGAGAAATAAAGGCTATGGTTTCAGTAAAATTCAGAAGTCAAGTCTTTCTGCAAATAGAGCTTCTCTAAGTTTTTCGATAACACCTTTGCCAAAGTTTCACTTAAAAATTTATCCATGATTTATCTCGAAAAACATAAAAAAATAGGTCATCTGACTCCTCATCGGTCCTATCCTTTGGTAACACCGCTGGCTTCGCCTTGATTGCTTTGACTAGTTTCGTATTCATAAGAATATCTTTTATATCAATTTTCCATGATGCAAAATTATTCTTCCCATCGAACTCGATGCACCTTCGAAAAACTTCCACTTGATATGTAGAAACAAACATCTTTTACTTCTAACTATGATCCTCTCCACGTTCATCGCAACACTTGTTCAGATCATATCAAGAAAATAATTCCACACGCAAGACACAAGTTATATCGATAAATGTAGAACTAAAGAATAAAGAAATAAGATGCAACTAAAAAAAAAACAAGAAAGCAAGAACGCAACATATTTAACATGGCTCGACAGTATGCCTACTTTCGCAAACGGCTACAGTTAATTTTTTATTATATAACTTCTTACATAAAAATAAACGCTCAGTCGATTGAAGAATCAATCATAATGACCATCAATTTGGTAATCATAAATACCCAAAAACAACTCTCTAAAAAAGAACTCTTACTACTAAAATAGATCTCTTTACCTAAATTATCTATGGATTTCGAACCTAATTATATATGTCATGAGCTTAGGATCGAAGTAAACTTATCCTTTAAGTAGATTATTCTCCTAACTAACCTTAGCTCCCGAGTAACTTAGTCCCCAAATATTTAGATATATATGGAGATCTTAAACTTAGCCGATAAGAAAAATCCTTATTAAAATAAAGAATATTCTAAAGTGTTCCAGATATTTCCGGAATCTTCCCTAAAAAAAACGACAATTATATAACAATCCAAACCTTTTCAGATATCTTGATCGCCTTAATATTTTGCACTATCATATTCAGACCATAACCAGAAATTCCTGTTTCATATCCCCTAAAAATAGTCAAAATGTACAAAATGCAAGTTTTTGAACCTCAAAATTAAAAATCATGCCCAAATTAACAATAACCATAATTGAACTTATTTTATTACAAACCCATGTCTTTAACTGAAACCAAGTGAGGGTGAGAATCTAAGCTGGTACAGTTTGGGGAGCAGGAAAAGATGATAGGGATAAAATTGGGATTAATGAGGTTGTTATTGTTGGGATGATTGGGATCTTGTTAGGGATTTTTAGTGGATGTAAAAATAAAGGAATGGATCAGAGAGTAATAAAGAAGTAGGTGGGATTTGGTTTGTTGAGTGATCTCCCAGATCGACATAAAACATTGCCCCCTTCAGATGTAACTTTGTGGACTTTTTTGGGCTGTCTGGTCATAAAAATATACTCAATAAAATGCAGCATTAGAGCATAGGTAGAATCACACATAGCCACAGAAGGTAACAACACCATAACACATGGTCTAAATGACAAGCCACCAAATATTACCGAAAGATATAACAAATAGCAAAGGAGGATGAAGAGGGAGGCTGCTCCATAATCAAAGTATACCTGGAAACCTTTGGTGCAAGCATGAAATGTTGGCGACTATAGGCTCCATACATGTCCTAAAAAGTACGACTTAAGGAAGGGTCTCGATTAAAGAAACAAGAGATATTAGAGCACCATCTTAACACAAATAATTAAAAGAATTTTGCAAAATCATTTTTCACAAACCTCTAGAGACTAAAACCTATAGCACTAAACAACAAAAATCGAATTATAAATCAAACAATCAAATAATAACAACAAAGTGATAAACCTCAAAAAAAATATGAATAAAATACCATCCATCAAAAATATGAAAATATGTCTCATGTATTAAAAGAACAATGTATTAAAAACATAATAAAAGAACCCAGAAAAAAGTCTTGAAATAAAATAAAATGAAGTACTATTAGATGTGGATAAATATTCACAAGAGGGAAAAGTGTCTTTTGGTTGGAAAAATATAATTATACCTACAATAATACCTTAGATTATGGGTAAATACATTTAAAAGTCTTGTATGTAAACTCTAATTACTATTTATATATGTGTGCAAACACTAGTCTTTTTTAATAACTATTGTCTTTGTATTCCAGTAAACAAATACTTTATCTTAATGTTTCGAGTTGTTTCTATATCCTTCGTTATTTCGCATAGGATACCTTAAAATTTTGGTACGTGTCAAATTAAATTTGTGCAAATAGAAGAACAACTTACCTTGTTATTAGTATTTAATGTTTTTATTATTCTTCTTTAACCTTCAAGATTTCTATATCTTACTCTCTATTCTCTCTTTCTAACAGAGAAAACGAATACGCTTTATAACAACTTACTTGGGGGAGTAAATCAATACGCTACGTACATCGTAATACTTGAAATTTAACTTGCATATAATACATTACTTAGTAACAATCATTGGATTAGAAACTCAAGGAATGTAATACTACATACACTGTTAGATTTCCTGAAATGTCGTTAAGAAAATCTCACGCTATTCTTGTATTTTTTAATTTCAGAAGAATTTTTTTGTGCGGGTTCAAATTGTCACTAAAATCATTCCCAGTTACCTAAAGGGGCGTTAGCCTAACGAACTAATTTTAGTAATTGAAGCAATCTAATTTTGTATTCCGTCTAAACTTTCTTATTTAAGGATGTGAATATAAATTGGCATTCATGCCGCTTTAATAAATTCCCTTGGTTAATATGTTGATCTAGGTATTAATACATAGGTATGAGATCCACGTGATTTTTTTTTTGCTTCACTTTCTCAAAAAGTCCGAATATATTGCTTCAGAAATAAGTACTCTTTGCTATTTAGTGTGGCCATCATTATGAATGCTAGATATAGGTTCAACAAAATGCAAATATACTCGGTGAATACCAATTCATAACATAGATGCAAAAGCATAATACAGTCTTCAAATTACAAAATATCTTCGCGTGCATAGCTATTCACACCTTGAAACAAGTTGGCACCTATTTTGCTTCAAAATTTAAAACATTCAATCAAACAATATATTTTCGTCCATTTTCGGGATATATTTCCATATCTGATTCTGAAAGTAATCCAGACAATCTACGAGAAAATTAGTACTATAAAAGGATAAAAAAATAACAAAAATTGGTGTAGCACTAACTTCAAGGCTCTTATGATATTTTTTCGAAAAATATTTCGAGCCTTCCTATAAATAAGTGGCAAGCACAATAGGTCATAGAAATATAGACTTCAGGATGCGGTGAAGGCTCCTATGAAATGGGCTTGATAAAGAATTTAAAAATCTTGTGTTCTTAGCTTGGTTATCAAACTAACCTGACCTAGGAACCTGTCCGACAGTGGATGAGTGTATTGAACCACCAAGCCTTTTCGATTTTGAACCCAAAAGTTCCCCTTGTACGGATGGTTTTCATGTATTTTTTACGGATTTGCATGGTATATCATTGGATTAGATATGGTCAAACTGTATCAATTTTGTCGAAGAAAGGGTTATATTCAAAAAGGTTTGAACCCAAATTTATAATGCTTGTTTCTAAGATTTAAGGTGTTAAAAAGGCTGATCAAAGTAGACCAATTGGCAGCAAACTTTAGTTTTAAATGTTTCATTGACATTATTACTTCAAGTTATAAGCGTTTAGTTAAACAAAGTTGTCTCAGCTCAGCAATGAACTTTTTTAAAAAGAAGATGTATTCATGGGCTAATGATTTTGCCGAAAAATGGTGACTGAGTTGTCTACTAAAATGTCAAATATGGTTGGTAGCTTCCTCCATTATTATGATGGAAATATGGTTCCTTAGAAACAATTTCTCATTGGAAATGTCATTCCAAATACCACTGATGTAAAAACATAAATAACATTACAATTAACAAGGGACTGTGATATAAGAATAAACGGAGAAATGTGGGACACAAGCTATGATCATCTAAGTATTGATGGCTTTTGGACCGCGGTTGAGGAAATTCCAAAGGCAACAAATCATAAACTTGTTTTAAACTATAAATTGAGTCATATTTTGGTCTGTTGTGATAGTGTTTCTAGGGTCAATCCTGTTAGTGTCGATTATGGTTTCATCTACAGAAATTATATAGAGGATTTCATTTTTTCCAAGTTTGGGGGTAAAGGTATATATTAACAAATTTTTTCGCAGAGGTAATGAGAGTTATTTGTGGTCCAAAATAAGCAGTTAGAGTTGGAGCTCAGAAACATTAGATTCTAAGACTTCTGTAAAAACCCATAATACTAACCGAAATTTCATCAATTTTATTTTAAGATTTACCTTTGGATGTTATCTATGCCTTTGTATTTCCTAATCCAAGCTACTCCGATCTTTCTTTGTTTATACTAGAAAGACGAATTGTATATATAATTTGAGCGGAAATTGTTGGCCTCACATTTAAAATTAGGCCAAAAGCTTGAATTCTAGAACTCCTGGTCCCCACCAATAGAAATTGAGGATTTCCAAAATATTCGCCAATTTTACATACACGTCAAACACAAGTATATGGATAGCTTATCCTTTCTCTCCGCTCTTCCCTCCTAATGCTAAATCTCTGAGAAACCCTAGAAATTCTAAAGAAAAAAGGTAAAAAGACGCCGAGATATACAACCTGCTCCAACACCATCACTGACAATAGATGAAACTCACAATCGTTATTTGCGTGGAAACAAAATCAGGAATAAACGCAAGCTCTAAAAGAATCTATTATCTATCAGTCAAGGTTTGTTTATCGATCCAAACTTGGGTTTCCATCCTCATCGATACAGACTTGGATTTTTTTCTCATTTATGGTTACAAAATCCAAACTTCAAAGTTACCTCATATGATACGATTTTTTTTTTTAATGTTCCCTGATCTTTATCATATATGTAATAGGATTTAATACATTAATCCTATTATAACGACATATAAATTTTGGGATCATTTTCACGTTCATGAGGGTGTTGGTAGGATGGTCAAGGACTAGATTAGGAAATCTAGTTGGTTAAGGAAACCAAGTACTTGTGTCCTAAGTATAGAAGCTTAAGAGGTTTGTTCTTAGAGATAAGATTAGGAAACTCTATACTTGTAGGAAAGTATTCCTTGTTAAGGAATGTGTCCACTCCTATTAATGTGTATAAATAGCCATAGAGAGAACTAGAGAAAACACACCAGAACTAAGTAAGAGTTCTCTTCTTCTTGTCTAAAGGCTTTGTATATTCTAACCTATACGGTGGTATATAAAATTTCTTATTCCTTCCCGAGGATTAAACCTCGTTAAATACTTGTTATTCTTGTGTATGGGATTGTGTTCTTGGCGATATTGAGATACCTCTTAATAGTGCAAACCTAACGCTTCCGCAGGCTTTGGCGCAACAATTGGTATCAGAGCAAGGAGACGCTATTGGATACGGGTTACTCATATTGAAGTTTAAGTGAAGGTATTTTTCTGAATATTGCTTAAGGTAATAATAATCTCAAAGGTTCTGTTTTTTTTATCTATATTTGGTTGTTTAAGAACAATGGCTGACGGAGATAAACCAGTTGATCCGAAAGATCTTTTAGAAGAACATTCGGAGTCCACAAGTAAAGATAAAGAAACAAAATAAGAAATACTTCATTCACATAGATCAAAACTCAAAGTAGAAAAGTTTACAGGAACCAATAACTTTGGTTTATGGAGAACAGACGTAATGGATGCTTTTGTTCATCTTGACCTATAAGAAGCTCTAGAAGGTCAGCCAGTGGAGATGTCTGATAAGAAGTGGAACAAGATGAATAAATTATGTCTTGCGTCGATACGAGGGTGTTTAGCAACTACATTAAGAGTTAATTACCAGCACGAGACTTCAGCTAAGGATCTCTTGGAAAAGCTAGAGAAGTAATACCTTGTGAAAAATGTGGCCAATAGGATATATCTTAAAAGGAATTTTTATCGCTATAACATGAAGAGAGGTGCAACCCTAACCGAGCACCTAGATTCATATAATAAACTTCTTGCTGAGTTGGTTAACTACGATGAGAAGATCAACGACGAGGAACAAGCTTTGTGTTTGATAAACTCTCTTCCTGAAAAGTATGAACCCGTGATTAAATCTTTAATGCACGGCAAGGATAAGATGACATACGCTTAGGTCACTACAGCATTGCGTAGTGAGAAGTTAAGGAAGATGGATCGTGAAGACCTTGCAAGTGAAGCTAATAATTATTTGATTCTTGCAAGAGGTCGTTCATCAGACAGGAGAAAGAAAAATGGTGGTTATGGTAAAGGTAGAGGACGTTCTAAGAGTAGAACGCGACTGCAGAAAGATGAGTGTGCTTGGTGCCACGACTTTGGTCATTGGGCTAAGGATTGTACCAAGCGTAAGGCAAGAGAAAGAGATAATAGTAATACCGAGGTGAACATTGCTAAAGGTAATGAAGAATCAGATGATGCTTCTGATTTCTCGCTAACTGTGAAACCATCAGCTTGTACTATTACAGATGGTACATGGATATTAGATACTGGAGCAACGTATCATATATGTCCATATCGGGACTGGTTCTCAAGTTTTGAAAAGCTTGATGGAGAAGTACGTATGGGAAACAATGATACCTGGAGGGTGATTGGGATTGGTATTGTTCGTATAAAGATGCATGATGGTATGGTTAGAGAACTGAAGGAGGTAAGTTTTGTACCTACCACAAAGAAGAATTTGATTTCACTCGGAACTTTGGAAGCTAAGGGCTATAAGATAGTCGCTGAAAATGGTGTTCTAAAGGTAATCTCTGGATATATGGTAATCATGAAGGGCACACATTATCATAACTTGTACTACTTGATTGGGAGTACAACAACAGGGGATGTGTCTATTTCTGAACACATCGAGAGTGCATCTACCGAGAAGACAAAGCTATGGCACATGAGACTTGCACATCCAGGTGAGAAGTCGTTGCATAGGTTGATTCAACAAGACTTGTTGAAAGGTTCTATTGCCTGCAATTTAGCATTTTGTGAACATTTTGTTAAGGGAAAGCAAACAAGAACAAGCTTTGGCACAGCTATCCACAATACTAGTGGAGTTCTTGACTATGTTCACTCAGATGTTTGGGGTCCTTCCAAGAATGCATCATTGGGAGGGAAACATTGGTTTGTGTCGTTCATTGATGAATATTCTAGGCGCGTATGGGTGTACACGATGAGGCATAAGGATGAAGTCCTAGAAATATTTGTGAGGTGGAAAAAGTAAACTGAGACTCAAACTAGCAGAAAGATCAAAGTACTACGTTCGGACAATGGTGGAGAGTACAAGAGTGATCCATTCTTGCAAGTATGTCAGGATGAGGGAATAAAGAGATACTTCACAGTTAAGAAGACACCGCAACAGAATGGGGTAGCTGAACGCATGAATCTTAATTTGCTGGAGAAGGTACGATGTATGTTCTCTAATGCTGGATTAGGTAAGGCGTTTTGGGCTGAGGCAGTTACGTATGCGTGCTTTCTCATTAATAGGTTGCCATCAGCTGCATTAGAAGGTAAAACTCCTATGGAGAAATGGTTTGGTAAACCATCTTATGATTATGACTCAATTCATATCTTTGGTTGTCCTGCATGGTATCATGTTAGTGAAAACAAGCTTGATAGCCGTGTCGTAAAAGGAATCTTTGTGGGTATGAAGAATTGAGTAAAAGGGTTCAAGATTTGGAATCCAGTTGAGAAGAAGATAGTCATTAGTAGATATGTCACATTTGATGAGATGTCTATGGTAAAGTCTTGGGGTTCTCGGCAGGTGGAGAACAGAAGCACCAGTACTAGTAAGCCTTAGCAGCAGGTGGAGATTGATACAACTCCACCAATTCCAGTTAAGTCTGTATCTGTTGAGAATACTTTTGAAGACATTGGGTCCGCGAGAGAAGTATCTACTGAAGTTCCAAATGATAGTGACGCTGTTGAGGAAGAGGAACAAGAGTCAGTAGAAGATACATAAGCTACGGTCACAGAAACCATAGCAACCAGCAAACCAAGAAGATCAACCAGGAAGCCTGGTTGGATGAATGATTACATTACTTATGCATTACCAGTTGTTGAAGATGGTACTCATACTTCCTATTTAGAAGTTGTACGTAGTGCATAGTGTAAAGAATGGGAAGTTGCAATGCAGGACGAGATGGAGTGTCTTTACAAGAATGGCACATGGATTCTTATGAAGCTTCCGAACGGTAAGAAGTCCATATGGTGCAAGTGGGTATATGCTAATAAATAAGGATCTTCGGTGAATCAAGTTCGCAACAAGGCAAGGTTAGTTGCAAAAGGTTATACCCAAAGAGAAGGGATTGACTACAATGAGGTGTTCTCTCCGGTGGTAAAACACTCATCAATCCATATTTTGTTGGCCTTGGTAGCACAATATGATTTAGACCTAGTTCAGCTAGATGTTAAGACGGCGTTCTTACATGGGGATCTAGAAGAGGAGATCTATATGAATCAGCCTAGTGGGTTCAAGGTTGCTGGAAAAGAAGATTGTGTATGTAAACTAAAGAGATCGTTGTACGGTCTAAAACAGTCTCCAAGACAATGGTACAAGCGATTTGACCAGTTTATGATAGGCCAAACATACACAAGAAGTCACTATGACCAATGTGTATACTTTAAGAAGATACGTGATGGGTCTTTCATATATTTGCTCTTGTATGTCGATGATATGCTTATTGCATCGAATAGCAAGAAAGAGATTGATAATTTGAAGAACAAGTTGTCATCTAAGTTTGAGATGAAAGATCTGGGAGAATCTAAGAAGATTCTTGGCATGAAGATTCAACGTGACAAAGAGAAGGGTAAATTTTTTTTGTCTCAAAAGGCATATTTGAAGGAAGTGTTACAGAAGTTTGGTGTCTACGAAGGAACTAAATCTGTAAGTACTCCCCTTGCTGCTCATTTTAAGTTGAATGCTCGCATGTCTCCCACTACTGAACAAGAGCAAAAGTATATGGCCCAAGTCCCATATGCTGAGGCTGTTGGTAGCTTGATGTATACGATGATATGTACAAGGCCGGACATTTCACATGCAGTTAGTATGGTCAGCCGTTATATGCATTGTCCTGGTAAGGGACATTGGCATGCTGTGAAATGGATTTTGAGGTATCTTTTTGGTACGGTTAATGTTGGCTTGGAGTTTGTGAAGGATAGAAGTAACAATCAGTTGTGCGTTGGGTATGTGGATTCTGACCATGCTGGTGATTTGGACAAAAGACGTTCAACTACAGGGTATGTATTTACCGTAGCAGGGGCACCAGTAAGATAAAGATCAATCTTGCAGTCTACTGTGGCGCAAGACCAACTGCCAAGGTTTATGGCAGTGACTGAGGCATTTAAGGAGGCTATATGGTTACAAGGTTTGCTAGATGACTTAGGAGTTGTGCAAGACCAACTGCCTGTGCATTGTGATAGTCTAAGTGCAATTTATTTGTCTAAGAATCAAGTGCATCATGCTAGCACCAAACATATAGATGTACGATTTCAATTTGTGAGAGAAATTCTTGAAGAAGAAGACATTCTACTTGTGAAGATTAATACCAAAGACAATCCAGCTGATATGTTGACTAAAGTAGTATCTGGGATCAAGTCTCGACATTGTTTGAAATTGATCCACATCCTTCCAGTTTGGTGAAAGGCCTTTTTGGGGTAAAGGTTCTTATGAACCTGGTGGAGGTCTTCTAGCAAGGCCATTTAAGAGAAATACGGTGGGGTTTGATTCCTATTGAGGATACGTAGGCAGCCAATGATGGTTCAATCAACGTTGGAATATGGAGGTGATTTTGTCTATTGATCGTCTCATGCATGAATGCATGATCCGAAGTGGAGAATTGTTGGTAGGATGGTCAAGGACTAGATTAGGAAATCTAGTTGGTTAAGGAAACCAAGTACCTGTGTCCTAAGTATAAAAGCTTAAGAGGTTTGTTCTTAGAGCTAAGATTAAGAAACGCTATACTTGTAGGAAAGTATTCCTTGTTAAGGAATGTGTCCACTCCTATTGATGTATATAAATAGCCATAGAGAGAACTAGAGAAAACACACTAGAACTAAGTAAGAGTTCTCTTCTTCTCGTCTAAAGGCTTTGTATATTCCAACCTATACGGTGATATATAAAATTACTTATTCCTTCCCAAGGATTAATAACAATTAAGAAAATGGGTAGCCCAGGTCATTATTATGGACCTGGGCTCCCAGTTTACAGGCATATTCATCATCATGGATCTGTACCCAGTTTACAGGCCAGCAATACAATTAAGTTTATACCCGAAACATAATTACAATCTACAATACAATTCAGTGAAAACAAAAAAGAAAAAAGAAAGAATTATTTGACTTCATTTGGAAGAACAACTGCAGCTTCAGTGTTAGGGATATCTCCTATGTGTATCTGAAACAGCAGAAAGAACACTATAAATCAGAAGCAAGAATAAAGGCTAAACTACTACAAGACATATTTACACCTCAAACACAAACCACTGACACAGAAAAGTAGTCTGAAGTGAGAAGTGAATAAGTATACATTTACGTAAAATCTCAACAAGATTATAAGCTCCATGTTCTTGAGATATTATTTTCTTTATGAATCCTACACAAAACAGTTAGAGAGATTAGTTCACATAACAATTTAACAACACCCACAAGCATACAAAGAAAACAAAATAAAGACCTTTCTGAAACGATAATTCTACAATTTTAAGCATCCAAGTAAACTATTTATAAAATGTTTACCTTAGCAAAAAAAAAAGCTGAGTAATTAGTGCCTCCTAGACTTAAATTCAGCCCTTCCATCTTGGTTGAAATGGCATACTTGAAGATGTCAAGGAATCTCGATGAATAAGATACCTGCAATACACAAAATGCATACTTCTCCTATTTTTGCAGTTGCACACAATAATAACATTTCAAAGCAATAATATACTATACCCTTATCATATTAGCTCAATCAATCTGTTTTCTGTGAAAAAATATAGTAATTATTTCTAATAGAGTGGGGTAATCCATAACTAACTAATATGCAATTATTACCTTAACATGAACATATACAGTGTTGGATTAACTTCAACATTAAGTCTAACAAGTTTGTTAGAATAAGGAAAGCTTAGTATGTATTCCTAAAGGGAATTAGGTTCCAACTAGTTCTAAGATAAGGAAATACATGTAGTAAAGGAATGAGGATAAGAAAAGGAAATCCTAAAGTCCTATATACATGAATCACCAAAGTTGTAGATGATCATAAGAAAGATTTTGAGCTTTGTGTTTAGTTTTGAGTAATTTTCTAAACATCAATAAAGAGAGTAGTCTTTATATAAGCTAAGTTTGATCTTTAGTTTCTTTTATTTGGTATCAAAGCTTCAAGTGTTGATCATAGACAAAAACTGGTGAGCCTATCAACAACAAGCCATGTCACCAGACAAGAACTCCACCTCGCGAGCAAAGGAGTTCTCATCACCACCAATTCAAGTCCCAATTCTCAATGCCACCAATTACACGGTATGGGCCATAAGAATGAAGATATTGATGAAGATTTAAAAGGTTTGGGATACAATTGAACCTGGAACAGATGATGCAGACAAAAACAACATTGCCATTCGATTGCTATTTCAAGCAATACCAGAGTATCTTGTTTTACAAGTTGGTGAACAACAAACTTCAAGAAATATCTGGTATGCAATAAAAGCACGAAATCTCGGAGTTGATCGATTTAAAGAAGCCCGTTTGCAAACCTTAATGTCTGAATTTGAAAGAATAAAGATGAAAGAAACTGATGCTATTGATAACTTTGCAAGAAAGCTATCAGAAATAGCCTCAAAAGCTGCATCACTTGGACAACCTATTGAAGAAAACAAGCTTGTCAAGAAGTTTCTCAACAGCTTGCCAAGATCAAAGTACATCCATATCATAGCCTCTCTCGAGAAAGTTTTGTATTTAAAGACAACAAGTTATGAAGATATAATTGGGAGATTAAAAGTTTATGAGGAAAGAATTCTTGATGAAGATAACAATTCAGAAACTCAAGGAAAACTTTTGTATTCAAATTCTTCTCAAACAAATGCTTCAACAACAAGAGGAAGAGGTCGTGGAAGAGGTGGAAGAGGCAACAGAAGAGGAAGGGGAGGAAGGTTTAACTCACAGGATAGAATAACAAGTCAGAATGATCAAAACCAAGGGAAAGAAAGGAATGATAGATCAAATATTATTTGTTACAGATGTGATAAACCAGGACACTTCTCCTCTGTATGCCCTGAAAGAATACAAAAGATTGAAGAAGCAAATAAGAATGAAACAAGTGAAGCAGAAACAGCCCTTTTCATGCATGAAGTGATTTTCTTAAACAAAGAGAAATTAATACCAAAGAACTATGATTCTAAGGATGGAGAAGGAGGAATCTGGTATTTAGATAATGGAGCCAGCAATCACATGACTGGCAAAAGACACTATTTCTCTGAACTCAATAAGAAAATCAAAGGGAAAGTAAAGTTTGGAGATGGATCTTCTGTAGAGACTGAAGGGAAAGGATCAATCCTATTTCAAAGCAAAACTGGAGAACAGAAGCTTGTCACAAACATCTACTTCATTCCAAACTTATAGAGCAACATTCTAAGCCTAGGACAAGCTACAGAAGTTGGATGTGATGTTAGAATGAGGCAAGACTATCTAACTGTCCATGACCCAAGTGGAAGACTTCTGGTTAGAGTCTTACGATCACATAATAGACTCTACAAGATAAGTCTCATGATAGGAAGACCATTGTGTCTGAATATAAGACTTGAAGATCAGTCATGGAAGTGGCATGCTAGACTAGGACACATAAGTCTCAAAACTATAAAAGCTATGTCACAAAACAAGATGGTTCAAGGACTACCACAGATAAACGATGAATCAAGAATCTGTGAATCATGTTTAGTTGGGAAACAAACTCGTCAAATTTTTCCAAAAGCAACAACATTCAGAGCCTCAAAGCCATTAGAGCTTCTTCATGCTGATTTATGTGGTCCCATTACACCACAAACACTTGGAAATAACAAATACATATTTTTTTATCATAGATGACTTCTCAAGATATATGTGGACTATCCTGATGAAAGAAAAGAGTGAAGCATTTGACAGATTCAAAGTACTCAAGAATCTGATAGAAAAGGAGTTCAATGAGGAGGTCAAGATGCTTAGAACAGATAGAGGAGGATAATTCACGTCAGTAGAGTTCAACAAATACTGTGAGTTAAATGGAATCAAAAGGCAACTTACAACACCATATACACCACAGCAAAATGGAGTGGTAGAGAGGAGAAACCGAACTCTAATGGAGATGACGAGAAGCTCATTAAAAGCTATGCAGGTACCTAATTACCTATGGGGAGAAGCTGTACGACACTCCACATATCTGATTAACAGGATACCTACAAAAGCTCTTAACAATATGACTCCATACGAGAGTTTGCGTAAGAGTAAGCCAAACCTAGACCATTTAAGAGTTTTTGGATGCATAGCATACGCAAAAATTGATTCTGCAACTCTTAAGAAGCTGGATGATCGATCACAGACTCTTGTGCATCTAGGAATTGAGCCTGGATCTAAGGCATACAGGCTATACAATCCAACAACAAGGAGAGTAATAGTGAGTCGAGATGCTATATTTAATGAGAAAGAAAATTGGAACTGGAGAGAAACGACTGATGAGCCGAGAAGGGAACCAGGAATGTTTCACATGAGATGGGGACAAGTGATTGATGAAGGAGAAGGACCCATAATCATCAACACTGAAGAGAATAACAATGACAATCAAGAAGAAGAAGAAAACATTGAAAACACTGAGAATAATGAAGAAGATGATGAAGAAGAAAATGATGGAGCTCAAGTTGCTCAACCTATCCCACTGCGAAAATCTACAAGACAGACTCAAAAGCCACAGTATCTGGAGGACTATGTTCTTCAAGCAGCAGAGGAATGTGAGACATTATTGTTGTCTGTTAATGACGAGCCAAGAAACTTTAAAGAAGCAAAGGTCTCGCCTAAATGGACACAAGCATGTAGAGAAGAAATTGTTTCAATCAACAGAAACAAGACCTGGGTTTTAGTTGATAAGCCTGTAGGAGTAAAAGTGATTGGTCTCAAGTGGGTTTTCAAGGTAAAACGAAATGCTGATGGTACAATTAACAAGCACAAAGCAAGGCTTGTATCCAAAGGTTATGTACAAGAGTCAGGCATAGACTTTGATGAGTTCTTTGCACCAGTTGCTAGACTTGAGACAATACGTCTATTAATTGCAGAGGCTGCATCTAATTCATGGGAAATACATCATCTAGACGTAAAAACGGCATTTTTGCATGGAGAATTAAGAGAAGATGTGTATGTTGAGCAACCAGAAGGCTTCGAAGTAAAAGGGCAAGAACATAAAGTTTATAAGCTATCAAGAGCTCTCTATGGTCTGAGACAAGCCACTCGAGCCTGGAATACGAAGTTAGATCAAATCTTAAAAGGAATGAGATTTATTAAGTGTTTTAAAGAAACTTCTGTATATAGAAGAAAAGAAAAAGGAATACTTCTAATAATTGCAGTCTATGTAGATGATCTATTTGTGACTGGAAATTCCCTCAAGGTGATCAATGAGTTCAAGATAAGTATGTCATCAAAGTTTGAGATGTCATATCTCGGGAAACTCACATATTATCTAGGCATAGAAGTTCATCAAGGAGTTGATGGAATTCAGATCAAGCAGGAAGCCTATGCAAAGAAAATTCTGCAGGAAGCGGGACTGGAAACTTGTTATCCAACAAAGATACCAATGGAATTTGGACTTAAAGTTTCAAAAGCATTGGAGGAAGCAGAGATTGATTCAACTAGTTATAGAAGAAACGTCGGGTGTCTTAGATACTTGTTACACACAAGACCTGACTTGGCTTTCTCTGTGGGAGTAGCTAGTCATTATATGCAAATTCCACGCAAGTCTCATGGGGACATAATGATGCAAATATTAAGATACTTAAGAGGAACAATCTCATATGGACTGAAGTATGGTCGAGGAGGATCAAAGAGGATTGTTGTGTACACTGATAGCAGTCATAATATTGACCAAGATGATGGAAAAGGTACAACAAGTCATATATTTTATCTGGGAGAGGCACCTATCACATGGTGCTCACAGAAGCAAGACACAGTAGCCCTCTCATCCTGTGAAGCTGAGTTCATGGATGCAACAGAAGCAGCTAAACAATCAATATGGCTTCAAGAACTTTTGGGTGAAATCAAAGGAAGAGAACCAGAGCAAGTTCTCATAAGATTGATAATAAATCTACAATTGCACTCACTAAGAATCCAGTGTTTCATGGGAAGACTAAACACATTCACAAAAGGTATCATTTCATACGAGAAAACATTGAGAAGGAGGTCATTAATGTAGAACACATACCTGGAACTGAGCAGAAGGTAGATATATTGACAAAGGCACTACCTCGGATCAAGTTTGAAGAGATGAGGAAATTGATAGGAGTACAAGACTTTTCACAAGCGCAGTTGAAGCTTAAGGGGGAGAATGTTGGATTAACTTCAACATTAAGTCTAACAAGTTTGTTAGAATAAGGAAAGCTTAGTATGTATTCCTAAAGGGAATTAGGTTCCAACTAGTTCTAAGATAAGGAAATACATGTAGTAAAGGAATGAGGTTAAGAAAAGGAAATCCTAAAGTCCTATATATATGAATCACCAAAGTTGTGGATGATCATAAGAAAGATTTTGAGCTTTGTGTTTAGTTTTGAGTAATTTTCTAAACATCAATAAACAGAGTAGTCTTTATATAAGCTAAGTTTGATCTTTAGTTGCTTTTATACAGCAGGTTTCTTTCCAAGTGGAGTTTGTTCCCATTCGCTGAAAAAAATTCACATGAAACCAATTTGTAAGAAATCTGTAACACCAAAAATAAAAAAGCACAACCGATATAAAACCAAAAAGAGAATACAACAAAGATCTGATTTGCTTAGGTACTATAAGTAATACCTATAAGTAATACCTAAGTTTTATCCATCAAAACTTAGGCAGGTGAAACATGCGTCTAGCACGCTCCAAAGCGGCCATGGCTTCTGAAACTTTTTTCTTCAAAGCATCTGGGGACTCTTAACAGATGGAGCACTTCGGTTTTATCCATCTCTAGTAGCATGCCAGTAACCTTGCGGTGAGCAGGGTGTTCCTGATATTTCGGACCAAATAGAAGTCAAAAATGGGCATGCAATTCTACAATCCATAAAAATTTAACCATCTAAGTTAAGATTAAAAAATACCTTTTCAGGTGAATCCTTCTTACCAGCAACACACTTGTTGCATGGTTTGAGTGTGGCCAATAATGGGTCAAAGGGAGGAGCCTCATCTTGACACAACACAGGCATGATAACGACATCAGACTTACGAATTCTCTTCTCAAATGTGCATTAGCAAACCCCTCTCTCTGTCACCTGCCCAATACAAATAACATTAGAAACACAAGGAACAGACTACAACTGATAAAACGAAAACAAACCAACCAAACAGGGTATACAATTTAGACATTCAGATAGATGAAGAGTTTCTGCCAACTCTTAACACACTAGAGAGCTGTGGAAAACATAGAAATGATCCACCATTCACCATATGTTTGAGTTTGTGCACGAAAGACCACAAAAAGTCCATTCTTTATGACTTCTAGTATCATAAAAGCAAACGAATGGCAACCTGTGGTTCTATAATCTAGATACACATTAGAAAACTATATTTAGCACTCAAGTTCAGATACATTAGAGAGGATTTTCTTTTAAAACATAGCACAAACATTATTAACCTCCCTCAAAATTCCGCTTCGAAAGTGTTTTAATACACACTAGTCCATCTCGCTGTGCTTCCACTGTAGCTATAGGTACCCTAGAAGCATCAAGGGGCAACGTCATAATTGGAGTCAGAGGTACCACAGATGGGTCTACAAGCCCATTCCTGGAGTTTGGTATGCATCTGAATCTTTGATTAAAATTCCTTGGCATCACCTGAAGAGACCAAATGTCATCATTACAGATCATTAAGTAACTAAACAAAAATGAGTTCTTAATCAGGATTAGCTCCATGAAAATAATTAGATCATAGACTAATGGTAAAACTAATTTCAAGTTACCAAATGTTGATAAATTGACCGATATGCTGCTGTATCTGATGTGCATTTCCACCTCTTCTTAAACCCGTTATCTGTCCAGGGTGGCCCTGTTTCTGAAGGTGTTAGGGCACCAAAAAGTTTGGTCCGATACCTGGTCGAAATCCTCGCAGTGGTTGCGGCTGAAATCCATATCCATCAGGCTGGGACGGAATCAGACCTGGGGTACCTTGAGCAAAATACAACTGCAGAAGAGCAAGCCGAAAACGGTCATACCTGATGGAAGAGGTGCCACTGCACCAGGTGCTCGCATTTGAGGAAAATGAACCTGCAAAATATAATAGAGTCAATGCATTTGTAAGCAGGGGCGGAGCCAGGATTTTGAGAGAGGGGGTGCAAGAAAAAAAATACACCAAAATAAAAAGATTAGCAAAAAAAAGAAAAAATCACTTCAAATCAAAGAGACCTATACTTAATCAACTGCTATAAGGAGGGAAGAGATAAGTGCATATACTAGAATTGGTTATAAAAGTAGTCTAAAAGATGTATATTCGCATGATAACGAGACTTAATAATTCTAAAGCATGAATGGGTATGCCCGCAAATAAAAAAAAAAAAGATTTAAACCAAATGAAATTAAGGTAATTAGGAACTGAAAATAGAAAGAGTAAAATTGAGAAATTTGGTTAAAGAATGAAGGTTACGGGAAATGCAAGCCATAAGCTCGTCGTCCAGTGTTTCAAAGCTAAGACCAAATTAGTACCAGCATCACTGCATCAGAAGATTATTATCCACATATACCAACTGTAGACCAAGAGCATTATCCAGCTGCATGTTCTCCAAGAATATCATGTTGCAATAATCGCACCATTTTTGCCATTAATAGGACATGCAAAACAAGAGAACAAGCTTGAGATATACGAAAATGGTGACTGGTAAGTAGGAATATTTGATGATGCCTTGCTTACCACATCGTCTTCAAGATGCTCACTTGACTATGCTGATGGGTGATGAGAAGAAGCAACACCATGAGTTTTCAAATGTTTTCATTGTCTCAAATGATGTTGAGATTTTGGTACTTGGCATTGGCCAGAACTTTGGAGCAATGACTTTGAGCAAAAGACTTAAGCTTGAAAACAGTACATGATGGAACTTGCAAAACTGAAAGTGAACAGACAAACAAAAACTGTAGGAATAGAGACCAAGAGAAAATGGTGATTAGAAAGACATGTAAATAAAATAGAAGTAATAGGAGACGAAAGGAGAGAGATAGAGCAACAGAAAATTAAGTGGAGAAAGTGTCTGGTGAATAGCATACGTACATGGGAGAGACGAAGAAATGAAGTTGCTATTCAGTTGGGTTTTTGAGGGGGTGCTGGCATGTATTATTTTTGTTAATGGGCTTCAAAAACTCAACATTTAGTAGATATTTAAGAAATTAAGGGGTGCAATTGCCAACCCTTGCATAGGGTTGGGTCCGCCCCTTAAGGACCCTCAAGCTCGTCAACGTTATTAGACTAGTCAAGAGACGATTTAGCCGCTAATGAGTCGATTAGTTTAACACGAACGTTAATTAGTAGAAATATTCTAACAACGATTTGGATACGAAACTAATACCACTGGTTGGATCTCAAAAGTTGTGCGAATTGGGCTACTCGAACGTGTCATTCGGATACCAGGTGAAGAAAAAATCATTGGATGAGTACGAAGGGTAAAATCATCATTTCTCGAATAAATGCTTTTATTGCAAGACAGACACGTTGTGGATGCCTTATAAAATCAAGTGGTGTCCTAGTAAATACTTTGGTCTTATCATCCATACCAGATCGAGGGAATCATTCATTTCCTTTTCATTTTATTCTTTCTTTCTTTTTCTTTTCTTCTTCTCTGTCCGTAGCCTCTGGTGAATTGAAGGGTAAAATGGTTGTTCTGTGATCGGTAGAAGGTGTAGAAGATCGTATATTAGTCAGTGGTGATGATGTTGGTGTTCGTGATTGATTCAGAATCGAATGAGGAAGTGAATTAGAAGTCAGGGTTTCTGAGTTTTGAATTTGATTGAAAATTAATGAGAAATTGAAGATGGTTTTGAATTATTGACGTATGAATAACTGATGGGTTGTTTTTTAAATCATGAGGAGAAGAACATATGATGATATGATGATGAAGATCGAGTAAGTTAGGGGTTTTCAGAGAATTGAATTGGAGTTCGATTTGAGCGATGAATAAGAAGAAGTTATAAGATGGGTTTGATTGAATTGAAGAGTTTAACTGATGTTTTGAGTTTGAATTCAAGCTTGGAGATGATTAGGGTTCATGCGTTCTTCCCCAAATTGAAATTAGGATTTCTGAGGGTTGATGATTACGAGACTCAGATCGAGAGAAAAGAAGAGTAGAGTTGGTTTTGGAAGATGGTGGTGGTCTTGAGATGATTTTTCATTTGAGCCAAGTGAAGGAAGAGTCCTAATACAATTGCATGTGTGAACTGTTATGAGGTAACTGTTCTTCTTAAGTGAACTTCTAGATTTACATGTTTTCTAATTGTCGAGTTTTCCTAATTAATGATGAATCTAAGACCTGAAATGGATATGAATTGGAGATGTGGTTGAAGTTTAGGTTGTGTTGATTTTAGGAAGATGGTTTGTGATTAAATGATACAGGAAATGGAGTTTTAAAATGGCAGTGATGTTAACTCTTAGGTATAAGTTGATGGTGAAAAAGCGAGGATCTAACAACACCACCCAATATTTCGATTAGCAATCTGTATGGACTAACTCCAAAATACTTAACTAGAGAATCAACTAGGCAGTCAGACTCAATATAGATAAAAAGTATCTCAAGGAGTTATTATCTCTTCACTTGATTTGATTTACTCAAGCTAAAACAATAGCGAGTCTAATAATCAAATACAAGGAATAACTTGGACGGTACCAAAGACCAATATCCAAGTGTTAATCAATGAAATCAACAATCACGAGATTGGATCTCCAATTGATTAAACTTCAACGCACAACCTGTATTATTTCAATTATATAAAATATAATGCGGAAAAGAAATAACACAGACGCCAGAAGTTTTGTTAACGAGGAAAACGCAAATGCAGAAAAACCACGGGATCTAGTCCAGATTGAATACACATTGTATTAAGCCGCTACAGACACTAGCCTACTGTAAACTAACTTCAGACTGATCTATAGTTGAACCCATACCAATCTCCCATTGATACAAGGTACAGTTGTACTCCTACGCCTCTGATCCCAGCAAGACACTGCGAACTTGATTCCCTTTGCTGATCTCACCCACAAAAAAGAGTTGCTGCAACCCAAAATCACAGACTTGATAAATAAATAGATCTATCTCACACAGAAAAGTCTATAGAGGAATAAATCTGTCTCCCACAGATAAACCCTAACCTTGTTCCATCTTTTGATGTAAAATCAAGGTAACAAGAACCAATTGATAATCCATACTTATATTCCCGAAAGAACAGCCTAGATTAATCAATCACCTCACAAAAATCCTTCCTGACTACACAGGAGGTTTGTCGAGAAATCACAAACAGTGAGACGAAGATGTTTGGGACTTATTTATCTTTCCTATCGGAGAACTCTCACGATCTCAAGCCAATCAAAGATTGTACTCGTACGATAGAAGATGCAAGATCAGATCACACAACTACGATAAAAGTAGTATCGATCTGGCTTCACAATCCCAATGAAGTTTTTAAGTCGTTAACCAGAGTTTAAGAAGAAACTCAAGGGTTAAGGGAGATCGACTCTAGCGAGAGCACTAGTAGCACACGGACGTGTGGGGATTAAGTTTCTCTCAAGCTATATGTCTCTTATATATAGTCTTCAAATCAGGGTTTTTTCTTAGGTAAAAAGCAATCCTTATTCACTGTTAGATGAAAACATGATTTAGATTCAAGATAATATATCTCAAACGTTAGATCGAAATCATAGCTTGTCACACACACTTTGTATACTTCTATTGGGTTCGTGAGAACCATGCCCAAACGTGTACGCATATGTTGGTTCATTCACAGTAAACCAAAAGGTTAACCATAAGTGCATTTCATATTAACCTTGTTCGTCTTCACCATAACTAGTTCAAATGACTCATATGAAACTAGTTAGAGAGCGATCAAATTCTATTACACAATTGAATCAAAGATGATACGATTCGATTGAATCGGCTCATGAACATTATAGCCACGGTTTGCATAAAGCATTCCTTAGTAATTTAATGATTCATGTTCAGAGCTCATCTTTAGATCATAACCTATTAAGTTCACAAACAATTTCGCGGACTTAATTAATCGGTTTGAGTTTTCCAAACTCAACAAAAAATTTCGGTTCGAAAACTTTTGTTAGTTCGCGGACTGAGTCTGGGGACTGGTTTCGTGGACTTGGAAAGCCAATTCCACAATCCTACCGATTCCACTTTTTCAACAAAGTTCAAGAACTTCAGATCAAGTATTATGGTCATGTAATCTAAACTTTACATTCCAACCATTGAAACATTCTCAGAGGACGGTATTCAGTGTGAAACACAACCTTTCTCGTCAGAGCAATTTCCAAATACAATTGAAATGTTTTCATGACTTACGTCACTAACATTGACAAACATGCTTGAGATAGCAATGCATGCGAGGTTGACCGAGCTATGCTCTAACAGATGGAGTGAGTTAATACAGGAATTACAACTATGTTTGGTCGTTGTATATGGTGAATGATATAGGTTATTCATGAACTTGTTTGGGAAGGAGTACAGATAATGAATGAGTTAATCAGGGTAATGGTTCTGCAGCTGTTAGGGTTTTATTGTGAAACTAAGAAGGATAAGCAGGGTCTGTGGAGGAGATATTTGGTGGTGGTGGTTTCTTATGTTGAACTGAAGCTGAATTGAGTATTCACAGGTGCAGGGATGGCTGGTGTTGCAGTTGTGATTGAGTTATAATGTTGGTGTCATTGTTTCTATAATACATCCGAGGTAGGAAGTCTTGTAATCGTGAGAATGGTGTTCATAGTGTATTGGTGAATTGGCTAAGAACTAAGCTGCAATGGAGATTGTGAAATTGTTGTTGCAAGGGTAATAGGTAGTTGAATACTTGTATGTTTGTGTTGTTTGTGAGATAGTTGAATTGTGAATGGAGAATGAAATGGCTGGGGTAATGGGATTTTCTAATGGTTGAGTTGGGGCTTTCCATTTCTATTTGCAGGTAAGTTGAGTTAGTTTATATGATTGAGTTAGATTTGAAGATGTTTGTGGGTGAAAATGGTTTCTGCTGATTTCGGTAATTTTGGGTGTGTGGGTGAGAAACGAATTTAAACCCTAAACAATGTACTGCACGTGAGTACTTTAGATTTGAGAGATCAATCTCTACAGGTCCGGCCTAACCCAAGAAATGGTCGTTCCAGACTTGCTTCGGTCACTAAGTGAAGGAGAATGGTTTGGTTTTTGGGAGGGAAGCAAGGAAAGTGAGGATACCAGAATAGTTGATTTCTGGAAAAGTAGTTGTTTTCTAAGACTTTTATCATAAAGTGGAAAGCTAACAAATGGAAAGCTAGCGAATGTTTTCTGAGCGTTGTATGTTCCTGACTGAACTTGTTATTCGGTTGATTAATGATTTTCTATGTGGTTGTAGTGATAGTGGTAAAAAAAATGAGTTCTTTTCGGACTTTTGAAGGTAATGGATTCTTAGATTTATTAAAATATATATACAAAAATATTAACAATGGGCGAGAGTACTGGGACTAATGATTCGGCCAATTTTTATAGCATAGGGCTTAATTATTTATTCTCAACAATTATCGCTCAATAAATAAAATACATGGACTCTTATTTTGCCAAAGAAGATTTTCAAAACATTGATTGTAAATCCTAAGCATTATGTATCAAAACACCTAAGCTAAGCATACATCATCAAATTAAATGACAACCAATTAATTTAAATCATATTTCAATTAATTTTTAATGAAAAAGTCTTAAAAAGAATTAATAAAATTACCCATGTATGAAGCTCGGCCTCATCCATCGTCCCAGTGTTGGGTTTAGCTCATCATTATGTAAACTTGCTCAAAAGTTGATTTCATTGCTCAAAGGAGGTGTACAAATGATGAAAAGGAGAAAATGATGAAAATCGGGTGTTTGCAACGTTTTTGAAAACACCGTTACAAGAACGATAAGTATTAAGTGCAGTAGTATTTGGAAAACTACGACCCACAAAATTACTGTCGATGTCACTGTTGATAAATGACGGTTCGCTGGGGTCTAATGCTCTTCGTGTTCTTCATCTTTATCAGCAGCAGAAAACAGCAGCAGGAAGCTTGATGTTCATCTTGATTTCTCGCTCCTCAGCTCTCCTCAAGCCCCCAGACTCTCGACACCCATTATAATCGACCCCAGCAACCTATTTATACATAACCTACCCATCGAATCTCTCCATAACTCCAGAAATATCCGTAATGAATGAAAAATATTCTCACGGGGTATTTTTCCTTTTCTTGATTCTTCACGCGTCTGTAGTTGATTTCCATACGTATTCTTGCAGGAGCACACTCCCACATGTTGTACCCTCATCTCAGATGTAGTTATACACACGAAATTTTCCCAAAAATAGCTGACAATATCTCGAAAATATTCACTTGCTCTGTATTAACCAAAACCACGTCAACTTTCCTGTTTTTATCTATAATCCACGTTCCAGCCCAATTCGGTTCATTCCAACGCCCATAACAAGCTTGTTATACTCAATAAAGATGACTCAATTAATTGCAGCCATTTAGTCTCTCAACAAATCCCTTAAATCGATCGAAAATCTGCAGTGTATAAGAACCGTTTTCCCGCCAAAATTCATTTTTGAATTCTGGGAAGAAAATGTCCTCCCCCTAATCCTGTACGGGTGTCCCTTTAGCACTTGCCCTCAGGGTGCAAATAGTAATTTTTGGGCATAAATAGTAACTTTTCTGAGATGTTTTCAGCACTTTTCTGGGTTCCTCCGGTGCATTTCTGGGATGCCTTTAGTACTCTATCCTGGGATGTAAAATACCACTTTTCGAGCCAATATCGCCGCAAGAGCTTATTTCTCTATAAACATCTACAAAAACACAAAATAACACAATAAGTACTTAATTGAGTCTAACAATACAGAATATTGAGAATAAACTAGACACATAAATGCGTCCATCAAATACCCCCAAACTTATTATTTGCTAGTCCCGAGAAAATCAAAACTACAAAATAAAATCCTAACTCACTAGGTGTCCCTAGTGACCGAGTTAATCTCGGGAGGGTTTACCAGAGGTGTACCCACAAAACCTTATACTCCAAACCCTAGCTACCTATGCAGAACCTTGGAATGCACTAAAGAACCTCCTTGGTTGGCATACTTATTGATTACGGGAGGAAGTACCCTGATGCGAAATTCCAATTGTTGTATACGAGTTTGCACTCAAGCATACTAAAATTCATATAGAAGTCACAGAGCTCTACTCAGATAGTTTCTGGACATCATAAACCAGAGTCAACTAATCACATGGATAGATTAAGAAGATGGATGTGGAGAAAAATATGGATGATGTTGACTAAGGTGAACCTATCCTAATGTACTAAGATAATGGTCTGGACTAATCCTAAATCTAGGTCAACTCAGCTGGCATATACAAGGGTACCAGTGGTCGACTTTATTGTATTTATTCAGGTTGTTCTGGTGGTCTGGCCTTTATTTTTATTTATTTTTTTATTTATTTTTATATCTCGGTCACTCTATTTCACCCTAGCAATGGTAAAAATAAAACAAAAAGAAGTGATCAGGATTCTTTCGATGTTCTCATCACGAGGATATGGCGAAACTACCATGTTTTTTTTAATTCTAACACCTGAGCTCTGTGCTTTTATGAATAGACTCTTTAGATGTTTTGATCTAATCAGATTGGTTCCTCAACTCCAATAACCAAGATGTTCCCATCCACTTAGATTGGTTAGTGCCATCCTTAATAAACATAAATTTCTAGGCTCTGGAGTTTATTTATTGCAAGTAAAATTTTTTCTCATACCCCCAAACTTAAATCTAACATTGTCTTCAATGTTCTAAAGATAAAATTAAAAGCATGAACAAGGAGAAACTATTACCCTTTGAAGCAAAAAGAGTTAAGGAATTATCGTGTTGCATGAGATTGGGTTACTCCAAAAAAGTGCTAAGTTTAAAGTCTTCAGCCAGACTTAGGAAAGGATTAGTCAACTCGAACCATAAAGTAACAGTCGAAATAACTGTGCTAAGTTTCAAGGTGAACAGAAACCAACTGATAATCCGGTCTTATATTCCTGAAGAACAGACTAGATTAATCAATCACCTCACAACAATCTTAATCGTATGTTAGCGAAAAAAAGATGTTGTGGAATCACAAACGATGAGACGAAGATGTTTGTGATTAATTTTTATATCTTTCCTATCGAAGAACTCTCACGATCTCAATCCAATCAATATGATTCTACTCGTACGGTAGAAGATGCAAGATCAGATCACACAACTACGATAAAAGTAGTATCGGTCTGGCTTCACAATCCCAATGAAGTCTTTAAGTTGTTAACCTGGTTTTAGAAGAAGAAAACCAAAGGTAAAAGAGAACCGACTCTAGCACGCAAACTAGTATCACACGTAAGGTGTGGGTATTAGTTTGTAGAGTTGCTAGATGTCCCCTTATATAGCCTTTCAAATCATGTTTTCGCCTTGCTCACAAAGCAAACGTTATCCACCGTTAGATTAAAACATGATTTAGATTCGAGCTAATATATCTCAACGTTAGATCGAAATCTTAGCTTGTTATACACAAATGAACTGCACGCACTTAGGTTTGTTAACCGCACCCAAACGTGTACATTGTTGGTTCAATAATAGTCAACTAAAAGGTTATTCATTTAACATTTCATACCAACCATTTTATTCTTCACCATAACTAGTTCAAATGACTCACGTGAACTAGTTAGAGAGTTATTCAATTGCAAGGAAATCTCATGTACTACACAAGACACAATTGAAGCAAAGATGATTTGATTCACATGAATCGGTTCATGAACTTTATAGAGACAATTTTCAAAAGCCTTCCTTAGTATTTATAAACTTAAGTTCATAAATCATCTTTAGATATATAACCTTTACAAGTTCGCAGACAAGTTCGCGGAATTGAAGTACTGGAATGAGTTTTCAAACTCTAGCAGAAATTCTCGGGTTCGAGAGCTTTGCTGGTTCGCGGACTTGGATCACATAATCAGTTTGTAAACTCAGCAGAAATTCTTGGGATTGAGAACTTCGGCAGTTCGCGGACTGAGTTCGCAGACTTGGATACTAGCCATTCTCCAGTATAGGACTTATGCACATATGTGTTTCCACAAAATACTTATGTCCATTATGGTTATGTAATCCAAAATCTCATTCCAATCATTGAAACATTGTTAGAGGACGTTATATAGTTGTTACACTATTTCTCATCAAAGAAATTTTCAAGATAATTGAAACATACATGACTTGCGTCACTAGGTAAAGAAAAACATGGTCGAAGCGAGACGCTTACCAACACATATTTCGAGATATAGATAGGCGAGGTATACTGCGCTCGAAATATCAAATGTGTATAATCTAAGTCTATATATATAGCATACGACTTTTGTCTCAAGAAGTATGAGATAGAATAGATAGACTTTTGAATGACAGATAAGTTCAAGTCTTCACATACCTTTTTATCGAGAAGTTCCACCGGTTCCTTGAGTAATTCTTCCACTTGTATGATGAATCCTCATGAAGTCCTTGAGCTCAATTAGACTTACTATCCTAGTCCGAGACTTATCTATAATAGACTAAAAATCAAGACTTATAGTTTTGATCACTAACATTGAAAAACATGCTTGATATAGCAACGCATGCGAGTTCGACCGAGTAGTGCTCTAACAGTGAATGTGTTAGGCTTTCAGACGAAGGAGGGGGGAGGAAAAGAAATAGATTTAGGTTTTTGATTTTGATTTTCTTCTCCCATAACTATATGCTCCATATGTCCATTTTTATTTGTCCTAATTTCTACTTTGGTCTGTCCATTTTTATTTGTCCGCTCTGTTTATAGACATACTTTTCTCTTAAACTATCAAATATACCCTTTCTTTTTTATAATTATAATTTGTTTTTGATATAAAATTAATTAAAAATCATAAATATCATCACCATATATAAGGAAAAAATCCATTCAATATTTTTTATATTAATTGCCATTCCTTTTTTAAATAAAAACATTTACGGTTAGTTACAAAATTCCTAATACTTCTATTTATTCTTAACATTAATAATTTTAATTTTGGTAATAACGTAATATTAAATAGACTAGTCAAGGGTTAGTCATGACATTTTATAGGATTTCCTTAATATCTTGACAAAGTCAAAGCAGATTCTTAAAATGGACGGAGGGAGTATAGAACATGCTTGTTACTGTGCAGCAGAGCTGGACGACTAGTGACTTCGACACCCATCTGATTGGTCTGTAAAGATCAAAGAGTTAACATTTTACCACGTGTCACAACGAAATTCGTTGGAAGGCTCTGGTTGTTATTAAATTAGGTGGTACATTTTATCACTTTACGAACCATGTAAGATCGTAAAGTATGAGTCTATAGCTTTGGGAAGAAAAATCTAGTAGTTTACGTATATTTCGCGTATATATCGCACCAAATTAATATAATATATATATGAAGGAGTATGAATATGAATAATGAAAACAAATCAGAAGATAGGAGAATTAATCTAGAGAACCGGAAGTTGAACTGAAGAATGCAAAAATATCGTATTTTAAAAACTCAGGTTTGAAGATTACTAGAATGAGACCTGAGTTTCTCATCCGGATGAACTGGAGAGGAAATATATCAGATTCGAACATCCCATGTTTGAAGATTACTAGATTTAGACATGAGTTTCTCGTTCGGATAACTGACTACGAAATATATCAGAATTGAACATCACATGTTCAAAGATTATTAGAGTTAGACCTGAGATTTTCTTGTTCGGATGAACTGAAGACGAAATATATCAGAATTGAACATCACATGTCTAAAGATTACTAGAGTAAGACCTGAGTTTCTCGTTCGGATGAACTGGAGAGGAAATATATCAGATTCGAACATCACAGATTCAAATATTACTAAAGTTGGAACTGAGTTTCTCATCCAGATGAACTGGAGACGAAATACATCAGATTCGAACATCCCAGGTTCGAAGATTACTAGAGTTAGACCCGAGTTTCTCATCTGGATGAACTAGAGAGGAAATATATCAGATTCGAACATTTCAGGTTCGAAGATTACTAGATTTAAACCTGAGTTTCTCGTTCAGATAAAATGACTATGAAATATATCATAATTAAGCATCACAGGTTCAAACATTACTAGAGTGAAACCATAGTTTCTCGTATTGATGAACTGAAGACGAAATATATCAGAATCGAACATCACAGGTCCAAAGATTACTAGAGTAAGACTTGAGTTTCTCGTTCGGATGAACTGGAGACGAAATATATCAAATTTGAACATCACATATTCCTCTCAGATTCGAACATCACAGATTCAAATATTACGAGAGTTAGACCTGAGTTTCTCATCCGAAAGAACTTGAGAGGAAATATATCAGATTCGAACATCCTAGGTTTGCAGATTACTAGATTTAGACCTGAGTTTCTCGTTCGTATGAACTGGAGAGGAAATATATCAGATTCGAACATCACAGCTGCAAAGATTACTAGAGATAGACCTGAGTTTCTCGTTCGGATGAACTGAAGACGAAATATATCAGAATTGAACATCACAGGTTCAAATATTACTAGAGTAATACCTGAGTTTCTCGTTCGGATGAACTGGAGACGAAATATATCAGAATTGAACATCCCAGGTTCATAGATTACTATAGTTAGACCTCATTTTCTCGTTCGGATGAATCAAAGACCAATTATATCATATTTGAACATCACAGGTTCAAAGATTACTAGCGTTAGACCTGAGTTTCTCGTTTGGATGAACTGAAGACGAAATATATCAGAATTGAACATCACAGGTTCAAAGATTACTAGAGTTACACCTAAGTTTCTCGTTCGGATGAACTGACTACGAAATATATCAGAATTGAACATCACATGTTCAAAGATTACTACAGTTAGACCTGATTTTCTCGTTCGGATAAACTGAAGACGAAATATATATATCAGAATTGAACATCACAGGTTCAAAGATTACTAGAGTAAGACCCGAGTTTCTCGTTCGGATGAACTAGAGACGAAATATATCAGGATAGAACATCACAGGTTCAAAGATTATTAGAGTAAGACCTGAGTTTCTCGTTCTGATGAACTGGAGACGAAATATATCATCTTTGAAGATCACAGGTTCAAAGATTACTAGAGTAAGACCCAAATTTCTCGTTCGGATTAACTGAAGACGAAATATATCAGAATTGAACATCACAGGTTCAAAGATTACTAGAGTAAGACCTGAGTTTCTCGTTCTGATGAACTGGAGACGAAATATATCATAATTTGAACATCACAAGTTCAAAGATTACTAGAGTATGACATGACTTTACGAAATATATCGGAATTGAACATGACCATATTACCCTTACTGGAAAAAGTGCAATTAATATTATGAAGACTGTGAAAATGACCAGACTACCCTTATCGGAAATAAGTAAAGTAAATATTATAGACTGTGAAAATGGCCATATTACCCTTATTGGAATAAAGTGCGATATTATGGAGACTGTGAAAATGACCAGACTACCCCTATCGGAAATAAGTAAAGTAAATATTACAGACTATAAAAATGACCATATTAACCCTTACTGGAAATAAGTGCAATAAATATCATGGAGAGGGTGAAAATGACTATTTTTCACTAATTTGAATTTTATGAAAATGACCATATTGCTCCTCGATATAGCGAACCCGACGTGATTCGAACACGCATCTATAACCTTCTCGGAAATAAGTGCAACAAATATCCTGGAAATGTGAAAATCACCAGAATACAATGCAGTTAATATTTAGAGACTGTTCAAATGACTACTTTACCCCTTCCCGAAACTTACTGAAATGTCCATTCTACCACTAATTTGAATTTTTATAAAATGATCATTTTGCCCTTATTTTGGACCTGAAACAAAATCTTGAAATGAAATAGAATTAAGAAATAAAGAAGAGGGTGAAATTGAATTTAAATTAATCACCTGAAATATCTCTGAATAAAATTTAAAAATAATTTACAAAGTATAAAGGACCTCAAACAAAAAGAAGATTTTTTTTCTGAAGTGGTAGCTTTCTTCACATCTGATCTTACAAAGGATAAAGGACCTCAAAAAGAACGACATAACACATGATCCATTTTTTTCACATCCGAGGATCTCATTTCTCTCTTCTTTGTTACTTCCTGCAATGCACCTTTCACAAGCCTCTTAGCACTTTCCTGCAAGAACAGAGAATTTAAGTGAGCTTTTATTGTTATGTTGGCAAGAGCTAAGGTTTCAAGTAGAGAACCGCAAGCATGGGAAATGTATTTCCAGTCAATCATCCATTTCGATAACAAGAAAATGACTAAGTCATTCCTTTCAAGAATGGGAAATAATTCTCAATTTGACCAACCAATCATATGATCTAATTCATGGACTCAGGTGGTCACTGCCTGGAGAACAGTTATCATTTCTTGGGACAGACATATCTAGCTCTATCCTGTGGGTATTTACATTGTATTGTATATATAACTTGACTCCAATTTAGAGAGCTCTGGCCTGTGGTTGAAAGTTGAACAAAGCTCAAATTCTAGAGTTTCTGGGCCCACTTGAGAAAATATAGACGAATAGAAATCGCGGGTTTTGAGATCTTTTCGGTGTTTTTTACCGCACCCAAAATGAGGCAGGTGACGAGTACCTACCCAAAGATCAAACAAAAAAAACCTGATTTAATTTTCACTCACGCCTTCCGCCTCCCCTATTTTCCGTGCTCTCTTTTATTTCTCATGAAACCCTAGCCAAGAAAATTCTTCTTCTTCCTGTTTGCTTGCCACGAGAAAACTTAATTTTCAAAGGGTTTTTGATACCAATCGTGAGGTTATTTGGTAACAATCGCTGATCATACCGTGGAGTTAATATGCAGTCAGCGGTCTGAAAAAGGGATTGACAGTGCGGAGAAAAAAGGGATTAAAGATTAGAGAAAGATTTTCGCAGCTTTCGCTCCTTTCTTCACCTGAGGTTCTTTATGTGTTTATCCATTGACTATTGCTACATTGTTTTTTGATAGTGATTTTTTAAGAGCCATTAAGAATTTTATGTTTTATATTGTGGGTTCCAGGAAAATAGAAATTAGGGCCAAACTCAAAAAGAACATGTCTATTTAGAAATTCTACAGAAGAAATATATTGCTGGAGTCTCTCTACTGAGGTAGTATTCACTGCCCAACCGATTACTTTCCTATAACTTGAGTTTAGGAATCAGAAACAAAAAGGGTCAATATCAAATGCAGGGGAACAAAAGAGTTCCATTATGCTTTGTCAGATGCGAAATGTCTTGAGCGGATGGCTAGCACTCAATAATCTGTGCATGAATGTGTTATTTTTTTACTAAATAATGTAATTAGATATTTAAGGAGTACTTATAGTCAGGAAACAAACTGGATTCTTCTGAAATCCTTGAACCTGACCATGATGCTATTAGGCATGGATTAATTCTTAATATTTTTTTTTTAAAAACATCTTATTATCTGCGTTGCAACAGAATTTGACTGCATTGGTTATTTTCATCTACTGTTATTTTCGATATCATATAATATGAGTTTGAATTTCTGTGAATGATATTTGATTGTGATGGTTTCGGTTGCTTATGTGCTGTAGGTTGTGTTCTGCTATTCAGAGTTAGGCAGGCTACTGTTGCTGCAATCAGAATCCAAATAAAGGTTGGTTTTGCTAATGACGTTTTCTGAAGCTGTTTGTTAGCACTTTATTTCAAAGCAGGGCGTCCGAATTTCGAGGAAATATTTTCAACACTCTTTATGAATTAGTATAGAATCTATAGATGCAATTTATTTCCAACCATTTACTGTGAAACATTGATATAAACTTCAGTTAACTCTCGGTACGTGTCAGGTCTAATGTAGTAGTGTTAAATCATTTCAGGTGCTATTAAAATTGTTCTCCTTTATAGGTGACTCAAAGCTCCGTTTTAGTAAATTAGGTTAATCTCATTTGGCTGTTCCGTTTTAGTTATTTGTGGATTCGAGAATAATAATTACAATTTTATTTTGATGAAAGCGTAGGAAATGTGGCCTGTTCCGAGCGGAGCATTCAGGACATGGGAGCTTCAAAAGTCACCGATTAAGGCACGATCAGATATAGAAGAACAAGATGTGGAACGTTATATCTTTAATCTTTCAAGGAACAAGATGTTGAAAATGCAGCATCGAGCCTCAAAAGTGAAGAATGAAATTGCATCGTTCACATATCACTGCATCAAAGAAGATGCTGGAGGGTAAACCAATATATCTCTTATTTCTTGCCTTATCAATTCATTATTAGTTGGCTTTGGTATATCGTTTTGCTTTGGAATGAACTCATGCTTGACGCAATAATATTATTATGAATTTAATTTTCTAAATGAACAAGTGACGAGATAGATGGACTCAATAGTACAAGGGTCTCACTTCTGCCTCTATGAGAGAAGCTGGATATGATATTTCAGTATATAAACATAAGTTCGCAGATCCAATTATCGGTAATTATTTGGAAGCCTAAAGGAAACTATATGCCAAGTCACTGACTCATGAAACGTATCAAGTTCATGTTATGTGTTTGTCATATTCACACTGACGGACCTACAGCTGGGCTAACATGGGCTTTAGCCCAGGTAGCCATCACAGTCCAACAACCTAAAAAGAGATATGATATGGTCGATCAAGGCTATTAGCCCGGACTGGAAAAGGAATTGAGACGTCTTGGATCCGTCCCTGCATATTCATCAATGCACTGCTGTAGGAGCAATCGTTGGTGTATACATATCTAAGATACCGATAAGAATAAACTCATCTTAGAATGTAAATGCGCTTATATTTGTTAGTCTGAGCTTAACGGATGATTATGAAATAAATAGTAATACTTAAAATAGTTAATGGTTGGTCGACTTATTTTTGTTCTTATTTTCACTGCTTTCTCATTTCAGAGTTTAATGACGATTTTTTGGAAGATATAGCAATACCCAACGGGCGTAGAGGGGCTTCTCTTCAATGAGTTCGCAGATACGTTGTTGTACATGCCAACTAGAATTTTCAGCTAACTCTTTTGCCAATACCAATTTGTGGTGGCAAGTCGTGTGATTCGTAACCACATTTTTTCATCCCTACTGTTTGCAACTTAGTTTTAAGGTTTTGTCCGTAAAAGGTTTACGTTCTATAAATAGACAAGAACTGCTGTTTTGCCACACTAAAAGAATAAAACAAAATTGGTTAAAAAGACCAAAATTAACAATCTCGGGGTGAAAATGACAGTTAGATTTTGATACTGTTTAAATGGACAAAAATGTAAAAATAGACAAGATGTAAACATTTTCATCCTACATATTTTTTCTTATTTTTAATTTACATCAGGATGCATCCAGTTTCATCCTTGCTATTTTTTAAATTTAAGTCAGGATGAATCCAATTTCATCTTTGCTATTTTTTTTGTGTTCATTTCGCCCAAACTATTTTTTACTCGTGTTTTAAAATTTTTTGGATAAATGACCCATTTTCCGAAGAATAAATTAACTAATAACAATTAATGTTAAAATTTCTTTAGTAATCCTCCGGGGATCAATCCGTATTCTAACGAATTCTTCATTTAAGTTAAGACCATTAGCTATAACGCGTGCTACATACTACACTGTTAACAACTACTCTACTGTGACACCAAGAACTACCCGTGTGAAAAATGAGTTAAAATTGGGAGAACAAATTAAAAATATAAGCCCGTGCAACGCACGGGCGAGAAACTAATGGACGACAGAAGGGAGTCCTTCTATGTGTTCACAATGGAGGCCAAAAATGCAATTGCACGCAACGTTTTTTTTTTTGGTTTTTCATTGCAAAAATTGAACATCAATTGTTCTTTTTTCTTCGAAATTGGATCGTCAGTAGGAGAGTCACCAACCCCGGTTACGTTTAGGCGCAATCAAAACGATCGTAGGTCGAATCAATTGATGATAATTGCAGCGTGAAAATGGCAAAATAAACCGTCACCTATACTTTTAATTTAGATCCTGACCGTTAATTACCAACAAAATTCAGCCACAGGATGTTATAGATGTTATTGAATGACTGATACCAAAATTGTTATAAAACTATTACAAAAGTCCATCCCCTACTATTCCACCAAAGTGCTCCAAACTTGGGTTCCCTTCTTCGGTCGGCCCCCACCGCATTGTGGTAATCTAGTATATAAAAGATTAAGTGTCATAGTAAACCTAAAAGCTTTGATGGTTGTGGAGCAGCTAAGAGTTTTAGGTGGAAAGACAAGTCCACTTACTGATAAAACAGTGGATAACAAATGGATATCCCAAGGTGATTGTAGCATTACTCTTATTTTAGTTGTTCATTGTCCCAACCAATTCTGACATGGTTGGGTCTCACTCCTCTGATCATCACATTGGATTAATATTGATAAAACGGACAATTGGTCGAGTACCCAATCCCGTTGGCGGAACCAATATCACCGTAACTTCTTAAGCCATCACTAAACACACCACTTGAAATATGTACAAACCAATTCATACAAAGGAGATATGCTATGATGTAGATCGACAGATATTTTTTAATCATTTGATTGTGCCTTGAGTACTTAATGATGGTTTACATTAGCCAATGACAAAATATAAAGAGATCAGTTAATTACAGAAAAAAAATCAATTAGATAACAGATTTGAAGAGCTAAATAATGGTGGGAGCCATCAGGCATCAGCTATGGGGGTGTTAGACACCATCGGTGGTCTTCCAGGATGACGGTGGTGGAAAGAAAAGAAAAAATAACGAACCTTTTAAATTTCACCCCAAGTTGACTATAAGTCCAATCCTTTGGATCAAAAATCAGCTTTTCCTCTAAACGCTTTAGCTTTACAAAATCTATATGTGAAAAATACTAGAACCCCCTACTATATGGGTTCAATATATAGAAGCCCCACAAAATGGATCCTTCACTATCAACTCCATACTTTAGGAAAATGATACTGCTAGGCCCAAAATATCAATTTTTCTTCAGATCTGGCCCATAATTAATTATTCCGAATTTTAATAATGGCAAGACTACCCTTTACTATATATACAAGAGGAATATCGACACATATTTTCATTTATCAATTTATTTTCTCTCTCTTCTCCGTTCTTTTTCTCTCTCGGCTCTGGCAAAAACCCTAGAAAACTTCTTCATCGTCTCCAAATTTCACCGATCTTCATTTTTTTTCATTCATTTCATCTCCCTGATCTCATATTTCGAAATTATCATGGACTTCTCATCATTTTAAGCTCAGATTCGTTCATTTCGTAAGCCAAAACCCATAAAAATTCGGTGAAAATGTCTGTGAAATGAACTCATAATGTGTTTTCAGCTATTCTTTGAGGCTATGTAAACTTAAAACCTGTAGTTCAAGTATTTAGATAAAAATCTGCTGGTAATATCGCAAGATCGACTTTGATTACTGGTTTCTGACTCAGATTCGACTCATTATGTTGTGTCAGAAACTCGGTTGAATGAGAAACTGTTCAATGGCGATATTCGTAAGGGATCTGTGGTTCAATCGATTGATTAGATGTGTCATACTAGTCAGAATCGGAAGTAAGTTTCACTGAGTTTCGATCTAATTTTAGGTTTAATTTCAATTTTTGATATTACGAATTTTTCAATTTGAAATGAATCTCAGTTCAGATTATTAGTTTCATTCATATCTCTGAATACTATATTGAATGCCTGCCTTTGCTTATTGTTTTCAAGCAATAAAATAACGAAGAGCTGAAGTTGTTACTACTGATTATTTTCGTGGGATATATATGAAGGGGATTGTTGCAATGATAGTGTATTTGAACGATTTTATGATTGTGTTTTGTGTTGGATGTGGAAATGTTGCAGGAAGATTATCCCTTCTTCACCATTTCAAGTTCATATGATTCTTGGTAAGTCTCTGTGCAAGTGTTTTTGCTGCAATTTTTTTGCCTTAAGTTCTGGCAGCCGTTAGGTGAAGAATTTGTGGAATTTCAAGACATAAAATAGCTGGAAATGGGCGGTTCTACGATAACTTGATTTTGTTCTTCTTATCAAAGCCACCAGTAAGCAAAGGCAGTGGTATGTGTGGGTCTTTATGATGGATTTAAGAGATAATTGAGGTTGTGAAGATCTCAGGCAGAGAAAAGAAGAAAGTGTGAGTATGGTGGATGTTACATGGATATGAACTGGGGTTGTATTTATGGCTTGAGCATGGTTGAGTATTTGGCAGTTGAATCTAGTTGTGAAGGTCGGTGAACCAGGTGGGTATTTGTCATGGATTCTGGAGGTTCTGGGATGAATGTTATCTGAGTAAGGAAGAAGTCAAGTGGTGTTATTAACCGATAAAGCTGTGGAGACGCCAACAGTTTGCATTGGTCTTGTGCTATTATATCCCTACATTAATGGCTAAGTAGGAGGGTTCATTACGCAATGGCTAATGAATGTTATCGATGACCACAATAAGAGAATATATGGATTAGATTGGTCAATTTTGGAAGGAGTTTACTACCGTAGGAAATTCATGTCTTTGGAAAGTTGTGTATGAATCTCTCCCTAATTTGTGAACTTCTTTAAAAATTATCTTATTATTGTTTGGTAACTACCTGTCCTTGTCTTAATTTAATTGGTGGACCTTTTATCAGCTTAATGGTACACACTCCTTGGATGGGATTGGGATGAATCATGCTGGAATACGTCTTTTGGAGAAGTAGCAAAACCTGCACCTTGAGGTAAGATGGATTCTCAGTTTTTAGTTCATTCGATAAATACAATCTCTTTGTACTGGAACTCCCTGTTTAGCATGAAGTCTATAAACATGATTGACTAAACAATTACATGCTTACAACAACTTGTATTATATAAACTATGCATTAATGAATGGTTCATATCTGAGATGTATTATATAAACTATGCATTAATGATGATTTCTGCTAACTAGTAGTTACCAGGATGTGTAACTGCTAGTTACACATCCTGGGATATAAAGTTTATGTTATATATATTGCAGGTTCTTATGAAAAGAATAGTTATATGGATGTGTAACTAGTAGTTACACATCCTGGGATATAAAGTTTATGTTATATTGCAGGATTTTATGAAAAGAGTAGTTATATGGTTGGAAAGGTTTCTCTCATTTTCTCTTCTATCAAGTTTATGAGTGTCGGTATTTCCTAGCGTTTCCACCTGAGTACTCGTTTATGAATGTTTTCCTTACACATATTTTCTTTACTAGGTTTGTGGTATGGAAGATGCTTTGGAAATTTTATATCACTATGGTCTTGGGTTCAATATCTCAAGTATGTGTAGCTATTAGTTACACATGCTAATTAGATGTGTAACTTATAGGTACACATGCTAACTGATTGAGTGATTTTCGTTTCATTTGTCAGGGTATTGAATTGGCATGATCTTGAGGCGTTATCTAGTCATTATACATTGTTATTTAACAGGGGGGAAAGCAAAATTATTGGATTATTGTGTAACTTCTAGGTACATTAGCTAAATGGATGCGTATGTACTAGTTAGACATGCTAATTAGATGTGTATCTAGTAGTTACACATGCTAAATTATGTGTAACTAGTAATTCTGTCACAAACATTCAATCATTCTGTACCCTGCATTAGTCATTTCCATAGATCATCTTCTTAATGTGTTATTTATGTCTATGCTGACATAAACCCTGACTCTCACTTTATCAACTACTGGAATAACATATTGAAATTTGCATCTAAATATAGAACTTGATTAGAATTATTTATGTCTATGTTGACATAAACCCTGACTCTCACTTTATCAACTACTGGAATAACATTTTGAGTAGACCTTGCAGTTAACATTTTGAGTTAACGTTTTGAGATATGTGAATTTTGAATTATGCATGGTTTGGGTTTCGAGTATCCCTAGTTTATTTAGCATTAGTGAAGTAAGATACTACTCTTTTTAATAGACTGAATCATGCCATATGTTGTTGTTGGTGGTGATCATCAGTATATGTCCGAGGATATACTAATTGAATGTGTAACTACTAGTTACACAATCAAATTGGATGTGTAACTTCCGATTACACATGCCATATGCATGTGTAACTTCCGGTTACACAAGTCGTATTACACATCTACTTAAGTTCTTATTGCAACTGATCTCTTAATTGTAATTTATTAGGAGTGACGTTATAAAAAAGCATAAATAGGAATTGATGTGTTATACTAGAACTTTGTACTACAAAACTATGTTATAAAAGTTGAGAACATTTAGAAAAGTTAGGTATTGGCTTGTTTTTCAGATTATGGCTGTAGTGGTCTTTTGGAATCAACAATCAAGGGATTCCATTATAACCAAATGTTGTTTGAGTAATGACTTGTAATTGATGAAATATCATTTCTTTCGAATTATTTGGTGTCTTTTTGTGCTCGCAATGCTAAGGTAGTTTCCTTGAAAAGTCTTAGTGTAAGATCTGGAATACATGCGTCACGCAGTTGAAGTTGTGCCAGGTTCGGTTCTTTTCTTACATTTTCCTATCCTATTTTTCCCTATATCTTAAAATATTTTTATTATTTACATTACTCAACTATAATTAGGCTAGGTGATTTTGGATGTTACCAAGATGATTCAGTAAATTACTATGTAATAATTTTCCTTGTTGCACTGTAAGTTGAATATTTAGTGTTTTTGCTTTATATGTACAAAGAGATTTCAAGTTTACATGCCACTATATATGTGTAACTATTGGTTACACATGCCACTATGCATGTGTAACTCCTAATTACACATATAACAGGCATGTGTAACTTTCAGTTACACTACCCATATCCATGTGTAAGTCCTAGTTACACATGCTAAAAATGAATAACAAAATTGTTTTTTTGTATCTCTGAATCTAAGTACATTTAACCTTATATGTATGTTTAACTCCTAATTATACTAGTCACATGCATTCGAAAGTGATTATGCATTGTTTTGTATGTCTTTCTTTTAATCTCATAAAATATGTTTGTTTGTTATTCTTCAGGTTGCAGATAACTTCATAAAAGCTGGTGGCTTATTTGTGGTGGTGGAGGTGCAGGTTTTGGAGGAGGATGAGGAGGCAGTGGTGGTGGCTAGCAGCGGTTGTTGGGCCTAGACAGATGCATGTAACTCTCAATTACACAAGATAGATGCATATGTAACTCTCAATTACACTAGACAGATGCGTGTGTAACTTCTAGTTACACATGCTAAGAAATTATTATAAATGAATATTAAAATAATACATGTACTTTTTGTATGCATTCTTTTTTATGTCTATTTTTTGATATGTAACTTTGCATTACACATGTCATAATGATGTGTAACTTCTGGATACACATGGCATATGCATGTGTAACTTCTGTTTACACATTCACGCGATATTTTAATAATTTTGGGCCTAGATTTAATAACTTTGGGCTTAAATTTAAATTTTATTTAATTTGGGGCTTGACAATATATGTAAGGGTATGAGTGTCTTTTAATAATTCGGGGCCTAGATTTAAACTTCTTTTAATTAAGGGCCTCATGTTATGGGTTATCCATGGGTTGGGCCTTAGCCTAATTTTCCCATATGAAAATAAGATATTTTCTAGAGTTTTTGTCTATATATGTGGTCCCAAAAGGGTATTTCTGCCACCACACAATGACAAATACATCATCAATGAAATCACTCTAGGTACAAACCATAATTTTTAGGACCGAACTATAATTTATATTTCCAAATAGGACCAACCAGACAGTTGATTGGGTCAACTGGACTAGATTCTCTCTAATATATTACTCCCTCCGTTTCAAAAAGACTGGGCGCTTTGACTTTCTCAAAATATTAAGTAGAGGATACTATTTTACTTGACTACCCTTAGTTACTTACCTATTTTATTTTTAATAAAAATGCTAGCAATAAAGACTATCCAAAATTTGGTGTGAGAATTATAAATACGAAATATAAAAGGAAAATTTAAAATATATTGAATTTAAGAAGTATAAACTTTATAAGGAATCTAATTTTTAGAGTTAAATGTATATTTCCTTAAAAGGAACGAAGGATATATTTGTTTCCTCAATTATACTAATTTCTTTAATATTTTAGATTGGGTCACATTAAAAATTGGTTTATGAATATAAAGAATACAAGGGTATATTAGTGAGTTTATTTAAAAAATATGACTATAAACAGAAGTTGGACACAATTTTGAAACTGACGAAAAAGGAATAGAGGACGGTCTTTCAGAAATAGAGGGAGTATTTGTAGGACCAATTGATATTTCCTGTCTTAATTTTTACCATACATCACCCTCGATAATTTGCTGTCAGACAGATAATGTGTCTGGTGAACTCGTATAAACATAAAAATTAGTTATTTCTATCATGAATATTAGATCCATAACTTAAAAAAGAAAAAGAAAATGGCCTGCACTTTCGTACCAATGATGGCAAAACTTTCCAGTGAGACGACCACCATGGAAACTCTTCCCATAAGATGCCAAATTACCCTTAAACGTGGTAGAAAGACAGTTACTAATACTAGAATATATGATGCTAATTTTCTCAGTTTCTGTATATCAACTCTTCCACTTCTAAGAGTTGCCACACCCGCTGCTATGGCCATCTAAAAAAGTGCTTAAGATGAATAGATACGATTTCTGTATTTCATCATCTTAGTTTCTCTATATGAACCCTGAACCAATGAAGGAAACACGGTAAATCCATCGAAGTGAACCTTACTCTGGTCTAACGCACAACAAGATCCACAATACCCATAAAAAGTAAAGCCAATTCTCACAACCTTTCTACATTGAAGTCATACTAGATGAAGCATAGCAACTTGTACAAGAGACAGCATAATTTTGCCAATCTTGGTACCATCTTGTAAAAGGGTGGCTCATAATCAACTAACTCAAAAACAACTACAGCTAGCAATACCAGAGTGTTGACAAACTACTCCAAATATGTTGTGCACATCGAGATTTCGCTAGTGTAGAGAACTAAAAACCCAGAGAGAAAGGCAATTAACAAGTTTAGACTACAACATCATCAAATTCTCGGCCCTTAAATTAGGAAATTTTAAGAGCATCTTCCAAGCAATTCTTTTTTTTTGCTCAAATACACCCTTACCTGTTCAGATGTGGCATAAGACCTGTGACAATGCTTTTAAAGAAGCAAAGAAACTCTGGACCTGCAGATCACAAAATTCAATGTCATTTAAAACAACGCACCACCGTTCTGCAATCAATGAACTTTAGAATGTCCTTAAATGATGTTCCGGTGAACTTGGAAGATAAATTAAAAAAATTGTTCGCAAGGAGCCATACCTTCTTAACAACTGATGTTAGCTTGAAAGTAAGGTATAAGCCTGTGGTTAGGGATGAAAAGAGGCTTCCATGTTCCTTGTTCAAAAATACCAAACAGAAGTTGGTAACAAGATTAAAATCGGTTTCCACAGAAGATTATCCTGAATTTTCAATTGGGAAAGAGAGGTAGCTAGCATATGCAATAAGTTCAGTGACGCCGGTGTTGCTATCTAGACATACTGTACTTGTAGGTACAAAAATACGAATCGACACATGGTCATAGGGAAGATGAGAGAATCCGGTGAAAAGATCTTATTTCAAAACCCCGAGATTCTTCGTCAGGGACTTGTCAAATCAAGTCAGGAGTCAACATCATTTGCCAAACAAGGAAGTAAAAGGTCGGGACGAAGTAACTCGCCCAGGAAATGCAAGCCACGAAAAGACTAAGGGTTATCACCTAAGACACACAGCCGAATTAACCACGAGAAATATAACTTGGCTTGGAAGAAAAGCTACCCAACAAAGTAGATAAATTATCGAGCAAGAAATAAGACAGGTGTCCCGACAGGACCACGTGAAGTTAGCGAAAGGTGGAGGAAAAAATTTATGGAATATGCTCCAGGCGAGGCATAAAGTAACTTCGGCGAGATAAAGTGAGTTGTATACCACTAGGGTAGCTTAGGCCTATAAATAGAGTCCTGGGGATACTGTAAAGAGAGAGATCTTTTGGAGAGGGTAAGGTCTAGGTTTAAAGAGTAAATTAGGGTTTCCTTGTAACGCACGAGAGTAACTTGTATTTTGCTTGGAATCAATAAATAAAACTTAAGTTCTTGTATTCATTATGTCTTAGATCTATTTGACTACCATTTGGGTGTGTTGCTGGATTTCCATTAATCACATTTTGGCGCTAGAAACAGGGAAGAGAAGTTTCAGATTTAAGAAGGAAGATTAACAAAGTGGCAGATAGAGAAGCTAATTCAAGTGAAGAGTGAATGATGAAGGGAAGAGCAGCACGGACGAAGCCGCAAAAAGTATTAAGGAGAAGCAAACGATTGGAGGCTCGGAATCGTGGAGAAGAGGGTAATATATCCGTAGAAGGAGAAAGACGAGGAACAATGGCGCAACGGAAACGCAGATCGAAGGAGAAATCCGGGTCTGTGGAGATATCTATCCAGATTGGAAAAGTCGGGACTACTATGGAGGAAGAAACGAACCAAGAAAGGGTGGAGGAACACGAGTACGAAAAAAAAATGGCGAACGAAGCCCTGTGGGAAGAAAATAATGAAGCGGAGGAGATCACGGAGTCGTCTCAAGGACATGTCCAATGCGAAAGAATTCAGAGAATGTTTGAGCAAGGAATGATGGAGTTGTTAGAAGGATACCATAGGGAGAGAGACTTGAGGAGGCTGTTGGAAGAGGCGAGACGAGAAAATCAGGAGCTAAGAGCATCTCCAACAGTAAGTCAAAAAAATCCTATGTGGATGTCATTGTTAGACCCCCATTTCTTTAGATTTTATCCCTGGATCTTAAGAAGACCCTTTATACTAAAAATCATCTCCAATAGTTAAGGTTATACAATATATTTTGGATTTAGATAAATATTAAAAAATAATATTTAGCTTGATTCCATATTAAAAATTATTTTTTAAAATAAAATTGATGACATGGAATTAGTTAAGGGTCATTCCGAAGGTATAGTTAAGACTTTCTTTAACACCTTCATATTTAGTATTTGATCCCTCCTAATTTGTAGGACCTAACCATTGGAGATGTTTTTATACTAAACGGGGGTGTAAAATCCTATGTATCATTCAAAAAAAATATTTTCACCCTCTGTTGGAGATGCTCTAAGACATGAAGAAGAGAAGGCGCGCAAGGAGAAAAACAAGCACAAGAGGTGAATGTTGACGAACTAAGAAGGAGGACCGTAGACCATGAGATCTTGTTTGAGAATGCAGGTGGGGAGTTCGCAAAAATACGACGAGGTGAGAGGGGAGTTTAGGCGAAATGATGAAGGAGATCCGGAAGGAGAAAATGGGGCGAAACATCAGCAAAAGGACAAGAGACCTCCCGGACAAGAGTTGATGGCCTGGACTGAGTTAAAACTCCCGAAACTTAACGCAACTATGGAGAAGGTATAGGAAGAGTAATATGGATCGAAGAAATACCGGCACCACCAAATCTGGGAAGAGAGCCAGTCCCGGGAAGTAAGAATAATGAATATTGCAGGTACCATCGTTTTCATGGACATCATACAAACGGCTGCAGGAATGTCAGGAAAATCATCCATAGGCTCATCGAACAAGGGAGACTTGCGCATTACATTGACCATGAGGAGGTGCCAGCAATTTCAAAGCGTTGTCATAACAAACGAGAAAAGGAGAACCAAGAAAGGACGAGGGCAAGCTGCAACTTTATAGCACATTCCAAGGGAAGTTTCCGACTTTGAAGATAATATATTCTCAAGGGTGTACAAGGTAGATCAGGAAGGAAGGGAGATAATGATCTCCACGAAGGAGGAACCATTAGAAGACAGGTAAAAAAGGGAGATATCCTTCTCGGCGAATGATATACCAGAGGGAGAATCTGAACATATGAAATCATTAGTCATTAGCTTAGCTATGGCCAGAGTTTCATCCCAGATAGGGGACCGGCAAAACGAGGAAATGATTTGGGAGGTGGACAAGGTTTCGATAGACATGGGAAGCTCAGTAGACGTTCTCTTCTACCATACCTTCAGAGCTCTGGGGTACGAGGATTCGGACCTGCTTCCCACTGCATATACGCTATACGGATTTAACGGAGTGGCGACAAGGCTAAAAGGTGAGATATGCATGAAGATATTTGCACGAGAGTTGGAGACAAAAGTTATTCTATGTGTAGTGGACGTGGAGTCCCCCTGCACCGCTCTTATAGGCAGACCATGGATACATGGAATAAAATGAGTTGCGTCGACTTACCATCAAATGGTACGGTTCCCTATGCCAAGTGGAATTGGCGAAATACACGGAAGCAGCGAAGAGGCAGAAAGTTGCAACGAGAAACACTATAACAAAACACATGTTTGGTGACAAAGTTTTATGTGACAATAAAATTTTGTCTACAAATCTAGTATTTAGGGAGGAATATTTTCTGGTCACCATAATTTTTTTTTCGCGACAAACGGTAAATTTAGTTTTTAAAGTTGTCACTAGAAATTTTTGTGACCAAATATAGTGACCAATCCTGTCTCCGCCTCTAAATATTTCTTTGTGACCAATTATTTCAGTCACGAAATTGGTTTCTAGCGACAAAGGAAGATTATAATCTCCAAAAATATTATTGCTAACAATCCGAGACTTTTGTCCCTGAATGTATCTTACACTGACAAAATTAGTTTGTTTCCGAAATGAATGCCCGTTAAATAAGGATTTTTCCGTTAGATCTATTAGTATCCAATTAAATTTTTGTCGCAAATGGATCGTTTTTTTACCGGCGGAGAAAAAATTAATCTCCGAAAACACTATTGCTGACAACGTATAATTTTTGTCTTTATATCTATTTATGCATACAAAAATTGATTTGTCATCTAAATGAATACGAAGCAAATCTGAAACTTAGCCGTTAAAACTTTGTAGTGGCAAGACAAATTGTGGTCAGCAAATCCGAATATTCGGTGACTGCTTGAGATTTAGTCTGCTCAGTTCTAGGAATTAAAGTGGTGATGTTGCTTTGAGTATGCTGGCATCCACAGGAATACGTGATAAAACATTTGTAGCTGGAAGCGAGAGATTTTTCGTCTTCCGAATCCATTCCAAGATTCACATCTAAAAGATAAATAGAATGGATAAAAATCTAATGCATGACCATGATAAAGCAGATTCTAAAGTGAAAAAAACAGTTGTAAACATGTAACAGTTCAATAAACTGTGTTAACAATTTAGTGGTACACTTCATACTTTCACCAAAGTGATCCTTAGTTTAGAAAGTGGTTCCTAAGCAGTAGCAATACTCTCGAAATATCACCACCAGCAGAGTTCTAGCTTGATGCTTGGACTTGTCCCAGATGCAACAATATGAAGTGACTAAGTAAAAAACAAACTGAATAATCAACTGCACACAAATTTCATAATCTCAATCATTGTCAGCTAGAGGTACAAAGATCTTACAAAACCGAAAGGTAATATCACGCACCAGGACTAAGTATATACAAATTTGGGAGGATCCTACAATAACATATTAACATTAGTACAAAATACCATCATTCCTAGTTGCCGGCATCTACAAAAGTAAGAAACTTAGGCAGAAAATGAGTGTCCATATTATCAGAATTAAGGGTAAACATGCTTAAACCTAGGCAGAAAATTCCTAGTTGCCGTATACTTTATACTTATTCTGGAGTATGCAGAGAGCAGTAGATGGAACAAGAGTCATCTCTGCTTCTTCATAACGTAAATCCCTGAGAACTCTGTTGTATTAATCAAAAATTTGTCATATAATGGAGAATATTGTGAAGGTTTACATGTACTGAGTGGTACTTCCTCAGAACCCTTGTCAGGAACAGCCTGTTAAGAGAGATTTTGAAACAAGATTAACTACAAAGTTCAAAGCCTCAAGGAACAGAAACACCAATTTCATGAAAAGAGCTTACCTTCGGATCTAGAAACGAACATATTCTGACGTTGCAGATGCAAGAGAATATAGAGTTTTAGTAAACTCTTCACTGTGTCTTGACAAAGGAAAGAAATCGGTATCACTGTTCAAATCTCCCATGTGACACATTCAGATGATTTTTGGGTTTGGGGAAAACATGAAAATTAATGTTTGAGACTAAATACAATGCTTACCGTCTACATTAAGATGCAAAAAATCATGGAACACGCTGCAAAGGTATCTTTCCATTCGAAACCCAACTATACCGAAGACTACACAAGATGCTCTTGCCAACTGCAGCAAGTCTACAAGGTGGCCTTGTCAGCTATGGTGAAAGTCCTCCAACAACAATCTATTCTCTACTCTTCTTTTCCCACATCATTAATCTATTACTTGAACTCTGATCAAGCATATAAAGATTACCTTCTACAACAATGAAAGACCCAGACAAGCCGAAAACCAAATCTTTATTTGCACGCTCGCAGTGGCACTAGAAGGTTTGCATACAACGGTAGACATTTGAAGGCATTGTAGAAGAAACACCACAGCAAAGGTAGATTTTCCCATCCAGAACGAACGATTCTTCGTTGTCAGGAACAATATTTGGATCCGAGTGAAAGGTCCAACTGCTTGATGATGGATCATACATATCCCAAGAATGTGGATCACTTAAATTTGAACCTACCCTCCTATAGGCTATAGGATAGAGTTTCTCCATCAAAGCCTCACAGGAAAAATAGCACCTAAGAAATGCATGAATTTATTAATTGAACGGATAATTACAATCTAGCAGTGGATAATGGAGTTATATAAAGTTACAGCCTATGAGGGTTACCTAGCAGTCCACAAAGGAGCAATGCTATGCCAAGTGTTTCTTGAAGCGTATAACAAAAGACTTCGTCTGCAGCGTCTTCAAACCAACCATATCCACCCTACAAGCACACTTCACTTCCCAGCAATCCAAAAGCCATTCCTATCAGTTATCTATAATCCAGTCCTAGATTGTTATCTGGAGAACAGCTCGAATAAACATATAATTCCCTGCCAATCTCACTATTTTGATCATTTTAAGAGCATCAAATTTGGAAGAATGGCACCAGATAAATTAATATAACCAATTTAGTAATGCCATAGAGCTAAACCCAATCCACCTTCTGAAAACAATACTGCATGTAGATTTCCCAGAAAATTTCAAGAAAGCTTATCATTTTACATTGGAAGAATGTCCGCAAATAACTGAAACTTGCACAATACAAAAGAAGGTGCATTCAGCAAAAAACTTCTAACAATGACACAATGTTGTCGACTAAAACTCTAGAGGGTACTATCAGTCCATTATTACAGAAAAGACTGGATAAAGGGTTACGCACTAAGGTTCAATACACCAGTCAGCTAACAGAAGTGCAAGATGATACACAATAGATACCAACAAAATATCCAAACAAGTATGTCTAGGTCTACTTGTGAGAGCGAAAAGAAACAGGGACAATTATTGAAGATGACAAACTAGGTCTAGGTCTCATTTGAGCCACTATTGTTCCTGCATTGGATGTTAATAGCCTAGAGACCTGAAGTGTTCATTCCCTGAAGTGCTTAAAAGGGATGAGGTCCAACAAAGAACAACTACCCTTTGAATAGATAGGGAGAAAAACAAGCCAATGTTAAAAGAACCTGCAAGCAACATCTTTCCAAAAGTATTCAGGAAAGAGTTCTTTGTAAAATTCTGTAAGTTACTTATGTTCTCGATAATTTGAAGTTCATCTACCGGTGTAAAACAAATAAGTCTGATCCGAAATCATTTAAAAAAATTGATACACACTTTTGTAGGTTTGAAATTTTGGATGCTGGTATATTCATGTCTAAATTTGGTGTTGGAACAAACAAAATTGGATATCCAAATCCAAAAATTATTTTTGAGAAATATTAAATGAGTTTGGAAGTTTTTGGACATCAATTGAGACTTTTAAGTTTGTCCAAAGATATGAAAATTTAGCTGACTTTAACTCAGAAAAAAGATTGGATTTATTTGTTATGTTCTATGGCTCATCCAGAAGCATATATGTTTCTTTCTTTTTTTTTACAATGCACAAATTAAAAAGATCATTGCATTTTATTTAATATACAAGTTTATACTTATTTGAAATTTGGTGGTGCATAATAAATACTAATTTTTGCAAAATTTATTGTTGCTCCTTTTGCACGCTTTTGTATTGGAGCAAGGGATGTCGAGGTATTACCACTACATAAAGGGATGAGGTCCTTCATAAGATTTTTGATGTGAATACATTCGTATCTTAATTTTGTATCGGAAAAAAAATATCAGATATCTAAATCCAAATCCAAAAATTATTCTTTGACATCAGTTAATACCATTAAGTTTTTCAAAAGACATCCAAATTTGGTTGCTTTTAACTTACGAAAAGATCAAATTTATTTGTGGTATTCTATGATTTATCTGGAAGCATAAATGTTCAATTATTTTTGACAATGAACAATTTAGACCAGATCATTTCATTTTATTCGTGAAACATTTCATATGTAAATGTGAATGTGTTATATCTACTCAAAATGATAATATTGACAATAATATTTCAGTTTGGAAACCTCCAACTGCTCTGGATAAATATCAACCTCGATGCTTCTTTTATAAAGCATTATTTTCCAGTAGATGTAGGACTAATTGCTATATGTGAAGGCATGTCCCAAGCAACAATGAGAGGTGTATCCAAAGCAACAGATGAACAACTATCCGAGGCTTTAATAGCTCTAGAAGCAATAAGACGCAACATAGATCTCATTCCATAAATTACATAGAGATAGCAAGAGCGTGGTGGATGCTATTTGAATGTCGATAGCGGTTCTTCATATTCATTCTCATTGGATCTAACTGGATATACTTTAAAATTTATATATATATATTGGTGATATGATAGGCTCATCCGAATCTGAGATACGTCAATTTCACTGGATATGCTTAATGATTTATATAAGTCGAGTTCAAGATAAATATGATTCATGAATTTGTTTGATCTCATTCGAAGCTCCTACTTCTCACACGTATATTTACAATGTGTTTGTTTTTTACTGGGTCGGCGTCTGAATCTGACTCGGTTCCTGACTCGATATGAATCAAATGTCAGACTGTTTATTTTTTAATTTGAGTCAAATCGGACTCGCGAGCTGAGTCAGACCTAGCCCATGTCTCAGAGAGTTTTGAGTCAGGGAATGAAATGCACTGACTCAAGGAACTAACCTATTAACTCACATATTTTTGAGTTAGATGAGTTAGATATGACCACATATTGAGTTAGATCTTGATGAATCAGATAATTTCGGCCAACCCAAACGAGTCAGATTCAGAGGAGTCTAATTACAAAAAAAAAAAAAGAAGTTAGATGTCTCGATCCGCACGAGAAGTTCAAGAGAAATATCCATCGTTCAATAAATATTAAAATCCGTATACTACACCTTTGACCGAGATTCGATGTCGATATCTTTTATGTAAACCTTTTTTTTCCTCTCTCTCGTGTCTGGTATCCCTTTCTCAAGGTCTCGTCTGGTATCTCTTCATTAATCGTAACAACCAAAAATACGAAAATAAAAACAGTGACCTTGGTATAGGGGCGGCAAGGAATGGTAGAGGGGCGGCAAGGGTGATAGAAATGTCCCTCTAATTGGTTAGGGGGTGTCCTATGGGGGTTGTTAATTGACTATATTACCCTTTTCACCTCAAAGGGACTAATTTACCCTTGCTTTTGTGGTTGAAAAGACTGAATTGTCCTTCCCCATTATTAACCCAATTCAAACTGAAAATCAAAACAGTTTTTTTTCTCTACTTCATCTTCTTCTCCTCTTCTCCACCACCATTAAAACTTATTTTCATCGTTCCTCTTCGATTAATCGGCGAGTTGAAAAATTGATAATCGTTTATTTGAAACTATATTATAGATGCCGAAAAAGAAGGTTGCTGAAGATTGTAGTGATTCTAATGAACCAAATCCTCCATTAGGTCAAGAACATCAATTTGAAACTCCTCAACCATCAAAATCATGCACAATGACTTATATAAGGTATGTTTCGAAAAACCCAGTTAGTGTTTAGTCTATTGTGTTTGATTTAAGTTAGTTTTGTATGAAAAATTAGGGTTTTGGATCGAAATTGAAACTGGAAATTGAAACTTGCATGTGAGGTTCGGTTGGAAATAACCCACATACCAACTGTACCTGTAAATTTTGAAGAACATACGGTTGGTTTCACCCCAAATACGAACCGTACCTTGAAAAAATTGAGATTTAGGTTTAGGTACGGTTCGTATCGAAACGTTAGTTACCAACCGTACCTGGGTCTAGTTTGTAACTTAAAGGACATTACCAACCGTATATTCTCCTGTGTATGTTTGCAATTGTTAAGTTCGGTTACAAAAAATTTTTGAATTACCAACCGAAGTTGGGTACGGTTGGTATGGAAACCCAAGTTACGAACCGTACCTGGGTCCGGTTAGTAACTTAAGGAACATTACCAACCGTATATTGTCCTGTGTATGTTAGAAGTTGTTATGTTCGGTTACAAAATTTAGTTGAATTACCAACCGAAGGTGGGTGCAGTTGGTGTCGAAACCAAAGTTACGAACTGTACTTGGGTCCGATTTGTAACTTGATGCAGGTTACCAACCATACTTTAGCCTACTCAGGAATATCTTTGTGTTTTGTTTTCTACATTATTTGTTATGCTCTTAGTTAATCAATCAATTGTAATGCTTGTGTAGGAAAAAGAGAGGAAATAACTTAACCCTGATTGATCATACGCCCACCCCTCGTGGTGACAAACATTTAGGATTTCATAATAGAGGTATCCACAAGGATGAGATGAAGAAGAAGAATAGGTTTGAAATTAAGTTGAGGGAGCAACCTGTGGCTCAATCTGTAGCTGAGTTAGAAGGAGCGGAACATAATGATCAAGAAGAGGTTAGAGTTGAAACTAACCGTGAAGGAAATGTAAATGAAATTGTATAGGAAGGAACTAATAATGATGAAGATGAAGAAGAATCTAAAGAAACCGGTGATAGCGGAGAGGACGAAGAGGAATCAAATGATGAAGAGGAGGAAGATGAAGCAAATGATGAAGAGGAGGAAGATGAAGAGAATGATGAATAAATGGAAGAGGAAGAAAATGATGAAGAGGGAGAAAATACCAAAGGAAAAGAGGTAGTTGTTTTTGCACCTCCAAGGCAAAAGAAAGAAAAAAAGCCGAGAAAGGAGCCCCACCGAAAGGGATGCATATTCCTATAGGCAAAGACTTGTTGTTGCCAGCGAAGAAGAATAAAATGCTTTGGGGGGAGGCTCCAGATAAGTCTTCAATATTATTTGGTTATAAAGATTCCTGGGCTGCAAAAGTCTGTCAGACAAGGGTATGATTTTTCTTGTTTTTCTTAGCGTTCAATTTTTAACTGATTGTGATCCATTTAGTTTGTTTATTTCAATTAACCAATATGTGTTAATATTTTTGTATATTTGTGTTTTTAGGACCATGCAAGATGCACAAAATTTCTCAAGCGTCAAAGGGCTAAACATTGGGCATTAAGTAAAGAATGTGCTTTGGTTCGAAATCTAGTGGTTAGTACAGGATTAGGGCCCGGAATTCTCAATTTCCAAACGGAGTATGATATTGTTGTGGTCTCCGCCTTCAGGGAACGATATTGGCTTGAAACCGATACATTTCATCTTCCATTTGGAGAGATGACAATAACACCGTACGATGTGAAGCAAATTACTGACCTTGAAGTTGAGGGACAATCAGTATTTGAAGGTTTCAACAACAACATGGCTTGGACTGACCTTTACGCTCTTCTTGAAGAAACACTTGGGTGGGGGAAAGATGAAACTGAGATGGAGTTTAAGTTGGCTGGTGGTTATGACCCAAATGAACCACATAAACCTAAAAACCCTTTGAAAAAGCTAATGTTGAAGAATCTGAGGAAAAAGTTTAAAGGAACGTTCAAGAGGGAAAAGGCAGGTGAGGTGATTGATGAAATAACAGTTACGCGTACAACCACATCTTACTTGTTGTATTCTCTTGGGACCGTATTCTTTCCCGACAACTCGGGAAATCGGGTGAATGTTCATTGTCTACCATTGTTGAAGAATTTGGACAACATCAAAAACTATTCGTGGGCCACTGCCACCCTTGCATATCTACTCTATAGCCTAAGAAAAGCCTCGAGGTTGGAGCTACTGAAATTGCCGGGAATGTTGCGATTCTAATGGTAAGTTTGGTTACATTTTTATTCAATTATATGATGGTTTGTTATATTTGTAGTCATGAGGCAATAGTTTATACTCGTCTTTTTTTAGGCATGGGTTTATGACCACTTTCCTAGCCTGGCCCCTCCTACTAATTGGGAACCACATGATTATGGCCCTACGGGAAAGAAGTTCATGTTCACTAGTAGACAACAAAGGTTCAAAGAAGACAAGCTCATTCTAATGAGGGAGCAAATAGATGCTTTCACTGTTGAAGATGTTATCTTTGACCCTTATGTGAGGATCCACAATGGAGTTGATGCTTGTAGGTTCACAGAGACCGTAGGCTACAACGGACCATTGTATCATCCCACAGGTTACGTTATGACCAATCCTCGTCGCATTCTACGCCAAATTGGTCATATTCAAGTAAGGGATATCAAGGAAAACTTCAAATTATCCAAGGAAGGATCCGAGACAAAAGGCCCCACCATTGTACTCAACTACCTCCCAAATCCAACAGTTGATGCTTGGAACAATCGCCATGAAGAAAGATACCAACTCGTAGTGGGAGAGGCAATTCCTTGTATCAACACGAAAAAAGTCGCTGCTGATTACATGACTTGGTATACTTATTTTGGTCATCCATATGTGATCAATAATGATCCGGAGACCCAGCAAGCTATTCTAAAGGCTGTAGCACAAAGGAAGGAAGTTGATGATACCAAAGAGAAAACGGGTCTATTTGGTTTGTCTTGGAAGAAGCTATACTTCATGTCGGTGCATAATTTTGTTATCCTCATGACTTTGTATTTGAAGATTATTGTATATTATGAAATAATCTTTTAACACTCTTTTTGACATGTCAATTGAAAGAGCGAGGACAAGCTTTGGCAAATAGCATGACTTCATGCATACATAGTAATGGTGTGATTAAAGCTCCTCAACAAAAGATCTTGCAAGAGCAAATAAGGAACTTGCATAATCCAAACATGGAAGAATTTTACGAGGGGTTGGTCATGGAATAAAGAGGCTCAAAGAGGAGTAGAAACTCTCTTGGAGGTGCGAGTAGTAGCCGTCGTCAACCTTCACCTGGCAGCGAAGAGACAAATGATGAAGAGGAGGAGGGCGGGGTGGGCCATAGCCGAAGAGGTGGTCGCGGTCGCGGTGGTCCTAAAACTCTTGGTGGTGGTAGCACCAACAAAAGGGGTCGTGGCGGCCGCCATGCTTAGTTATGGTTTTATCTTAGTTTTGTGTTGTTAGTTATGACTTTCGACTTATGGATCTATCTTATTTGTGTGTGGATGTTATGAATTTCTACTTATGTTATGGATAATTGTTTTATGTTAGTTATGGAATTTAGCTTATGAGCTTATATGTGTTAGTTATGGGTTTGAACTTATGGATATTATCTATAAATTTGGACTACAGCTGGTAACTCAAATAAGCGGGAGTGGTGCTTAGCCTAACTTATCAGGTACGGTTGGTAACCCAACTATGCTACCAACAGTATGTAAAGGAACGGTTGGTAACTCAACTAAGCTAATCAACCGTATGTAAACTGGGAGTGGTGCTTAGCCTAACTTATCAGGTACGGTTGGTAACCCAACTACGCTACCAACCGTGTGTTAACGTACGGTTGGTAACTCAACTAAGCTAACCAACCGTATATCTTCCTGTATCCCTGTAACTATGGTATTCTTAATTACTCATAGGTACGGTGTGTAAGTCCGAAACAGTTACCAACCGTATGTAAAGGAACGGTTGGTAACTCAACTAAGCTAATCAATTGTATATCTTCCTGTATCCCTGTATCTCTGGTATTCTTAATTACTCAGAGGTACGGTGTGTAAGTCCTAAACAGTTACCAACCGTACCTCTGGAAATCAAATTAATCCAGAGGTACGGTTGGTAACTGCCTTTTAATTACCAACCGTATGAAGGTTCGGTTGGGAACTAATTCTTAAACACCAACCGTACTAGGTGCAGTAAATACCGCCATGCATAGGATGATCAGTTACGGTTGGTATCGAAAATTCTCAACCAACCGTAACTGGTATTTTCCCCAAAATTGAAGAACATACGGTTGGTAACTGATACTTTTGCAACCGTAACCACTAGGTACGGTTGGTAATGAGCTCAATTCCAACCGTATGTTCTTCTGAAAATTTTAAAAGTTTGATATTTTTACGTGCTTTAGAGAATTTTGAGCAACAAAAAACTAATGGGAACTAGTTTAGAAGTATACCTGGTCATTTTCAGTGCTTGGTTCTCCACTTTGTTGGCTAATTTCTTCAATTGGTTGAGATTGACCATCACTTTGGGTTAAAACTTCTACACCATCTAACAAATACTCCATATCAGGATCTCCATCAAGAGGTATGTAGTACTTGTTTTGTCTATCATATAGAGATTCACCCACCTCAAAGTTGCCACTGAAATCACTCACTTTGGTTGAGTGAATCAAAATCTAGGGTTTCACAAATATCACATAAGTTTTTTTTCTCTCCTCTAAACTTTTTTTTTAATTTTCATAAATAAACTTGATTATCAATCACTAATCTTGATTATAAAACACTAAACTTGATTATCAATCACTAATCTTGATTATTAACAATAAGGGTTAATTGGTCATTTTCATAATTTATTTGATAAGGGGCACTTGAATTACCACCTAATGACCCTTTTTGTCTTACTATTCCTTTCCGCCCCTCTACCGTTCCTTGACGCCCCTATACCAAGGTTGAAAAACAGAAGAAAGAGTTCTAGCAGAGCAACACCAATAGAAAATCCTGCAGCTAAAGGTGATTCACCACCTTCATTAGATGCTTACGTGTTCAAGTTTCTTAATCAACGGTAAATTTTCTACAATCTCGTCAGATTTCAGTTTTGACTCTCTATTGAACTCTAATTAGGGTTTTGATGTCTACCTTTTGTTCACATCTTCTGTCGATTTCTTCCATAGGGATTTGATTTCTAATTAGTGTTTTGATTTTTAATTAAGATACGTATTTCTAATAGGGTTTTTATTTCTAATTAGGATACCGATTTCTAATAAAGGTTTTAATATCATCCTAATGGTTACGTTTTGATTTCATCCTCAGGGTTCATCTTTTGAATTAGTTTTACTGATTTTGTGTTTTTTTTTAATTCAGGCACAAAAGAAGGAGAAGCTCCGCGACCTCTTCAAAGCCAGCTAAATCTGGTGGTGGGTTTCATTCACTGTTCCTCCTCAAATACTATTAACACTCAAGGTTTGTTCTGCTTTTACCTTATCATATTACACATTTGTGGCAATTGGTTTATTATGTCTAAAATTTATTCTTCATGTGCCTTAAACATGCTTTTCTTTGTAGAGTTAATCAAACACTCAACTGATAGCAAACTGGCCAGATGGCTTCAAAGTCGGTATGGGTACTGGTCCTCTTGTATATTCATATACAAGCTTTATATTTCAATTTGGGCAGATGAACTGTGTGAGCTTATGAGGAATGGTGTTTGGTGTATTCCTGTGTTAGTGAGAATTTTTTCTGACTCCCTTATATTTCCTGCATTTTATGGTGGGATGATGTTATGATCTAGAGTGGCACCCTGAAGAATACTCTTTCTGTTGCTGGGGCCGCTGAGAGAATAAGTGATAAGGTGAGATATTAAATTGGGACTCTTAAGTCTGGAAGTCCTTCATTCATCCAAGTATAAAAATTAATTTGTGGAAATTGCAGTGTGGAGCTTATGTAAATGCTGAAACATTGGTATCCAAGGGTTTTAACATGGAGAAGAATTGGTCGCAACACCTAACAAAATATTTCGGCTGTTACATCAGGTAATTTTTGTCTTGTGAGCCTTGTTAGTTTTCTACGTTGTATCACGACGATATTTTGATGTTGGGCCCCAGCTCCGGATAACAATTGAACATATCAATATTATTCATTCTGTGTAGATTTATTAATCGGACAATTTGTTAGTGCATATCATAGACCCTAGGTTCTATCACCTGTCTCAGCTCCAGAACTGGCTTTAAGATTTACCTGCAATGCGCAATAGGTATATCATAGTTTTTAAACTATCATCATCATTTTTAGGAAAGAGCAAACCATTAGAGATGCTCATGTCTGTTTCTACTGTTTTCTTTTTATCCTGCAGGCTAGTCTGATCTTGAAGTATTCATAATATTTGAAGTATTCTTTTTATGTGCGTTTACTCGAAATGCTAGTTTTTTTAGTTAGACAATTCTGTTCGAATTGGCAACTGTATAATGGCAATTGATATGTGTTGTATGAACTCTTATTTAATTATGTTTGTTTCAGTTTTTTATTAAACTTGTATCTCACCTGCTCTCATTTCTTTGCAGCCGAAGAGAAGCCAGGTACTTCTGTTCTATTAGCTTAAAGATGAAGATCGATAAAATTTGTAAGCAACACAAAGTTATATTAGCTTGATTTTTGTCTAATTATATATCCTAATTTCATCGACCTGTAAACTAACATGTAGTTATTGTATAAGATATATAAGATGACTCAGATCCAACAACAAAGCATCAGAAGGAAAGAAAAGATATGAAGTTGATATTTTCAACGAGAAGATATATTATGCCTTCTGGAGATCTGGTCCAAAGCCAAGCAAATGGAATCCCGAAGATGCCAAATGGACCTGGCTGAATAGCTTTGAAGACAACTGATGATGACTACTTGAGCGACACTTCTTTAATATCTGTGAAGACGTGCATATTTAACAATAGTTATGATGACAGTCGAGATGGTACAAGCATAGCAGGTAGTAGTAGCAGTAATTACTGTTGTATGGAATATGTAAATAGTGTTTCATGTTTCGGTCTAATTTTTTATTTTGAAATGATTCTCGGTATCTATTATGATTCTATTGAATGAATTTTTGTTAGTATTTTCCTTTGTCATTAATAAAAAGCTTGTAGTGGGTAATAATTTTGTCTTTGAAATTCTTTTCTAAGGCAAACAAAGAGTAGTTTGGGACCAAAAAAACCTCTTTAATGAAGAAGAAAGTCGTCCAAATTGGGCGAGTAAACCCATTTATTTGGTAAATTAACGAGACGTAGTAGGACGTACTATCGACTAAATCCTGACCGTCGACTAAATCTCAGACTATATTTGGTCTGGGACCAAGACTAAACCCAGATATAGTCGAGCGGTCGTATAGTTCACGCCCCACCACCAGGCGGGTATATAACCTACGCCCCACACAAGGCGTACGTAAAGTCCACGCCCCATACCAGGCGTGTTTTATACCTCCGCCCCATTTTATTTATTTTTATTTTGTATGGGGCGGGCATTATACCTCCGCCCCATTATTTTATTTTTTATTTTTTTAATTTTTGGAATCTCCCCGACACCAGACGGACGTATAGTTCACTCCCCACACCAGGCGAACATATAGTGTACTGGTAGGCTTGGGATAAGTGTATAAAATAAGAGAAATGAGGAATCCTACTTGTTATACCGCAAGTGCACGGCGTCTATTGAAGTTTGTGCAAGTACGGGTCGATCCACAGAGACTTGGGTGTGTAGTGTGAAGTTCTCTAAGCTATTTCTCTAAGTTTGTAAACAACAGTAACAAGGCAGTGAACAAAGAGGAAAATGAGTGATAGTTACAATGGCAGTGAGCCAAAGGCAGTGAGAAAGACGTTTACAGCTAAAGATAGTGAAACAGTGACAGTAGAGAAATTGACTTAAACAGTGACAAAGAAGAGCACTAGGGTCTTGAATCCACCTCCCAACCTAAGCTACTGATTTCATTTCTAGATGTGTTCTTATCCCTTTTCAGTGGACATTGATAAAGGTTCAAGTCTACCAAAGTATCCAGGGTAATCTCAATTTGGATAGTTCAAAGTCAACTAAAGTATCAATCTCTAGCATTAGTTGTCTGATTAAAGCACAACTAATCACAGATCAAATTGAGCAGTGGAACATGAGTTGAAGCATACACACACACAGAGTTGTTCTAACTACCTAGGTTGCATGACAAACAAGGTGAAAGCAATATGTGTGGCACAAGGATTAAACCATTCATATATCACTTAAGCATAACAAGAACATCATTTAAAACATCCATCAACTAGCCATAGACTGAGGGTTTCATCTAAACCTTAGTTAGCGATAAATTAAAACATGATGAATATGTGAAAATAAAAGTGAATTTGAAAGTGAAACAAAAACAGAACATGAAAAATAGAGGAACTGGCTAGTCCAGTCCTCTTGGTGGTGCACTGGCTAGTCCAGGCATACCTTACAACATTCACACACCCCTCTATTTATAACCAGAAACCCAATTATGGTTCATACAGAGAAAATCCCCAAATCCCCAAATTACAGTAAAATTAGGGCTAGAAATTTCTCACCAAATTCTCTGATAACTGCTCCATCACGTCGACCCATCCTTCATCTGCCTCTCATGGTCCATCTCCATGCTTCAATTGCGTCTCTAGCCTCACCTATTTTATCAATTTCTCACCTAGGGTTTCAGGGAGAGGTGAGGTGAGAAATCGACGAAATAGGTGGCTAGAGAAATAGGGGAAAGGTGGGTTTTGTGTGTTAGAGTGGTAGGGTGATGATGGTGGCTGTTGTGGTGGTTGAGGCAGTGGAGTTGGCGGAGTTGGTGGTGAAGGCGATGGTGGAGTTGGTTCTGCAGAGGGAGAAGAGAAGAGATGGAGTCGATGGAATGAGGAGAGGGGCGTGTTTGGTTGGGTAGGAATAGGGTTAGGTACTAGGGTGTTTGTCGGAGGCATCTGAGTTTGATGTTTCGCGAAGCTCGGGTGATAGATGATAACTTCCAAAACGGATCTAACGGTAAGATGGGAGCAGAATTGTAGCGACCGTTGGATGCAAAACATATCAAAACTAACGACGAAGATTAGAGTTAGGTGTTGTGGTGTAAAGCGGTTGTATCAAAATTTGATGAACATCAATGAAGCGACCGTAGGATGCTGAGATGATCCAATCTGACGGCGAGAACCGAGACGGGCTTGGGTTGAGATATTGGTTAGAGTTAGTGCTTGGGACCTGGACAATTCTGAGCCCACTTATTCTTTAAGAACAATTCTTCCTCTTCAAGTCCATTTCTACCCTTTTGGTCTTGTGCACAACATTCTTCGCGGCTTCCTTGTGTGATTCCTCTCGGCTTTTCACCACTTTTCTGCTCTTTTTCGCTCTGTGACTCATCTGAGCTTTATTTGGGACCTAAAAATAAAAAATTAAACCGTTTTAAGTATTTATTCTTGAGGAGAGTAAAATACAGAATATGGGATAATATCCAAATTTAAAGCACAAAAGATGAGTAAATTGGCAAGAAAAAGATATGGAAATATGCACTTTTTAGCACTCATCATGTACGCTCCACCAAATTTAATCTTCCACCCGTAGCGTCACACACCAGACTAAACCCAAATTTTGGTCTTTTTTTTCCTCTTTGGTCTTTGGTTATACTCGCACCACTGCAGTTGCCCTAAGAAATTTGTTTTCTAGGGCAAAAATAACGGTCATTAATTAAGATATTTGGAGGCAATTTTTTTTAACTTTTGAGGGGAAGTATTTGTCTTTGAACAAAACATTTAGACAACAAAATAAATCTTTGGTAGCGGAGGAGTTTTGTCTCCGAAAATTCTTTCTAAGGCAAGAAATTTGGTCACCAATGAAATATTTGGAGACGAACAAGTTATTCTTCAAAATTTGGTATTTAGAGGCTATTGATTTGGTCCCTGATTAAATAAATAGAGACGAATTTTTTTATTTCAGATAATTACTATCAAAGACAAAGTAAATTTTCATCAAACCTTAGTCTTTGAGACAACTTTTTCGGTCTTAATAATTATTATTAAAGACAAGTTAAATTGACACAAAATTTTCGTTTTTGAGACAATTTTATTGGCCTTAAATAATTATCATTAAAGACAAATTAGTTTTTCCTGGAATTTACATTTTTGCGACAAAAATCTTGCTCGCAAAAATATGCCTTTTGGTAGCGAATGTTTTCGTCTTTAAAATAACTTTCACAGACAATTTTATTATTTTGTGAAAGAAACATTTGTTGACAATAAATTTTTAGTTGTTAATTAATTTTTCTCGAGACTGATCGTAATTTTGTCGTTGTATACTTTCCCATACGGGGTATTTGAGACAACTCCGTGACAAAGAAAAATCCATCCCAAAAAATATTTTGAGACAAAAAAAAGGGATTTCCTGACAATATTTTTTGACACTAAATCCCCATTTTCTTGTAGTAAAAGATGTCGACCATTATGAGAATAAAGTGAAAAGGAAGAAGGAACGAAAAATAAAGGCATTGGATCTAAAGAAAGATGACGAATTACGCGTATACCTGGAAAAAGCTAAAGAGGGATGGGAAATACCTAGCGAGGTACCGGAAAAGTAAGGAGAACCTGCAAAGCCTGTAAAATAGCGAACCCCAATGGGAGAGCCTATTTTAAATTTCTCTACAGTTGAACCAAACGAAAGACATAAACCTGGGAACGGAAGAAGAACCGAAAATCATAAAGATTGGGACGAAGATGGATAAGGAAGAAGAAAGGAGGTTTGTGAAGCTACTGGCCGAATATGGATACATATTTGCGTGGAGTATGGAAGAAATTCCAGGCATTGACCCGAGAGTCGCGTGTCACAGACTAAAGTTGGAACCAGCAGTCAAGCCAGTAAGGTAGTGAATAAAAAAGATTGCAACAACTTATCGTGAGAAAATTGACAAAGAACTTCAAAAGATGATGGAGGAAGGCATCATAAAGCCGGCGAAATATCCAGATTGGATTGCGAATATGGTAATCGTACCAAAGAAGAACAATGGCGTAAGAATTTGTATTGATTTTAGTGACATGAATACCGCATGTCCCAAGGATATTTTCCCTTTGCCAAATATCCCACAGATGGTGGAGGGATCGTCTGGGTACAAAAGGTTATCATCCATGGATGGGTATTGTGGTTATAATCAAATACCTTTGGCCGAGGAAGATCAAGAGCACACAACGTTCTTCGCTCCTAGAGGGCTGTACTGTTACGCGAGAATGCCGTTTGGATTGAAAAATGCAGGAGCCACGTACCAACGGATGGTGGAAAAGATATTTGCAAAATGGGTGCACACAACGCTGGAGGTCTATGTGGATGATATGCTGGTCAAAACTAAGGACTCGAGAGATCATGTGGAAGACTTGAAAGAAATATTTGAACAACTGAGAAAGTATAAAATGAAGGTCAACCCGTTGAAGTGCGTTTTCGGAGTTGAATCGGCGAAGTTCTTGGGCCATATAGTTTCACGCAATGGCATAGAGGTGGATCCTGGAAGGTACATGCCATACTAGAAATGCCATCACCCGCTACCATAAAAGACGTGCAAAAGTTAAATGGGCAACTTGCGGCGTTGGGAAGATTCATCTCGCGGTCATCTGATAAGTGCAAGAACTTTTTTGATATTATGAAGAAGGGTGTGAAGTTTGCATTGACACAAGAATGCGAGGAAGCCGTGAAAGGGATAAAGGAATACCTTATCAGGTTGTCAATTCTGCAAAAACCGGAACCAAGAGAGGAGTTGTTACTCTGTCTGGCAGCAACGCCTAACTCTTTTAGTGCGGTCCTACTCCGGGACGACGGAGGGGTAGAAAAGCCCATATTTTACGTCAGTATAACCCTCAACTCGGCAGAGAGAAATTACCCTAACATCGAAAAATTGATACTTGCGTTATTTTACGCATCGACAAAAGCTACAGACTTATTTCCAGACCTAGAAAATTAATGTCCTCACTAGAGTGCCCATAGAATCAGTTTCAAGCATTCCAAAAGGGTGGGGAGAGCAGAAAGGTGGAATACTCAAATAAATCACTACGGATTAAAGTATGAAGGACAGACTTCCACGAAGTCACATATAGTAGCGGAGTTCCTCGCCGAATTTTCTTCGGAAGAGGATGAAAGGTTAGAAGACATGATGGAGATAGACGAAAGCCGGCCTGACCCAAGGGATCTATTGAAACAGAGTCATCCCATAAGTTGGGAAATATTAGTTGATGGAGCATCTAATAGCTGCGGAGGAGGCGTGGGATAAGTGTTCACTTCACCTACAGGTGACCGTATAGGGTTCTGCTTTCGGTTGGAATATAAAGCAACAAATAACGAGACCGAGTAAGAGTAAGAGGCAGTAGTGCAGGATCTGAGGATTGCGGTAGAAATGCAGTTGGACGAGATACGAATTACTAGTGATTCACAACTAGTAGTACGACAGATTGAAGGCGTATGCAATACAGTCGATCCAATTATGAAGAAGTATCAACAGCTCGTGCAAGAGTATTCGGCGAAGATACGTAGTATAATATGGAGGAACATAAATAGGGATAACAACCGAGATGAAGATGTATTATCTTTCATAGCATCCATGATTGAGAATCCAAAACTCAGGCATATTGTGATTGAGCGGCTGATGCAACCATCAGTAAGTAATGAAGAAAGAGAGATTTAGGTAATGATGGTGGAAGAAGGGAAATCATCCATGAGCGATGAGGACAGGAGAGTATCAATCTACATCTACTTAACGAAATGAGACTTTCCACGAGATAGACAAGAGGCAAACAAAATCAGAAGTAAATCCACGAACTATAAAGTACGAGAAGGGATCCTCTATAGGAGATCATTTTTGGGCCCATTGATGAGATGTTTATCGCGAGAGGAATGGATTGAAATCATGAAGTCAATTCATTATGGGACGCTGGGAACCACAGTGGAACAAGATCATTGGCTTACAGGGCTACTTTTGGTCGTACATGCACAAAGATTCAAATGACATTTCCGTAAGGTGTGAAGCGTGTAAAAGATTTGGGAAAAGGATACATGCATCAGCTACAAGTCTGAACTCGGTATTTAGCGTGTGGACGTTCGCTATGTGGGGGATAGATATTTTCGGACCCTTTGTCACGGGAACAAAGCAAAGAAGGTACTTGATAGTAGCAACATATTATTTCACAAAATGGGTGGAGGCGAAGGTTGTACAGCATACGCGAGATGGATATATATACGATTTTATCCCTGAAAACATTATTTGCAGATTTGAAATACCTGTATTGATCGTTTCAGTCAACGTGAAGCAGTTTGAAGGGGAGAACGTGAGAATGTTATTCAATGCATTTAGTATTCAATCCGGGAAATCTTCTCCATTATACCCCCAGAGTAACGGGTAAGCGGAAGCTACAAATAAAACAGTAGCATCCACGTTAAAAAAGAAGTTAGAGGGTCATCATAAGGGATGGTGTGAACATATCCCAAATGTACTGTGGTCGTTTAGAACCACCAGGCGAGAGGTAACAGGAGTGTCTCCTTTCTGCTTAACATATGGAGCAGAGGCGGTATTACTAACGGAAGCCATCATACCAACAACGAGGAGAGAAGCATGGGAAAAGGGCTGAACACGGATTTAATCCTCTAAATTATCTCGAAGAGAATAGATAAATCACGTTGCAGCATATGACGAACTATCACGAATGGTTATCTAGAGAATACAACAAAAGGGTGAAACCGATAAGTTTCGTCCCAGGAGAACTAGTGTTGCGAGAAATATACCCTACCAGCGAGGACCAGGAGGAAATCTAGAACCCACTTGGGAAGGAACATACATAGTAAAGAGGGTAGTTGGAAACGGGGCGTACGAATTGGCGGGATGTGAAGGGAAGGACACAGACGAAGAAGAAAGGACAATTTACGGCGAGATAGAACGACCCGACAGAAGGCTAGATCATCCTTGGAACCCAGTGTACATCAAGAAATATTATCCGTAAATTGTAAGAAGTGAAAAAGGTTTATCAATGAAATGTCTTTGCAGTATCTACCTATGAATATTTTTATTTAAATGAACGAAATAAAACCTCGTATTAGGAGGCAGATAAGATTTACAAAGTAAACAGTTTCTAGGGAAACTCAAAACCTTCGCCTAGGAAATCTGGGAATCCACGGCATGCACCCTAGTTCGCATGAAAGTGCAAGAGGAAAAGACCTAACGCATGTCGTGGGCAACTCTCAGGCAGAAAGTTAGGGGAAATGGTAAGTCAAATCCGCTGAGGGTCCTTTTTATGATGGCCTTCGGTAAGGGGTGCAGAAATATGACCAAGCCGCCGACGTATTCGGTTGAGCTGCGGGTGCCTGGGACGTCTGGAGCGTTCCCGGCCATGTCCGTCTGGCAAGTCTTGGCTACGATGCACTTGATCCCAAAGAAACCTCACTTAGGGTGTGATTTCGTAACTCTGAGCCTCATCGGCGAAGGGGATAAGAGGTCACGAAAACAACTGAATGTCGTAATAACCGGATGGGAGGAGACCAACATGCATGTTAGGGTTAACCTCCTTGAAGGGGCATTCAGGGGGAACATAAAGGGATGGCACCCTCCAGATTAGGGAGTTGTGTGACCAAAAAGAACGGCAATGTCATGGGGATGCTATTCATGGGAATACTTAGGCCCGTCATATTGTCGCAAAGAAGAAATTTGACCAAGGAGTTAAGGCGAGGTTGATGGATTGTTATTCGCAAGGGTAACAAGCGTTTGAGACTTCGCCGAAGTAGTACCCTTAATGACAGGGTGAGGCGCAATAAGACCCTAACTAGGAGGCGCGTTAAGAACTCATAAGCAAGCGAACGAAATGGCAAAAAATAAGCATCCTCATAACATACAAGAGGCAAAGTTAGGAAGGGCATAATCCGCGTAATCTCGTCTATTATCGGATAATGCACAATAAAAACAAGAGGCAAGTATATACTTTTATATTTTGTGTTCTCCTTGGCATTATCCTCACGAGATCACGAAGCGCTAAAGGCAAAACCTAGATCCATGAGATAAGGCAGCCAAGAAGGGGGCAAGAGGCAAAGGATCAAAGACAAATGCATATAATCAGAGCACAAGTATATACTTGACAAGAAAAGACTAATCTCGTAGACAAAATAAAAAAAATACATTTAGGATTGAAGTTTATATACATAAGAGATGGAAAAAACGAAGAGTACAGGACTATGTTTCCTAATCATCATCAGCTTCATCATGTCCGTCAGATTCTGCAGCTGCATCGGATTTTGTACCCTCGTCGTAAGAAGGATGCGGTTCATTAGGCATCAGTTCAGGTTCATCGTCAGAAAAAACTTCAAGCTCCAAAGAAACACGGGGAATATTCGCAGAGTCACAGACCTCATTGACAACCCTGACCTTCTCATCCATTTCGGCGAAGCTTCTTTGCAACTAAAGTGGCGTCTTTTATCATTTGGTCAAGATCTTCGTTTAGACCACGAACATCTTCTTGAAGGTGATAGACTTTATCTTTAAGCTTTTGTTCAGATTCGAAGACAAAAAAGTTGAATACACAGGCTATCCGGCGGAACGAAAAGAAATCAAACAATTAAAGAAAGAAAAGCGTACGAGGAAGCGCAGAGGAGGCCTTCCTTTCTTCGGCGAGCTGTGACTCCAACTGCAGGATGCGAGCGTTCTTTTGGGAAATATGGTTCCGACTCTCGAGGAGCTCCACAAGATGGGCCATGTTGTGATTATAACCCTGAGAATCAAAAACAACTACAAGATAAACAAGGTAGCAATAATTAAATAAAGAGAAAAGAATCAAGTTAATGGTCAAGCTCACCAGATTCATTAAAGAAAAATGTTGTTGTATGGAGAGATTCAAAGAAGTGTTCAAGATAAAATCCTGGTCAGCATTTAAGAAAGTGTCAGAGTTAAAGGAAGCCTGGGATTTTGTAGCTTCGGATATCGCAGATGGAATTGAACGAAGCACCACGAAGATGTCTCGTAGAAATTTCATATCAGGAAGATATGCGGGATCCTTAGATTTGTCCGGATGAACCTGTGCGGATGAAGAAGGCTGGGTGGAAACTATAAATTGAATCCCCACTCTTCAACAATAATGGTGAAACAGTACAATAACAAGAGAAATTGAACCTTTTCTTCATCTACTCTATCTCCTCCAGAAAACCAGAGGAACGGAAAACCTCATTTTCTGATGAACTGTGTTCATCATTAAATAAACTCCATACTCAACCTCCTCATGACCTCTCATCTCTCTAGAAACCCAAACTTTTCCCTAATAATCGTTCAATTCACCAGATCTATTCAAGGTCGTCAATTAATCAATAACTTGTGTTGTTTTTTAACCATTTGAAGAAGTTAAAAAAGAGCACAAAATGAAAACCCTAACTGGTGTTGGATTTCTTTTCGTGGTATGGGTAATTCTCAGTATTTCATCTACAAACAGCTAATTTCAGGGTAAGAAACACATAATGGAAATCCTAATTTTCCAAAAAAAAATTTGAAGCACGTTAATTTTGAAGCACGTTAACTGATTTGTAAATTGATTTTGTTAATTTTTCCGCTGAAGCACATCGGTATGGACATGTGGGATGTGGCTCTGGAGAGAAGGGACAAAAATTTTGCTCGAGAAATTGTATACTGAGAAGATCTATGTCAGATTTGTTTTTTCCCCAATTAATTGATAGTGTTTTCCCAATTTGATTTCTCTTGATGGATTTATTCTTATTTTTACTTGAGCATCAACAAGTGAAGTTAGAGTTTTGAGTTTTATTTTGTTTACTAATTTGAATTGAAGAATCTTGGTTTATTTTTCAGGGGTTTGGAACGGGGTGCTGGTTACTACACTGGATATTTAAACAATGGGAGGATACATAAGCTTCATTATTTGTGTTTCCAATAGATTTCCACAAATAATGAAGCTTATATATCACTTTCAGTTCTCATCAGTTCTGTTTGTAGCTTATTGTGGTGATGCGGTGGTGGTACTAGATATGGTGGTGGCAGAATATCTCCAGAGATTGCTTTGCAAGTGCACTTGGAGCTTATTATACTAAGGATGAAGATTATGAAGTAACTGTACAGTTGGTGGTAAAAGCTGGCTATCCAAATGCCGAGGAGCTGGCACTCAATGACTAGTTTCGCGTAAGACATACCCTTGAGATTATCATGGTTAGTTTCTTTTTTTTTGGTGCTCGAGTTGTGAATTATTGCAGGTTATTAGTCTTGTCAGTGCACAAAATGCATCTCTTCATCCTGATGATGTATTATTACTAGATATCAGACTTGATTGCTTTATATCATGCATAGGCGAAATTCAGTAAGGATCTTGATGGAAAGATTACACTTTCTTCAAAGTGGATTATGTCTTAGGACACATTTGTTATAGCTTATGCTTAAGCATCACATTTTTTATAAGCGTTTTTTGTTTTGCCATCTGTTGTGAATTGTAGAGTGTTTGAACAACTTGGGTTTCTGGTTCAAATTTATCTCATGCTTTGTGGACCTTAGTTTATCCTGACCTTAGTGCTCGTATCTAGCAGTCACATTATAAGTTGGGCAATCATGGGGTTTTAGGGAAGTATGGATGATGAAGTTAGGCTACCCCTGCATCAATGAAAAGGTGGCTCACATCATTAAATTTCCTTAAAATGAAACACTTTAAGATTTTCTTGTGGACAAATGTGATTCTGGATGTTAATCGATACCGTGGATTGAACCTGATTTTTTTTCCCTTTTTTTCCTGGCAACACTTATCTGATCTATTTTTCTGAATAAGAAATAAAATATCTTATTTTCCCATCTTTTGCCTATTCCTTGAAAGCTGACGCCTTGTTTATCTTGTAGGTTTGAAGTGGGTGATTATGATTGGTTGAGTTTGCTCCTTGCTTGAGGCAGAAGACATACAAGGAAATTAAAGAGTATGTATTTTTGGACTGGCATAATAATTGAAACAGTTTTTAGGAAGATTGTAACAAGAACATGAGTCCGTTAGTTCTGTATTGAAGTTCTATATGAAATAGGTGTGACATTTTGATTAGAATGCTAGCAATTGCCGACAAAGATGAGTACCAGTAGGTCCACCAGCTCCAGCTGTCACTATGAAACTTATTCTTTTGATTTTCTATGGTGTGACATGTCCGTAGTCCTGATAGCTTTTGTCATTGTGAAGTACTGCGTGCAACCTTAGTGATTGATATACAAGTGGATAGTACAAGCAATTGATTTGTAGATCGAATGGGGATTTCATTTCTCTTTTGCATATCTACTGTTTTCATACTTTTTTTTTATATTCCAGAATCTAGTCACACCTATCTGTTTGGTATGATATGGCATATATCATATTTTTAATTCATATACATCTGAAGTCCTTCGCATTTCTACTGTTTTTATACTTTTTTTTTATATTCCAGAATCTAATCACACCTATCTGTTTTGCATGATATGACACATATTACATTTGTATGCCTTAAGATGATCATATTATTTTAACTTATGTTGTTGAATTTAACTGTTGATTGCAGATGAGATGAAGAACTTTTTTGCTTGCATATGTCGACATGAAATCCTTAACTCTGAAAATGTTGACAACCCTAGCAATGTCATGGAGCTTAGGTTTTGGTCTTTTTACAAAGATAAACATCAGCAAGGACTGGTAATTGCTTACAACTTTTCGTTGTGTTTTTGTAGGATTTCTTTTTCATAATTTAACTAGGTCTCCTACCGTCTCCTATCTCATGATATTTCTATGTTAGTTGAGAAGCTCCATAGTTTTGATAATTTATGTATATCTGATCATGGGTGGTTGGGACATCTGGATGCTCATCATTTCTTATTACTATTGGCATGAGCATGTGAATCATGTAACTGAGTTTTATCAACTCAATGTTTTGCAGGCTGCAAGAGAAACTGGTGCACTTGAAGAAGCGAAGGATAATGTTGAAAAACAAGTGGAGGCTCTTACATGGCATTTGCAGTTGATAGCTCTTGGCATGTTCAAGGTGTTGCGTGTAAAATGTTACTATTAAACCATGGAGTATTTTAGAAAAAAATTGTTGAAACTCAGAACGTCGTCCTTAGCAACAATCTGAAAATAGAAGATTCATATTACCATACGCGGTGTTATACTTTTTAGGTCAAGTTGCCTTGGTAGTTTTGTCTGAAAAAGATTCAGATTTGGATCATGAGTGATTCTGGTTTTTTTAATTTGTACAACAGATTCTGTTTTTAATAAAATGCTAATTCAATCTTTTGTTTGTCATATTTGAGTTTAGTTTCATATTTATAGATGGTTCCAGTCGATTCAGCTGAATCAGTTTTTAATTCAGCTGAATTAATTTCATTTTTTTTTTTGTAAAATATAATCCAGCAAAACGGCTGCTTTTATCAGTTATGAAGGCTGCCAATTATAGTCGTTATTTGAAAAATTTAAAGAATCTCAGAAACAGTCAGTTTGGGAAATAAGACTACAAAGTTGGAGCTCCCGGAAACAGTCCTTTTTCAACGTTTTAAGTGTGTTTCTGGCGGACTGTTTTATTTCAATTTCCACTATTGAGAAACGAAGCTGGATAGAAGTGGAAGAAACTTTTGAACGGTCACGCTTCCTTGTATTTGCAGCAGGACCCGTTGCATCTTGAGATTCTCCCTTCTGCGAAACAAAGGATTAGAAGTTTGCATAAGAAAATAAGAAATGTAATTCACAAGACGCAGACCTGTGCGGGAGGCGGCTTCTTGGAACGATCCTTTATCATACCAGGAGGAGGGAAAGAATACTAAGGCAAAAAACAAGGGTGTTAAGAGGGGCGTAGGGACAATAGAGGGAAAATCGAGGAAAAGGAAAAACTTACCGGTGAATTAGCCCTATGCCAGTTTCCTTCGGAATCGATGTACGTAATGGATGTCCGCTTTTCTACAGGATTGAACGGTATAAAATGAACCAGTGTGATGTTTCCGTGTGCCTGAAGCAAGAAATGAAAACACAAAACTTCCTTAGCTAGCAGGGGAAAAAATATTCCAGTTTGTCTTAGATTTTGTTTCTATTCCTCACCTCCTTTGGGTCAGCGACCATGTTAATAATGGCCGTGTCGATGGCGTCTCGATTTTCAAGCCTTAAGGCTCTAGCTGCAAGCAGCACAACAGTGTGTCGGTCTATATTTTTGCTAAAAACCTACAAAGGATGCATGTCATGGAAACATGATTTGACAAGAACATCTCCAAGTTTCTGACAAAAATTTGTTATCTAGCCCATGTGTACCAAAAAAAGGCTTCGATCGACAGTGAGGCGACTCAGGGTTCCAGTTTTATCACTGCAGAGGATATCCATTCCAGCCATTTCTTCTACCACAGTCGTCTGTTTTGTAATAGCATCCTTGATATACAACAAATGGAGATGAACAACATTACACACAATCGGGGAATCCCTTAAAACAATTTACTTGAAGTTATGTACCTGCTGTTACAGGCAATGAGAGCCAATTGCAAGCGTAACGGATAAAACTGTGGGCACAGCTATGGGTATTCCTACAATTAACAGAACAAGAAGGGAAAAATAACGATGATCTCAAGGATCATTCCCACGGCTATCGAACAAATGCAGCATTTTTCAATGGAAGTAAGAGACTGCATGGAAAACAGTTCTCAAATTAAACTCCATTCACTTGACTTCAGAGATTTTGGACTTTTAATGGATAATAGAGACGTCGGTACCTTCTGGAAATGGCCAACAACATCAGTTGAGTCAATTTTTAGAGGGTCTCCTTCAATTTTAGCAGAACAACGATCCTAACTTTCACAAGCATAACAGTTGAGTAGTATACCTAAGAATTATGAAAAGACTTTTCATAAAATGGCCGTTGTAGGGATAAACAAGAAAATGATTTCTCAATGAAAGAGAAGCTGCCTGTTACTGGAGTAGAGAGGAAAGAATCCACGTGCCACTAGAAGTAGTTAATGATTTGCATGCTTTTAGGATTATACAAAGACTAATGATATATATATATCAATACGATTTCATAGCTAGAGGATGCCAGTATACATACATAAAACAAAATTCATGGTTCATATTTCGAAGGGAAATTGAACAAACTTCAACCTAGAAGGAGTAACTGTACGCGTACGGTGGAATTGTGGTAAATTACCTCAAGAATTCGGTTAAGAGTTACCGACAGCTCCTCAGAACCTGCTTAATTTTATCCCGTACTCAGTACTGATTGATGTGATTTGTCTCTCATTAAGATTGGCAACAATTTTTGGATCAAATCCTGAAAATGCATCCCTGAAAAAGCATATTTTTTCTTTTAGCACCAATCTGTACATAAAACCAAAGAGGTAGATGATAAAATTTTAGAAGAATAAATCAAACAACATAAACATAGTTGGCTTTTAAAGGAAAAGTACAAAACTATAAATACCCACCAGATCAAAGGAAATCAAATGTTAGCATCCAAAGATATACTCCCAGAGATGGCAGATCATAGAAAATTATGTTGAAAATCATACTATGCAGATTTAAGGAGGGCATATAACAAAGTTCTTGATAGAAAAACATCCCTGCCTTGTTAAGACCAGGTCCAAGAAGACGGGGAATCTGCTTGATAACAGCTTCTGAGGATAGAAAAACATGGAACTTCTTGTTCTTGCAAGCTTCTTGACCAACTTCTTGTTCTTGTTAAGCTTCTTAACACCTTCAACATCCATGTACTCAAGACTGATCTTCTGAGTCTGTAATCAAAAGTAACAAAGTATTATTACAAGGGACAGAATCTTACCAATGCGACCCTAGTAACTAGAGAATTTGAGAACTCGAGCAAATAATTGACATAATAAAATTATGAAGATGTAACCATCATAGCGGCCAACCTGGAGGCGGCACTGCCATTGCGGAGTTGTAACTGCAGCAAACAAATCAGACTATTAATAAGATATGTTTCACAGCTATTTAAAATAATCAGCAAAGATGGAAATGGAGTAAATGTGTTTCACTGTAACGGAGGTTCTTGTTTGCTTTTGCACGAGCACAAATGCTACATCAGCCATTCACGGACCACTAGTATGAAGTTCATGAACACTTATAACAAAAGCCTTGAGAATAATAATTAAGTAATTGGCTTCTCCAGTCCTATGGGAATTCTGAGTACATATTATTACAAACATAAAAGAGTTTCTAATTAGCTGCTAATTAAGTGAAAAAGATCCTAGAAGAACAACCATTTCTAAGCAAACATATAAATATTGCCGTGACCTTATCCAGTGCAGATGATGTGAAGGAATGTAATAACTATTGGAAAAAGTTTTTCCAGCCATTTTCCCAATACTCAAGCTAACAGAGCATTAAAAGACTATCATGATTTAGACTACCCATTTGTGCATTCAGGAGGGTCCCAAAGAATAACTCTTCACGACCAGCAAAAGAAACACATATTAGAAGAGAGAAGAGAGACATGAATAACATGCAAAAGGGTGTTAAGGATGTATACATAGGCTGCATTGCACCAAATGCAACCGTGGAGGATACCCAATACCAGCTGGACCTGGCACCATACCACCACCATAATTGGAATGTGGAGTTTCCACTTTAACTAACTTTGACGGGACATCTGATTAATACAGAGCAATGAATTTCTGAGATGTCAATTTATATAAGACCCTAAATCAGTTTCTAGAGAGACTCCCCCCCAAGGTATGAGTGATTGAACACTCAAAGATTGATGTCCCTTTCAGGGTCTATGAACATGTAACGGAGCTGTTATTATTCGTATTAGACACATTATATATCATTCCCATGTGAAAAATAAAAGCCTTAAAGACCACCCCTCAAGGCGAGGACCAAATGAAGAACACAACCCCCCTCGATGTTGTAGTCTTTGGCAGTTTTGTCATCAGCAAGTTGTTTTCCAGCACAGATAAGCCTGCAAACCAATTTCAGAATACCAATGAGACACTAAACTTAGCAATATGGATTCACAGAAGCAACAGATGACGCAGAAGATTAGTTTGAAACGCCTCACACAACATTTTTTACACTCAAAGAAATAAGATAATTAGCTAAACATCCACAGGCTACGAGTTTTCTTTATTCAACTTTCACAACCTAGCCTTCAGCTAACCGGAGGACGCCCTAAGCAGCAGCAGATATTCTTTCATATATAGGGATATTAGAGCACAAGCAAAATCGGTAGTTCTGACCTATAAGCAAAAAAGCTGCATATTTGAAGTAACACGGGGCAATTTTATAAACTATTGCGAGGGAGGGAGCATAGAAACATATAACAAATCAGATATTTATTGAGAAATAAAATACCTCTGCTGAACAGGAGGGATGCCTTCCTTCTCCTCAACACGCTCCTTGATTATATCAATGGTGTCAGTTGGTTCAATATCAATTTCAATTTCTTTACCAGTAAGTGTCTTAACCTTGATCATGGTTCCTCCCCTAAGCCTCAAGATCAAATGAAGGGTTGATCCCATTTGGATGTTGTAATCAGCAAGGGTACGCCCATCTTCCAATTAACTGTTTACCAGCAACAATCAATCTCTGCTGATATGGTTAAGTTACAACCACTTAAGTAATTTTACACTTCATTAGATTCATTAACTTGCACACAGGACAACAATCAAATAGGAACATTAAGAATATAAAACATACAAAATAAATCAAGCAGAGAGATGGAATAACAGTAAATAGCAAAGAACCCTTGTCTCGAAATTTCAGATACTATCTAGTTAGGTCAAAATTAAAAACCCTAATTCTATCAAAAGATTTCAGATGAAAACAAAATTAAGCACAAAGTTTATACCTGATGATAATCCAAAAAATCAGTTAATATCAGACTTGAATGATTTGATTCTTAGATTTCAGGCAAACCTTACTGAAGATAGGGTTTGATTAGATGATGGATTTGTAGATCGAGATTTCTTAATGATGGGTTTTCATTAGATGATGGATTTCTTGTTGAAACCTAAAATCTATTGAAGATGGGGTATACTGCAGATTTGTTGGAGATTGAAGAAGTGAAAAGCTTTTCTGTTCGCTCTCGGCTAAAAGAGAGAAAGCTTTCGATGAAAAAAAAAAATAGAAAAGAAAGAGAGTAATTTTAATTTTGCAAAAAAATTTAAGGAAAAAAATACCGAAAATAATAATAATAAAAAATAGCCTAATAGCCCATAAAAAAATTGTGTATTACAGAAAAACCACACGATGTACTATGGTTGTACACGTTAGAATACGCTGTACCACTAATGAACGATATTAACGTTGTTAATTGTGCAACGGATAATTTGGTGTGCAACGGATATTAATGTTGTTAATTGTACAACTTCTTTATCTTTTGCGCACCACCGAAAATGAAGCGTCGCTAAAACCAGGATATGGTGTAGTGATGACCCCATGGGGCATTTTGGACCAATTTAGCCGACCCAGTTCATATGTGGCGAGATGGGCGTGCTTGGGAAGAGGACCGGTCTTCCAAACCCCACACGAAGGGACCTTCGACAACTAGGGGATACATCATCTAGTTTTCGTCGTTAGAGAAGCGAAGGTACCTATTCCTCTTCTCGCCGGTAGGATCAACATCCAAAAGAAGTGCCTGGGATGGATCAGTCAAAGTCTTGCGAGTAAGCTTCACGCTCCACTCTTGATACGCTCTTGAGGCTAAAAACTGGCTGTAGTAAATTGCAAAGAAGGACTCAATGTGGTAATCCGCAGAGGGAAAGTCCGAACCTAACTCCGGAATCTGGGAAGGAAGGCCATTGGATCTCCGAACAAATTTGTTAGCCAAACAAATAGTGTTCCCACTAAATTGATAAACACCGGAGCGGAGGCAAGCCAAAATCTCCAGAAATAGAGGGTTCTTGAGATCGTACAGGGGGAAACAAAGTCCTGCTCTCAAATGACCAGTGGTGATGATCATCCTCGTTGAATTCCAGGTTTCAGCCTGAATCCACCGATAATTTAACTCTATCCATTTGGTAGCGGTGATAGGAGGAGTAACGGAGGAATCAATTGCGGGAGATAAGGTGATTCCTACCTTGTTAAGATCGGTTTTAAAGTCTTCATAAGTCCAGGATGTGGTTGGAGGAGGAACTTTTGTGGGATCCATTAAAGATGAGCAAAGCTTATAGAAAACGAGAGGGAAAAGAAGAAGAAGCTAAAGTTGTAGATAAATGAGAGGTTAGGGTATTTATACGAGACAGCCGGTCAAAATAACCTGTGACTCAGGGACACGAACCGGTGAGCGACGGTTACGAGGAGAAGATGACCACGTGGAAAACAAAGAGAGGCAAGAGAGGCAGTTATTAAACTCCAGAAGGTTCTTATTCTCATCTCTTTATGATCGAGCAGAATAAGAAAAGGCATAATGTAGGTACCGAAATACGAATCGACACGTGGTCATAGGGAAGATGCGAGAATCTGGTGAAAAGATCTTATTTCAAAACCCCGAGATTCTTTGTCATGGACTTGTCAAATCAAGTCAGGAGTCAACATCATTTTCCTAACAACGAAGTAAAAGGTCAGGACGAATTAACTCGCCCAGGGAATGCAAGCTGCGAAAAGACTGAGGGGTTTCACCTAAGACACCCATCCGAAGTAACCACGGGAAAGATAACTTGGCTTGGTCGAATATCTAACCCCACGAAGTAGATAAAATAAGACAGGTGTCCCGACAGGCCCACGTGAAGTTAGCGAAAGGTGGGGGGAAAACTTTATGGAATATGCTCCAGGTGAGGCATAAAGTAACTTCGGCGAGATAAAGTGAGCTGTATACCACTAGGGTAGCTTAGGCCTATAAATAGAGTCCTGGGGACACTGTAAAGAGAGAGATCTTTTGGAGAGGGTAAGGTCTAGGCTTAAAGAGTAAATTAGGGTTTCCTTGTAACGCACGAGAGTAACTTGTATTTCGCTTGGAATCAATAAATAAAACTTAAGTTCTTGTATTCATTATGTCTTAGATCTACTTGACTACCATTTGGGTGTGTTGCTGGATTTCCAGAAATCACAATACTATGATTCATTCTTTCATTCCACACAAAATTAAACACACACTACGACTTCACTTTTACTATATCATTGTGATATACTAGCATTCACCTCAATACCAAATGAGAAGAACTATAGTTTAACTATAATTACTGAAATCCAAAAGTTAACTTACACTTTGCTGGATTATTAACTTGAATCCAATTTCTCCTTTGATTTTGAGTTCCAACACATAGAATTATAGTCTAACCCGAGGATTCAGCAACTTAAATCCTCCCCAAGTTCTCATGACTTCTGTGCAAATTCAAATAAGATGAAAACCCGTCTTTCAATATCTTATATTAACTCTAACTCCACCTCAATCTCGTCCACTGCATGTTCATCGGTCTAATATTCTTCTGTTACCTCTAGCCTGACAAATTCAATAAAATTTGAAAGTTAAGCATATTACAATTATTCAACTTTAGTAATACTAAAAATAAAGATATAACTCTGATTATGGTTTGCATCAGAACTCTACAAGATGAATCAAACCCATGTTGCATACGAGTGTTTGGCATTTCCTATACTTACTGCTATAACATACTTCTCATGAATTCATCATGGTAATGTAGCTGAAGAATAATAGTTCCGTGAATATAATGATAAATTAATAAAACATTGTTTTCGACCAGCCGAAGATCTAATTGAATGGGTTTAAAAATTGATTAATTTTTTTTTCTAGCTTAAGTTTTTGTATACCAACCTTCAATCCCTATTAAACAGTTCCCAAAGAAAATTTCCATGAAATTATGAAATTCATATCACTAATAAGTTCCCTAGTTTGCACATTAAATCAATACCTCCCAGAAAAACGTATCCTTCCCAATTGCATTCCACTATACCAACCAATACACCACATATCTTCCTGCAAATATCAAATTTATTACCTTAAGTGAGTAACAACAATTCTATAAAAGAATCCATTTATGGAGAAAAGGAAGCCTTCAGCTTCTGGCTACTATAACATTTATGAAGCTTCATCGGAACCGATCTGATCTAGGTATGTTATTTAGGTCCTAACCATAATATACTTAAAAGTTGGTAACTGTTTTTTTCAAATTTCGACGTGGTCTTAATTTTGACGGCTAGAAATCAGCAGATTTTCAACGGTTCATTTTCAAAGTAGTAGATGATGATGTTATACGTTTCAGAATACACTCATTTTTGGTAGGCTTGTATAACTTGGTATGAGGAACATATCCTCAAAATATTAGCTTCAAATATGTTATGGTTTGGTCTTAATTCGCAAAAATGACGCCTAACGTGTGAGATAGTGTGATAATAAAAGTGTGAGGGGATCCCTCCTCTTGTTTAATTGGTTGTATGGTAGTGATAAAAGAAATCCAAATAGTGGTAAAATTTTGGGTTGGTTTTTTATATTGAAAAAAATTGGGTGGAATTAGTATTTGGATGGTAACTGTTGTTTTCAAATTTTTTTGCCAACAAATATTATTATTACTTAACTACGTTACTAATACTGTCACGCTTTAAAAAAATGTTCACAGTTAAACTAGTTAGAAGACCTGTCACAGATGTATCTGTAACTGGAAAAAAATCTGTGATAATATGCACTGTGAGAAAATCCTGGTTTTGGTGTAGTGTATATTCTATCACACATATTGGTTGTTCATAATATATGCAATGAATAACAAAACCAATAACTCCTGGAAATTTCTTTTTCGGTCCAAAAACAAGTTTATGAACTTACTTCCTTAGAACACATGTAAACATTGTTCCTTAGGATGAAATCCTCACCTTATACATATACTTAATAAGAATAGCATTCAAATGATTATGGCGATGTCTTATATACAAAGTTTAATGGTTAAGCAATAAACCTCGTATTGTATTCCTTAATACTATGTCTATCTAGAGTTCAAATATGCTTCGCAGTTAGGTTTTCAATATGCACGACTTGAAAGATACGTTAGGGAATGAAACAGTTCAAGTCAAATATCACTAACCTCAAGTACAAGGATGATTGTTGTCATTGTATCTCCTTGCTTCTTCACATCTTCAAGACTTCAAAATACTTGTAATGTCTCATATCCTAATACTTTAAAGCTAACCTATACGAAGTTTAACTCTAGTACATAATCAAGCGACTCTTAACATGAGTTTTGCTTCACTAAAATATGACAACCAAACTTGACATACCAACGCTTGGTGGGTTCAACCGATTGTTCCAGAACAACCGCTTAATTCGATAAGACATAAATAAAGTGTAAACTCCATTTTTCTAGTGAAGCATTGGTATGTCAAGTTTGGTTGTCATATTTTAGTGAACCAAAACTCATGTTAGGAGTCGCTTGATTATGTACTAGAGTTATACTTCGTATAGGTTAGCTTGAAAGCATTAGGATGTGAGACATTACAAGTATTGCAAAGTCTTGAAGATGTGAATAAGCGAGGAGCTACAACAATAATCATCCTTCCACTTGAGGTTAGTGATATTTGACTTGAACTGTTTCATTCCCTATCGTATCTTTCAAGTCGTGCATATTTAAAACATAATTGCGAAGCATATTTGAACTCTAGATAGATATAGTATTAAGGAATACAATACGAGGTTTATTGCTTAACCATTAAAATTTGTAGATAAGACATCGTCATAATCATTTGAATGATATTATGATTATGTATGGGTATAAGGTGAGGATTTCATCCTAGGGAACAATGTTTAAATGTGTTATAAGGAAGTAAGTTCATAAACTTGTTTTGTGAACCGAAAAGGAAATTGCCAGGAGTTATTGGTTTTGTTATTCATTGCTTATCTTATTAACAAACAATATGTGTGATAAAGTAACCGCTCACAACTTGTTGTGTTCTTGGTAGAACTATTCACAAAGTCTTGACTTTTGTATTGGTAGAACTTTTATTAGTAAAACCAATCTTAAGTAATCACCTTGGTACGATCGGATGCAACTGCCAAATGGAATAGGGGAACCGATCCTTGTAAGGGGTGAAGGGAACCAATTCTAGTAAGGGGTGTAAGGGGAACCGATCCTTGTAAGGGGTTAAGGGAACCGATCCTAATAAGGGTGCAGTGCAAGAGAGAAACGATCTTTGTATGGGATGCAACACGTTTACCGTAGAAAGGGTAACCGATCCTGTGAAGGGGTGCAACACATATAAGTTAGATACCATATATATATGGGGAACTGATCCTAATACCTAGTCAACCATATCTTTGGTAAGCTAGTGTGACTATGCGTAGTACTCACATGGAGGTAGAACCAAAACTTGTTTTGGTAGAACCACAAACTCATGATTGTGATTGAATGATGGTTTGATCAATCACATAGTTCTTGAAAGTCAGATGAACCAATTCTAAACTTGTTTGGAAGTGTGGCAAATCGGTTTCAAGATTGTAAGTGTGAAAGAGAACTTACAAAGTAAAGATGTCGACAAACTTTGAACACGTGCTGAGAATGTTTATTTATATAATTGTTCAAAGATATTCCTTAAAGGATAAATGTAAGAGAATCCCAGAATCGAAACATATGTAAGTTCAGAATATTTTTATTAAGGTTATTAATTTATCTTGGATGGAAAGTATTGAGAATTAGTAATGTGCATTTACTAATTAGATTTTCCAAGAGATTTCGATTATATTTTTGGACAGAGCATTTCCAAGAATTATGAAAACCGAATCTGTGCATTTTTGAATATCTTGAGAATATTTTCGGTTTTGGAAATTCCTTGGTGTCCAAACTTCCATGTCTATATATACACGAATTTTGCCTTTCTAGCAAACTAATCCTTCGTAACAATTTGACTTCCTCTTTTGTCATTGTTACTGGTGTAGCCGCCTATCGGAGAGGAGAGTAATCTAATTAGGTGAAATCTCTTACGGCCGCTCGTTTTAAAGTTTTCTTTGGGATTGAGAAGCTCTAGCACGACCCATTGGTGGGAAACTAGATAATTGCGTTTTATCTTTTTTTTCGATTGATTTGATCGACTAACGGAGGTTGAAATCTGATTGCACCTAGTTTGTTTATGCTTGAGAATCTTCTCTTCTGATATAAGATTCACTAAAACTAGTTCAGAGCTTCGACATGGATCTTTAGACTGTTGTTAGTTTTAAAGACGATCTTCTGATAATCCATTGTTAACAGACTCGGTTTTGTGCGTGATTGATCACAAGAGATTCAAGTTATTGTGTGCAGGTTTTTATTGAAGATTTAAGAAGATTTGAAGACGAAGAAGATATTGAAGATCTGTCTAAAACCCCAAATTTTGGGCCTGGATTCCAACAAATCCAAACCCAAAATCCAAAATGCTACCTTTAATAACAGGCCCTGGCTTCCACACTTGGCCCAAGTCCAAACGACTAATTCTTTGTCTAATCTTTATTTATGTTCAATTCAGAAATTCTGTTGCAACGAACACATAAAAACTCTTTTAAGAAAATCTAACCGTTAGATTGACGTGATTTTTAATTTATATAAACCCTAAAGAACTATACTTTATAATAAAAATTAATTTCACCGTTAAAAGTTCCATATTTAATCCAAAAGAGTTACGTTTTTAAGGAGGAGTCATAAAATAGAAACAGACACCAGATAACTCAAGGAATTTTACTGAGTTCAATACGAATCCATAAATTATTATGGTTATACATTATGAATTCTAACTTATCATATTTCCAATCATAAAATTTATATAATTTTTAGTTTATCTTAAAGACCTTTTGACCATAGTCAAACGAGTAGTTGACATGTACTACAGAAATGTAAAACAGTGATGGTTCGTTTTTCAAAAATCATATCAATTCATTCACAACGTCAAATTAGCTTTGATCTACCATGATGAAAATATAAAAGGACCATATTCAAGTTTATAGAAGACACCAAAGACTAAAACATGACGTAGAATATTTTAAAAATAGAAAAACTTCAGTTAAGCTGAATCTGACAGAAAACGTCTGAGTTTTGTACAGTGAAAAACAACTGATAAAAAATACTTCTGGAACTCAGAAAATTCTAAAATTTTTATACGTACATATTGAAAGAGTTTTACATATACCAAGAAAAGATGAAACAAAAAAAGTATTATCTACTAATTATTATAGACAGTCAAACAGACATGATTCAGAAATTTCCATTATTCAATCAAATAGAGTGGTCTAAACAAAACATTATTTTCATTGGTTATACATTAACCCAATAATATCAAAAGTTTTAATAATCAATAAATAACTAAATAAATCATCTAAAAGAGTTGATGATATTTTATTACAATTCCCAATCATAAATCCTATGCAAACTACTAATAATGACGCCAAAATCGATCTCTACGCTTTTCCGCCATTGGCTCCTTGTGGTGTCATAAAATCTGGAATTTTTTGTCATTAAACGACGTGAGTTGTGACACCCAGTAGGAAAAGAAGCAACAAAATATTTTATCAAACATTTTCAATTCTTTTTAAAACAACTAACATGATTATTAGCATCACAAACACATGGAAACACCACATCCATAAGAACAATCAAATCAATCAAATCCGCTCGTCCCATGGAACCCCACGTGGGTTTAGGGAAACAAACCGTTCCCAAAGATATCTCGTATCCCATCAAAAGTATTTTTAAGAAAAACAATGGACCGCAGCCCGACAATCATATTCATACTCACATCATCATCAATAACATCATAAAAAGAACTTGTAAATATAAATTAAATTAACAAAATCATAAATAAAAAGAGTTTTTGATTGTGTTGCGCCTACCTCAAATCGCAATCCCAAAAGGAACTATAAGACACTTATCAGACGATCTCTGTTCCCAATATCCTATTAACTACTAACTTATGTTCTCTGCTAACAATTTTGTATCAATCGTTCACAGCCGGGGTGAAACGATAGAAGATAACAAAATTAAAAAAAAAAAAAAGGAAAGCTGCGGCCGCTACTTCTTTCTTATTCGTGTGTTATATATCTGTGTAGTATCCTAAACCTAAAACAAACAATAATTCAACCTAAACTCCTTGGTCCGTTTATCTTAACAGTACTACAAGGCCCACTTTATCTTAGGCCCTAAAAAAAACAAAAACTAATGAACGTTATAATCATTTTATGGCCCATTTCCAATGATTAATATATAATTACCGAAATACCCTTTTCATGTAAAAAGACTATTTTACCCTCAAGAGTAAAATGACACAAATACCCTTAAATTTGGGACGGGCTTTACAATCTGTCTTGGGTTTTAATCTTTGGTGTGCACAATACTTGTTTGGGAAAAGAGGATCCAATTAATAATCGGTTTATCCTTATGGTAGATTAGATTGATTAGTTGAAGTAGATCGGAATCAACACGGTTCCTTTGGGATTAAAGGTGTTGTTGGCTTAATCTTAACCGATTACCTTTTTGGGTGATTGAACATAAGATAGATCTAGACCTGACAAAGGAGTTTATGTTGAGATAAACGGAAGAGCCTTTGTTTGACTCATATCACTTGGTTGAAGAGAGTTGATACCAAACAGATTTCTTCTTCCTTTACTGTTTGGAATACGAACCAAAGGGATTGTTCCAAGTACGTGACTTATTCATAAGTTGGAGGTGTGGGAATACAGACGGAACTAGGTATAGTATATAGTTAGGTGCTTGATCTCAAGTATACGAAGTAAGTGTATTTTGTATAACGGCTTAATCCTGAGAGTATTCATTTATGGACAAGGTCCCGGGGATTTTATGCATTTGCGGTTTCCTCGTTAACAAAATCTTGTTGTGTCATTTACTTTTATTTTCCGCATTATAATTGTTTTATTATAATTAAAGTAAATCACAGAAACGTTAATATCCTATTTACTTGATAAGAAATCCTATTGTATTTGGTTAGGTCCGAACCTTTATCTCAAGTAAACACACTTTGTATCGTATTGTCTCGATCTCGTATCCATAGACGATCACACTAAGTGTGAACCGATTAGTTGCATTGTCTTGATCTCGTATCCATAGAAAATCACTTTCGGAGGAAATGACTTATAGGTCGGAAAAGTTTTAGCTTGAGGTATATTTGGGTACCCTCTCCTTTTCAGAATCAACATAAGACGTTAAAAACACCGCAATTGCACCGTAATTTTGTAAGCCTAAACCATTGATACAATACCAAAGCAAAATACCAAAGGTTTTTCTTAACCGGAACCAATTGAATCACACACATCAATTGTACCGCACTTTTGTAAGCCTAAACCATTGTAACCATACAAAAGCAAGATGACAATAGTTTTTCTTAACTGGAACCAATTGAATCATCACACACATCAATTTTACCAAAATTTCGTAAGCCTAAACGATTGATACCACATAATAAAGTAATATAACAATAGTTTTTCTTAACATGAATCAATTGAAACACATTCACACACACATAATGGAATAAGAAATCAATTGCACTCAAATTTCGTTAAGCAAAAGCAATACATATATAAAATAAACTCAGGCTTTTCTTAAATAGGAAAACAATTATGATAGCATCTTAGTCCAGGGAGAATTGAAATCGAAATTTGAGTGCAATTGATTCCCTCGTTGTCATCCTTATGCGTAAACAAAAGAATAGCAACATACCCCAACCTTTACCAGAGAAAGGTTGAAAACCGGTTTTAACTATTGCAATCAAAAGTTGAAAACCGTCGAAACACATATGCTTTTATGCTAAACCAAAACCGATTCAACATATTGTGACTTTTTCACATGTTGTTTCTATCAGAACCCCTCATAATCCTTTGATAAAGCCTACCTAATAGGGATAAAACTTAATCCCACTAAATCAAAAAGTCACTCAAACCATGAGGGTTCACACATATGAGATCGAATATCAAGGTAGTAAAACCGAAAACATACATCTCATAATCATACATATCAATAAGATAAAAGCAATAAAGCACAAGCTATGCAAACCAAAACTATCACAAGAAAATTACTCAAAACAAATAATTTTATTCATAATAGTTTTATTCATAATAGACCAACACAATCAATGAAAGAAATCACAAATTGATGTCTATTATCCTAGATTAAGTAATACAGCAACAACTTAATCTTTCGTGGTTCTCTTGTTATTCATCGAAGTCTCTTTAGTGTTCAAACTCTTAAAGCATGTCTCGAGAGACTTGTCCGCAACCACCTCTTGTTTTTCCAAGTTTCTCAACTTGAATCTTCACACTAGCTATATCAGCTTTTGTTTCATCAATCTTGTCCTTGAGTCAGTCTTGATTTCGAACGGTTATAATGAGATTGGATCTCAATTCCTCAAGGTCTTGGATATATTCAATCATGCTATCCGATCGAATCCACTTTATTTTGGTTGGATCTTGAAGGTTGTAAGCCAACAGACATGACTCATCTTGTGATCCTACTGAGCTATCAGAGTCATACTCAGACATAATTCCTTTCTTATTTATGTCTGTATTGATTCCTTGACAATCCTTAATCTTTTGAGCTTCCTCCTTATTAGTCTTTGAGACACTGCGAGTTACTGGAGCCATGATCGGTTTTAATATATAGGATTCCTCAGGGTTTCAAATACAGACAAGAAAGAGTTTATGCTTTTAAAAAAGACAACTTTCGGACAAAAAGACCTCTGGAAAAGCCGAAAATATAATACAATATATTACGTTTCCTTAGTCCGAGAATACTAAGTTGGAAGATTTATCAAACACATCCGAAAATTCCAAATATCACATACTTTTGGAAAAACATGTTAAACATGAACAATTTATAGACTTCCATGGATTCGCGGTAACCCATAATTTATCACAGAATCTTTTCTGATAATCAACTACACAAATAATTGTGCTCCTGTTTTATTGTGCCTTTCTCATCAACAATTATGAGCACGAATAGATGAGAAAGCACAATATGTGATACAACTAATTTGCATCGGAGTAAGCTTCTTTCAGCTTACACTGAACATCAGAAACATAGTTCATGTCTCTTCCAGGGAATTTCTGCCCAAAATATTTTCTCCCAAACCGATGATCTTTTCTAACACTGGAGATATGATCATGTGGAGAAATAATGCTAATGTGAAAATTCTCAGAGATATATAGATATCTCTTAATTCTTTCAATGAGATTTTCATAATATTTTCTCATTCTAAGGACTTCCTTATTATTCACATTAGCGTGATCATCTGAAACAATTATCGGAAAATCCTGATTGTTTCTTTTGGCAGAGATTCGCTCGTTCCCTTCCTTCTGAAGTCGTTCCTCATCAAAACCAGAACTGTTTCGATAAGGGTGTGTAAGAACCTTTTCCCATAAGCGATTATCAACTCTTTCCTTTGACTCCTTCGAGTTGATCTTATTGGGATGTAATATGATCTGTCTTTCTACTGAGGAATAATCTTTCAGTTTTTTAAAACAAGAAACTTCCTTCAAATATTTTACCACTATATGTTGAAAAAGAATAAGTATCCTATCAAGTGACTGAAAGTTGTATTCCTTAGAGTCAACACGGAATCGGTTCAAAGTTTCCTCTGGACATGATTTCGTTTGATCATCAGTAGATCTGGAAGCTGGTTTCTCATCCTCTTCTAACTTGATGTAGTTAGGTATACTACCATCATCTTGATCTGTTTCATATGTGATTAACCTGGTTTTATCACATTCTGTAAAACTCGATCAAGGAATTTTAGTTTCCTCGTCAGAAGAAATCACAACAGAATCATTAGTCAGAATCATATGATGTGTCTCTTTGATTGTAAGAGATTTGCCAAGAGCTTCTAGTTTGACAACGAGATCCATTTTCTCTTTGGCTAGATAATTCAGTTGAATGTATTTTTCTTTAATCTCCTTCTTAATAAGATTTGACTCTGTCTTTAAGGTAAACACTTTAGAAGACAGAGATTTTATAGACTTTAGGAGTTTTATCAACTCTTTATCAACATCTTCTTTTTCTTCAGCCGTAGATGTTTTCATCACTCTTGGATCATGAGTCAATGAAGTATTAACATATTCAAAATTTATTATTCAAACTCTTGCATAACGTTAACTGAATCGTTCATGGATTCAATTCTTATAGATTGGATCGCACCAAACGCAAATTGTAGATATTTTCGTGTTTGTCTGCTCTGATACCAATTGAAAAGGCGCCAAATATACCTCAAACTAAAAATTTTCCGACCTATAAGTCCTTTCTACGAAAGTGATTGTCTATGGATACGAGATCGAGACAATACAACTAATCAGTTCACACTTCGTGTGATTGTCTATGGATACGACATCGAGACAATACGAATACAAAGTGTGTTTACTTGATTCAAAGGTTTAAACTTAACCAAACACAATATGATTGCTTATCAAGTAAATAGGATATAAACGTTTGTGTGATTTACGTTAATTATAATAAAAAAAATTATAATTCGGAAAATAAAAGTAAATGACACAACAAGACTTTGTTGACGAGGAAAACTGCAAATGCAGAAAAACTCCGGGACCTAGTCCAAAATTGAATACTCTCAGGATTAAGACGCTACACAAAATTACACCTAACTTCGTATAGTTGAGACCAAGTACCTAACTCTATAGTATACCTAGTTTCGTCTATATTCCCACGCCTCCAACTTATGAATAAGTCACGTACTTGGAACAATCCCTTTGGTTCGTATTCCAAACAGTAAAGGAACAAGAAATATGTTTGGTATCAACTCTCTTCAACCAAGTGATATGAGTCAAACAAAGGCTCTTCCGTTTATCTCAACATAAACTCCTTCGTCGGGTCTAGATCTATCTTATGTTCAATCACCCAAAAGGTAATCGGTTAAGATTAATCCAACAACACCTTTAATCCCAAAGGAACCGTGTTGATGCCGATCTACTCAATTAATCAATCCAATCTACCACAAGGATAAACCGATTATTAATTGGATCCTCTTTTTCCCAAACAAGTATTGTGCACACCAAAGATTATAAAACCCAAGTCAGATCTTCAATATATTCTTTGTCTTCAAATCTTCAATAAATACCTGCACACAATCACTTGAATCTCTTGTGATCAATCACGCATAGAACAGAGTCTGTTAACAATGGATTACCATAAGATCGTCTTTAGAACTAACAACAGTCTAAAGATCCCTGTCGAAAATCTGATCTATTTTGAGTGAATCTTATATCAGAAGAGAATATTCTCAAGAATAAACAAACTAGGTGCAACCAGATTTCAACCGCCGTTAGTCAATCAAATCAATCGAAAACAAAGATAAACCGCAATTATCTAGTTTCCCATCAACGGGTCGTGCTAGAGATTCTCAATCCCAAAGAAGACTTTAAAACGAGCGGTCGTAAGATATTTCACTTAATTAGATTACTCTCCTCTCCGATAGGCGGATACACCAGTAACAATGACAAAAGAGGAAGTCAAATTGTTACGAAGGACTAGTTTGATAGAAAGGAAAACTTCGTGTATTTATAGACAAGGAAGTTTGGACACCAAGGAATTTCCAAAACCGAAAATATTCTCAAGATATTTATAAATGCACAGATTCGGTTTTCATAATTCCTGGAAATGCTCTGTCAATATAATTGAAATCTCTCGGAAAATATAATTAGTAAATGCACATTACTAATTCCATAATTTCCTATCAAGATAAAGTAATAACCTTAATTAAAAGATTCTTAACTTACTTATGTTTCTATTCTGGGATTCTCTTCCATTTAGCCTTTAAGGAATATCTTTGAACAATTCACTAGTATAGAAATGGCTTTTAGCCACGCCGGATATAAATTTCCCTGTCACGCCTTTTTGATTTTGGCGTGTCTATAGGGTTGAAGTATACCCTATAGAAACGCCATGTTCAATGGGCATGTTCGTATAAGTGCTTTCAGCCACGCCAGGGCTAGTAGCGTGTCAAAATTTCAACCGTTTAGTCACGTTAACTTCAAATTTTTGATTGGGCGTGTTTACAGACCAGTCTATGGTCACATTAGGTAGTTGTGGCGTGTCCAAAAGGTTAGTCACGCCATTTAAGGCGTGGTTTTTAAGTTGGTTCATTAGACACGCCAGTATATGTGTGTCATAGTGTACGATTGATTGAACCGCCAATATATGTGTGTCCATAGTGTACGATTTATAGACACGCCAAATCAAAGTGTGGCCAAAAAGTTCCTTTTTTGGACATGCTTTTATATGTTTGTCCATAATGTGCGTTCTATAGACACACCGGTTTTATAGCGTGGCCAAAAAGTGTTTTGAAAAAATTAATAAAAAGCTTTTGCGTGTATTCGAACGCATGACCTCGAAAGAGTTAGGTAACGTATCAATCCACCAAGCTGCTCATCTTTAGATGTGTAAAACTAGTGTTTCGAAAAAACTAAACTTATTCAACTACTCAACATTTTAATAAACACGCCAAATTCAAAGTGTGGCCAAAAAGTTCCTTCTTTGGACACGCTAGTATATGTGTGTCCATAGTGTGCGGTTTATAGACACGCCGGTTTTATTGCATGGCTAAAAATTTCGTTTTGAAGAAATTCATAAAAAGCTTTTGCCCCCATATTCGAACGCATGATCTCGAAGGAGGTAGGTAACGAATCAATCCACCAAGCTGACCATATTTAGTTGTTTAAAATTAGTGTTTTGAAAAACTAAACTAGTTCTGCTACTCCATATGGACCAAAGGATAGGCACAATATACGTAAGCATGATGATGAAGTTGGTAAACCATTATAAGAGGGTTTTCTTTTCTGGGTTTGTGTCGATAATGTTGACACAACCCGTCAAAGATAATTAAAACATTGATCTGATTAGGTAGATGGTAAATATATTATGGATTTTGAGTATATAGGGTAAAAAAAATTTATCGGATGTCCCCGAAGGGACAATAGGGTAATTTTCTGGCTTTGTACTTGGGTGGTAAATTTTTTTTACAAGGTGTTCCGTCAAGTTAACAAGATAATTTATATCTTAGCAAATATACAAAAAGAAATGATACTGTATATTAAATCAGTCTATTCTTATTATTTTTCATGAACATCTAACTTGAAGTGGAGCATAATATTTATAAAAAAAAACTTGCATTAAGAAACGAGCATAACACCGATCAAAAAAAAGAAAAGAAACGAGCATAACTATACTTAAATTATTGATTCAAAATAAGTTTCATAATTTATTAATAGACGAGGCTTCTTACAAGGTATAATCCAACTTAAACATAAGAAATTGAGAAAATAAATAAAAATTGATTGTAAACATAAGAATTTCCAATGGTGAAAAAGTATCCAAAACAAAGTATAAACTCAATGTTTAAAAAATCCGAATATGTACATCAGAACATGCTATAAGTGCCATCCCATGTACAAAAGAACATGCTATAAGTGCCATCCGAAGCCTCTTCTCAAGATTAAAAATATCAAATTCCAGGTGTTTATCAGTATAACCTCTGAATCAATAAAGAGGGCCAGCGATTGAAATATTTGGACGAGAAGTACTTCTGTCTCCAAAATCCATAGCAATGCCTGGAAGCACAACCCAAACCAAGTAAACAAAAAGCTAAAATGAAGAATTTTTCACACAAATATTCTCAAAACATAAGAATAAGATTAAGATTAAAGCATACAACAAATATTTTGCAAAATGCTTTTTGTTGCAGCATGATTTCACATCAACCTCATCCCAAAAAACTGAGGTAACAGCTGAAAGGAATTTTTTCACTATTCAAATAAAAAGATCATAAAGCAAAATTCATATCAAAACAAAACTATTATTAAACCTGAAATGAGTATAGTGTTCAGAAGAAGAATGTCTTTCATAATCAAACTTAGAAACAGTATTCGATGAGGACCGTGGTCAATAAAGTAATACCGCATGATCTGGTAAAATTGGATGTCATTTGTGAAGAATAATTAAAGGCGAGAATGATCTAGTGAAATTGAGTAAAATTTGATTCAAATTGATGGAATTTGTGCATATTTAGTGAAAATGTGTATGAAAAAATGAAATTGTAAAAACGGATGTTTATTGGTTATTGGAGGTGATAGGTGGATAACTAGTTGAGTTGTGATTTAGTAAAATTGTGTAAACTTGGATATAATTTGTGGATAACTAGTAGAGTTGCTTATGTTATAGTAGATGGAGTAAACTTGGATGCAATTTGTGGATAATTAGTGAAAGTGATTATAACTAGTTGAGTTTGGTATAATTGAGTAAACTTAAAAATATAATTTCCAAATAAATAGTAGAGTATCGTATGATCTAGTAAAATTGGGTAAACTTGGATGCAAATTGTGGATAATTAGTGAAATCGAGTATGATCTAGTGAAACTAAGTAAAATTGGACTCAGTTTGATATTACTGGTGAATAATTGTTGAAAGCTATTATGATCTAGTGAGATTCATTAATTTTAGGCTCAAATTAGATGCAATCGGTGGATAATTTGTGAAGGTGATTACAGTCTAGTGGTATGAGTAAATTTAGACTCCATTTGATATCGTTAGTGAATAATTTTTGAAAGTGATTATGATATAAAATAATTGGACTCAATTGTATGTAGTTGGTGAATAATTGTTGAAGTGAGTATAATACAATATGCAAATGGTTGACCATTGGTAAAAGTGGATATGATCTAGTGAAATTGATTAACCTATGATTCGATTAGATGAAAATAGTGGATCACTAGTAGAGTTGACCATGCTATAGTATTAAAAATGAGTAGACTTGGAAGTAATTTTAGATAGTGAAAGTGAGTATGATCCAGTGATATTGAGTAAAGTTATACTTAATTCAATATAATAGGTGACTAATTGTTGAAAGTGATTATGATTTAGTGAGTTTGAGAAAAATTGGACTCAACTATAGATGTAATTGTTGAAAGTGAGTACATGATATAGTGAAATTGAATAAAATTGGATGCAATTTGTTGATCATTGGTGAAAGTGAGCATGATCTAGTGGAATTGAGTAAAATATGATTTAATTAGATGCAATTAGTGGTAACAAGTAGAGTTGACCACGATCTTGTAATAAAAATAGTAAATTTGGAAGTAGTTTTAGGATAATTAGTGAAAGTGAGTATGATCAAGTGATATTAAGTAAAATTATACTTAATTCGATATAATTTGTTAAAAGTGATTATGATCTAGTGGAGTTGAGAAAATTGGACTCAACTAGATGTAGTTGGTGCACAATTGTTGAAAGTGACTATACAATATAGTGAAATTGAGTAAAATTTGATGCAATTAGTTGACCATTGGTGAAAATGGATATGATCTAGTGAAATCGAGTAAAATATGATTCGAGTATATGCAAGCAGTGGAATAACTAGTAGAGTTGACCATGATATAGTATTAAAAACGAGTAAACTTAATTGGAAGTAATTCTAGGATAGTTAGTGAAAGTGAGAATGATCTAGTGATATTGAGTAAAATTATACTTAATCGATACAATAAGGGTGAATAATTGTTGACAGAGATTGTGATCTAGTGAGTTTGAGAAAAATTGGACTCAACTAAATGTAGTTGGTGCATAATTGTTGAAAGTGAGTACATGAAATAGTGAAATTGAGTAAAACTGGATGCAATCGGTTGATTTATTGGTGAAAGTGAGTATGATATAGTGATATTGAGTAAAATTTTACTAAATTTGATACAATAGGTTTCGGAGTTCTTCGAAATCAACTTTATTCTTAAAGGAGATTCAAAGATCGTGCATATCCATTTGACACGTAAGATTGACACATTCAGTTTTCTCGATGCATTATCCACCATTATTTGTGTCCTTGTGTTTACACGTGTTGTATTTCCTTCTACTAGTTTGGTTTAGTTGAGTCCATAATTCCTATTGTATTTTTATATAATCAATATCATGATCAACACTTGTAGTACTAATCCTTCAAGGCCGGAGCTTGGTTATTACTTCAAGAGTCAATCAAAGTTAAAGATTCAATTTGAAGTTATGGATCAAGATAATAAATAAAGGAGTAGACATAAATCTCTCGGGAAGTTTACGCAGCATCAAAATACAAAAGCCTGAAAAAACAACTTCAATCGATTGCATCGAACTCCTCTACCAACACTGAGTTTTTTTGGACACCGCAAGTCCATTAAAAGTGCAACTTCTTGTGGAAAGCATTGACACCAGGCTTTTCGACCTTGGTGTCCGACTATAAACTTGCCTGGATCCGTATGACAATCCTGAACCAAAATATCAAATTTTTTCATAATCTGTATGACTGGAACTTTGAAGTAAGATCTACCGTCCCAAACTTATGTCAAAACCCTAAAAGAATTTCTATCACTTCCCTCTCCATCTCTATCGTTTTTCTTCCCCCACGATCTCCAAACCTCGGATCCATCGAGAAAAAGAAAAACCTAACTCAGTCACCCACCTTTACTTCCGGAACCAACCCAGATGAATCCCTGATTTTCCTCCTTCTCCTAGTCCTCACTACCATTAACATCGAAATCAGATGAATCTATTCTCACCCGACTCTCTCTGTATCTCTCTCACCCATTCATGAAAAACCCAAAAATCCATTTATGTTACTTCTACACCATGAAATTTTATATATATTTTTGTTTGTTTGTTTAGGGTTTATAATGTTTGAAAGTCAGGAACTAGATTCGAAACCCAGATGATTTAAGTCTGATTATCGATTTCTTTGTCTTATTTTTTCTTTCTTACATCACCAGATTTCAACAACCGATTTACTGAATTTCATTACTCCATTATTTTGATTGAGTCGATATGTGAGTCACACCTCTCTGAATTTTCAGAGATCAGGTCTATTCCTTTCAACACTGATCTGGGGATCGTCAATCTTCGGCTAGCATCTATTATTCAATTATATCGACAAGAACTTACCGTGTTTTACAAATTTCAATCAATTGAACCTTGGATTTATACATTGATATGTCCAGTTTACTCATTTGATTCCGTTTTTTCCTTACTGTTAGGAGATATTATTTATTGTGTATACTGTATATATAATTATGTATTTTCTTAGTTAGAAAAGATATTAATTACGTGTAGATTTTTTTATCTCTTCCTATTTATTCACAGGGAAAACCCATTTGGTAATTCAAGCTTTTCAATAAGAAAACTTAGATTAATATTCTCAATCTTGTCGTTTCATGGCATCTGAGCCAGAATCGAAATAAATTTCAATTACTTACATTCTTCGGATTATACGGCTATGATGATTTTCCCGGTGAAATTGAATGGTGATAATTATGAACAAGATGAACAAGTTGTTGTTAATACCGCGCTTATGAATATTGATCCAAATTCAACTAGAAGATATCTTTCATCACAAGATCGAGTACCACTTGCTAATATTCTCAATGATGCACAATGGGAAGCTATTGTGAATATGCTTAATTCTTCTAATTAGGAGGGTTCGAAGCAAAACCTTTCTAGTAAATGGATACTTTATACAGGGGCTTCAAGGCATATGACATGAATTAAAGAGTTTTTTTGTAAAACATATCAAATAGGTTTTTCTTCCGTAAAAATTCCGAATGGCGCATATACAATTGCACCATGTGAAGGCACTGTGGCGTTTGGAGATAATATGAGATTATATCGTGTTTTATACGTTCCTGATCTTCAATGCAATTTGATTTCCTTAGCATGCTTAATTAAAGATCTTAAATATATGTATTGTCACTTTGACTGATAAGTTATGTGTGATACAGGAACGCACTACGAGGACGGTGATTGGTGTGGTTGAGGAATGAGACGGGGTCTATATCTTCCATAGTGGAATGCTCATTACTGAAAATCGAGTATCAGCTGGAGAAGATTATTGTCTATGGAATAAACGTTTGGGTCATGCGTCTAATAAGGTTGTTTCTTTACTTCCGGGTATGAATAAAGTTGATTGTCAGAAATTTCTTAAGGAACCATGTGATATTTGATTTAAAGCTAAGCAAACTCGGACTACTTTTCCGGTTAGTGAGAATAAAGCTGATGACCTCTTCAAATTAGTACATTGTGATGTGTGGGGTCCTTATCGTACTCCATCTTCTTGTGGTGCACATTACTTTCTTACCATTGTCGATGATTATTCTCGTTGCGTTTGGGTTTATTTGATGACATATAAAACTGAGGTGGTGCAGAATTTTCAGAATTTTTGTGCAATGGCAAAGACACAATTTGATAAGCAAGTTCGCAGCGATAATGGTACGGAATTTCGTCATTTGATTCCATTTTTTACTAAACACGGAATTGAATTTCAGACCTCATGTGTGGATACACCACAACAAAATGGGAGAGTGGAACGCAAACATCGTCATATATTGAATGTGGCGCGTGCTTTGCAATTTCAAGAAAATTTACCTCTTCGCTTTTGGGGTGAATGTATCCTAAGTGCTGCTTATATTATTAATCGCACGCCCACTGCCTTGTTAAATGGTAAAACCCCATATGGACTGCTAAACAGAAAGTCTCATATTTATACTCATATTCGAGTATTTGGATGTTTGTGCTATGCTAGTGTTGTGCCTCGTGATCGTAATAAATTTAATCCACGAGGTCGGAAATGTATCTTTGTTGGTTATCCTTATGGAAAAAAGGGTTGGAGATTATTTGATTTGGAAACGAAACAATTCTTTGTATCTTGTGATATAGTTTTCTTTGAAAACAAGTTTCCTTACGCAATTGATTCTTTCCGTACTGATAACGAAGGATGTCAAGAAAAGTTGGACGACAGTTTGGAGAAATTACAAGAACAGACAGAATTATTGGGTAGTGTACATGGTGTATCTGGTGGTGAAAAAATTCAACCAGCCACAAGTGCGCAGGATTTATCCCGGCGCAGCAACACTGGTAAAATCACCGGTGTACCAGACCTGTCAGGAACTGACATAATCAGTCCCGTAGCAGATGAACAGGACGTGTCTGGGGATGTAATTATTTTCCAGGATGATGCACATGCTCCTTTTGAAGGTGACAGCTCAGAGCATGTCCCCACTGTTCCATATGTACAGAACAGTTCAATGTTTCGGTCAGCAGAAAATACAGAATCTTTGTCGCCTGTTGCACCCTTACATAACGAGACAGGTAGCTCTTTCGTCTCATCTGAGAATAATTTAAGGAATGTGTCAAGAAGTTTAAGAGACACATGAACGGCTGCTTTGCATGACGTGTCAGGAAATGTGTCAAGAAGTATAAGAGACACTTCTGAGGCTGGTTTGCAGGACGTGACGGGAACAATAAGTAAGGCTGTTTTGCAAAACTCGTCGGGAACAGTAAGCGATGCTTCTGATGTAGAAGAATGTGATGTTATTAGTGATATTTCTGATAAAGCAATTCGATGTAGTGTTCGATCTCGGATTCCTAATACTCGGTTAAAATATTATATATGCAACACTATTAAAGAAATAGACCCCAACTCTTCAACACCTCACTTTTCACCGTCCTCAGGTACGCCATATCCCATAACTAATTATATTTCTTGTGCAAATTTTTCTGCTAATCATACTCATTTTTTGGCGGCAATTACTACTCTTAAAGAACCTATCAGTTATGCTGAAGTCGTTCGTCTTCCTTGTTGGCGTATATCTATGGCCAAGGAAATTGGTGCTCTTGATAAGAATGGCACGTTATCTATTACTGATTTGCCGCCAGGGAAGAAGGCTAATGGTTGTAAATGGGTTTACAAAATTAAAAATAATTCTGATGGTAGTATCGAGCGGTATAAGGCTCGCCTGGTCGTTCTGGTAATAGACAAGTTGAAGGGGTGGATTATCATGAAACATTTGCTCCCGTAGCTAAAATGGTTTCTGTCAGAACATTTTTAGCAGTCGCAGTTGCTCGTGATTAGGAGTTGCATCAAATGGATGTTCACAATGCTGTTCTACATGGGGATCTTGATGAGGAAGTATATATGCAACTTCCTCCAGGATATTCAACAAAAACTCCTGGTAAAGTGTGTCGACTTCATAACTCTCCATATGGTCTTCGTCAAGCTCCTCGTAATTGGTTTGCTAAGCTTGCAGGTGCTCTCAAGACTTTTGGGTTTGTTCAGTCTTATGCCGATTATTCTCTATTTACCCTACGACGAGGTGAGAATTCTATTAATGTACTTGTTTATGTGGATGATTTAATTATTGCTGGAAACAATTCCGCTGCTATTACGGTTTTTAAAGCATATTTAAGCCGTTGTTTTCATATGAAATATTTGTGCAATCTCAAGTATTTTCTTGGTATTGAAATGTCTTGGGGAGCTGATGGTATGTTTTTATCTCAACGAAAAATACAGATTGGACATTTTGTCCGAGACTGTTCTTTTTGGAGCCAAACCAGCTGCTTCACCCATTGATCAACATCATCGTTTAACTCTTGATGATGGGCCTTTATATTCTGATTCATCCCAGTATCGTCGGCTTATTGGACGTTTGATTTATTTGACCATTACGCGTCCTGAATTGTGTTACTCAGTGCACGTATTAGCTCAATTTATGCAGTCTCCTCGGGTGTCTCATTGGGAAGCTGCTCTCCGAGTTCTTCGTTATCTAAAGGGTCATCCTGGTCAAGGGATTGTTTTACGCAAGGATAGTGCTCTTCAACTTACTGCTTATTGTGATTCTGATTGGGCCTCCTGCCCTCTTATTCGTCGTTCGCTTACTGGTTATTTTATCTTTTTGGGAGGCTCACCTATATCTTAGAAGACAAAGAAGCAACACACAGTATCTCGTTCTTCCGGTGAGGCCGAGTACCGTTCCATGGCTCATACTTGTAGTGAGCTCACATGGCTAAAGGAATTATTGAAATCTCTAGGTGTGTTTCACTCTCAGCCTATGCGCCTTTCCTGTGATAGTCAATCCGCACTTCATATTGCTGCTAATCCTGTTTTTCATGAACGCACCAAACATATTGAGATTGATTGTCATTATGTACGCGATCAAGTTCAGTCTGGTGCTGTTGTTACTTCTCATGTTCAGACAAATGCTCAGCTTGCAGATATCTTCACCAAAGCTCTTGGACGTCCTCGGTTTGAGATGCTTCTTCGCAAGTTGGGCATTCGTGACCTCCATGCTCCAAATTGAGGGGGAGTATTAGGAGATATTATTTATTATGTATATTGTATATATAGTTATGTATTTTCTTAGTTATGAAAGATATTAATTACTGTGGAGATTTGTTTTATCTCTTCTTATTTATTCACAGGGAAAACCCATTTTGTAATTCAAGCTTTTCAATAAGAAAACTTCGATTAATATTCTCAATTTTGTCTTTTTACTTAACCTGAAACCCTGAATCTTAAATCGAAAACCCATGTTTCTGAAACCCTAAATCTTAAATCTAAAACCCCTAATTCATTATATGAAGGAGTTAACGAATGTCTAGAGAGTCTTTAGAAGAGCAGATTTAGATCAGGATGTCACATTTAGTCACAAGAACTGCCACCACCTCAGGTTTCTAGCTATCATAAAACCTTTATTTTAATTGAACTTTTTGTGTTATGATTTTATATTGAATAATCAATATTTCCTTGTTTTGAATGCAGCATACAACCAGTGGTGGTACTGGTGGGGTTGGTTATGTTAATACCATTAACAACATCTTCTCCTTCTATCCTTACAGGTTTTTTATTCTTATTTTGTCCATTTATTAATTTGCATACAGTTTTTGATCGATTAGGTTTGAGTTTGGTTACTTGGTGATAGCTGATGATTTTTTTTCGGTGTTTTAGAAATAATTGAAATTCAGGTCTACTTGTGAATCTGAACATTAGGTTGTGTTAGTTTATGTGTGTGTAGGTATGTTGTTGCTTTCCAAATCAAAAGTTTTGGTTGGAAAAAGCCCATTTTCGGATGCAACTCTAGTTGATTCTTTGTTCTCTGAGATGATATTATTGGTGTGGTATCTATTTTTCTTATTTAGTGATTTGTGTATAAACCACTTAATTTTCCGTGGATGTATTGCAGATGGAAACAAATATAGCTTATTATGTTGGTGCAATGCAGAGACGGGGTTGTTTGAAAGCAGCTAACTCATATTGTTCATCTTGTTGAGGTGATTTTCTTTTAGCATTTATCATTTCTTTTTCTTAAAAGATGTAATTCAATTGGTCTTATCATTTTTCCTATAATTCTTTTAGTTTGTTTGGACGCATGACTGGCTGCTAGTTCTCCTTGTGACAAATATAGTTTCATGGGTTAGAAACCTATCTTCTTAATACCATTTCTTAGACTCTTACCTTGTGCTGAAGCTGAATTGATACCAAGGATTAGCATATACTGCAGTCTGCACCTCATTAAAATAGAAACATACCCAAGTTTGTATGATTGCTTGTTTGATGAAGAGTGTATATTTAAAACTAAAAGTTGAACACGGACTTCTCTGTTCAACTCGTATTTGTAGATTGCTTACTCTTCTCAACAATTTCGAATGATTCTGTGGCTTTTGCGGTGAAAAAGCATGCACTAATAGGTTGACCTTCTCATGATCCTATTTGTTTCAAGGCTCCTGCTAGGATCCTTTGGAGTACTTTCCCCAGATGAGTATCTTAGAAACCCTATATTTATTTTTAAACCTTAGATAGAAATCCTTAGCCCTGATAATCAATCTTGTAGAACATAGATGTCGTAAACTGGACTCAGCTAAAATGTAAGTCAGAGTTGGTAACTTGAATATTGTGTTAGGTTCTTATTTTGTTTAAATTTAACTTGTGTCTGCCGTCATTGTGATAATCAACCTTGTAGAACATGTTCAGTTTTTCGTCCTCCAGATGTCTGTCTTTTATCATGCTTCACCAAAATATTTGGCTTCAACAGGAAAACACAAGGGAAAGCCTAGATATATTCTATAAGATAGCTCGTCAAATAGATGCCCAAGTTCAAGAAGAGCTGCAGATTTAGTTGAAAATCCGAAAAATTTGCTCTCTCTCTCTCTCTCTCTCTCTCTCTCTGTCTCTCACAATTGATATCATGCTCGATTCCACATACTGTATTGTTCATATTTAATAAGAGTATTTCCCTCTTAGATAGAATTGTTACTATGTTGTAATTGATAGTTGGAAATTTACTTTTTGCTGAATCTTTTTTTGGATATTTTCTAAATATATTGCCTGGTGTGCTTTTGCTTTTCAGGTTAATGAACTTGTTTCTGACATGTAATGCCACATGAAGTGACCTTCATATTCACAAACGATGAGTCCCTATTTCCCTAACAAAGCCTCCTACATCGATTATATTGTTTGGATGAATCTGCTTTTTTATCTGTATGGTTAAACACATTGAGTTTCTGTATTTGCGTTAGATCTTATAAATGATTTCAGTGCTACAGATACTGCGACCAACTGTTACACATTCAGATAAGCAAGATGGGAAACTGAAGGATGAGGATGGGAAACTATGCTGCATACTTGTTTTATCAAGCAAATAAAATTTCTTGATTGCTGATGCTGACAGTAGTTTATTGGTTGCTTTGTTGATGTTAGGTAACAAGAATTCAAGGAGGAAATCAAGAAGGAGAATTTGTTAGAGTGAGGTTAGCCGGGGTATTGTTCAAATCCATTGTCCGGAAGATGTGCTAGATGCGCTATGCTATTATAGTGTTCAAATCACCACAGTGTATGATGGCTGCTAGTGGTGCTTATGTCATGTTTTCAAATTTTTGGTGCAACTATGTTGATAATATTCAATGTGTGAGAATTTATTTTTATGTTTCCAGATTTATATGTACATACGCAAGAGTCAAATTGTTTTGTAACATTTGATGAGATCTTATTTGAAATGTGTCGTTGAATTCTCTTTTTATTCAGGGGAAACCATGTCTTTATACATAAATTTTCTATTTTCTTCATTATATCCAATTTATATAATAAAAATATTGTTTTGTACTGAAGGGGTTTAGATAATGGCTAGTGGATGGTGAGGATATATCCAATTTGACGGCTCAGATTTAATCTTCTTTCATCAATTTAAAAAAATGTGTACGTTAGAGATTTAACCACGTACGTGGTTTGGGATGGTTACACGTGGACGGTAACAGATGCATCTTCGAAATGGTTACACGTGGACGGTGACAAATCAATCTAGCTTAGTGGTTGAAATTTCATCATGTTCGTGAGTTTTGATTTAAAATTAATGGTGAAGATTCACACACGATGAATGGTGAAATGAATGGCTGGAATTCCATCATCTATATTGCATGGACGTACAAGACTGTATCAATTATTTCATTTGCGTGGCTAAACATCAGATATAGCCACGTTAAAAATATATTACGTGTCCATAGGATAACCAATGGCAACGCTAAAAATCAATTGCGTGTCTATAGGATCACCAATGACCACGCCAAAAACAAATTGCAAGTCCATAGGATAACAAATGGCCACGCCAAAAATAAATTGTGTGTCCACAGAATATCCAATGGAAACGATAAACTATGTGTCTATAGGGAATCATTGGCCACGCCAAAATTCTTTTTGTGTGTCCATATGATATCAATGGACACGCTAAAAACCAACTGCGTGTCCATATGATAACCAATGGCCATGCAAAAAACCAATTGCGTGTTCATAGGATAACAAATGGCCACGCCAAAAACAAATTGTGTGTTCATAGAATACCCAATGGAAACGCCGAAAATAAACTGCGTGTCTGTAGGGGGTCATTGGCCATGCCAAATTCTTTTTGGTGTGTTTATAGGTTATCAATGGACGCGCCAAAAACAAAAATTTTGTGACAGTATAGGAACTTTTATGGGCTCCTGGCATGTCTGTTTCATAGATATATCCAATGTAGGCGTGGCCAGAGAGTACTTTAAGACACACAATTAAACTTTAAACCATGCAAGTAAAGGCCACGCCAAGTCCAAACCAAAGTGGCGTGTCAAAACCCCTATGGACACGCCAATTTAGCGTGGCAAAAGGGTCTCTGTGTACTAGTGATTATAGAAATAAACATTCTCAGCACGTGTTCAAAGTTTGTCGACATCTTTACTTCGTAAGTTCTCTTTCACACTTACAACCTTGAAACCGATTTGCCACACTTCCAAACAAGTTTATAATTGGTTCATCTGACTTTCAAAAACTATGTGATTGATCAAACCAACATTCAATCACACTCATGGGTTTACGGTTCTACCAAAACAAGTTTCAGTTATACCTCCATGTGAGTACTACGCATAGTCACACTAGCTTACCAAAGATATGGTTGACTAGGTATTAGGATCGGTTCCCCACATATATATGGTATCTAACTTATATGTGTTGCACCCCTTCATAGTATCGGTGCCCCTTTCTTCTGTAAATGTGCTGCACCCCATACAAGGATCGATTCTCTATTGCACTGCACCCCTTACTTACAAGGATAAGTTCCCCTTCACCCCTTACTAGGATCGGTTCCCTTCACCCCTTACAAAGATCGGTTCCCATCTTCCATTGGTAGTTACAATCCGATCATACCAAGGTGATTACTTAAGATCGATTTTACTAATACAAAAGTCAGGCCTTTGTGAATAGTTCTACCAAGAACACAACAAGTTGTGAGCGGTTCTACTCTATCACACATATTGGTTGTTCATAAGATATGCAATGAAAAACAAAACCAATAACACCTGGCAATTTCCTTTTCGGTTTACAAAGTAAGTTTATGAACTTACTTCCTTAGAACACATGTAAACATTGTTCCCTAGGATGAAATCCTCACCTTATACCCATACATAATCACAATAACATTCAAATGATTATGACGATGTCTTATTTATAAAGTTTAATGGTTAAGCAATAAACCTCGTATTGTATTTCTTAATATTATGTCTATCTAGAGTTCAAACTTGCTTCGCAGTTATCTTTTCAATATGCACGAATTGAAAGATAGGTTAGGGAATAAAACAGTTCAAGTCAAATATCACTAACCTCAAGTGGAAGGATGATTGTAGTTGTTGTAGCTCCTCGCTTCTTCGCATCTTCAAGACTTCGCAATACTTGTAATGTCTCATATCATAATGCTTTCAATCTAACCTATACGAAGTTTAACTCAAGTACATAATCAAGCGACTCTTAACATGAGTTTTGGTTCACTAAAATATGACAACCGAACTTGACATACCAACGCTAGGTGGGTTCAACCGAGCAATGCTCTAACACTTTCTGTGACTGGAAAATACCTTAGTCGCTTCACCGGGACCTTGCTAGTAGTTCTCCCTTCTGGTGGTTTCTGCCATCTACTTTCGCCACATTTAGGACGCTTATCTTCATTAGCATAATCCTTGCGATAGAGAATACAATCGTTAATACAAGAATGAATAATTTGCACCGGCAACTAAAATGGCTTAAGCATATCTTTAGCTTTACTACAAGTAGATGGTAACGTGTTCCCTTTCGGTAGAATAGTTTTCATATATCCCAACAACTCGGTCATGAAAAATCATAACATTGATACCTTGCTAGCATACTTAATAACTCCACTGTTGTTGATAGTTTTTTATGTTCATCATCGCAACCTGGATATAAGGGTAGCACTCCATCCTCCAACCTATTGATGCAATCAACAGTAGCCTTATCTTGAACATTACCACCAAAACCATATTCAACAACAACATCCCTATCTTGAATACTACCACCAGAATCATCTTCAACAACCACATCTTCAAGGTTATCAAGACCAACCATATGCCCATGTGCCTCATTGAACAAGTCATATATTCTCGAATGAGATGCAATATCACAATTGACAACATTATTTGCAGGTAAGGCACGAGCATTAACATTATACAAATGAGGTTGCTCACCATGATGGATCCACGTTTGGTACGAAATATCAAACCCACGATCAAAAATATCCTTATCTACTTCATCTAGTGATTTTGGTAAACACCTGTAATTCTTACACTTCATGCAAGGACATTGAAATTATTTGATACCTTCACCAAGACTCTCTGTTGTAAATTGGATGAAATATTGAACACCTACAACCCATTTACGTGAACCCTTCAGTGCAGTCATCCATTTTTTACATAGAACAACTATCCGGCATTGAGACATATACAAAAGAAAATACACACATCACATATCCAGAACAAGTCTTTAACTACAAGTTATAATTGTAGTCCATTATAATTGTGTCAACCTACATAATCAGAGCACACCCACTAAATTTCGATACGCTTTCTATCCCAAAGTTCATACAATATTAAAGTCTACATCCTCTTGTAAAAAACTTTCAGTAAGTTGAAACTAAAATCAACAATTTCAAAGAGGTCTCTCTGCTGAAACTTCAACGACACAAATTAGAAAAAGAAACAAAAAGCAAGGTGTTCAATCCTAAATTATAAAATTAAGACAACAAAAATACCAAAACCCACAACTGCTATCTAGAGTATGTGAGTGCAAAAAGTCTTGTTAGCTGCAATGATACAATTTAGCCCTCAACTTGTAATTCAAGATGAATACTTAAATGACCTAATTAAACAATACCCCCAATTTTATTGAAATTTCTTATCTGTAACTGAAGAAGAAATATTTAAATGACCTAATTAAACAAAACCCCCGATTTTTATATATTTTTTTGTTTATTACCCTAACAAATTATAAATCAATATGAAATAGAAGTTAAATTTTTCTATTACCCTTCCAGTACTATGTGAGTTGAAGATTTGATTGAAACCTCAAATCAGAATGCAACTAGCATTAACTAGTTATGGTTTCAATCCTGAAAGTTGTTGAACCCTGATTAATACGTTAATTATTGAAACCCTAACTAGTTAATACACCAACCATCATAAATTTGTTGCAAGTACATGTTGATGATTTAGTTTGTCTGAGAGAGTAATAAATTTGCTTGAGACAGAGAAAATGAGAAAGAGAAATAAATTTGCAGTGATGAATCTGCTTGAGAGGAGTAATAAATTTGTCTAAAAGAGTCTCCTCTGGGAATAAGAGAATGAGAAAGAGAAAAATAGAGACGAGAATGTTTTTCTTTTTTCTCTATGGGAAAGTATAGACCTAATCTGAATCATATTTTTACCCGAGTCAGCAACAACTGAGTCAGCAAAACCTTAATGAGTTGAATCGCCTCCAAGTGAATTTTTACTTTTTAGGCAAACTTGAAGTTTAGTTCAACAGAAATGTGTATATCTGCAATTTCTAAAAATTTTACAACCAACATTTTTGCAACTAAAATTTTTTACACATGCAGTTTTCAACATATGTGTATTCCAATATTATTACATATCCAAAAGTATCAAAGACAAGGAATGATGCTGCATAATACACCTCTTTGCAAACTATTTCAGCTAGACTGAAACATACTACAAATGCAAAAACTAGTTTTACAGGGAAATAATCTTGTAGACTGCTGATACTGCATATCAAACAAAGTTACTGGAGAAGTTTGCAGTGAAGAAACTAAGACTGCAACTATTGTATTCTTTAATGCTGCAAAAATAGATATCAACAATGCTCCAGGCCCTGTATAGGAGTAAAAAAGAAACTGCAGAGAATATAAGAAGGTTACTACAATTCCAACACATTCATTCTAATCCTGCTAAAATGCTTTGATAAACAGTGAACATTTGTAGTTACAAATAATCAAGATAATCAAGATAATAAATCAATAATAAGGTTGATTAACCAAAGAATTTACTTGACTGAATAACCAGATTCAATAAGATGAGCTAATCCAAGTTGCTTCTAAACAGAAAGCAAAGTACTACTTGTAACCCTCAATCGACCTGAACTACACAACACATACGTGTAGTTTATCCTAACAATTGAATTTCCTAGAATCATGTTGGTAAACTCTTTTAACTTATCTAGTTTTAGAATACCCTCATCTTATTAGATAGATATACTTGCAAACTATCTAATAAACTTTAGTTCTATATAGAGCTTGAATATTTCAATAAAAATATTAGATTCAATATTGGAGCGGGTAAGGAAACTAGATTTCGGGAAGATTCTTGGCTTTCTGAAGGAAGATTGTGAAATATGTTTCCTTTGTCTTATGAAGATTCAAGGACCAAGGAGTTTGTGGTGGCTAGTATGTATGAAGTTAGGGAAGATGGTGTAAGGCGGGCATTTATGTCTAGGCAAAGATACTCTCAAAACATTACAAGTGAAGTGTTATCTGAAAACGCGGGGGTCTAACAACACCATCCAATATTTCGATTAGCAATCTGTATGGACTAACTTCGAAACACTTTACTAGAGAATCAACTAGACAGTCAGACTCAATCTAGATAATAAGTATCTCAAGGATTTATTATCTCAATATCTCAATTTGATTTTTACTCAAGCTAAAATCAATAGCGAGTCTTTATCAAAGAGAGATAGCTTGGACGCTACCAAAGGCCAATGTCCAAGGATCAATCAATATCAATCAACAACCAAAGGTTGGATTTCCAATTGATGATATTAACGCATAAACTGTATTATTTCAATTATATAAACAAATATAATGCGGAAAAGAAATAACACAGACACCAGAGATTTTGTTAACGAGGAAACTGTAAATGCATAAAAACCCCGGGACCTAGTCCAGATTAGATGCACACTGTATTAAGCCGCTACAGACACTAGCCTACTACCAATTAACTTCAGACTGATCTATAGTTGAACCCCTACCAGTCTCCCACTGATACAAGGTACAGTTGCACCCCTACGCCTCTGATCCCAGCAGGATACCACGTACTTGATTCCCTCTGCTGATCTGACCCACAACAAAGAGTTGCTACAACCCATAATCGCAGGCTTGATAATAAAAAAATATGTCTCACACAGAAAAGTCTATCAAAGGATAAATCTGTCTCCCACAGATAAACCCTAGGTTTTGTTCCGTTTTTTGATATGAAATCAAGGTAGCACAGGAACTAATTGATTAATCCGGTCTTATATTCCTGAAGAACAGCCTAGATAAATCAATCATCTCTCAATACTCAATTCCTGAATACACAAGAAGAATATCGAGGAATCACGAACAGTGAGACGAAGATGTTCGTGACTTCTTTATCTTACCTATCGGAGAAACAAGTTCTCGAGCCAATGAAACACGATTGTACTCCTAACGGTAGAAAAGTAAGATCAGATCACACAACTACGATAAAAGTAGTATCGGTCTGGCTTCACAATCCCAATGAAGTCTTTAAGTCGTTAACCCGAGTTTGAAGAAGAAACTCAAGGGTTAATGGAGATCGACTCTAGCGAGCACACTAGTATAACACAATAAAGGTGTGTGGGGATTAAGTTTTTCTCTAGCTAGATGTCTCCTTTATATAGCATTTCAAATCAGGGTTTTGCCTTAGGTACAAAGCAATCCTTATTCACCGTTAGATGAAAACCTGATTTATATTTAATACAATATCTCTCAACCGTTAGATTAAAAGATATAGCTTGTCAAACACACTTGTGATAAACGTTTTCCAGGTTCGTGAAAACCGGCCTAAACATGTACATTAATGTTGGTTCAATACAGTAACCAAAAGGCAACAATATGAGCTTCTCATATTGACCTGGTTCCTCATCCATCATAACTAGTTCTCTTGACTCAAACGAACTAGTTATAGAGTCATTCAATTGCTATGAGATCTTATGTAACTACACAAGACACAATTGAATTAAGATGATTCGATTCGATTGAATCGGCTCAATGAACATTATAGCCACGGTTTTCATAAAGCATTCCTTAGTAATTTAATATATATGTTCACAGCACATCTTTAGATCATAAACTCTTAAGTTCACAAACAAGTTCGCGGACTTAAGCGTCGGGTTGAGTTTTCCAAAACTCAGCATAAATTCTCGGTCGAGAACTTCCGCCAGTTCGCAGACTTGGTCACACAAACGAGTTTAGGAAATCCCAGCAGAAATTCTCGGTCGAGAACTTCCGTCAGTTCACGGAATGAGTCTGTGGACTAGGTTCACGGACTTCGCAAGCCAATTCCACAATCCTTCCCGATTCTTCTTGCTCAACAGAGTTGTGAAACTCCGGATCAAGGAATACATGGTTATGTAATCTAAACTCTCATTTCAATCATTGATACATTCTCAGAGGATGCTATCCCAACCGTTATTCACAGATTGTATTCACATCAGAGCAATTCTCAAATATGATTGAAAGATGAAGATAAACCTGATCAAAGCATGATGCTTTACCAACACATGAATTTCGAGAACTAGATAAGTGTTGAATACTCAGCTCGAAATACCAAATGTGTTTGATCTAGTCTATATATTTAGCATACGACTTGCGTTTCAAGAAGTAGGAGATAGAATAGATAGACTTTCAAGTGATAGATAAGTTCAAGTCTTCACATACCTTTTTGTTGATGTCCTTGGTGTATATCTTCGTCGTTGTCCTTGAATCGCCATGAAGTACTTGAGCTTTACTACACTTTCCTATCCTAGTCCAAGACTTAGCTAAATAGTATAGAACTCAAGACTTATAGTTTTGATCACTAACATTGACAAACATGCTTGATATAGAAACGCATGCGAGGTTGACCGAGCTATGGTCTAACAATCCCCCCCCCCTTTGTCAGTTTTAGTGACAAAACTACCAATACATATGGAATACAAAAAAGATAAACTTTTGTGGCTCCTATTCCATAGTCCAATCTTCAACCATTTCCTTGAAATCTTCGTCCTTCTAAGTACTTTAATAATCCCAAAGGTTGTAAGTTTAGCACCATCGTTGTTGAAGATCCATAGCTAGAACAATGAATGAACTCGAGATTCTCAATCATCATTATACAGTGTCATAGTATTATTATGAACATCAAAGTCCAATTGCATCACAACTTTGACAATAATACTACGGTGATATGTATTACTCCCCCTTAGTTAATACTCTATCTCAATCATGGAAACCACTCCCCGTTACACAATGATCCGAAAACCATATGTATATGTAGTGTGAACTACAATATTTCTCCCCCTTTTTGTCAATAAAATTGGCAAAGGTACAAGAATGGGATCATAATGAAATCTCCACAAGAGTCTTTTCAAAACAAAAGGAAAGATACATACCATCTTAAGTTTATATGCAATCATAAAGCCGAAGATAAATGCATTCATCAATGAGTTTAAAGATACAAGATAACCCCTCAAAATTCCACAGCCGCACTCCCCGCAAGATATTACCATTAAGCACAAGTTTAAAAGAACTCTCTCCCATTATATGTCATCCCCGAAGGAACAACAAAAGCGACCTTAATTTAAAAAAGAAAAGAAGGATTTTAATTGGACAACAAAAACCACGCAAATGTTTTTCTATATCCAACCTTCAACCAAATTAATCGCAAGTAAACCCATGATTAATTTAATTGGATAACACAACTAAATCAAAACCACGAAAGTGATCAATTTAATTGATAAGTGCTCAACATAAGTAAACCTACGGAGATACGACCAAGTTAATCATATGGAGGTGACTAACTTAATTGTTCAAAATACTCAACATAAGGAGAACCTTACGGAATATTAAAGATAATCGACATAAGGAGATTCTTATGGAATATACGATCTACTCAACATAAGGGAACCTCATGGAATATACATATTCTCGATATAATAGGAACCTTACGGAATATATGACTACAATAACCAATAAAGCATGGTTAGTATAGGTGTTCATATACTCAACACAAGAACTTGTGGAATATATGAAAACTCAATTAGATTAACTACAAGAGAACCTATAATTAATCTAATCGGAATACCAAGAAATAATAACCAAACTAATCACCGAAGTAATCAATTTAATTATTAAGAGATTTTCTCGACAAAAGAATAACTTTCGGAGCAAATAACTAAGTAACCAAGCAAGTTGATTAACTTAGTTCACATGGGCTCAAAATTAGAGATTATGGAACCCCGACTAAGGTATCAAAAGGTTGACACACTTAACCGTACATGTACTCAACATAAGTAAGAGGAAAGAAGACTTATGGAGTACAAAACTAAATAACCAAGGATGATTAATTTAGTTTCTAATTCTCAACACATAGCATCTCATGGAATAACCAACAAAGCCAACATAATAGACTTAGTTATAAGGTACTCAATATAAGATACACAAGGGAGCCTTCACGGTATACAAACAATAGATCAATAAAGACCAAAACCGCGGATACACATACACGGATCAATTCTATCTTTGTATCACAAAGTTACATAATAGACTTTATCCTTGCAAAACAAACGATCACATCCTCATTTCCATCAAGTACATGACTGCATAGGCATAGTGTTTGTAAATTTTTAAAAGTCGATTCGTCCTTAAACCAATACGAATACCGATCATAAATGACTTTACTTTTGACAACAAAATGGGACCTTCAAGTTCACGACCTTAAACAATACATATCCCATAAAATATTGCAATATAAGAAACCAATAAACTATTGCAATAACAATCATCCTCAAAATATTTTTAGAATTTATATTCCAATAAACCTAAAAAATAACAAAGAGAATGAAACAAAAGATAGCTATGTGTAACCACAATCATAGCTATTCAAGCACTAGTTATTCTTCCGTTAAAACCAAAAAGAAGACATCCTAGGCATTAAGAGTATCACTCTTCATCTTCATCATCGGAAAATTTCCATGAAGCTTGAATTGAATCCAACCCTTCCTTGAGTTCGTGACACTTGGTTCCAATCATTTTCATTTATTCCTTTAAGCACTTCACTCATGCATCAACCTTGCATACCCCCTTGTAGATTTTCTTGATTAGTTCCAAGGCGGTAGGTTCTTCAATATCGAGAGGTTGCCTCTTTGTCGCTTCTTAACATTTTCTATTATCTGACGGAAGGTACATGGACGAACCGGTTTAGGAACCCGAAGAGAATTTCCAATATAATCAATTTCATGAGCATGACAAATTCGGCTAATCAAACATGGATATACCAACATCTTGATATAAAGAGTCATAGTCATCATTTTAAAGACAATAAAGCCACAAATATCAAGATTTGTCATGCCAGAGACAAGGAGGTATACCAATTCCGTAAACTCATAACTCCACCATGAATTTTCAATAGTAGCGGGACAAAGGTTGGAGACGCCGAGTTTTCCAAAAGCAATAAGTCCATCATCGAGATTAGAAGTTGGAAACTTCCCTTGATTCCAAACAACCTACTTACCACAAAGTCCCAATGAGATTTCATCAAGATATGGACGTTCATCACTTGGTCTAGGTATCCGAACTTCACCCAACGGTATTTCGGTAATTTTTGAAATTAATTCTCTATCAATAAGGAACTTTGTTGTGCCAATCATGGATTTGAATTCCAATTTCTCATAATTAACATCATGAATATTAGCATAGAAATCCATTATGAGAGAATCAAACCCTTGACCAAGTCCATCAAAAATGTTTCCAAGCTTGAATTTTGAAAAGTATAACAAATCCTCTTCATACCCACTAGAAGCCATTAATTTGTTCTCTAGAATAAAGCCTTTTGAAGCAATCTTATCATAAATACTAGAGCAAGAATCATTCACAAACCTAATTCTATGAGAGTCTAGTGGAGGATTTGAACTAGAGGGTTTTGGGATTTTGGAACTTCTCTTAGAGTTTCTAGTATTCATCATTAAAAAAAAAGGAATCAAGAGAAAGATAACTTACTTGAATTATGACTTGAATCATTTTTCTTTCAATTTCTCCAAAGAAGCTTTAATGGAGATGAACAACCAAACCCTAGATGTTCACGAACGCGGACGGGAAGAATGAGAAGTGTGCGAACTTCTTTTATAAAGCCAAAATGGGCTTGTAACAGTTTATGACCCGCGACCCATATAAGGAAGATGGGATTTTCTTGTCCATTTGTACACAAACGACTAAATCATCCGTAATCACATAAGAATGAAGGAATTAGAAAGAATACAGAAGATAACAATTACAACTTCACAATACACAACCAATTACTTGCCCCACAACAAGGTATTTACAGGTGGGGTAGTGTCAGTCTTGTTACCAAGAGGCAGACTGTGCATAGGAAGTCTCATGCGACAGATCTGGTCGGTAGAAGTGAACATTCCCTGTGGTATAGTCAATATAATGATGATAGTTAGGGTCGTCAGAGCTTTCTATCTTTTTTTTATACTGGCCTGAAGAAGGACACTTCTGATTTCTGGGTTGTTTATTATTAACAGAGCTAACACCAGCAGACACCTTTTCAGAATTATTAGACTCAATCCTTTTAAGTTTATCTAAGGATTTGAAAATGCCTTCGAACTCTTTGAACATATCTTTATCAATTGATCCACTTTGATAGTATTCCTCACAAAGATCAAGAGTTGATCTAGAGAGTTTCCATATTCTTGAGCGTATAGAGCGTTTCTTTCGTCTCTCTATCCTTTTAACTTTTCCTTCAGATTGATTCTTAACATCTAACAAAACTTTCTTAGATGTGATAGATTATCATGAATCACCAAGGATTTTAGCCATGATAATCTACGAACAATCTTCAAGGATTTATGGCGTGCGCTTCAGATGCCAAGAGCAAATTTTCCAAAGAAATTTCACATGGGAGAATTTACAAGGAACGAACAGACACAAACTTATTAGGTTTATAGTGTCTGCCTTCTCTAATACCAATTGAAAACGCGGGGGTCTAATAACACCACCCAATATTTCGATTAGAAATATGTATGGACTAACTCCGAAACATTTTACAAGAGAATCAACTAGACAGTCAGACTCAATCTAGATAATAAGTATCTCAAGGAGTTATTATCTCAATCTCTCAATTTGATTTTTACTCAAGCTAAAATCAATAGCGAGTCTTTATCAAAGAGATAACTTGGACGGTACCAAGACCAATGTCCAAGGATCAATCAATATCAATCAACAACCAAACGTTGGATTTTCAATTGATGATCTTAATGCACAACCTATATTATTTCAATTATATAAACAAATATAATGCGGAAAAGAAATAAGACAGACACACCAGAGATTTTGTTAACGAGGAAACCGTAAATGCATAAAAACCCCGGGACCTAGTCCAGATTAGATACACACTGTATTAAGCCGCTACAGACACTAGCCTACTACCAATTAACTTCGGACTGATATATAGTTGAACCCCTACCAGTCTCCCACTGATACAAGGTACAGTTGCACCCCTACGCCTCTGATCCCAGCAGGATACCACATACTTGATTCCCTCTGCTGATCTGACCCACAACAAAGAGTTGCTACGACCCAAAATCGCAGGCTTGATAATAAACAAATCTGTCTCACATAGAAAAGTCTATCAAAGGATAAATCTGTCTCCCACAGATAAACCCTAGGTTTTGTTCCGTTTTTTTATATGAAATCAAGGTAGCACAGGAACCAATTGATTAATCCGGTCTTATATTCCTGAAGAACAGCCTAGATAAATCAATCATCTCTCAATACTCAATTCCTGAATACACAAGAAGAATATAGAGGAATCACGAACAGTGAGACGAAGATGTTCGTGACTTATTTATCTTACCTATCGGAGAAACAAGTTCTCGAGCCAATGAAACACGATTGTACTCCTAACGGTAGAAAAGTAAGATCAGATCACACAACTACGATAACAGTAGTATCGGTCTGGCTTCACAATCCCAATGAAGTCTTTAAGTCGTTAACCGAGTTTGAAGAAGAAACTCAAGGGTTAATGGAGATCGACTCTAGCGAGCACACTAGTATAACACAAGAAAGGTGTGTGGGGATTAAGTTTTTCTCTAGCTAGATGTCTCCTTTATATAGCATTTCAAATCAGGGTTTTGCCTTAGGTACAAAGCAATCCTTATTCACCGTTAGATGAAAACCTGATTTAGATTCAAGACAATATCTCTCAACCGTTAGATCAAAAGATATAGCTTGTCAAACACACTTGTGACAAACCGGCCTAAACGTGTACACTAATGTTGTTTCAATACAGTAAACAAATGGCAACCAAATGAGATTCTCATATTGACCTGGTTCCTCATCCATCTTAACTAGTTCACTTGACTCAAACGAACTAGTTAGAGAGTCATTCAATTGCTATGAGATATTATGTAACTACACAAGACACAATTGAATTAGATGATTCGATTCGATTGAATCGGATCAATGAACATTATAGCCACGGTTTGCATAATTTATCTATGTTCAGAGCACATATTTAGATCATAACCTCTTAAGTTCACAAACAAGTCCGCTGACTTAAGCGTCGGGTTGAGTTTCCAAAACTCAGCAGAAATTCTCGGTCGAGAACTTCCGCCAGTTCACGGACTTGGTCACACAAACGAGTTTAGGAAATCCCAGCAGAAATTCTCGGTCAAGAACTTCCGTCAGTTCGCGGACTGAGTTTGCGGACTGTGGTGGACCTGGAGGAGTGTGAAAATTAAGCGTAATAAAACGGGCCTACAGTAATACCGCAAATGCACGGTCGTCGGTTGTAGCTCGTGCAAGTACGGGTCGATCCACAGAGACTGGGTGTGTTTGGAGTGTTTAGCTATTTTGGGTTCTAGTTGGCTATTGGGCTTTAGGTATCAAAGGGGTGTGGCACCAATGGGTTATGAATACCTTTTGGAACTGTTGGGCTTTGAATACCCTTTGAGTAAATTGGGCTTAATGGGTTTGTTTTTAACAATGAAATGGTTTTGGGCTCAGTGGGCTTTTGGATTGACTGTGAACTTATGGGCTTTTGGTCTTTTGAATTGAACTGGGCCTTGGGATTAAACCTGGGCTTTTAGCCTTTGGTTTCAATGAACTGAACTTGGGCTCAGTGTTGAAGTGAGCTTTGGGCTCAGTTGGCTTGTATGAGGATCTGGGCTTGACAGTGACAGGCCTTAGCTTGGAAAGTGAACTGTGAGCTGGGCTTTCACAGTGAACTGTGGCTGGGCCTTAACCTGAATGTGGTCTTAGCTGAGCCAAGCTCAGTTGCAGCAGCAGCAGTGGCTTCAGCAGGGAAAGGGAGAGCAGCAGCAACAGCAACAGCAAGTAGTAGCAGCAGGGGGAGAACAAGGCAGCAGAAGCAAAGGCAGACAGGAAACAAAATCACACAGGGCCAAGGATGGCATTTACAATAACAATGAAGATGGTAGTGAAATGGTGATTGTTAACAGTGGCAAAGTGCCAACGAAGCAAAGTAAGTTACAAAAGAAAGTGGTAAGAGAAAGGTGACAGTGAAGATGATGTGAAGCAATGGTATTGAAGTAAACCAAGGCTATGAGCCAAGGGCAAAGAGGAGGTTGCAGTTGTGGCTAAGCTAAGGCTTAGAATCCACCTTGTGTCCTAGCTAAACAATGCAAAAACTTAAGCATCCAACTAGAATGGGAAGAAAATCAGCTTGCTCACTGATTTGCCCCTAGCATTGACTGTCTTTTGACAGAACAATCAATCACAGGCATATCAGAGCACCAACTTCTTCCCATTACTCAAACAAAGCAGGCCTTCCTAGCAATTCATCATTCATTAGAGCACTAAGGGTTCATCTGAGCCTCAACAGTGAACTCAGAACATAATTAACACTACAATGGAACTAAACATGATTAACAGGAACAACACACATTTAAACAACACACATTTAACAGGAACAACACATTTAACAGGAACACATTTAGAATGGCAAAACAGTAACACACATGTAAACAACACACATTAACAGGAACAACACACATTTAACAGGAACAACACAACATTTAAACTACTAAACAGGGAATGAAAATTGCAAAACAAGAACCCTAAAAATTAACAGTGAAATTAAATTAACCCAATTAGGGGGTGTCTCGGCTAACCAAGAACACCCTTTAACATCCTACATCAGTTCCTACTTATAGTTTACAACAAAATCCCTAATTTTGAGAAACCCTAAAATTTGAAAACCCTAAATTGATTTGGGGAAAATCAAATTCTCTCACCCATGTGTGAATTATGCTCGACCCATGCCCTGTTGATGTTCCCTCTGCTCCTCCTCAGCTCGAACTGCTCCCAATTGCGTCTACTGATGCCCTAGCTTTTCTCTTTCTTATCTGTAGCACCTAGGGTTGATGCTAAGAACAAGAAAGGGAAATACTAGGGAGCTGGATGATGGTGAAGGCTCTGATTTGGTCGAGAGAATGGAGATGGTGAAGCTCGAGGTGGTGATGGAAGAGATGGTGGTGGCAGTGGAGTTGCAGGCGGTATGGTGGTGGAGAAGAAGTTTTGGGGAAAGAAAATGATTTGGGAAGAAGAGGGTGTTTGGCTTGAGGTCGATGGGTTCGATGGCTAAGGTGTTGAGCGGGTTCATCAAACTTTGATGTCTAGCGAGGAGACGTGTTGGATGTGAAGATGGTTGGTAGATCTAACGGTGGTATGAGAGATGAATCACTTCGACCGTTGGATTGTGAAATACAACAAAGTTAACGGCGAAGATCGAGGTTAGGTGCTGTAGTGTTAAGCGGAAGTATCGAGATTTGATGAGCAGGCAAAGAAGCGACCGTAGGATCTAAATGTGATCTAATCTGAAGGCTTGGAATTTAGGTACTATGGTGTTTTGCAGGGACTTCAGATTTTGATGAACGATGAAGAAGCGACCATTGGATGATGAGATGGATCTGATCTAACGGCTGAGAATGGAGGCGGGTATGGATATAGAAAATGGGTTTGGGTAAGGGTTTTGGGCCTTGGGTATGCCAAGCCCATATCTTCTTTAAGAACAATTCTTCCTTCTTGAGCCCATTCCTAGCTTTTTGGACGTGCGCTCCATTTTTTGCGGCTTCCTTGCGTAATTTCTTCCGGCCTTTCACTACTCTTCAGCTCTTTTCCGCTCCGCAAGTCATCCAGACTTTATTTATTACCTAAAAATGCAAAATTAAGTAAGAAAAATATTTATTCTTGAAAACAATGAAAATACAGAATATGGGATAAAATGTAGAATTACTGCACAAAAGATGAGTTAAATGCCAAGAAAAATATATAGAAATATGCACTTTTTAGCACTCATCAGACTGGGTTCGAAGGACTTGGCAAGCTAAGTCCACAATCCTTCCCGATTCTTCTTGCTCAACAGAGTTGTGAAATTCCGGATCAAGGAATACATGGTTATGTAATCTAAACTCTCATTTCAATCATTTAGACATTCTCAGAGGATGCTATCCCAACCGTTATTCACATCAGAGGAATTCTCAAATATGATTGAAAGATGAATATAAACCTGATCAAAGCAAGATGCTTTACCAACACATGAATTTCGAGAACTAGATAAGCGTTGAATACTCAGCTCGAAATACCAAATGTTTTTGATCTAGTCTATATATTTAGCATACGACTTGCGTCTCAAGAAGTAAGAGATATAATAGATAGACTTTCGAGTGATAGATAAGTTCAAGTCTTCACATACCTTTTTGTTGATAAAGTTCCACGGTTCCTTTGTGTAGATCTTCGTCATTGTCCTTGAATCACCATGAAGTCCTTGAGCTTTACTACACTTTCCTATCCTAGTCCGAGACTTAGCTAAATAGGCTAGAAATCAAGACTTATAGGTTTGATCACTTACATTGACAAACATGCTTGATATAGCAACGTATGCGAGGTTGACTGAGTTATGCTCTAACATTATCTATATCAAATAATCTCTCTTTCATCTTTATTCAAGAAGGGGTGACGGATACCCTAATTTGGGTTGGTAGTGATCATGGTAAATATTACAGTTAAGGAGGGAAGTAAAGACAACGACGATCAAGGTGAGCCGTATTATCCAATCAATGTTGTTTGGAGTAATGAGTACCCTCGAAAAAGCAATTTTTTTTTTTTTGGATTCTCTCTCATGATCGGGTAATGACGGTGGATAAACTATTAAGAAGAGGTATGGATGTCTCTAGTGCTTGTCATTTTTGTGAGGAAGATGATGAATCGAGTCGCACTTGTTCTATGGTTGTTGGAGAACCCGGAGAATATGGTAAATCTTTGAAGGGTGCCACTTTGGATGGTCATACGACCCAAATATCATTGTATATATCATGACTTGGAAGTTTAATTGGGGAGACGAAAGACTTAGCCGCATATGGAATAACATCCCGGTTGCAATTTGGTGGTGTATACGGAAAGAGCGAAATGCAAGAACCTTCGATAACAAAAGGAAAAATTTGGCAAGCCTCATTAGAGATATCAAATCACAAGCGTTCTTTTGTGCCGAATCAAACACAAGAATACTAGGGTTTACGGCAAATATTGTGATTTCTTTGTGGGTCTCATTATACCGGCCTTCGTAATTTTTGTCTTTTTTATTTGGGTAGATGAATCCCCTTTCGGTTCCCTTTTTTTGTTCGGTTGTAATCATTGGGTTAAGACACCCCTCTTAAGTACCTTTTTTCAATGAAATTTCTATTTGAGTGATCAAAAAAAAAATCTAATAAACTTTAGTAAATCCGAATAAAACATACTAAAAGTCTAAACAATGGACCTGCACTGACTAATAATGACTAGCATAAAAAAATGCTTCAAAATATGTACCGTATCAGGAAGTATCAAAATATACTACCAAGCAGTCTACCACGTTATCGAACTATGCGTCCGTTTTACCGATCATCACATAATGTATCATATGTGCATTTTTTTTGTTTTCCCTTTTCTTTTTCTTTTCTCATCTCAATGTGCTCTTTTTAGTTACTCAAAATGTGTAATAACTTGATGGAGAAAATAGATGCTCAATAGATGCACCACTGAGTGAGAGAATTTTCCAACCAAATAACTGTTGAAACTAGTTTTTCACCCGTGCGATGCACGAGTCTATTTCTCACATATGAAATGTTAGGGATTCACGTTGTGCAACATTTTTTGTTGCTTAAGTCTTTTTTTATGTATATTATGACATTTTCTTAAAAAATTTAGGAGATAATATTTATTTTTCTCTAATATATTCTTGAGTAGAAGCGTAATAGAAATCCCAATACATTGTAGTATTAAAAAATTTCTCATTGTGCTGCTTAATTTTATTTTTATAAATTCCCCCATCTCGAATATTTTATGTGATTATATTTATTAACACAAAACGAATATCAGACAGTGATTTCCTTCTATAGCTTAATGGATTTTTTTAAAAAACATTTTCTCTACAGAAATCTAAAAAAGTTACGTGAAAATTATTAAAAACATAAAATAAATTCAAATTTAAATAACATAAAGAGAATATAATCAAACAGGAATTGGGAAAAAAAATACATAAATAATTATAAGGAACATATTTTCATAGTGCATTGGAATATCTTTAATTTCTTCTGTAAAATTAAATTTACCTGGGAATATTTTTATCATACCTGATAACCAGACTGATACTATGTTTTCACCGATGAAGTGCAATCTTGGATTTCTAGGGACATGCTGATATATCCTGTGGAAAATCGATGTGTAAAGTTTGTAATGACTATTATATCTTGTAATTTTTCATACCGACTCTTAAAGATAATTGCATGAGTATGTATATTTCTGGATATATACGCGGGGCATATAAGACATAATCCCGTGATTATATTTATATATATATATATATATATTGAAGTTATGATTCAGATCTTCCATAGTTGTTTCTCTGTTGTTTAGAAGAGAGAAGAAAGACAAAAGTGACGACAGAGGTATCTAGAGAGATGTGCGCAATTTCCGATATACATATATATTACTTTGTACAAGAAATCAAAAATAAAGTATTTGAGATCAAAAAGATAACGTCAGAAAAAATTTAGCTTATCAGGAGGGGAGGAACGTGCACCCCGGTTAAAGCCGAGGTGCACAAAGTCGGATATAATCATCTCAAACACAAAACTATCCAACATTATACAGTTTATAAATCAATAACTTGTGGATAAGAGAGAAGATCGATAAATTGGCCATCACAGTAATCAATTTACTGGATTCCGATTGACTTATTTGCTATCTTCAAGGTCGACTCAATTATTTTAGTTTTACCATGATTTGATTGATTAAAGATTAATCATAAAGGTTCAACTGATATAATCACTAATAAAAATAATAATTGAGGTAATTTCTTTATAATTAGAAAAAAGAATAAGTAATTTCATTTTGTTTAGTGTATCGTCCAGTGAAAGATCATCTTAACCTATTTGTTTTTTACTTTGTTGATTTGTTTTATATCTGATTGAAAAACTCCGCTGAACAATAAATATTTTTTTTCTTGAAGGAATATAAGCTTTAGTTTTTGGTTTGGTAACGGCTTCATGCCATAAAAAGAAAATATTTATAAATATATTATCTTTCCTAAATTCACTTGATTTATTCAACTTCAAATATATGGGAAGGAATTTGACGCCACATGGCGGCATTTTTTTCGAGGGACACGAGGGCACACCTGAGAAGGGGACATGGGATCCCGACCCCAAATAATATTGAAACTCTCATTCATTTTTGTCGGATTTTTTTTTTCTTCGTTCTTAGCTTTACTGATTTTTTTTTCTTGGTTCTTATTAGGTTTGCTTTAGTCATGTACTAATACCTACACGATTTTATATGAATGATTATGTATTTTGAATATTGGGCAGGATTATTAATAAAAAAAAGTACAGAAGAAGAAGAATGTTTCTACCTACAGATTAGCATCCGCCTTTTTACATTGTGTATATTTGTAAATTTTGATTATTGATTTTTTAGTTTCAATTGAATAGTAATTGGACTTAGTATAATTATCAACAGTATAATTATACAATATTGTAACCGGACATTGGACATTATTATTATTGCTTTTATGTGATTGATTTCCCATATGTTGTTTTGTTCTACTAAAGTTACCCTTTCATAAGTTATTAAATTATCATTATATTTTTCTTGTGCTTAACTTTTTATATATATTTTACAAAGAATTTTTCTTTTCACTAAGTACCAAAAATTTTATACAAATACAAATAAGTATGTATTACGAGGGATCGTTTGTGCTCATCATATGCCTCTGCTAAAAAGGGTGTTTACAAAACCATCATTTACAAAAATAAAATGAAAACATTATTATTAAATACTGTAAAAGGTATAAAACATTACATACCATGAGTTAATAAGTTGTCACTTTATTGTAACATCAACATATCCCAGGCTGTTACGGCATGGGTCATATTCTCGTAATATAACATCAACGAATGATTATATCCTCGAAATCCTAAAATAAACACATATAGCTATAAGAAAATTACCTAAACTAATCTTCAACAACGGATCCAATTAACTTGAGATTAATTGAAAAGTCAACCTAAGAATCAAATATAAACCAAACACCTTGACTAATTCTTAGTTGATTATATTGATTTGTAAGTAACAACAACTTCGCATACGTATCTCAATTGGATTTCGCGACTACAGTGAAAATCAAGATCCAAATATTTTTCATAAAAGATATGAGACAACATTAAACCTAAATAAATCCCGATTAATCAAACAAGATCGCAATAACTAATCTTGAATTTAGTGATGAAAACCCAAGAAAAAGAATCTCTTCTAGCATCTTTCCCAAATGAAAACCCAAAAATGAAATAAAATTTATTTTTGTTAAAGGGAGAGCAAAAAGTGATCCGAGAAGAGCCAAAATCGTAGTCAACTCGTTGTTGGAACAACTCAATATAATTTTCAAAATCGGCCCAAATCATCCTTAATATTACACAATTCTTCACTTGATTTGTAAAACATGTTTTTATTGTCTTCTTCTTGCATACGAACAGATATGAACCCTAGAATTTTCATGGTAAAGTTGCTAAAGAATAAAAATTCACTCTTTCGTATAAGCTTCCTAAACTATACTGTTTACATTGCATGTATGTAGGGTTAATTAATTGGATCAGATACATTTTTCCCCGTTCTAAGCATAAAAGGGACTTATCTCTTTTAATAATCTGTTTATCCATAGATGTTTTTGAGTTAGAACTCTCGTGTCGTGATTCTAGATTTATTGGAATCTGTTGGAAACATTGTTAGACAGGTACAAATTCTCTTCCCACTCCAGATACCATTGACAATGAGAAAAATGATTTAGTAAGCATTTAGTCAGGTTAAATATTTAAAAAGTCTCATCACAAATAAACTTTTGTATTAAGAATTAAAATTTCTAAGGCTAATGATTTTCTTTTCATGAAAAAAAAACAAAGGGACGGGAAATTTGTTGCGGAAAGAAGTAGTGTGGCTAGTCAGGGTATTTTAGACCAAGTCAAAAAAATATATTGAATTGGTCCTAGTTAATGAGTTGACTATGATTTTCTCTCTCCCTTTAACAAAACTCATAAAATTCAGTTACCTTGCTTTTATATGCATAAGAGTGTTTGAATAATTTTAAAAATACACATAATTAGTCTCATACGTGCACAGGATATGAGAATAAAACTTTAGAACGATTTCTAGGGCACCATTGTTTTTTCGGGGGCCATTGTTTTATTTTGGGTAAACACATTAGAAGTAAATCTAGGTCACCCCTTATCTAGATATTTATATTAATATGTAATCTACCCTTTTAATTAATTTGAGGTTATGATTAGTGAAATCATTAGTCCAATGATTAAGTTTAAAAATTTCAGTGAGTTTAAATTAAAAGATGATTTCACTAAGTTTGGGTATTCAAGTGATGAAAACTCATCTGATTCTTCATCTCCATCCTCTCCTAGAATATTGTTAATCTTCACAATGATCCGGATATGAATTATTTCTTAGATGGTGATTGTATTCTTCCCCAAACTCAAACTCAAGATGAAAATGATGGATTTTATCAACCACAACCGGAGGAAGAGTATTTAGGTATCCAGGTATGATCCAAACTTAGATAATGTATGTTGAATTGGTAAAAACTTTCGTTAAAATGTAAAATTTTCAAGTGGATTTTCGACAGTTCGGTTACTTTATATGAAGACATGTAACCGAACTCATCTGAAGTTGTAGTTCGGTTTCCTTGTGAGAGAACAAGTAACCGAAATCATTTGAAGGTGTAGTTCGGTTACTTGATCCAAACAAGAAGGTTACCGAACTCTCTATTAATGGAAGTTCTAGGATTTGCAGCGTTATGTACGGTTGGTTCACAACTAACCGAACTTTACGTACAAATAAGGTTTAACTTAGTGTAGAAAGTTCGGTTGGTTCGAAAACTGCATGTACCAACTATCTAACCGAACTAAGTTTATTAAGTTCGGTTGTTTCTCAAACTTGAACCTAACAGCATAACCAACCGAACTTAACAAACAAACAAAAAAATCTGAAGTTTCAGTGTTTAGTTCGGTTACCTAGATAAAATATAAAGTAAGCGAACACTAAATTCGGTTGTTGTGATAAAAGTTACAAGTTCCCGAACTTTGTTGTAATTCCAATTGTTGTTGTTACATTTCTTGTAGATTGAATGCCAACCTATACCAATGGATGATCAACCTCAAAAAACGGGGGTCTAACAACACCACCCAATATTTCACTTAGCAATCTGTATGGACAGACTCCGAAACACTTTATAGAGAATCAACTAGACAATCAGACTCAATCTAGGTATAAGTATCTCAAAAAGTTAATATCTCAATCTCTCGATTTGATCTTTACTCAAGCAACTAGAAATCTGCGAGTCTTTATCAAAGAGAGATAAACTTGGACAGTACCAAAGACCAATATCCAAGGATCAATCAATATCAATCAACAACCGTTAGGTCTGACTATCCAATTGATTGATCTATCGAAAAACCTGTATTATTTCTATTATATAACAAATATAATGCGGAAAATAAATAACACAAACACCAGAAGTTTTGTTAACGAGGAAACCGCAAATGCAGAAAAACCCCGGGACCTAGTCCATATTAAATACACACTGTATTAATCCGCTACAGACACTAGCCTACTCCAAGCTAACTTCGGACTGGACTGTAGTTGAACCCCACTCAGTCTTCCACTGATCCAAGGTACAGTTGCACCCCTACGCCTCTGATCCCAGCAGAATACTACGCACTTGATTCCCTTAATTGATCTCACCCACAACTAAGAGTTGCTACGACCCAAAATCGCAGGCTTTGACAATAAACAAATATGTCTCACACAGACAAGTCTACCAAAGAATCAATCTGTCTCCCACAGAAAAACCCTAATATTTTTGTTGCGTGTTTTGATATAAAATGAAGGTGAACAGAAACCAATTGATAATCCTGTCTTATATTCCCGAAGAACATCCTAGATTAATCAATCACCTCACAACAATCTTAATCGTATGGTAGCGAAACAAGAAGTCATGGAATCACAAACGATGAGACTAAGATGTTTGTGATTAATTTTTATATCTTGCCTATCGGATATATTAAATCTCAAGCCAATCAATATGATTGTACTCGTACGATAGAAGATGCAAGATCATAATACCCAACTACGAAAAAATTAGTAACGGTCTGGCTTCACAATCCCAATGAAGTCTTTAAGTCTTTAACCTGTTTTTAGAAGAAGAAAACCAAAAGTTAAAGGAGAACTGACTCTAGCACGCAAACTAGTATCACATGTAAGGTGTGGGGATTAGTTTGTGGAGTTGCAAGATGTTCCCTTATATTATCTTTCAAATTAGGGTTTCGCCCTGGATCACAAAGCAAACACTATCCACCGTTAGATGAAAACCTGATTTAGATTCAAGCTAATATATCTCAACTGTTAGATCGAAATCTTAGCTTGTTATACACAGATGAACTGCACGCTTCTAGGTTTTTTAACCGTACCCAAACGTGTGCATTGTTGGTTCAACAATAATCAACCAAAAGGTTAGCCATTTGAGCATTTCATACCAACCACTTTCTTCTTCACCATAACTAGTTCAAATGACTCATATGGACTAGTTAGAGAGTTGTTCAATTGCAAGGAAATATCATGTACTACACAAGACACAATTGAAACAGAGATGATTCGATCCACATGAATCGGTTCATTAACTTTATAGCCACGGTTTGCAAAAGCATTCCTTAGTATTTATAAGTTAAGTTCAGAAATCATCTTTAGATATATAACCTCCACAAGTTCGCAGACTAGGTTCGTGGACTTGAGGTACTGGAAAGAGTTTACAAACTCCAGCATAAATTCTCTGGTTTGAGAACTTCGCCGATTCGCAGACTGGGTTCATGGACTTGGCTCACGCAAGCAGTTTGTTAACTCAGCATAAATTCTCGGGTTTTAGAACTTCGTCAGTTCGCGGACTTGGCTACTAGGCATTCTTCCATCATAGGACTTATGCACATATTTGTTTCTACAACATACTTATGTCCATTATGGTTATATAATTTAAACTCTCATTCCAATCATTGAAACATTCTTAGAGGATGTTATACAGTTGTTACACTATTTCTCATCAAAGAAATTTTCAAAGTGATTGAAACATATCATGATTTGCTTGACTAGGTAAAGAATAACATGGTCGAAGTGAAGCTCTTACAAACACATATTTCGAGATATAGATAGGCGAGGTATACTCAGCTCTAAAGACCAAATGTGTATAATTTAAGTATATATGTATAGCATACGACTTTTATCTCAAGAAGTAGGAGATAGAATAGATAAAATTTTGAGTGACAGATAAGTTCAAGTCTTCACATACCTTTTTGTCGAGAAGTTCCACCGTTTTCTTGAGTAGTTGTTCCACTTTTATGATGAATCGTTGTGAAGTCCTTGAGATCAACTACACTTACGATCCTAGTCCGAGACTTAGCTATAATAGACTAGAAATCAATACTTATAGTTTTGATCACTAACATTGACAAACATGCTTGATATAGCAACGCATGCGAGTTCGACCGAGCAGTGCTCTAACAATCTCCCCCTTTGTCAATTTTAGTGACAAAACTATCAATACATATGGAATACAAAAAAGATTAAAACTTTAGTACTTCCTATTCCACATGCCTAATCTTCAACATTCCTTGAAATCTTCGTCCTTCCAAGTACTCCAATGATCCCAAAGGTTGTAAGTTTAGCATCACCATTGTTGAAGATCCGCAGCTATAACAATGAGAAAGCATCGGTCTTGATCATTTTTATACAGTGTCATAGTATTATTTTATAGTGTCAAAGTCCAATTGTATCACAACTTAAACAATAATACTATGGTGATATGTATCACTTTCCTTTAGTCAATACTCTGTCTCGATCATGGAAACCACTCCCCCTTACACAATGATCCGAAAACCATATGTATTTGTAGTGTGAACTACATATTAATTATCCCCCTTTTTTTCAATTAAACTGGCAAAGGTACAAGAACGGGATCATAATGAAATTTCCACAGGAGACATTCCATGACTAAAAGAAAGGACGCACATCATCTTAATTTTGATACAATCATATAGCCGAAGCTAATAGAATCCATCAAGGAGTTTAAAGATACAAGATAAACCCTCTAAAATTCCACAGTCGCACACCCCTCATGATATGACCATTAAGCACAAGTTCAAAAGAAATCTCCCCCATTAGATGTCACTCCCAATGGAACAACAAGAGCGACCTTAATTTCGAGAGAAAACAAGGATTTTATTGGACACCGAAAAATCATGAACATGATTTTCTATACCCAAAACTCAATCAAATTAACCACAAGTGAACCCAGGATTAATCTAATCGGAATACACAATCAAATTAAACAAAAAAAAAATTGCTCAACTTAATTGATTATGCTCAACATAAGTAAACTTACAGAACATATGACTAACATAACCATTAAAATATGATTAAGACAGACGTTCATATACTTAACACAAGAAAAACTCATGGAATATATGAATACTCAACTAGACTAATTACAAGAGAACCCATAATTAATCTAATTGGAATACAAACAACCAAACTAATCAATATAATTGTCGTTTGTTTTGCTTGACATAAGAGAACTTACAGAGCAAATAACTAAATAACCAAACAAGATGATTAATTTAGTTCACAAATGCTCAACATAACATACCTTACAGAACAACCAACCAAGCTAATCAAAAATTAATCAACTTAGTCGTATCATGCTCAACATAAGACATATTACGGACCCTCACAGTATTATATAAAATATGGATCAGTGAAGATCAATACTGTGGAATACACAAGGATTCATTCTATCTTCCATCATTATAAGCATAACAATATTTAATAGACATAATCCTTAAACACAAAAGATTTTAACCTATCTTCCATCAAAGAATTGACAATATAGTCTTAAATTTTGTATTTGTCAAAAGTCTATTCATCCTTAAATCAATACATGAATACCGCTCATGAAAGACTTTACTTTTGACAAAATATGGGACAACATAGTTCACGGACGTAAACACCAATATCCCATAACAAATTGCAATATGTCAAATCATAAAATCAAATACTACAAACCATCATCCTCCAAATATTTTTAGAATTTAAAACCAATAAACCTAAAAAATAATACAAGAAGATGAAAATAATATCTATGTCTAGTCACAATCATTGCTATTCAAAGCACTAGTTATTCTTCCAACTAAGCCAAAAAGAAGACTTACTAGGCAACAATAAGAACACGAATTACTCATCTTCTTCCTCATCAGAGATATTACAAGAGGCTTGAATTGCATTCAAATCTTCATTGATCTTGGAAAACTTTGTTGCAACCAAGGACAATTGTTCTTGAACACACTTTACTCTTAAGCCAACCTTACATACACCTTTGTGAATTTTTTGAAGTAGTAGGGTCACTAAAATAAATAGAAACAGTTCTCTGTCGCTTGCAAGCATTTTACCTTACGCGTCTAAAGATACATGGACGAACCGGTTTGGGGACCCCAAGAGAGTTTCTAATAGAATCACACCCACGATCACGGCAAATAAGACTAATCAAGCAGGGGTAACCCAACATTTTGATGGGTGAAGTCATCAAAATCATTTGAGAGATAATGAACCCACAAATATCGAGACTTGAAATACCCGAATCAAGGAAATAGACCAATTCCGCAAACTCATGACTCCACCAAGAATTTTCAATTGTGGAGGGACAAAGATTGGGAATACCAAGTTTTCCAAAATCCATCAAGGCAATACTAAGATAATTAGTGGGAAACTTTCCTTGACTCCAAACGACCTTCTTGCCATAAAGCCCAATTGAGATATCATCACATGATGGACGTTCATCACATGGTCTAGGAAGCTGTATGTTCCCGAACAGAATTTTGGTAATACTTGAAATTAGTTCTCTATCAACAAAGAACCTTTTTCTTCCAATCATGGATTAGAATTCCATCTTGTTGTAATAAACATCATGAATATTGGCATAGAAAAATACGTGAAAGAGAATCAAATCCTTGACCAAGACCATCAAAGATATTTCCAAGATTGACTTTTGTAAAGCAAACCAAATCCTCTTCATGCCCACTAGAGAAGCTTTAATGGAGGAAGAAACCAAAACCCTTTCTTCCAGTTTCTCCAAAAAAGATTTAATGGAGGAAGAAACCAAAACCCTAGGTTCACATACGCGGACGAGTAAAGAAGAATACTAGGGTGCGCGAACTTCTTCTTTATAAAGACCACACATGGGCTTGGGCCCGTTCATGAACCGCAACCCACAAGAAGGATGGGAATTTCTTTGCTATTTACAAATTTAGAGGTTATGCAATCTGTGATAAAACACAAGTGAACAAAAACGGATGCAATAGAAATCTAAAATTGATATTCAAACAACGAATAACAAAACTGTACATAACTCAAACCATCTTGCCCCATTCCAAGATATATACAAATGGGGAAACGCCAGCCTAGTTACCAAGGCGTAATGTGCATAGGAATTCTCATGCGACATTTCTGGTTGATATGTGTGAACATTCCCTGTAGTATAATAAAAGTAATGATGATAGTCAGAGCAGTTAGAGATTTCTATCCTTCATTTGTTCTGTCTAGAAGAAGGATACCTCCGATTTCTGGGTTGTACAGTTGTTTATGGGAAAAAAATGTTTCTGCTGATTTTGGTAAGTTCGGTGAGTGAGTGAGAAACAAATCTAAACCCTAAAAAAATGTACTGCACGGGAGTACTTTAGATTCGAGATATCAATCTATACAAATCTGGCCTAAACCAAGAAATGACTGTTCCAGATTTGCTTCAGTCACAAAGAGGAGGAGAAGGGCTGGTTTAGGGAGGAAAGCGAAGAGAGTGTTGACACCAGATTAGTTCTGGAAGAGTGGTGCTTGACTTGTATCAGAAAGTGAAAGATTTGAGAAAGATAGCAAGAGTTACTTTTCTGAGTATTGTATTTCTCCCTGACCAAAAACTTGTGTTTCAGTGGAAATAGGTAAAACCTATTTATACAAGGTTAAGTGAAACGTACTGTGGCCTCGTAATAAAAGAGCGTTTCACCATTACTTCCTACATTTACTAACCGTTTTATTCTTATGACACTATCTTGAAACGAGCATTTGTGTATGCCGCACGCTGTAGACCGCCAAACAAATACCCTAATGAGCATCCCCCAGTTTGTGACATACGTTTTTGATGTCTCGAGTGTTTTCGTGGAAAACATGTAGCATGTCGCTGGTGTTTGATAAGTTGAGATTGAGAGATGTGCCGGCTCAGTGGCGACCTTCGACGGTCGAGATTTCCATTTTAAGAGGAATCGTGGATTTTGATGTAGGCGCGGCATGCCAAAGTGCAAGGGTTGCACGGCATGTGCCAATGACATGTGTGGCATGCCTTGGCCTTAGGTTGGACGTCGGGTGCAAGTGAAAGTGTTGCACGACATGTGCCAATTGAATGTGTGGCATGCCTTTTCCGTAGGTTGCATATTGGGTGCAAGTGGCAATGCCAAACTGCAAGTTTTGCACGGTATGTGCCAATGGCATGTGTGGCATGCCTTGGCCGTAGGTTGCACATTGGGTTCAAGTGGCAATGCCAAAGTGAAAGTGTTGCATGGCATGTTCCCATGGCGCGTGTGGCGGCTTTGGCCCTAGGTTTGCACGGCTTGGCATGCCAGGTTGCAAGGGTTGCATCGCATGTGCCAATGGCGCGTGTGGCGGCTTTGGCCCTAGGTTTGCACGGCTTGGCATGAGGGGTTGCAAGGGTTGCATGGCATGTGCCAATGGCGCGTGTGGCGGATTTGGCATTGGGTTTGCACGGCTTGGCATGCCCGTTTCCAAGGGTTGCATGGCATGTGCCGATGGCGCGTGTGGCAATGATTGCGCGTTTGGGATTTAGGCATGGTTGCCATATATAGCGCAATGATTGCGCGTTTGGGATTTTGGCATGGTTGTCATATATATCCAATGATTGCACGTCTCAGGATTTGGCATGGTTGCCATATAGCGCAATGATTGCGCGTTTCGGATTTTTGGCATGTTTGCCATGTAACGCAATGATTGTGTGTCTCGGATTTTTGGCATGGTTGCCATGTAGCGCAATGATTGCGTGTCTCGGATTTTTTGCATGGTTGCCACGTAGCGCAATGATTGCGCATCTCGGATTTTTGGCATGGTTTCCATGCTTTTGCGCAATGATTGCACGATACGTGCAATTGCTATTTATTGCGCAATGGTTGCAGGCTACGTGCATTCTGGCAATCTTGCCATGCTTTTGCGCAGTGATTGCGCGGTATGTGTGAGTGGAATGATTTCCATGCTTTTGCGCAATGATTGCACGGTACGTGCAATTGCTATGTTTTGCGCGATGATTGCAAGGTACATGCATTTGGCATGTTTGCCATGCTTTTGCGCAATGGTTGCGTGGTATGCGTAGACTTAGGGTTTTGTGTATCGAAACCCTAATTCAGTATTTGAAAAAGGGTACCCTGGTAATTTTTACATAAGCGTGTTAAATGCTCTAATAAATGTGCTAGTGTCACCGGTGACGTCATGCTATACGTGAGGTTTTACGGTTTTACCCCTTGTCCTAAAATCACCATCAACATTAAGTCCCATGTTTAGCTTGGAACATGGGCCTTGTTGCGAGGTAAGCATAATTCATGGGCCATGGTGACATACGAGGATAGAACTGAGACAGTAAGTCATGAAAGAGGGCCGAGGAGATTTGTCTGACCTTTTTCGAGATGTAAGTAGAATCTGCAATCCTTGCATCCGGTAGCCTTGCACAAATACCAGTATGACTAGGTGTCTTTTGGGCCAGGCTTTGAAACGCGAGGCGGAGCTGCTAGCATTGACTTGGCATGTGTGAGGGAAAAATATCAACTCGCTACGTGGCGCAAGATTAGGAGCCTAAATACCCTACTAAAATGTAACCATATACACAATGTACACCCAACCACTTAATCTTATCCTATCTACTCAGCCCTAAGGGCGTACTTGTAATTAATGTAACCTCATACCCTATATAAGAGAAAGAGAAATAGGGTTAGGGGGATCTATCTTTGGATGGTCTCTAGCTAAGGCTAGACCTCTCTCTCCTTCTAGATAAGACTAGCCTCCTTCTTCTTCCTTAGAGCTCCATGAGAGCCTCTCCAATGGAGATTATGTAACACCTCACAACATAGTGAAATCCGTGGATGTAGGTCACAATTGACCGAACCACGTAAAAAGATCCGTCTCCCTTTACATTCCTGCACTTTATCTTCTTTTGTGTGTGTTGATGTATGTTTTAATGGATAAAATCATCATGGGTGTAGGCATCAGAAAAGATGCAGCTACATCATGAAAGGGATTTGTCAGCACCAATGGGCTTGGAATGGGCGTGGGCCGCTTGGCAAAGCATGGCGGCGGCAAGGGATGCACGGCAAGGGGAAACGCAGGTTGCTGGAAAGGCTCTGAAATGGTCCACTGGCAAGGCGTTGGCATGGAAAACGCGGATTTTCATGGATGGAACGGAGCGTTGGAGTTGGCTGACATTAGCATGAAAGGCGCGGGTTGTTGCAAAACTGAACGTGGAGCGCTGGCAAGACTGGCACTGGCAAGGAAAGCGCGGATATCTTGAGAGTGGAAAGGCTTGCTCTTGTAAGACCTATTTCCTTTCTTCATGCGCGGCTTTAACAGTGAATTCTTTCCTTATTTAAAAATCTGGAAGTCTTACACCCTTAAGAGAACGTTACTTCTCCTTTCCCCTTTTTAGGGTTTGTGCAATACATATATTGCTGGTGAAATTGTATCATCTTACTCTTTTTAGGGTAAAGCTCGTTCCTCCTTCTGGTTTGGTATTGTGATGGAATCTCATAACAATGATCATACCTCCTTTTTTCGAGGGATAAGTAGAATCCGCAATCCTTGCGCCTTGTAGCTTTGCATAAATCCTGCTATGGTTGTGCGTCTTCAGAGGTGGGCTTTTGGAACGCGGGGCGGAGCTGCTAGCATAGACTTGGCATGAAAGGGATCCATTAGCGGTGATTTGGCTTGGAATGGGCGTGGGCTGCTTGACAAAGCGTTGCCAGGCATGGCGTTGGCGAATCAAAGGTGCGGACTGTTGGCAAGGAAGAACGTGGATTGTTGGTGCAGGATATGCATAGCGTTGTCACGGTACTGGCACCATAAAGCGCATACTACTTGGCATAGTGCTGGTGCAGAGGAAAGCGTAGTCCGCTTGGCGGAGTGCTGGCGCAGAAGAAAAGCGCAGACTGCTGGGCAGAGTGCTGGCGCAGACTGCTTGGCAGAGTGCTGGTGTAGAAGAAAGCGCATACTGCTTGGCACGGTGTTGGCTTGTCTTCGCGGGCCCGATTGGCTCATACTTAGAAAAAATAGGAAATACTTTCCTTATTCGAATTCCGAGAGTATTACGCTTTCTGCGTTCCTCACAAAACCCTAATTATCTAGTATGGACAGATGTGAAACTTTCCTCGTATCTTATTTTTCTTCTACATATCTAAGCGAGATGCAGGTGTGTGTCCAGACCCTCTTAGCTTCGGTGAATATGGAGGAAGAGAGGGAAGATGATAAAGTGTCCCGGTGCATTGAGAGGCTTCAGTGTAACAAAACTTTTTCACGACCAGGTGTTAGGGCGGAACGGTACACCTCTCGGTTGAAACGACAGAAAACTAAGATTTTAAAACTTTCAGGAGAAGGCCATCGTAACTTCCCTATTCAAGGCGGTGTCATAGTCCTTGATTCCGATGCAGATGAATCGGAGAATCCTTTTCAAGAGGTTGCTGAGGAGATTTTGAGAAAGATGACGATGCGGTTGACGATGAAACTGAAACAACTTACGGAATGGATAACGAAACTGTTGGTGGTGATGCTGGGGAAGTCATGGTGGCCTATGCTGGGTCGGCTGTTGAAGTGGATTTGGGAAGGAGACGAATACGTTTGCCGCTGAGGCGGTTTTCCGGTGGGATGTTGAGGCGCCGGCTACTGCTATGCTGCTTTCGGATGGAACCTTTGTTGCCCGAGAGATTTTTGGGGAAAGTGCTTGAAGAATCTCTGACAGAGGCGCTGGAAACTCGTGTATTTTCTTTCGATGACTATTTTCCCTTTTTGCTGTTTCTCTTTGTTGCATAGACATCTTGATGCTTTTGCAGACTTATTGTTATCTTCTTCGTATTCATGGAGAAGTTAGGGTTTCGCCAATTAGCATCCCGCTTGCGGTTTCACACCTTCGAATAAAACTTCTTGAAAGACCTCAATCTTCCATTAGATTGGGTTGTTCTACCTTCCAATACCTTCAGAGATCTTGAATAATTGAATAAGGCATTTCCTATATATTTTCGGCTTTTATGGTCGTAATCTGATTGCTAATCGTGTCTTCTGAGCTTCGACAGCGAAGGGATCCCGTGTATATTCCCAGTCCCCAAGTGTAGTTTCTATGTTTCCATCTTTGACCATGATAAGGATACCACCATAGTGTATTCGTACTTGTGATTTTGTTACTTCTCCCACGCGTAACTAAAATATGAAGGAGTACGGGCTACCTTTACAGTGATTGTTTCCATGGTGAAACTCTGGCTGGAACCTGACAAACGGGCGGTGACAGTTCTTGGCAGCAGATGTGATCAGAAGAGATTGTCCATGGAAGTAAATAGATTTTCTGGATGCGTAAGTGAGCAAACTTGGAAGGAAGGAGGCATTGAAGTGGCTTTGGTTCTGGGAGAGGACGTTGAAACTTATGGAGTAAAAATGTTGAAGTTTCGTCTACGGATCCTAGAGCAGCTTATGGAGAGAGCGCTGAAGCGGATCTGTTGCTGAAGCGAATATTGAAGCGGAGCCGCTGGAGAGGTTGCGTCGACCAGTGTGCTGTAAGGCTGGAAGCCCTTCAAGAGGACAGTGGTTAGGAGTCCCCAGTTCCATCTATCAATCGTTCTCTCTAAGAGAGGTTGGGATTTGGGAACGATTTCTCTGGTTGGAAAAGGATGCTTCCCTGATGCAGTGCGGTTGAGGGATAAAAATATGTCTTGACGTGGTGCCTTGGGGAAACGTAGAATCTCACATAAATGTTTCATCATGGACTGCACAGTTTTGTGGGAGAGGTCCCCAGAAATCATGCGTCTCTTGACAGAAAGATAGTCTTCGTGAACTCAGGGGGTTTGCTGATTTTCTTTGCTTCGATTTTGGAGAATTCGTTCTTGATCTTTACGTGTGATGAAATCGTATTATTGATTCCCTACGGGGCGTTCAAGTGCAGCGCTAGAAGGATACAAGCTGCTAGCGCTGGGAAGATGCAAGCTGTTGTAAAGATGCAAGCTGTTGTAATATACAAGTTGTTGTAAAGATCCAAGCTGTTGTAAAGATGCAAGCTGAAGTGCAAGTGTGACGCTGGAAGGACGCAAGCTGTCATCACTGGAAAATATGCAAGCTGTCGGCGCTGGAAAGACACAAGTTTCCGGTGCTGGAAAGAAGCAAGCTTCCGATATTGTAAGGACGCAAGCTGTCAGCGCTGGAAGACACAAGTTGCCGATGCTGGAAAGACGCAAGCTGTCAGCGTGCTGGAAAAGATGCAAGTTGTTAACGTTGGATCTTGTTGGAACGAGCGCTGGCTTGGCACGGCGCTGGATTAGCGTTGGCGATGGTTCCGGCGTGAGTGTTGTCTTGGCGTGGTGCGGTAGCAATAAAGTGGGACAACATATTCCAGGTATGTACTCTAGCGTTTCTTGTGTTGGTGAAAACCCTAGCCAAAGGTATGCCTCCCATAAATATATAGAAATATTGTTTTTCCCTTCGAATATTACCATTGTAGCGTCAGCTGCCTCATGAATAGTGACTGGTAATCGATATGATGCAAAGTAGGTACACATGGGAATGCAACTGATTCCACGAAGACTGAGTGTTAGGGTTTCTCTGAGATACAAGGTTGCAGGCCAAGGTAACCGAATGTCCTTATGAGGACGTGGTCAAACAACAAGGGGAGGAGGTTGGAAGGGTATATAAAGAGTTGGGGCTGAAACAGGCGGTCCTCCAAATGACGAAAGACGTCTTCTTCGAGAAGAGTAAACCATTGCTGAATGGATTCCTTTGGATGCGCTTCTGTCTTCTGAAATTCTTGTGTCTTTTTATTTTTTCGAAAGGAAAATGAAACACCTGGATTATGGTTTTGATTTTCTGTATTTCTGGCTTGATAGCCAAGTGTTACTTATGAAGGTTTTGGGTTATTATTCGGGATGAACCGTTTTAGGATGATGCCGTTTTTGGTTATGATTATAAGTGATACGATCATACCAGGGAAGATACGGAATCGTGAACGTTGCGTGTCGGTAGATGACATGGTATAAAACATAACATGACTATCGGTTTTTTCATTCTACTGAAAACTTGAAATAGGAAACCACGTATTTTTTATAGGCAAGACTTACTCTGTTTCCCGGATCTCCTGATGAAATAAAATATCTTCCGTGTGTAAGATCGAGTTTTGTGCGAAGCCATGCCGCGATTGTGGAAAGTCCCCAGTTTTTTTGGAGTTTCCTGATGACTAGATTGTTCGCTTTCGGTTTCTGTGAAGTCCTCATCCGTCTCTTGCGGTTTGCGACTGGTAACTAGGTTGTCTGGTAGTCGAGTTGTAGATTCCTGAAAAGATTGATTGCTTATGCCGTCTTGATGTCTGGATCGAAGTATGAGATCGAGGATTAAAAAACTGACATTGTAACCTAAAGATCAATCTCCCACTGTGGTCACTAATTGTTTATGGGAAAAAACCGTTTCTGCTGATTTTGGTAATTTCGGTGAGTGAGTGACAAAAAAATCTAAACCCTAAACAAATGTACTGCACTGGAGTACTTTATATTCGAGAGATCAATCTATACAAATCTGGCCTAAACCAAGAAATGTCCATTCCGGATTTTCTTCGGTTACAAAGAGGAGGAGAAGGGCTGGTTTAGGGGGGGAAGCGAAGAGAGTGTTGAGACCAGAGTAGTTCTGGAAGAGTAGTGCTTGACTTGCATAAAGTGAAAGCTTTGAGAAAGCTATCAAGAGTTACTTTTCTGAGTATTGTATTTCTCCCTGACCAAAAACTTGTGTTTCGGTGGAAATAGGTAAAACCTATTTATACAAGTCTAAGTGAAAAGTACTCTGGCCTCGTAAGAAAAGAGACGTATGAGTTAAATGGGAAGAGGTGGTAACGCCTGGTATTGATTGAATTTGATGGAATTGATGTTCCATAATGAAAGAGCGTTTCACCATTACTTCCTACATTTACTAACCGTTTTATTCTTATGACACTATCTTGAAACGGGCATTTGTGTATGCCGCACGATGTAGACCGCCAAACCAATACCCTAATGAGCATCCCCCAGTTTGTGACATACGTTTTCGATGTCTCGAGTGTTTTCGTGGAAAACATGTAGATGTTGTTGGTGTTTGATAAGTTGAGCTTGAGAAACGTGCCGGCTCAGTGGCGACCTTCGACGGTCGAGATTTTGCATCTTAAAAGGAATCATGGCCTTTGATGTAGGCGCGGCATGTGTGGAATTCCTTGGCCTTAGGTTGGACGTCGGGTGCAAGTGGCAATGCCAAAGTGCAAGTGTTGCACGACATGTGCCAATGGCATGTGTGGCATGCCTTGGCCATAGGTTGCACATTGGGTGCAAGTGGCAATGCCAAATTGCAAGTGTTGCACGGAATGTGCCAATGGAATGTGTGGCATGCCTTGTCCGTAGGTTCACATTGGGTGCAAGTGGCAATGCCAAAGTGCAAGTGTTGCACGGCATGTGCCAATGGCGCGTGTGGCAGCTTTGGCCTTGGGTTTGCACGTCTTGGTATGCCAGGTTGCAAGGGTTGCATGGCATGTGCAAATGACGCGTGTGGCGGCTTTGGCCTTAGGTTTTCACGGCTTGGCATGCCAAGTTGCAAGTGTTGCATGGCATGTGCCAATGGCGCGTGTGGTGGCTTTGGCCTTGGATTTGCACGTCTTGGCATTCCAGGTTGCAAGGGTTGCATGGCATGTGCCAATGGCGTGTATGGTATCTTTGGCCCTAGGTTTTCACGGCTTGGCATGCCAGGTTGCAAGAGTTACATGGCATGTGCCAATGGCGCGTGTGACGGATTTGGCCCTAGGTTTGCACAGCTTGGCATGCCAGGTTGCAAGGGTTGTATGGCATGTGCCAATGACGCGTGTGGTGGCTTTGGCCCTAGGTTTGCTTGGCTTGTCATGCAAGATTAAAAGGGTTGCATGGGGCGTGTGGCGGTTTTGGCTCTAGGTTTGCACGGCTTGGCATGCCAGGTTTCAAGTGTTGCATGGCATGTGCTAATGGTGCATGTGGCGGATTTAGCCCTAGGTTTGCACGTCTTGGCATGCCAGGTTGCAAGAGTTGCATGGCATGTGCCAATGGCGTGTGTGGCGGCTTTGGCATGCCAGTTTGCAAGGGTTGCATGGCATGTGCGCGTGTGGCAATGATTGCACGTTTGGGATTTTGGCATGGTTGCCATATATAGCGCAATGATTGCGCGTTTGGGATTTTTAAATGGTTGCCATATATAGCGCAATGATTGCGCGTCTCGGGATTTGGCATGGTTTCCATATAGCGCAATGATTGCGCATCTCGGATTTTTCGCATGGTTGCCATGTAGCGCAATGATTGCATGTCTCGGATTTTTGGCATGGTTTCCATGTAGCGCAATGATTACGTGTCTCGGATTTTTTGCATGGTTTCCATGTAGCGTAATGATTGCGCGTCTCGGATTTTTGGCATGGTTGCCATGCTTTTGCGCAACGATTGCACGGTACTAGCAATTGCTATGTATTGCGCGATGGTTGCACGGTACGTGCATTCTGATATGCTTGTCGTGCTTTTGCGCAGTGATTGCGCGGCATGATTTCCATGCTTTTGCGCAGTGATTGCACGGTACGTGCAATTGCTATGTTTTGCGCGATGGTTGCACGATGCGTGCATTTGGCATGTTTGCCATGCTTTTGCGCAATGGTTGCGCGGTATGCGTAGACTTAGGGTTTTGTGTATCAAAACCCTAATTCCGTATTTAAAAAAGGATAACCTGGTAATTTTTACATAAGCGCGTTAAATGCTCTAATAAATGTGCTAGTGTCACTGGTGACGTCATGCTATACATGAGGTTTTACGGTTTTACCCCTTGTTCTAAACCACCATCAACAACAGTATTAAAAGAATTAATGCTTACAGAGACCTTTTCTGAATGATTTTTAGATTTAACAGATTTAAGTTTTTCTAAGAATTTAAAAACGCCTTCAAACGCTTGGAACAGATCTTTATCAATTGATCCATTATGATAGTATTCCTCAAAAAGCTCAAGAGTTAATCTTGTGAGGTTCCATATCCTTGAGCGTGTTGAGCGTTTTCTCAATCTTTCCTTCTTTTTATTTTTTCATTCTGATTGATTCTTAACATCTAAATCTCCATTTTTAGATGAAATAAGATTATTATGAGAAACCAGATGTTTTAGCCATGATAATCTTTGAACTATCTTTAAGGAATTCTGGCGTGCATTACATATGCCAAGAGCAAGTTTTCCATAGAAATTTCCCATCGGAAAATTTATAAGGAACGAAAAACAAAAAATTATTAGGTTTATGGTGTTTGCCTGCTATGATACCAATTGAAAAAGAGGGGGTCTAACAACACCACATAATATTTCGCTTAGAAATATGTATGGAAAAACTATGAAACACTTTCTTGAGAATCAACTAGACAGTCAGACTCAATCTAGGTAAAAGTATCTCAAGGAGTTAATATATCAATCTCTCGATTTGATATTTACTCAAGCAAATAGAAATCTGTGAGTCTTTATCAAAGAGAGATAAACTTGGACGGTACCAAAGACCAATATCCAAGGATAAATTCATATCAATTGACAACCGTTAGGTCGGACTATCCAATTGATTGATATAACGCAAAACCTGTATTATTTCTATTATATAACAAATATAATGCGGAAAAGAAATAACACAGACACCAGAAGTTTTGTTAACGAGGAAACCTCAAATGCAGAAAAACCTCGGGACCTAGTCCAGATAGAATAGACACTATATTAAGCCGTTACAGACACTAGCCTCCTCCAAGTTAACTTCAGACTGGACTGTAGTTGAACCCCAATCAGTGTCCCACTGATCCAAGGTACAGTTGCACCCCTACGCCTCTGATCCCAGCAGGATACTACGCACTTGATTCCCTTAGATGATCTCACCCATAAATAAGAGTTGCTACGACCTAAAATCGCATGATTTGACAATAAACAAATCTGTCTCACACAGACAAGTCTATCAAAGGATCAATCTATCTCCCACGGAAAAATCCTATAGTTTTTGTTTCGACTTTTGATATAAAATCAAGGTGAACAGAAACCAATTGATATTCAGGTCTTATATTCCCGAAGAACAGCCTAGATTAATCAATCACCTCACAACAATATTAATCGTATGGTAGAGAAACAAGACGTCTTGGAATCACAAACGATAAAACGAAGATGTTTGTGATTACTTTTTATATTTTGCCTATCGGAGATATTAAATATCAATCCAATCAATCTGATTTTACTCGTACGATAGAAGATGCAAGATCAGAACACACAACTACGAAAAAGTAGTATCGATATAGCTTCACAATCCCAATGAAGTCTTTCAGTCATTAACCTGTTTTTAGAAGAAGAAAGCCAAAGGTTAAATGATAACCTACTCTAGCACGCAAACTAGTATCACAGTAAGGTGTGCGGATTAGTTTGTAGAGTTGCTAGATGTCCCCTTATTTTTTCTTTCAAATCAGGGTTTTTCCTTGGTCACAAAGCAAACACTATCTATCGTTAGATGAAAACCTGATTTAGATTCAAGCTAATATATCTCAACCGTTAGATCGAAATCTTAGCTTGTTATACACAAATGAACTGCACACTTCTAGGTTTGTTAACCTTATCCAAACGTGTGCATTGTTGGTTCAACAATAGTCAACCAAAAGTTTATCCATTTAAGCATTTCATACCAACCACTTTCTTCTTCACCATAACTAGTTCAAATGACTCATATGACCTAGTTAGATAGTTGTTCAATTGCAAGGAAATCTCATGTAATACACAAGACACAATTGAAGCAGAGATGATTTGATCCACATGAATCGGTTCATGAACTTTATAGCCTCGGTTTGCAAAAGAATTCCTTAGTTTTTATAAGTTAATTTCATAAATCATGTTTAGATATATAACCTTCACAAGTTCGCAGACTAGGTTCGCGGACTTGAGGTACTGGAAAGAGTTTATAAACTCAAGCAAAAATTCTCTGGTTTGAGAAATTCACCGGTTCGCATACTGGGTTTGCGGACTTGGCTCACGCAAGCAGTTTGTTAACTCAGCAGAAATTCTCGGGTTTTAGAACTTCGGCAGTTCGCGAACTGAGTTTGCGGACTTGGATACTATCCATTCTTCCAGCATAGAACTGATGCACATATGTGTTTCCACAACATACTTATGTCCATTATGGTTATGTAATCTAAACTCTCATTCCAATCATTGAAACATTCTTAGAGGACGTTATATATTTGTTATACTATTTCTCGTTAAAGCAATTTTCAAGATGATCGAAACATACATGACTTGCGTCACTAGGTAAAGAAAAACATGGTCGAAGCGAAACGCTTACCAACATATATTTCGAGATATAGATAGCCGAGGTATACTCGGATCGAAAGAACAAATGTGTATAATCTAAGTCTATATATATTGCATACGAATTTTGTCTCAAGAAGTAGGAGATAGAATAGATAAACTTTTAAGTGACAGATAAGCTCAAGTCTTCACATAACTTTTTGTCGAGAAGTTCCACCGGTTCCTTGAGTAGTTCTTCCACTTGTATGATGAATCACTATGAAGTCCTTGAGCTCAACTACACTTACTATCCTAGTCCGAGAATATCTATAATAGACTAGAAATCAAGACTTATAGTTTTGATCACTAACATTGACAAACATGCTTGATATAACAACGCATGCGAGTTCGACCGAGCAGTTCTCTAACACAACCTTCTCCGGTTGATATGTTATTCTAAGATACATCCCATCATTATGCTAATGAGTTGGTATTTGACTTACCTATTGATACGAAGAATTGGGATAGAGAACATGCCAAGAGAGTCAATTGCGTCTTGGTTTTGAATGTAAAAGAAAGCAAAACTAGTTTATAAATGGTTTGTGAGAAAAGTGGAGATCCCGATGTTAGTCACAAGAGGAAGGGTTATGAGTATAAAGGAAAGACGACGAGGAAGAACACAACGTGCTCAAATAAAATTAAATGTTCGTTCAAGCTAGTATTTAAGAAGTGCAAACAAAAGAAGGGATGGGTTCTATCTATGGATAAGTGGTAGGTTGTCATAACCACCCTCGTCCAGAAGATCTTAAAGGACATGCAATGGCCTCAAGGCTCACTCCTCAAGAAATGGAAAAAGTTGTTAAGTATAGGAAAATGAGTATTGCACCTTTCGTTATGCTTTGCTTATTAAAGGATGATAACCCGGATAACGTATCATCTTTGTCCACCATTTACAATGCAATTGAGACAATTAAAATGAATGAATGGAAGGATAGACAAGTCATGCAAAAATTGTTTCTTTTGGCTCAAGAGAAAGGTTATGCGGTTTAAAAGAAGGTTGGTCTGGAAGAAGAAATAACTCATCTCTTCATTGCTCATCCGAAGAGCGTTCAATTGGCTCAAAGCTTCCATGAATTTCTTATAATGGATTGCACTTACAAGACAAACAAATACGAGAAGCCATTGTTGAACACTGTTGGTCGTACGTCGATGAAGTCACCGTTTATCGTTGCTTTTTATTTTCTAAAGGACGATAAAGAACCAAGTTACACTTGGGCACTACAACAAGTGAAGGAGATCTAACGAGATGATGATATCCCCGGGGTTATAGTGACGGACATTGAAGTAGCTTTGATGAACGCAATAGAGAAAGTCTTCCCATTGGCACATAATATGCTTTGTACATTTCATATATGGTGCAATGTGATGAATAGGTGCCAACCTCAACTTTTTCCACCTAAGAGGAAAGCATTGGAAGAGATTAGTAAGCTACCGGAAGATGAACAAACGGATGCAACAGAGGCATTCGATAAACAATACACCATAAATCACGCTAAATGGGTTTCTATCTCCGCGGAATGGGAGGCATTGGCTTGGTCTCTCACCGAAGAAGAGTATTATCTAAATCTTTCCGAATTTAGAGAACATTGGTCTAGTCCCGAATATCCTGAGGATATTGTAACCCATGTGGTGGATCAATGGTTGGATCCACACAAAAAGCGCTTCATTTATGCTTTTACCAACCTCTATAAACACTTTGGGAATCAAGCGACAAGTTTGGTAGAATCGGCTCAGCACCGGTTGAAGAAAAATCTCTTTGGGTGTGTCGATAATTTTGTGGTTGTGTTTAACTCAATGGAGAGTTACTTCAACCGAGAGATTGAGAGAATCAAAGAGAAGTTTCAAAAAATCCGCATCATGAAGTACAAAAAGATTGTATACAAAGGTGGCAACATCAAGAAAATGGAAGACCTTAGGTTGTTCAAGGGACTCCACTATAATGTTTCACATGCTTGCATTAAGAGGTCAATGGTTGAGGTGAATTTGATTGACATATGGGGAACCAAGTCGGACGAGGTGTGTGTTTGCAACATGATGAAATCAATGGGACTCCCTTGTCGCCACATGATATCTAAGTATGAACATGGCATAATCCCTTTAAGAGATATCACTATTGGAGAATGGGCTATCAGAGACACAATGAAACGACACATACTAAAGCTCGCAAAAAAACTGCATCTAAAAAGTGTCTTTGACTAAAGTCAAATTTTCGTTGTAGTGAGACTTTTTCTGACTTACATAACGATACTATCTTTATTAACGTTGACTAAAGTCAAAGCATCGTTGCGCTCAGACTTGTGTTGACTTAGACAAGTAGATTTCCATAGCGTCGTTTGCTTGGTGGGGTATTTCTGATTCACACTAAAAAGATAATGAATGGGTGAACCAAAATATCCTCGCACCTTATCTATTCTAAAGCAGAGAGAGAAAACTCCTTATTTTCCGCTTCTCTTCCTCTCTGGTTTCTCTCTCTTTCTCTTCCTCCCTCACCTCAATCCACCACCACTACCATCATCACTTTCATAGCCCAGAAGTAAAATCAGAGGCGATGATTATGAACTTGATAAACCATACAACCTACCTTTCTCTATCTACCCTTCTTTCTGTCTCTATCTCTCTGAATATGTTTCTACTGCTTCGACTTCAGAAAAAAAAGAAATAAAGTTTCCACAGAGGAACCATTTTATTCTCATCCTTCTCACCCGTTGATTCAACCATGTACGATGTTCTAATTTGTTCTCGTTATTGGTAATTTGCTTAAATAAGGCTTTGATTTATTAAAAATCTAATGATGGGTTTTGATTTTGATTTTGTAGATTCTCAATGAAAGTTTCTTGGAATTGAATGAGAAAGACGGATCCAGATCATATGAAATTGGTAAATTCAAAACCCTATTTTCGTTCAGCCGTTAATAATTTTCTCTTTTAAGTCCTAACTTCATTTTGAATCTTGTATGGTTCTGTCTTTGTGCTAATATGGCTACCCAAACTTATAAATTTGGAGACAAAGGGAATGAATCGATACTGTCTTTGTTCTCAAACTATAGAAATGTGTGTTTGTGTAATTTTTTTGACTAAAAGATTTATAAACAGGTGTTTGAGGGTGAAAACGGTTTCTGATGATTTTGGTAATTTCGGGTGTGTGGGTGAGAAACGAATTTAAACCCTAAACAATGTACCTGTAAGGGAGTACTTTAGATTCGAGAGATCAATCTTTAAAAATCCATCCTAAACCAAGAAATGGTCGTTACAGACTTGCTTCGGTCACAAAGTGAAGGAGAAGGGTTGGTTTTGGGGAGGAAGCGAAGAAAGTGTTGAGACCAGAATAGTTGATTCTGGAAGAGTAGTTGTTTTCTACGACTTGTATCAGAAAGTGAGAAGCTAACATATGGAAAGCTAGCAAATGTTTTCTGAGTGTTGTATGATCCTGAACTGAACTTGTTGTTCTGTGGAAATAGGTAATGCCTATTTATACAAGTCCAAGTGAAACGTACTCTGGTCTCATTAAGAAATGGAAAACGGGTGAGTAAATGGGAGGAGGTGGTAATCGGTAACGCTTAGAATTTATGTTCCATAAAATAAAGCGTTTCAGCATTACTCCCTGTATTTACTAATCGCCTCATCCTTACGACACTTTCTTATAACGGGCGTAGTGTACGCCGCACGTTGTAAACCGCCAAACAAATACTCAATGAGCATCCCCCAGTTTTTGACATGCATTGATGTCTCGATTGTTTTCATGGAAAACATGTAGCACGTTGTTGTTGTCTAGCAAGTTGAGATTGGGAGACTTGCCGTCTCGGTGGTGACCTTCGACGGTCGAGATTTTGCATCTTAAGAGGAAAGGTAGTTGTTGATTATTGCAACCCTTCGTTTGGTAGCCAGTAGCATGAAAGCATGATCAGTATGGCTTTAATATGGCCTAGTTTAGGCGTGTCCCAAAGTTAGGGTTCTGGCATTGTTTAGGCGCGACCAAACTAGGGCCAAAGGTTGCCATGCATTAGCTGGTAACCTTGGACGGCTAAAATCTGCGCCTTAGATGAAAAGTGGTCGTTGATTGTTGCATGCCTTCGTTTCGGTAGCCCCATAGGGAAGGCCGGTATGGCGTGGCGCGACAAGGTGGTTGGCATGCCTTTAACACATGTGGTATGGCATGCCTTGGCGTGGTTTGGCGTGGCCAAAACTAGGGTTTTGGGCCAAAGGTTACCATGCGTTTTTTGGAAACCTTGGACGGCTAGGATTCGCATCTAGGATGGAAGGGTGGCCGTTGATCGTCGCACGCCTTCGTTTTGGTAGCCGCATAAGAAAGGACGGCATGGTATGACGCGGCAAGGTGGTTGGCATGCCATTGGAACATGTGGCATGGCATGCCTTGACGCGGTTTGGCGTGGCCAAAACTAGAGTTTTGGGCCAAAGGTTACAATGCGTTTTTTGGCGACCTTGGACAGCTAGGATTTGCATCTAGGATAGAATGGTGGTCGTTGATCATCGCACGCCTTCTTTTTTGTAGCCGCATAGGGAAGGCCGGCATGGTATGGTGCGGCAAGGTGGTTGGAATGCCATTGGCACATATGGCATGGCATTGCCTTTGCACGGTTTGGGCTGGCCAAAACTAGGGTTTTGGGCCAAAGGTTGCAATGTGTTTTTTGGCGACCTTCGACGGCTAGGATTTGCATCTAAGATGGAATGGTGGTCGTTGACCGTCCCACTCCTTCTTTTTGGTAGCCGCATAGGGAATGCCGGCATGGTATGGCGCGACAAGGTGGTTGGCATGCCATTGGCACATGTGGCATGGCATGCCTTGGCGCGGTTTGGCGTGGCCAGAACTAGGGTTTGGGGCCAAAGGTTACCATGCGTTGTTTGGAGACCTTGGACGGCTAGGATTTGTATCTAGGATGGAAGGGTGTTCGTTGATCTTCGCACGCCTTCGTTTTAGTAGCCGCATAGGGAAGGTCGGCATGGTATGGCGCGGCAAGGTGGTTGGCATGCCATTGGCACATGTGGCATGGCATGACTTGGCACGGTCGTGGCCAAAACTAGGGTTTTGGGCCAAAGGTTACCATGCATTGTTTGGCGACCTTGGACGGTTATGATTTGCATCTAGGAGGGAAGGGTGGCCGTCGATCTTCCCACGCCTTCGTTTTGTTAGCCGCATAGGGAATGCCGGCATGGTAGGGCCAAGGGTTTGGCACAGACGGCTTGGCATGGTTGGGCCAAGGCAAGGTGCGGTTCGATTGGAATGGTGGGGCCAAGGGTTTTTCATGTCATTGGCGCATGGTGCGGCTAGCATGGTTGGGGCCAAGGAAAGGTGTGTTTGGCTTGGCATGGTGGAGCCAAGGAAAATGACGCGGACGGCTTGGCATAGTGGGGCCAAGGGTTTGGCATGGACGGCATGACATGGTGGGGACAAGGCAAGGTGCGGTTGGATTGGCATGGTGGGGCCAAGGGTTTGGCATGCCATTGGCGTTGGTGAGGCTAGCATGGTTGGGGCCAAAGAAAGGTGTGGTTGGCTTGGAATGATGGGGCAAAGGGTTTGGCATGTCATTGGCGCATGGTGCGGCTAGCATGGTTGGCATGCCTTGGCACGGTAGACGTGGCTGGCATGGTTTGTCATCGGCACAGTGGTGCGGCTGGCATGCCTTGGCGCGGAGATGTGGCTGGAATAGTTTTCCATTGGGACAGTGGTGCGGCTGGCATGGTTGGCATGCCTTGGTGCGGACATGTGGCTGGCATGGTTTTCCATTGGCATAGTGGTGCGGCTGGCATGGTTGGCATACCTTGGAGAAGGGATGTGGCTGGCATGGTTTTCCATTGGCACAATGGTGCGGCTGGCATGTTTGACATGCCTTGGCGCGGAGATGTGGTTGGCATGGTTTGCCATTGGCACAGTGGTGCGGCTGGCATGGTTGGCGTGCCTTGGCGCGGATATGTGGCTGGTATGGTTTGCCATTGGCACAGTGGTGCGGCTTGCATGGTTGGCATGCCTTGGCACATTGGTGCGGCTTGCATGGTTGGCATGCCTTGGCGCGGTAGCATGAGAATTAGGGTTTGGCATAGATGATTTCGGTCAATGTTAAGGGTTCTGTCGTGGAACATGACACATAAAAAAAAGGTACCCTGATAATTCTTTCATAGGCATGCTGATCGATTCAATAAATGTGCTAATGGTCATAGTGACGTTATGTCAGATGTGCGGTTTTACGATTTTAACCCTAAGCTAAAAACCACCATCAACATTAAGTCCCCTGCTTATCTCGGAACGGGAGCATCGTTGCGAGGTAAGCATAAGATGGTGACAGGATAGGACAAAAATCGAAACAACAAGTCATGAAAATATGGTCAGGAAGGTCCGACTAACCTTTTTCGAGAGGTAAAGAGAGTTTGTGCTTCTCATGTTGGCGGCCTTGCATAAATTGTATTGGTGGTGCAGACCGTGGAGTGCTGAGATGAAAATCTTCGGCTTAGTCTGGCCATGCATCACCTTGGCTGGGTTAGGGAACATCGTGACGCTGTCTTGGCGAGTTTGTTAGTGTTGGAGCGGCACGATGGTGCAAGGAATGACGCGGTTTGGCGAGGCAAGCATCGTGCGGACGGTGGTGCAAGGCATGACACGGTTTGGTGAGGTAAGCATGGCGCGAACGTTAGTGCAAGGCATGACACGGTTTGGTGAGGCAAAGCATGCGGGAACGGCTTGGCATGGTGGTGATTTGTCTTTGCGGGCCGGATTGCCTCTTTCCTTGACTCAAATAGGAAGTCCTTTCCTCATTCAAATGTCAAAGTATCACGCCCTCGTGTCTCGTTTGGCTTTCATTAAGGTTTTTGATGAGTGTTTTCGTTTGAGTCTGATTTCCCGGTCGTGATGCAATCACGTTCCGCTTATTCAGTCTATGTTTCTCTTTGTTCCTTTAGGGTTTCCACAGTATTTATGCCGATGAATGAAAAAAGTTTTCTTCTGTGTAGAGATATCCTGTCGGAACGTGCATTACCATCATTAATGAAGATGATTTGGTTACCCCTTTTTTCTCAATCCCGATCCCACCAACCGCTGCAGATATGGAGAACGCCGAATTAGGAATTTCTTGTCATGAGTATCCCAATGCAGGTTTGTCTTCCGGAACCCGCGTGAGGTGTCTTTCCGCGAACTACCGGAACGTCGGTGGATTTATAGTGCGGAAATAATTCGTGACTCTTTACACAAAGATATGGAGGATATATGGCCACATCGCCACAAGGAGCGTGGTGCAATATTGTCTTTCCACTAGGTATTGCTCATCGCACTCGACGACCATCAAAAACTCATGAGATAACTCAGGAGACGTGGATGAAATATTTTCTTGAAGAAAAGTGGAAGCCACGATAAACAACACAACTCTCTCATTTCAGAAGATGGTTCGAAGGATGTCTCTTGGAACAAAGTCCTTGAATACTTGATAGCAGCACGACAGTTACGAAACATGTCACAACTCACTATTTCATCTAGTGGCTCCGGAATATTTCGACCATACAAGCACCCACAGCATACAACCTAAAATCAAGAATGGACCGAAAACGCAACCACATCCATCCGTCCCAAGAATGCAATGGAGTTTGGTAAATTTTGGAATCCACTAGAGAGAAACTGCAGACGAAAGCACGGATCCGGATGAGCCACAGAAAAAAGAAGAAGGTCAATACCTCTTTTCATACAGACGGAGTTTCTAGAGTTTTCACAGAATAAAGTTTCCTTCTTGCTCCATGAACGGGAATAGATGAATCGGCGCGACTATGTTACCCCGGGGCCGCAACATCCCTCCTGAATTCTTCCCGAGTTTCACTGTCGGGACGTTTTCACCTCCTAAACAAGCTCAAAACCTAAATATTCTTGTGTATGGATATAGGAAATTCTTTTCCACTCAGATGGAGGGGCGGACCGTAAAAATACGAGTTCGTACGAGAATTCTACAACGTTTTTAGTAAGGAGCGCTAATTAAGGTTTCAACATCCCAAACCCTGATTTCGACAAAGTTTCCATGTGTCGTCACCACCGTTTGGTGGCGAAGTTCCAGCGCCATCACCACCGTTTGGTATCCTAAGTTCCAAAACCAGTTCCCATCCTTCCACGGAACTGAAGCCAGACGTCATCCTTCCACGGAACTGAAGCAAGTCGACATCGTTCCACGGGCCAGCAACATCCCTCCTGAATTCTTCCTGAGTTTCACTGTCGGGCCGTTTTCACCTCCTAAAAGAGCTCAAACCTAAATATTCTCGCATAGGTAGATCGGAAATTCTTTTCCGGTCAGATGGAGGGGCGGACCGTCAAAATCAGAGTTCGTACAAGAATTCTACAATGATTATAGTAAGGGACGCTAATTAGGGTTTCGGCATGCCAAACCCTAATTTAGACAAATTTGCCAGGCGCCATCTCTACCATTTGATAAGCGATGTGTAGGTGAAATACCCGATGGCCACGTTTCAGCATCTCAAGGGATGAATACATGATGAGATGATAAGGTAGGAGCACCTAATCATCCTTCAAAAGGGGAGTTTGTCTCAGTCGAGGCAACTGCACAGACGCCACATGAATGACACGTGTAGGTAAAGGTCTAATCTACTCAGACGGTCAAGTCTAAAAAGAAATACCGCATTTAATGAAGGATAAGAACAAGACGTGGTTAGTTCTGCATCGTGACAGAAGACTCGGCGACCCATATTACGACCCCGAGGCGATAGAGCACCAGGTTCTCCACAGAAGGCCAGCACGACCCAAGAGAGAACGAGATAACTCGGAAGGAGAACCTAGCAAGCCATCACGAGGTACAGTATAGAGCCAGTCCGAGGAAACCCTAACGAAAGATGACAGCTCATCAATCTCGAACGACCATGCCAACACGAGTCTAGATAGGCTATAAATACCAGTCCAAGTACAAGGAGATGGACAACTTATGTAACATTAGATGGCATTTCTACAGAGAATTCCTGAGAGAGATCTAGAAAGAGAGAGAGTGAGGAATCTAGAAGATATCTGTAACACTTTCAAGGGTAAGACCTTATAATCGATAAGAAAACATCTTCTTCTCCGTGGACCTAGGTCTTCATGACCGAACCACGTTATATGCTTGTGTAAATCTTTACATTTCATGCTCTTTACATATTGTTCATCTTGAATCTTGTATGTTTAAGTAGTTTTTAGTATTTAATTTCACTTGGGTGTAGTAGTCAGAAAATATGCAACTACATTTTGGCGCTAGAAACATGGAGGTATGAAGATCTAATCTACCTCCCTATTAACAACTCTATATCGTTTTCATAATCTCTGTATGAGAAGTGTTTTCACACTACCAAGTAGATTTCTGTCGAGATGAATAAGTAGAGATCGGACTCAAAATCAATCTTAGAAGTCTAGTAGAACCTCAGAATCAACAGATCTACAATTTTTTAGCTGTCTTTCTTTAAAGGTTTCTCGTTATTTTCAAGATTGTTAAGCCTTCCTCAAGTAAGCTCAAGAGAGTTGTAGATCGGAGTAAATATAAAGTTTTTCAAACACTTCGGTACTCAAATGATCTCCTTCATGGAAGAGTTGGGAAAAAATGCTAGTTAGTAAACTACATAAGGAATAAATCACCTTATGAGAGTTGAAAAAACAACTTTTCCATGATGTTCATCATCAAACTCAACATAATCAATCATCAAACTCAAAGTTTTCTTGAAATCTAAAATCAAAAGATGGTGAGATATATTTCCTACAATGGGAAAACGTACTCAAAACATCATGATTAAATTCTTTTCCTAAAAAAGGCATGGTGTGTTGAAGGAGATATTTCCTCGAAAAGAGAGGACTGGAAAAACACCTTTCCCTCCATCATCAATACCTCATGCATGAAAGGAATGTTTTGACATTTTCATATGTCTCCAAAATTTACTGCAAAGTCTTCCTGTACTAAACTGTCTAGTCTGATCTATGGCTTAGTAATTGCACGTGACCTGCAAACTTAGGGTCCCACTTTTCTGAAGAAAAGAAAAATTAAGTATTATTTCATATGTTGCAGGGAAGGTCATGGTTACGATACGATATCCACGTAAGAGCCAAGGAGAAAATTGTGGATCCCAAACAGAAGGACTTGACGATATTGAGCCAGGCGAGGGACAACCCGATGACCAGTATCGGGAAGGACTAACTGAAAATTCTAGCTCCGAAGGCGAGGGAAATCCCTTCGATAAGCAGGATATATCCATCTTACTCAACCAGGAGGGCTGAACCACCTGCCAAAACGAGCAATGAACAATGAGGCCAAAACACTACACCAAATTCATTGATTAGTAACTAAAAGTCGCAACAGCTTAACCTCTGTTGCGAATTTTCAGTTAGGAATTTCAGTTGCGAAAATCTTTCAACAGTTTATTTCAGTTCAAAAGTCGCAACTGTTTGACTTTGTTATAGTTCGCAACTGATTATAGATGTACGCGTGCGACTCGTCAGTGTGGCTACCCACACTTTCAAGATGACTCAGTTTCATCCCATTCAGATAGTCAGCTTCAGAACTGACTCAGGTTTAGCCTATCTCATTCTCTATCTTATCCTCTTCGATCAGAAATCTCATTTCTCTCTCTCTCTCGTTCTCTTCTCTCATGTCTGAAATTCGGACGATTTGGTTGTCTCAGAGATCTCAAATTCCAAATCAAGCCGACCAATTCATTTTCCAACTTAGGGTTGTTAGGTTTACGTATAAAAGTTGTTTTAGGGTTCAGTTTCTCTTCTCTAGTCTCTAAATCTGCAGAAAGAAGAAGAAAATCCCTAAACTTGTCATTTTTATGTAAGTATAATGAAGTGTTTCGCTTGATTTCATCTTATGTTTAATTTTTTATTCCGGGTTTAATTGAATCTGATTTAGTTCGAAACCCCTTTTCTTTATGTTAAGAAGAAAATGCTAACAGAACTAGGGATTTTGATTTGGGAGATCTTTCCTCGTCAAAGAGTTTGCAATTGGAAATCAGATGGCTCCGATCTGTAAAGAACCTAACAATTTCTACAACATTAACTCCTTCAAACACTCTGGTAAGAAAAATCAAGACAACTGGTCTTCTATTTTTGAGTTATGATTTTGGTTTGTATTGATTATGTTGGGCTGCGCCGTCTCTGACATTTAGACGACCTTGTGCAAAAATTCTTGAACTGCCTTCATGCAATATAGGTCTCAAAAGGTAGTAGTTATGTTAAAGCTAATTTAGTGCCAAACATTTCGAAATACAATGTAATAGGGTTTAGGTTGATGAAAAATAGGGAGAACAAATTTGGTTCCAAATGTGAACTTACTGATTTAGGTAGAATTTCTTCACATCCTACAAGGTTTTATTATTATTATTAATGGAGGAAAGTAAACATAAGTTTAAAGATTTTGGACTTGAAAACGTTTCTAAATTTCAGCCCATCCAAATTAGAGCAGATCATGAAAGCTGGGCCTTCAATTGCTAACTCAAAAATGTAATCTTTTTTGGGCCGCCTTGTGCGGGAGTACACCTTGCCACCCTTCAAAGCCGGCCCTGATGTTGGGTTAGGTTTTTTAGGATTTTGGTAATGATTTATTGTTGTTGGTGATTTGGGGTATATTGTAAGGTTAGCGAATGCAAAGAAAGTTTGAATTCAAGCTGGAAATGATTCGGGTATTGTTCTTGCAAATACTAATTTTGGTGCATATACCATAGTTTCTATCTAGGAATCGTTCTGCATAATATATTAAAGTTTAAACATTAAGTTCAATGTTAGCAGCTTAAGCATAATTGTTGTCATTAGGTGGCTTTTAGTTCTAAGTTTGATCTTTTCTTGTATCTTTTTTTATTTTCAAGGTCATAGTTAGGCTTTTGTTTTTTTCCCTAGTGAGGAGCTTAGTTTCAGTTCTCTTTTGAGTTTTTTCATGAAGGCAATGCTTTTACAGGTTTTGTTGCCTTGTTTCTCTCTTTTGGTAGGGAATTCAGGAACCCAACGAACTAGAAATAAGAATGCTGAACAACCCGCTGTCTAACACAAGCTCGTTAACTAGTCAGATCCCAGTTGTAGGGTTTAGTATTGTTCTAATGGGTTTATGAACTTAAGTATTTTGATCTGTTAGTGCGTGGGATTGGCTCCGAAAGTATGTTACCTCATATCTCCAAGTTTACATTTTGTATGTACTTCTAACCTAGAGCTTGTATATTTTTTTTGCAAATGTTTGACAAGTATTCATATTTGGTTGATTTGCAGATAGCTGATGCTCTTTATTATAACGCACCTTTGACATTCAGTGTGCTGCATAAGCTTGGAGTAACCACAGAAGTATTTAATATGTGGTTCCAGGTGTTGCAAGAAGTCAAAAAGAGTGGTATGCAGGAAAACTTTAAAAGAGTGGTTCCAGGGTTTTTACAGCAACTCTTGTTCTCCTGGTTGCCTATAAGGATCAAGTAGCAGGTTAGTCTTGATATGTTTGTTTTCGTATGACCTCTTTATTCATTTTACATCTCTTAATAATGGGCTAGTTAAATGAAGCATAAGCTGTTTTGTTTGACACCTTTTTTCCCCTGGTTTTTGCTGCTTTTTTAATTTATATCTAGAAGCAGCAAAGGAAGAGGAAAATGTTGATTATGATGACATGAAGGGGGGTTTCAAACTGATGATGATGAAGAAGATGAAGATGGATCCGACAGGGATATGGGAGTTGAAGCTGAGGATGGTGATGAAGCTGACAGTCTTAAGCTCCAAATTAATGTTAGCTGCTCAGGTAAGATAACTCTGCTTCATAGTAAAAAATATGTTATCTTTTCCAGAATTTTAATTAACTTTGATGTTAGAAATCTTGCAGCCAATCTATAATCATGTTAGTGTAAACTGCATGGTGATCTTCGATATATAAAATGTGAAACTGCAAAAAACAATGTGTCACGTAACAAGGCTGGGAGGACAAATAATCACTTCTCTCTCGGAAATTTCTACATAAATTTAAGTTTAAGGAGATCAATTTTAGTTTATGCTGAGATGCATGCGAGTGTTTAGAAATACTTGCTAATTGGTACTCTTTATGTTTTGCTTATCACAGGCAAGATCATTTCGCCCTGCTGATGAGGATGACGAGGACTCAGATGATGATTACAGAGATGATGAAGAGTTACAATCACCAATTGATGATGTTGATCCTTTCATTTTCTTCATTTATACGCACAGTCGAAGGTGAGAATCTTTCCACCAGTTCGTGGGACACTCATAAGAGTTGAAGACAAAATCACTCTCCTTTTCATTTTTTCTTTAGATTCTTTTTCCTGTCCTTATTTGTGAGTCTGACTTAAGCATTGTTTGTTAAGTTCAACAAGCCCCGGATCCTGCAAGATTCCAGAGCTTTACGCAAGCACTTGACTTCCCTCATCAGGCCTTGGCTAGTGGCTTAGCTCAGCATCCCAAACAAAGGAGAATAGAAATAGAAAAAAAGAAGATGGAGAAGGCAGCAGCAGGGAGTCCAGGGACCAACGCTATCTTGTGTTTGTCATTTTACATTTGGGTACGAGTCACTTTACTTCGGGATGGGTTTCACTGTTGGATGTGAAACAATCTTATTATTCGTTTTGAATATATATCATCCTTTGACAGTTAGATTCTATGATTTTCCCATGTATCCAATGTCTAAACTTTCAGGTTCAGATTCTGATAGAATTACTTGATTATGGGTTTCTTCTCTAATTTGGTAATGCATCTCTCTCGAATAACAGATGAGAGATGATTGGGATGTCTGTGCGCAATATAAAGAGCAACTTGAAGCAAAACAGATACACAAACAAGATTCTATGATGGTTGTGGGTAAATTTTTTATGTTTTCATTGAAAAACAATGCAAGGGAATCATTGGTTTGCTAGTGAACAAAACTAACGACTCTATGAAGATGCAATTTTTAATATCTGTCACATGAAAGCTTTATAGGTAGAGGAGGAGCAAAAGGAATAAGAGTATGATGATGATGAGGCGCCTGAGATAACAACAATATGTATTGTGGTGCTGAATACTAAGTTTCCAGGATGTGTTTGACATTAGGCAATTTATCCTGTTGGTACATCATAGGTACTCGGAGGTCACATGGACCATGTACTGAACTGACTAAATGCATATTTCGCTATATATCTCTATCAATATGTTTGTCATATGTTGGTTATGTTTATTGGACATGCTGATCTTTTAACTGGATGCTAATGGGTCTAGGTTTCTAAATTCAGATTAGGTGCCACCACATTAATGGAACTGATGATAGCTGCTAGCAATGAAGTTCCACAACTGAAACTGGAAAATGGACTGGTTGTTGACAAAGTGTATACGGGAACATGCTCCGTGTTCATTGATGCATTACGTGGCTTATGATCTATATCATGGAAATTTACAGATGTTTAGAGGTGCAATGAATATTCTTGACGAGGATATATGGCATAATGTTGGATGCGCTAGTTCCCTCATCAACTGTTCTTCATGAGGAGATCTCTTGTTCTTAATGTGTTTCCTTATAACTTTTCCTATTTGATTTCACTGATGCAACTCTTTCTATCTCAGGTTGCCTGTGGTTTAGCTGATAAAGCAAAGGACCCCATTGTGGACATAGTTGAAGGAGATGTTGATAATCAGTCAGATGTCCTGCAGTACGTCAAAGAATTGTAAAAAAACAAAAAGAGAGTAAGTATCATAGTTAAAGGACTGGAGTCCTCTATAACTTGTGTGAATGGTTGATTTGTTGTAGATATTGAGCGGCTTCACTGAAAGGCGTGTGATATCTAGCACATTTCTCTTGTTGATTCCTCCAGTAGAAATGACTTACAAACCATGGTGACAACTTAAACTTCAACCTTCGGGAATGCCTCATGCAGCAGGAATACAATAACTTGCAAAATACAAAGGATCTGAGTGGTTTGTTGCTTATATACTCTTCACTTGGGGATGCTGAAGGAATACAAGAACTTGCATCTCTTGCCAAAGAACAGGTAAAACAATGTTCATTTACTTTGTTTATTCATGCTGGAAAAGTGGAAGACCGACTCCGGATGTTGGTGGATATGTTATTTTCAGCCAGCCTTAGAAAGCTTAAAGCCACTCCTACAATAACTATTCTTTGTGCTTCTCTAGATATACATGAGAATGATCTATGATCAAAGCTTAAAGCTAACACCTAAAAGATTAACCTGAATGATATTCTGAATGTGTCTTTTCCTGCAGCAACCGGATTCCTGAAGCTGCTTTGGTTGCGGTCTTATCATACAAACAAGGTCTCACAGATATGAGGAATAAGTGCCACTACTTACAAGGCTGTTTATGAAGCAACACAAAGCTATACTTGTTTGAGCATGTAGGTAATGTATCTATCACTGCTATTGCACTTAACATTACAACTGCAGAATTTGTATGTTCTGAAAACTTAAGAAATATTTATATACTTGTCATTCTTTTGATATTACACACAGAGTTTGTATGTCCTTGGAACTTAAGAAAAATTTCTGGCTATAGCGTGAAACTTAAGAGATTTATATCAAGCTGTTGTTCTTTGTCATTCTTTTTCAGAGGTATACATAAGAACTCTTTAGTTTATGATTTCACGAATTGCCTAAGTTTAATGATGGGGTTAGTGTTTATAATTCAATGTAAGTGACCATGTGTTTCCTAAGTTATGTCTCTTAGAAGCTTATGGTTGTATGCTTTGAACGTTTTTTCCAAGAACTGAAGAATTTCACAGTAGTTCTGCCTGAAATTGTTGTAGGGGAATGATTTCCAAATGAGCAGTGGAACTGTAGAATTAAAACCAGATTTTTTTAAGCTAAAAGTAGTGGTTTTGACCTGTTCAAAACCTGATTTGACCAGGTCAAACTGGTCAAATCAGGGTTTGACCAGTCAAAACCACTACTTTTTTTATGTTCAAAAATTTCGCGACTGTACTGCTGCGACCTCCTAATTTGCAACTCCTTGCAACAGTTGCGATAAATTTGTCTTGCAACATAAACCAACCGTTGCGACCGAGAATTTGCAACTTATGATCCATTGCAAAATATTGCAACATCGACTTTCGTAACAGTTGACTCTGTTGCAACCGCACTTTGCAACTGAAAGTAGCAGTTGCTAATCACAAAAAAATGGTGTAGTGAAAAGAAAAACCCTTCAGACCTCGCTGATACTAACGCTGCAATAGCAGCCATCCTAAAAGACCAAGATGCTCGGGATGAAAGAATGGTGAAACTTGAAAGGCGAAATAGAAAGCTAGAAAGGAGGAACCGCAAGCTAAAACGTAAAGCCAAGAAGAAGGCGCCACTCACTACTATCGAAGAAATCCAAGAGGAGGAAATCCCCTTTGAACACCTGCAAGACGACGAACGAATTAGCATCCCTGACACCTCAAACGAGGAAACATAGGATCGGTTTCCCAAGGGAAGCAGAGGGTTACTTGACCACGAGGATAGCCCATCCGAGGGATCGTCAGACGTCGATCCTAAACATATGCGGGAGAAGAATCAAATCGACGAGGTCAGACTTGACTATGATCCCAGGAACCTCGCGGCTACTAATCCAAGACGAGGGGAGAACTCGAGGTCCACTCGCTCCAAAATTGTGTCATACGTTGAGCAATCAGACAATGACTCAGGACGATCAAAGCATCGCCACCATGAACCATCTTTCTCGCCCGAGAGAGCTCTAGGAAGAAGAAAGAAGGCAGAAATGAGACGAAACGATGACGAACTCCAAGCACGAGTCAACCGACTCGAAGAAATGTACAGAGAAGCAACAGGAAAGCAGGAGAACAAGAAACTAGCAGTAGTCTTGCAGGAAGCAGGACAATCTCCCCTGTCTGAAAACCTATTAAGATTGCTATTTCCAAGGAAATGCTCTTTACCGACATTATCATCCCCGTTCACCGGGACGGGAGACGAAATTGAGCATTTAAGGACTTATCACATGACACTCACCCAATGGGATCATTATGATGTGATGTTTTGTAAGTTCTTCCCTGCCAGTCTAAGGGATGAATCCCTACTATGGTACAACAACCTGCCCAAGGGCTCAGTAAAGTCTTTTCCTCACCTATCCGAGTTGTTTTTGGAAACATACATTCACAACAGTCGAATCCGACCAGAAGTTGATGCTTTATTCCATATTTCAAGAGGACCGAACGAATCGCTTCGTTCCTTGGTAACACGGTGGAGAAATTTATGTGCTGAGGTTGGAAAGGTCCCCGAGGACTACGCAATCTTAGGCTTTAAAAACAGTCTTAGAAAGACAGAACCTCTCTTTGTACGCATGTATGAGGCCATGCCGAAGAGTCTGAGTAAACTAAGATAGGTCCAAGAAGACTATATATATAGCCTTGGAAGAACTCCAAGACGGAACCTATGACAAGATGGGAAAAGGAACTAGCAGATGAGAAAACGTGGTAGATCCACAAAACTCCCTAGTGCCAGTCCAAGGAGCAGGGCGATCCACCAGTGGATCAACCCAGTTCGACAAGCATCGTACTGGGGATGGAATGGACGTGAACAGACCCAGCAAAATAAGGGAAAATTCGTAGATCCAGTTTATACAAAACTAAACACCCCAATATCTAAGATCCTCAAGAAAATTGACGGTCAGCATAAAATCACTTACCCATGGAACAGAGGTCAACAACCAGAAAGGACCAAGAATATGACTGACTTCTGTGAATTCCACCAATTTCACAGCCACATGACAGACTCGTATAGAGACCTGAAGAAGGTATTGCAAGATATGATCAATGAAGGAAAGTTACAGGAATATGTTGCACAACCAACAGTTCCGCAACCGACTGGGGCACCCATACATCGTGTGGAGATTCCTCGAGAAGCACAATAGTTAGGTTGTAACACCATATCACACTCGGATATTACTGTCCCTATACGAGAAGGAAATATCACAGGAAGAATCCACAAGCGCAACTTCAAAGGCGATGAAGTTTTCAGTGTGGCTAGAGAACCACCAATGGAGGAGTGGATAAAACTCCCCATAAGTTTTTCAGCCTCGGAGGCACCAGAAGGGGGACTCAACCACAACGATCCTCTAGTGGTCACGATGGACATCGCACTCCCCGAACACGAGGGCGAGGAAGCAAAAAACAGAACACTACCATGGGCAATGCCCAAAATCCTAGTTGATGGTAGCAGCTCTGTGGAGATATTGTTCTATTAAACATTCAAGAAAATGGGCCTCAAAGATGAGTGCCTCATACCATCTACTTACAACATATTTGGCTTTAAGGGGTCATCAACCCGCCCAATAGGAGAGGTAATATTAGAAAATCCGGGTGGGAAGAATCCTTACCCTAACCACTTTCTGTGTGGTAGATGTGCTATCACCCTACACAGCCATTGTCGGATGATCCTGGGTTCACGGAATCAAAGGAGTGTCCTCCACTTACTATCAAAGGCTAAGATTCGCAACACCTGACGGAGTAGCAGAAATCATTGGAGACTCTGGCGAAGCAAAGTATTGCTACAAAATGGACGTCCAAAACGGCGAAAACAAAGTAAATTCCCCAAAAGCACATGCAAGGAGAGCTAGAGGCATCGATAACTCGATTAAATCCATCACTATATGGCAATAAGTGATGCACCAACGCACTTACTTGACACTCCATCCTTGTGCAACACTATAACCTCGGGACCGACCACACGACCCTTATAGCAACTACAGGACCTCCCCAAGGAGGGAGAAGTCAGACCTCGTACTCAAGATCGAAAGTAATCTTGAGAACAAAACAACCTATATTGGTACCCAGAAAACCTTGGAGGATTCCCTTTACAACAACTCACAAAAATTCTCTGGAGAGTGGGGTATAGATACCACACCTGCAGGTGCTCTACTATCTTTTCTAGATAGTTACTCAGGTTACAGCCTCTACATTAGAAAGGCTAGCATGCAACATCATTCCCGACCAAGAACATATGTTGACCAAACAAAGACGCGCACCCCAGATGGCTCTACACTAAACCCCTGGCCACTCACCAAAAAGGAAACGAAGGTTCCCAAGCCCAATCAGGCTCTGGCAAGACATCCAATTGACAAAAAAGTCTATTTCCTAAGTTGGGTTGCAGGCAAAGCCCAACCTATATCGCAGGCTAATGGGAAGCATTAGCAAATCCGTAACATATATTTTTTTAGGCATACCCAAATCTTTTAGGGCATACTGAATGAAGACAAAATAGGGATATAAATATCAAATTCAATAACCCCTTAGCCAAATATTTTTTGTAATGGCAAATCTACCCTTTTAGGATTAGTGTTAATTAATGATTAGTTATAATAATTTTGATTAATGAGTAATGATTAATGATTAGTGATTAAGATAATTTAGTTATATATGTTTGAGTAGATGAAAACGTTTGAGGAAGAAAAAATGTTAATGGTTCGGCTTATATAATGAAAATCGTATCAGCCGAACTGTTCATATACACTTTCAGGATGAAAATTTGAAGAACAGTTCGGCTTAAAAAACAACAACATTATGCGCCGAACCTAGGTTCGGCTCACAACTCACCTAAATTATGCGCCGAACCTTGATCTGAAACCTAGGTTCAGCTCATAACTCACCTAAATTATGCGCCGAACCTTGATCTGACCCCTGGATATTGACAACTAATGAACAGTTCGGCAAGCTGAAAGTGTTATTGTTATGAGCCGAACCAACTAGTTCGGCTTGTTTAAAAATATCATAATGAGCCGAACCTAGTCCTATGTGATCTGGAAGAAAAATTATGTGAGGTTCGGCACATATTATGATTGTCGAATACGCCGAACCCCTATGCATCTTTATCTGTGACTAGATTAGGCTTGAAATTTCATGAAATTTCATGCTGAACTGTTCATATACACTTACAGGAAGCTTTTGTGAAGAACAGTTCGGCTAAACGCGCAACTCAATTTTGACCCGAACCCAACAACGTAAAGAAGAGTTCGGGTAGAGGAGGAAGAAGAAGAGATGTTAAGGGAAACTGATTTTGATTTTTTAGAAAACTGATTTTAGATTTTTGTATTAAGGGTATACATGTAATTGAGCCCTCATAAGGTTACCCCTTATAAGGTCACCCAAGTTAGGCATACCATTTTGTATGCCTAGAAAGAAAATGGTATGCCTAAAAACAGCCCTCTATCTTTTACTAAGAGCATCACACGACCCACGAAGGTTGATGTCTAGCAGGTTCATATTTGAGGCTAGGGCTTTGAGCCCCTACTCGTAAGAAGGTCATGAAACCTCCCTCAAAATGTACTAAGGGTTCACACACTCTTTTGAAATTAATAAAACTACTCCTTTTTGTGCATTACTTGTCTACATTTTACATCTATTTTCAAGATTATAATCTTTACTGTATATGTATATTTTTCTTTTACTTTACGTATGCATTTAGAATAATCATCTCATATTTGCACTTCTAACAAACACATCAAACAGATGAATCCATCAACAAATATGGCATGGTGCTGGTCACACCCCATCCTACAAAATAACACGGGTAAAACAACCCTCAGTTACTTTACACGGACTATGGACCTAAGGTAACAGCGTCACGGTCACGATATCAGACGATACCCTGTTACAACAGGAGATACCTAGCCCTGACTTCTCTACTTCACGCCAAAGTAAGAATTGCTCAACCAATGCATCGCCTTTGAGAGAACTCTTCAACAACTACCTCAAGGAACAAAACAAACAAAGGCTAAACGACAGTTGCTACAATCTAGGTCCAATACAGTAAGAGATAGCATATCCATACAAGGAACTGATCACTCCTTGGATATGTTACCCAAGGTTGTACCAACAACGTACAGTCAAAACTCTTTCATAGTCAGATCATGATAAATTATCATACGACCAAAAGAAGGCAGTCGCCAAATAGCAATGTTAATAACAATTAGCAACAAAGTTAACGTGCCTCCCACATACGAGGACTTACCACAAAATAGTAAAGTTCTGCCTCCCATAACTGAGGACTTTCCAATAAGGATGAAAATGTTTCCACAAAAGAGCAAATAAACCTGCACACTTAAGTTCAAACACAAGTAACCAAAAGAAGGAAGTTAAAGCGAGAAAGGAGCAAATTCAAGCATGTCCATCGCCAAGAGCCTCTTGCTCATATTCCGCCTCGTCCTCAACAACAGTAGCATTTTGTACGGGAACGGGATCAACGGTTATTGGAGGGACCATGATGTTCGCAGCAGCAGCTGTGGCAGCACGTTGACGATCCCGAATGACAGCAGCCTTGCAAGCTTTTGTCATCAAAATCTTGTATTCCGCATGGAGTTTGTTCAATATTTCATCTCTCTCGGCACGAGCAGCATCCAGTTCCTCTTCATGGTTGCTCACCAATTCATTAAGCTCCTCATCGAGGCCTCGCCTAGGCACTCTCTCCTCCCCCAATTGTCGTTCCAACTCAGCCTTTTGTCTGCAAGCCTCTGCAGGACCAAAGAAAAAATGATTAGCTAAAACAGCATGTTAAGGCAAAACAACATACAAATCAACACGTTAGTAACCTTCGTTTTCATGGAAAATGGCGGCTAAGTCCTGTTCTAATCGGGTCTTTTCGGTATCTAGAACAATAAGCCTTGCTTCTGCAGGAGTCACGGCCATATCACCCTGAGGACAAGATAGCATATGCCTATCACGCTCCTTCTCCAAAGCAATATAATCTCGCTTGAGTCTTCTCAATTCCTCCCTATCATCCTCGGCTTGCGCTAGTAGAGGCATGTGATCAACCTGCCAATTAATAAGCCCATCCTTCTGGGATCGAAGCATCTTAATATCATCTGCACGCTCTACGACTACCTTCTTAGCCTTATCCAGTAAATCACGAAGCTCCACAGTACGCTTCCGATGTACCTCAACATCTTCCCGCAGCATGGTGTTCTCCTGCTCTAGGGAGTCAATCTTGCACTGACGAGCAATCACATCAAGTTTTAGACCACAGAGCTCTCTAGCATGCTTATGTCCAACAATGTCTAATCGCGCATCCAATCGTTTGATCATAACTACCAATACAAGGACTAATTCAGAAGTCTAATCCCTACCATGGAGATATAATACTAGATTACTGCTATAGCAGTGGGGGGCCGATGAAAAAACAGAGGCTAAAACAAAGGTCTTAGTTTCTTTTTCAGTTTGTTAATTATCAAAAAGGGCAAAAAAAAACAACCTTACAACCGATAATGGGACACCAATAACTTGCTCCATGCATGGGCGTAGTCAAGGGATGACTAACCCTGATTTTAGCTCCATTAAAATCTCCAAAGTTATATAAACCCCCTATTTTATTTTATTTTTGTGTTTAGTTAATAACATATTTAAAAGTTGATTCACTAAAAATCCTTGTAGTTTCTTTGATATTATTTCTGGCTCTGCCAATGTTTACGCGATTTTTTAAGTCGGGTTCAATCCCCACCATAATAGAAGTTTGTATTTAAATTAGTTGTACAGTGGAATTTGATAATTCACTAGTACAAATAGTTATATAGGCCACGTTTTTGGTTTTATAGCCTAGCCACGTTTTGGGTTATTTGCGTGGCTACAGGTTATAGTTCCAATTTACAGTGTTGTTGTAGCCACGTTTTAGGTTACCCTGTAGCCAAGAGCATCATTTAGTCATGGATTTTAAGCCCAAACTCATAAATTGTAACCGAAGAGCACCATTTGGTCATGGGTTTAAATCTAAACCATGGCTTGTAACCATAGATTAGTATATGACTACATGAACGAGTCGTTGATGTGTCTATTGTGTAGGGTGGTATTATACACACTTAATCACCCATGGCCGAAACGAACCTGTTCATCCACTTGGGTTTGTTTCAGTATCCATAATGCATGGTTTACTAGACACGTATACGTTAAGAAATTGACATTTCGTTAATATGACAAAATAGTAATATATTGCTACACAACTTAACTTTTTATTTTTTAGTTCATTGTATGGCCACACTAAAATGTTTCTTATTTGTCAAAAACTATGGTGCTCATTGCTAATCTATCATATCATATTGGTCATGAATTTGGACAATAACTTGGGCGTGAATCGCGATTTGAGTTCTGAAATAAAACGGTTATAGATTAAAGTATTTGTTGCACTTATTTTCGGTAGGGGTAATCTGATCATTTTAATAGATGCGTGTTTGAATCATGTATGGTTCAGTTTGTTTAGGGGGAAAATGGTCATTTTACAGAATTTAAATTAATAACAGAATCGACATTTCATGACTTTCGAGAAAGGGGTAAGTAGTCATTTTGACAGTCTTTGAATATCTTCTGCACTTATTCTTATAAAGGTAGTTCGGTTATTTTCACAATTTCCGGAATACTCGTTGCACTTAAATCTGGTAAGGGCAATCTGATCATCTTCACTGGTGTGTGTTCATATCACGTATGGTTCACTTTATCCAAGGGAAAAATGGTCATTTAAAAATAAATAAAAATAATGGCAGAATGAACATTTCATTGACTTTCGGGAAAGGAGTAGAACTCAGGTTTATCTATAGACATAGCTTCATATTTATCGATTTTGATGATGTATCATGTTAAGTCTGAAGTCAGAACCCTCCCGGAGCTTCGTGGTTCATAGTTTGTATATCGTTATACCAGATTTAAAGTTCGAATCGGCACCGAGCTTCATATTTATCGATTTGGATGGTGTATCATGCTAAGTTTGAAGGCATAACCCTCCCGTAGCTTCGTGGTTCATAGTTTGTATACCGTTATACCGAATTTGAAGTTCGAATCGACATTGAGCTTCATATTTATCGATTTCGATGATGTATCCTGATAAGTTTCAAGTCAGAACCCTCCCAAAGCTTCGTGGTTCATAGTTTGTATGTCGTTATACCACATTTGAAGTTCGAATCGACACCGAGCTTCATATATATCGATCTCGATGATGTATCATGTTAAGTCCGAAGTCAGAACCCTCCCACATCCACTTTCTCAAATCCTCTAGAGAAGGGTTTGTTTAAGGTTTCGAAGAATATTCTGATGGAATCTTGCCTATGAATGGTTAGATTAATTGTTGTTACGAAGTTTCTGACTTATAGTAGTCCACTCCCAACCATGTTTCAAGCTCGGAGCGACTTTCTTTCTCGAAGTCGCCAGAAAAGGGTTTGTTTAAGGTTCCAGAGAATATTCGATAGAATATTACTTATAAATGGTTGGATTCATCGTTCTTACGAAGTTTCCGATATATAGTAATCTACTCCCGGCCAGATTCGAGTTCAAAGCCACTTTCTCGAAGTCGCTATAAAAGGGTTTGTTTAAGGTTTCAGAGAATATTCCAATGAAATCTTGCCTATGAATGGTTGGATTCATCGTTCTTACCAATTTTCCGATTTATAGTAGTCTACTCTCGGCCAGGTTTCGGGCTCGGAGCCACTTTCTTTCTCGAAGTCGCTAGAAAAAGGTTGATTTAAGGTTTGAGCGACGATTATTACTAATCCAACGAACCAAATTTAACGAAATCAAATCATGCGGATCAAAAGCCAATCTAACGGTCCGCAGTCCCGTTTGGTTTACCAAATTTTGTGCTTTCTTTTCAATCCGTATGCTTTATTTAAACCAATGGGATTGTCCAAATTTTAATCTAACGGCCGTAGATCAATATCATGTGTGGATCACCACACTCTTACCCATACATCTCGCGACTGCCCCCCATTTTTACTTCATCTCTTTACTTTCTCCGCCTCCGCCTCCGCCTCTCTCTCTTCTTTTTTCTTCTGCAAATCTAATGCGTGTTCTTGATATTTACTTCTTCCATATGGATCTGCAAAGTTCTAGTGAGTATTCGAGAGATTAAGAAATCAGGGTTTCAGGAGATAGATGAAAAATTAGGGTTTCAAAAATCAGAATTTCTTCGTCTCTCACAAAAATTTAGCTGAAGGTTTGATTTGCTTTTCAATTGAATCCGAGAAGAACAAGAAGATGCCGTTATGTAATGTGAGTAGAAGGAATCCAGAATTGGATTAAGATTTTTTACAGAACTCATGGTCATGGTCCTAACAAAGTCCTTCTCATCATTGGTAAATTCTCCTAACCCTAAATACCTTCGCCCCTTTTTATCAATTTGTGATTTTCAATTGTGGGTTTTCATTAATTTGATTGATCGATTAAGTAGGATTAGCAGGAACGCATGATTCATGGGATTGCATGGTCCTCGGAGTGTCATCTAACTGGTTATTATCTTGGACGTGATGCTGATTCTGGACATGAAGAATACGATGATGATGATGAATGGTATCCTTTTGATTGTTTGTTTTGTAGATAAATCTTTTAGTTTTCGTTATTTTGAGATGTTTTGTGTGAATTTGTGGATATTGGATTGCCTTAACTTGTGTTAGTGACTCTATGGATGGTATTTCTGGGGAGGATAGGGACTCTGAGGAATTCAAGTATGATTCTGATAATGATGAGTACCTTGAGGATGATGGTGAGGATCTTGATATGTTTCCATCAGGCAAGAGTGCAGGTAAAATCACTTATTTATTCTGTTCTGTACTTTTCGTTGTGTTTTTCTTTGTTGAAAGTAAAATAATGAAGCTGTTGTGGAATGAGATTTGAGTTTATGGGGATAATGGGTTAGTGATGTGTTTTACTAGCGAAAGATTTATGATATTCATAGCTGACTTTTCCAAACCTGACATGCTTTTGTGCTTTCTGAAACAATTGTCATTCAGGAGATAGAGGATAATGAGAAACCTACTGATAATTGGAATGCAAACAGCAAACATCCTAAGAAGTCAGATGAACAGAGAAATGTTGTTGATGGTTTCGATTGTTGTTTGAATTTGAGTTGGAGTTGACATGTTCAAAGGGTTTTGTGTGATTCAAATCAGTTATGGTGGTAAGAATTCATGGGTTTTGTTGTCGTCTATTGACCAAAAAATCAGGGAAATACTGGAAAGAACCTGAAGGTGTGAAGATTTTGAATCTTGAAGTTTGAACCTGAGGCAGGAAACAACAAGGTAACATTGTCGTTACTGATTTTATGTTTTACTAACATGTTCAATCAAATTTTTGTATTATGGACTTTGTGCCTTCTTGATAGTACTATCTTGAAATTTAGGGCTTTGTTTTGTGGTCTTTGTATTTATGTTTCCACACTTAAACATGAAAAAAAAATATTCTTGCAGAGAGCTAGGCTGTTCTTGGTGCTGGTAAAGAAGCTGTTTGCCAAGCTGTTGATGGTTCAGGTTGGCTCGAGTTTGAGATGTTCTTATAGAAATCTTGTAAATGCAATACAATACAAGTGTGTATGCTGGTTTCCGGGAGTCCTATAAGAACCTCGGGCAAAGTAGTTATCAGGAATCAGATTGCATCTTGTAATTGCATTATGCTTTCACTTTTCAGTATGACATGTCGTGGTTTTGTATTTTATTGAGTTCATTTTCCACCTCAGGTTTAGGTATGCGACGGCTAGTTTCTTCTCCTATGATGGCATGTTTTTTGCAATGGATGGAAGAGACACCTCAAGCACGGTATGATCTGTTCTCTCTGAACCTGATATAGTCAATTCTTCACCATTTTATATTGCGCATCACATGTTTTGAGGCTACTTGTATTATGTTTTCTGTGATGTCCTTTCTGCTCTTGCAAGTGGGTGTGATCAAATAGAGACATAGATACACATCCACATCACTATTTATGCCTTTTGTTAGTGTTCTTGTAAACATCGTGTATTTGTGACTGTGGTTTCTAGTTATCATGTAACTCAACATTAAATCTGATCATTGATATTCTGTTGCAGTTGAATCAGATGACATAGTATGTTCTGCTCCAAAGATATGTTTTATAAGCTATGTCATAGATACTTGGTTACCTGAAAAAATAGTGCTTGAATTAATTACATTGACTGAATGCAAGAGTAGTTTATTATGTAGCTACTTATTGGCAGCATTTTTGATTAAGCATGTTTAACATCTTCTAAAAATTTAAACTATATTTTCTTTTTAGCAACACTGAAGTAACTAATATCTATTTGCAATGTCAACTGCACTCTGCAGAAACCTTCTTAAACTCATCACTCAGCTGCTGCAACTACACAAAGATCTCCTGCATCTAGACATCAGATGGACCTAGACCGGTGTCTCCTCTTCTTACCCAGGGATCCCCAGTTCAAGAGAAGTTTGCTATGCAGAAGTCCCCTAGCAGACATAAGTATCTGACTGAAAGGCAGAAATCTGATGTAACTAAACATATGTCTTTTGCTTCCAAGCATCAGTGCGCTAACTCTCAAGAGATATCTCAATCTACGGAATCGAAATTCAAAACTAGACTCCCAGTGGTATGTTCTTTTTGCAGATATTTAAATCCATACTGTTTTGAGATTTGAATCTGTTGACGCTATTATATCCTATATGTTTTGTAGACTGGGGAATGCAAACTGGCCCATACCTCACTAAGGAACATCTTTGCAGTTACTTTTCATCAATCAGCAGCAAAAAAGATAATGCATGGAGTTCCACTTCATGATGATTGCATCAGAGTTTCGTAGCTTGGCCAAAAGCACTTGCGACCTCTTGCTCTATTGTAAGTTGCTTTATTCCATAGTCTGTTGTATTTGGCGATGAAACATTTTAACAACTCTGTGAAGCAATATAATATGTTCATATCCCTGTAATGGATATAGCTCATGAAGTAGAGGAGGCAGCAATTGTTCTTTGTGGCATCCATGTGGTAACTATATAGGTTCAGAATTTATGTACAACCTTCCAAGGCAACAGTTGTTTTTGAACCTTTTGCACTGCGTGCAGTATTTGAATCTTTATGTGCATGTATATTTACCAAAACAGGTTTTTGCTGCAGATATAGCCACTTGTAGATCCTAATGAACATGGTGCTGACCCCAAAGGCTAAGTAGATGAAGAACAAGAAATCTCCAGCTATGAATGCTCAGAGAACCAGCAAGAGTCATTGAGAGAAATAGTACCTTAGACTGCGAATGTTCAGACTTTTTGAATCGCCAATTGAATATTTTATGTTTTAAGATTTTGCACGACTGATCAGACATATGAGAGGTTTATCATATGATTAATAAAAAGTATTTTGGACCAATTATTGTTTTGCAACGATGATTATCAATATTAATTTGGCTGCGTATGATATAAATGAGTGACCGCAACTGGCTTCCGGTGGCTAAATATGAAATATGGTCACCATGGCCAAATGACTGACTGAGCTACATATTTTGAGTGGCTAAAAATCATTACTTGTGTCCAGAAGGCAAACAATAGCCACGTTTACATGATTTACGTGTCCACCTGTAAAGTACTTAGTCACGGTGCTATAAATTTAGTATAACTATAAGTCATAGATTGGCCATGCTATAGATTCGATGTAGCTATATGTCATGAACTGGCAATGTTGAAAGATTTTTTTGCGTGTTTGAATGATAGAAATTGCCGTGGTAAAACAATTTCACGTGGTATCAGGGTACAAAGTAGCCACATCGAAACCATACTTGATGAGCCTAAAGATAACGAAGGTAATGATTAAAATAGATTCATGTGGCCTTACAACAAACTCTAGCCACGTTAAAATCAAGTTGTGTGTTTATAAGGATTTTACGGCAATGGTTGTAGGAAAAAAAAGGCTTTATTACAAAAAAAAAAAAAATGGGCATCATATGGACACGGTTATATGATATGGTAATGGAAAATCATGTAAAATAACCACTCAAAATTTATGCAACCATAAAGGTATCCTATTGTTATGCCTCCTACCATAACAATTTTAGAGTGAAAGAAATCCATGACTAAAGGCCTATTAACACACTATTTAAGTGTGGCCTATGCGATTGTTTGTATTGGTGATCGACAGTGTTGGACCTAACAGCGGAGCTAATCCAACCCGCTGGATAAAATCCGGCTTTAGAATATCAAAAAAAGAAAAAAAAGTTTCAAATGAAGATGTAACATCGTAATTTGGTCAAACTAAGTAACCGGTTTAGTGGTTGGCCTTGTACTTTACCTAGAGCTGGTTCAATCTAATGTACTGAATCGAAGTAGTATGGATGTCTGGTCAATGCCTAGCTGGGGCTCTCACTCCACGTGTTCTTATATGCTAACGCCTGGTGAACACGTGCCCAACATGTATCTAGAGGATTAATTGTATATTTGCAAATATAGCTCTCTTTTCAGTCAAAACAATTGTAGTAAGTTCTCGTTTTTTCCTCGACCTTCTTTGCGTTCCACTAACCCTATCCTCAATTCATCAAATAACCCAAATTTTGAAAATTTGTTTTTTTTGGTACTTTCAATTGTACGATCTGTGAAATATACATGTGTTTATAAGCCAATAAGCCGGTTTTTGGAGATATTGGAGATTTGGGTAAGAGATTAATAAGGGAAAGATGTTTTTTTTTCTTCTTTTTTGTTTTTGTTTTTGTTAGAGATCAATAAAAGAAGTTTTGAGAAATAAACGGTGTCCATTCAATTGCAAGATTTCAGAGAAGATCAATTTGTTGGACATGAAGTTAGTGAAAAAGTGGAGGTCTAACAACACCACCCAATATTTCAATTAGCAATCTGTATGGACTAACTCCGAAATACTTAACTAGAGAATCAACTAGACAGTCAGACTCAATCTAGATAAAAAGTATCTCAAGGATTTATTACCTCTTCACTTGATTTGATTTACTCAAGCTAAAATAATAGCGAGTCTAATAATCAAATACAACGAATAACTTGGATGATACCAAAGACCAATATCCAAGTGTTAATCAATGAAATCAACAATCACAAGATTGGATCTCCAACTGATTAAACTTCAACGCACAACCTGTATTATTTCAATTATACAAAATATAATGCGGAAAAGAAATAACACAAACACCAGAAGTTTTGTTAAAGAGGAAACCGCAAATGCAGAAAAACCACAGGACCTAGTCCAGATTGAATACACATTGTATTAAGCCGCTACAGACACTAGCCTACTGCAAACTAACTTCTGACTGATCTATAGTTGAACCCCTACCAATCTCCCACTGATACAAGGTACAGTTGTACTCCTACGCCTCTGATCCCAGCAGGACACTGCACACTTGATTCCCTTTACTGATCTCACCCACAACAAAGAGTTGATGTAACCCAAAATCACAGACTTGATAAATAAACAGCTCTGTCTCACACAGAAAAGTCTATAGAGGAATAAATCTGTCTCCCACAGATAATCCCTAACCTTGTTCCGTCTTTTGATGTAAAATCAAGGTAACATGAACCAATTGATAATCCAGCCTTATATTCCCGAAGAACAGCCTAGATTAATCAATCACCTCACAACAATCCTTCCTGACTACACAGGCGGTTTGTCAAGGAATCACAAACAGTGAGACGAAGATGTTTGTGACTTCTTTATCTTGCCTATCGGAGAACTCTAAAGATCTCAAGCCAATCAAAGATTGTACTCGTACGATAGAAGATGCAAGATCAGATCACACAACTACGATAAAAGTAGTATTGGTCTGGCTTCACAATCCCAATGAAGTATTTAAGTCGTTAACCCGAATTTAAGAAGAAACTCAAGGGTTAATGGAGATCGACTCTAGAGAGAGCACTAGTAGCACACGAACGTGTGGGGATTAAGTTTCTCTCAAGCTAGATGTCTCCTATATATAGTCTTCAAATAAGGGTTTTGCATTAGGTACAAAGTAATCCTTATTCACCGTTAGATGAAAACCTGATTTACATTCAAGCTAATATTTCTCAACCGTTAGATCGAAATCATAGCTTGTCATACACACTTTGTATACTTCTACTGGGTTCGTGAGAACCATGCCCAAACGTGTACGCATATGTTGGTTCATTCACAGTAAACCAAAAGGTTAACCATAAGTGCACTTCATATTAACCTTGTTCGTCTTCACCATAAGTAGTTCAAATGACTCATATGAAACTAGTTAGAGAGTGATCAATTGCTATTACACAATTTAATCAAAGATGATACGGTTCGATTGAATCGACTCATGAACATTATAGCCACGGTTTGCACAAAGCATTCCTTAGTAATTTAATGATTCATGTTCAGAGCTCATCTTTATATCATAACCTATTAAGTTCACAAACAAGTTCACGGACTTAATTAATCGGTTTGAGTTTTCCAAACTCAAGAGAAATTTTCGGGTCGAGAACTTCCGCTAGTTCGCGGACTGAACACGCAAACGAGTTAGTGGAAAAACCCAGCAGAAATTTTCGGTTTGAAAACTTTCGTCAGTTCGCGAACTGATTCTGCGGATTGGGTTCGCGGACTTTGCAAGCCAATTCCACAATCCTACCGATTCCACTTTCTCAACAAAGTTCAAGAACTTCGGATCAAGTATTATGGTCATGTAATCTAAACTCTACATTCCAACCATTGAAACATTCTCAGAGGACGTTATCTGGTGTTATTCACAACCTTTCTCGTTAGAGAAATTTCCAAAAACAATTGAAATATTTTCATGACTTTCGTCACTAGGTAAAGATAAACTTGATCAAAGAGAAACGCTTTACCAACACACGATTTCGAGAAAAAAGATAAGCATTGAATACTCAACTCGAAATGTCAAGTGTGTATGATCTAGTCTATATATATAGCATACCACTTACGTCTCAAGAAGTAGGAGAAGAATAGATAGACTTTCGAGTGATAGATAAGTTCAAATCTCCACATACCTTTTTGTTGATGAAGCTCCACGGTTCCTTGGTGTAGATCTTCATCGTTGTATGATGAATCGCCATGAAGTCCTTGAGCTTACTACACTTTCCTATCTTAGTCCGAGACTTAGCTAAATAGGTTAGAAATCAAGACTTATAGTTTTGATCACTAACATTGACAAACATGCTTGAGATAGCAACGCGTGCTTGGTTAACCGAGCTATGCTCTAACAATCTCCCTCTTCGTCAATTTTAGTGACAAAACTACCAATACATATGGAATACAAAAAAGATAAACTTTAGTGGCTCCTATTCCATAGTCCAATCTTCAAACGTTTCCTTGAAATCTTCGTCCTTCCAAGTACTTAAATGATCCCAAAGGTTGTAAGTTTAGCACCATCGTTGTTTAAGATCCATAGCTACAACAGTGATAGAACTCGAGATTCTCAATCATCATTATACAGTGTCATAGTATTATTATGAACATCAAAGTCCAATTGCAACAATAATACTACGGTGATATGTATTCCTCCCCCTTAGTTAATACTCTGTCTCAATCATGGAAACCACTCCCCCTTACACCAAGATCCGAAAACCATATGTATACGTAGTGTGAACTACAATATTTCTCCCCCTTTTTGTCAATAAAATTGGCAAAGGTACAAGAACGGGTTCATAATGAAATATCCACAAGAGTCTTTTCATAAACTAAAAGAGAATACATACCATCTTAATTTAGATGCAATCATAAATCCGAAGCTAAATGCATTCATCGAGGAGTTTAAAGATACAAGATAACCCCTTTAAAATTCCACAGCCGCACTCCCCGCAAGATGTTACCATTAAGCACAAATTCAAAAGAACTCTCCCCCATTATATGTCATCCCCGAAAGGACAACAAGAGCGACCTTAATTTAGAAAGAAAAGAAGGATTTTTAATTGGACACCAAAAACGACGCGAATGATTTTCTATATCCAACCTTCAACCAAATTAATCACAAGTAAACCCATGATTAATTCAATTGGATAACACAATTAAATCAAAACCACAAAAGTGATCAATTTAATTGAAAAGTGCTCAACATAAGTAAACCTACGGATCTACGACCAAGTTAATCATATGGAGGTAACTAACTTAACCGTTCAAATACTCAACATAAGGAGAACCTTACGGAATATTAAAGATACTCGACATAAGGAGATTCTTATGGAATATACGATCATCTAATCAACATAAGGGAAACCTCACGGAATATACGTATACTAGACATAAGAAAAACCTTAAGGAATATATGACTACATTAACCAATAGAACATGATTAGTATAGCCGTTCATATACTCAACACAAGAACTTTTGGAATATATGAAAACTCAATTAGATTAACTACAAGAGAACCTATAATTAATATAATTGGAATACAAACAAACTAATAACCAAACTAATCACCGAGGTAATCAATTGAATTATTATGGGATTTGCTCGACAAAATAAAAACTTTCGGAGCAAATAACTAATTAACCAAACAAGATGATTGACTTAGTTTATATGCGCTCAACATAAAGGATTATGGAACCCCGACTAAGATTGGCACAAGACATGACAACCTTAAACTTTCATGTACTCAACACAAGTAATAAAATTTATGGAATACTAACTAAGCAATCAAACTAGTCGATTAAATTAGTTCTTAATTCTCAACATATAACATCTCATGGAAAAACCAACAAAGCCAAGGTTAATCGACTTAGTTGTAAGGTGCTCGACATAAGATATACAATGGGGCCTTCACGGTAATACATAATAAAATGGATCAATTAAGACTTATACCGTGGATAACCATACAAGGATCTATTTTATTTTCCATCGTTAAATACATAAAAACATAATAGACTTTATCCTTGTTCAACAAAAGTTTTAATTCTATTTTCTATCAAGTACATGATTGCATAGGCATAACTTTTGTATATGTCAAAAGTCCATTCGTTCTTTCACCAATAACAATATCGATTCATGAACGACATTACTTTTGACAAACATATGGGACCTTCAAGTTCACGCACTCAAACATACATATCGCATAACAATATTGCAATATATCAAACCAAGAATAAATATTGCAACCCATCATCCTCCAAATATTTTTAGAATTTAAAATCCATAAACCTACAAAAATAACATACGAGAATGAAATAAAACATAGCTATGTGTAGTCACAATCATCGCTATTCAAAGCACTAGTTATTCTTCCAAATAATCCAAAAACAAGACATCTTAGGCATCTAAACAACTCAGACTCTTAGGTCAAAAGCAAGACACTAAAGATCATATGGACGGTTTTGGTGCCAAAAGAGTCTTGTGATCATCAAGCTTTTGAGCAACGGAAACCTCATATACTTTAGACGATACACCCTTATTGAGAGGCTGTTTTACGTGGTTCTTCATGAGAGAAAGGTCACAATTAACCTTTTTCATCTCAGCTTTTACATCATCCAAACACTTAATGGTTCCAACAAGTTGTTGAGAATCAATGATCACATTAGATGGAACCTTTTATCCAATATCTGAGTAAGAAGCAGGAGATTGAGGAAAAGATCCCTTAACTTTAACAAGAGTTCCCTTCTCTCTATCAAATTCAAAGTATATACCATGATCAACAAAATCTTCAGGTAAATCCTATGAAGAAGAAGCCATTGAAGAAAAGCCTAGAGTGAAAAGGTAAACACAATAGGAAGGGTATATAAAAGTTTCAAGGGAATTAGAGTTTGACGATAAACCTACGAGACAAAGTCCAAAACCGTACATGTACCTTTACGATGACCCAACACCAAAACAAGAAGATTTTTGAAAGGCAAGACTCGAAAAAACAAAAGAACTAATAAATACTCACACAAAAGTGACTGATTACCCATCTAAAAACCATAAGAAAATAGATAGATAATCATAGTTACTTTGCACAGAGTATAGCTATTTTAATTCTCTCACCACCAGGATTTTTGATAGGTGAGAGATCAACCTTGTGATTAATTAGCACACGTATGAGCATTTAGCTCATTAGATAACAATGGATTTTGTTTAGCCTTCCATCTTTGGTTATTCCTCAGCCTAGAAAAATAAGATACAATATGTTTAGCATATTCTTCTGAAGACTCTTTCTGAGGACAAAATCTAGGACTTCTTGCAACTGGTTCAACAGAATCAGATTTTGGTTTACCAAAGGCTTTCTTATAAACATAGGGAATATTTTCATCAGAAATATAAGAATTTATTGGTTTAGAATATACATGTGCCCTATCATCATGTTTATAAGATTCTTGGTTTCCTGTGGTTATATGATTCACTGCAGTGGTCGACAGACATTTTACTCCATTGACAGTAGAAAGAAGCAATTTTCGAAGTCTAGAAACTTGTTTTCTCCTGGAAAAACAATGGATATCATAGTGATTTTATTTCCCACATAAGGTACAGGTTCGTGGAGAAGAAGCAACGACGGGATCTCGGTTAAACTTCATAGCCACGGGAGAAGATTGTAAGTTAAAGAAACCTTTCTTGGCACAATCTTCATCAGGAGAGAATTTCATTCTGTACAACAATTTATGGGAATTAGAATGTGCAGAAGAGATTTTCTTTAAACGTAGTTTTCCTTTTCCAAGGATTTGCACCGTTCATGGGCTATGACAAGTGATGCTTCAAGTTCATTTTTCTCAATACTAAGATTGTCAAGATTCAATGAATGCGTCTTGATCAAACCTTCTTCTCTAATTGAGCCTTCTTTTACCAGCTTCTCAAGATTACGAATCTCTTCATGCTGTTGATTATTTTCTTGAAGAAGTTTCTCAATTTCCTTAGAGAAAGACCCTATAATTTTATAGAGTACTTGTTCACGATCAATACCAATTTCAAATTCATCAATGAGATGTACATGATCCTTGAGATCAACAAACTCTGTAGAATTTTTTGAAATTCTGATGAGCTTCATTTCAGCTTTAGCCATAATGTGCAATGTCTCATTAGAGGAAGAAGGATTCATACACGATGGAACATTCTTCTTACCTCGGTATTCGGAAGAATTAGCTAAGCTGTGAACCTTTGAGGTATTTTCGAGACTTTTGACAAAGTTGAAAGCTTTAGGAGGCATATTGGTATGCGTATGAGATTCTGTCCATAGATTCAGATCGCTACAAACACTGACTGATTAAGTCTTGAACGTGTTTGCCTGCTCTGATACAAATTGAAAAAGCGGGGGTCAAACAACACCACCCAATATTTTGATTAGCAATCTGTATGGACTAACTTCTAAATACTTAACTAGAGGATCAACTAGACAGTCAGAATCAATCTAGATAAAAAGTATCTCAAGGATTTATTACCTCTTCACTTGATTTGATTTACTCAAGCTAAAATAATAGCGAGTCTAATAATCAAATACAACGAATAACTTGGATGTTACCAAAGACCAATATCCAAGTGTTAATCAATGAAATCAACAATCACAAGATTGGATCTTCAACTGATTAAACTTCAATGCACAACCTGTATTATTTCAATTATACAAAATATAATGCGGAAAAGAAATAACACAAACACCAGAAGTTTTGTTAAAGAGGAAACCGCAAATGCAGAAAAACCCCAGTACCTAGTCCATATTGAATACACATTGTATTAAGCCGTAACAGACACTAGCCTACTGCAAACTAACTTCTGACTGATCTATAGTTGAACCCCTACCAATCTCCCACTGATACAAGGTACAGTTGTACTCCTACGCCTCTGATCCCAGCAGGACACTGCACACTTGATTCCCTTTACTGATCTCACCCACAACAAAGAGTTGATGTAACCCAAAATCACAGACTTGATAAATAAACAGCTCTGTCTCACACAGAAAATTCTATAGAGGAATAAATCTGTCTCCCACAGATAAACCCTAACCTTGTTCCGTATTTTGATGTAAAATCAAGGAAACATGAACCAATTGATAATCCAGCCTTATATTCCCGAAGAAAAGCCTAGATTAATCAATCACCTCACAACAATCCTTCCTGACTACACAGGCGGTTTGTCGAGGAATCACAAACAGTGAGACGAAGATGTTTGTGACTTCTTTATCTTACCTATCGGAGAACTCTCACGATCTCAAGCCAATCAAAGATTGTACTCGTATGATAGAAGATGCAAGATCAGATCACACAACTACGATAAAAGTAGTATCGGTCTGGCTTCATAATCCCAATGAAGTCTTTAAGTCTTTAACCCGAATTTAAGAAGAAACTCAAGGGTTAATGGAGATCGTATCTAGCGAGAGCACTAGTAGCACACGGACGTGTGGGGATTAAGTTTCTCTCAAGCTAGATGTCTCCTATATATAGTCTTCAAATCAGGGTTTCGCATTAGGTACAAAGCAATCCTTATTCACCGTTAGATGAAAACATGATTTAGATTCAAGCTAATATTTCTCAACCGTTAGATCGAAATCATAGATTCTCATACACACTTTGTATACTTCTACTGGGTTCATGAGAACCATGCCCAAACGTGTACGCATATGTTGGTTCATTCACAGTAAACCAAAAGGTTAACCATAAGTGGACTTCATATTAACCTTGTTCGTCTTCACCATAACTAGTTAAAATGACTCATATGAAACTAGTTAGAGAGTGATCAATTGCTATTACGCAATTTAATCAAAGGTAATACGGTTCGATTGAATCGACTCACGAACATTATAGCCACGGTTTGCACAAAGCATTCCTTAGTAATTTAATGATTCATTTTCAGAGGTCATATTTAGATCATAACCTATTAAGTTCACAAACAAGTTCTCGGACTTAATTAATCGGTTTGAGTTTTCCAAACTCAGCAGAAATTCTCGGGTCGAGAACTTCCGCCAGTTCGCGGACTGAACACGCAAACAAGTTAGTGGAAAAACCCAGCAGAAATTTTCGGTTTGAAAACTTTCGTCAGTTCGCGAACTGATTCTGCGGACTGGGTTCGCGGACTTGGAAAGCCAATTCCACAATCCTACCGATTCCACTTGCTCAACAAAGTTCAAGAACTTCGGATCAAGTATTATGGTCATGTAATCTAAACTCTACATTCCAACCATTGAAACATTCTCAGAGGACGTTATCTTGTGTTATTCACAACCTTTCTCGTTAGAGAAATTTCCAAAAACAATTGAAATATTTTCATGACTTTCGTCACTAGGTAAAGATAAACTTGATCAAAGCGAAACGCTTTACCAACACACGATTTCGAGAAAAAAGATAAACATTGAATACTCAACTCGAAATGTCAAGTGTGTATGATCTAGTCTATATATATAGCATACCACTTACGTCTCAAGAAGTAGGAGAAGAATAGATAGACTTTCGAGTGATAGATAAGTTCAAATCTCCACATACCTTTTTGTTGATGAAGCTCCACGGTTCCTTGGTGTAGATCTTCATCGTTGTATGATGAATCGCCATGAAGTCCTTGAGCTTACTACACTTTCCTATCCTAGTCCGAGACCTAGCTAAATATGATAGAAATCAAGGCTTATAGTTTTGATCACTAACATTGACAAACATGCTTGAGATAGCAATGCATGCGAGGTTGACCGAGCTATGCTCTAACAGTTAGAAACTTTGAAAAACCAAGATTTATGAGTGTGTTTTGAATTTGATAAATTTTTTCCGGGTAGTGGAATCACACAGCCGATGAATATATGTAATTTCAGTGAGTTTCAGTGAGTCTGGAAACCGAGTCGGTCGATCAGGTCAGTGAGTTTCGAATATGGTTCATTGGGTCGGATCTGGTAAAGCTCATATCCGAATAGTTCATCTTTTCTACCCATTTTTCTACTACTGCAACTTGTTTACATTCCGAATCACCTGATCAATTTAGTGGATGATTCGATGAAATTCGAAGTGATAATATGTGTGTTTGATTGTAGTTGAAATAAGCTCGTGAATAATTTGATTGATTATCTCAAAATTAACCTCAATTTAAATTTTTTTGTACAAACTTTGTGACTGACAAACTACATTTTATCATTATATAGAAGGAATTATTAACATTCGGCCAATTAAGAAAATGGAGCATATAAATACCTCCCAAATCCTTCTTATCTTGGCGAAACGCCAATGCTTCATCTTTAGCCAATTGCAATACAGTACGAAGCAGTTGAGCCTCCTAATCAGCCGCCTTGGCTTTCCTCCAAGCAGCCCGAGCCTCGGCGAGCATACCAATCCTCAGATTTTTGCTCTAAGCAGAACATATAACAATACCAGTTAAGGCCGGAGCAACCCAAAAAAAAGAAGAGAGAAACATACTAAGGATCAAATTATTGTTCACCACATACAGATAATACAAGCCGCTGTTGTGCAGACTTATTCAAATAATTCAAGACGCGATCCTGCTCGTCCTCACTCAATTTTGCATACCTCTCCGAGCATATCATATACATTGACTCGGAACCACCACTAAACAAACACACAGAGGAGGACGGGCCCACTGGGGCAGAGGGAAAACCACTAGCAAAGTTACTTGGTACGCTTGGAGCACCACCACTGCTCGGAACAACACCATGGAAACCACTTACTCCCTCGCCACCAACAACTGCACCACTATCGGCGATACCACTCGCCTGGAGCAGACTGATATATGATCCAAATGCAGTGCTAGGGTCGATAGCATCATCTAACAGAGCTTGATCAAGACCCTCAAAGAACGAATCAGTAACATCTAATACTTCATCCTCACCAAATAAGGCATCAACATCCACTTCCATATCATGTTCAATCGCACCAGCATTTGACGTCCCAACACCATCAGTCAACCTCCTCCTTTGCCAAAAACACAAAAACCTTGGCTGCTAAGGAAAAAGACAGGGCCAAGGTATATATATACGTCAATACATCAAGATAAGTATTTTTCACCTTAACATCCTCGCTAGCCCGAGCAGACTGAGACAAGTGCCTACGTGGGATGACCCACTTGAGCTCCCAGGGCTGATAGACAGGAAGATAGGAACATTACCAATTTTATCCCAACCATAAATGTAAGGGCCTATATCTCGGATAGAAGCAAGAGGCCACTTGGGATCATGAGTCTTACGAAGCGTACGCTAAGTAGCAAAAGGAGGATCCAAGCCGGACATATATGAAAGATCTCGAGCGCTCCTCCAAGACCTAGATATCCCAACCCAAATCCATCATAGGTGTCGGAATGGTGACACCAATAGTTATCCACAAAGTTATCAGGAGTATATAAATCTTTCTGACTAGGTACGAACTTATTCAACTCATGCTGGGTAACCTTGCCTTGGCTTCGGAGATTGCACTCTCGGGCGATCCTATGGAGATTACCATTAGGTTGATAAATGGATCGCTGAGGATCAAGCTTGCAAAGTACCTCCTACTGGAAAAAATTCAACGGAAAGTATAGAGGAAGACGAAGACCGGCGTCAAGTTGACCCACTGAGACAATGATCTCGTTAGGACCACATGGGTTCCTTGCAAAAAGTTCCTTTGAAAGAACGCCATGTTGCCCCTTTGGAGTGACAAAATAAATTTCAAATCGCTAAAGATGGTGTCTAACCCTCGACGATTCCAGAAACGCCTCATTAGACAGGCCGGAAACACACTCATAATTGGAGTTTCTCATCGGAGCTTTTCCAGGACTAATAAACAAAAAGAAAACAAGAAAAAATAAGTTAGAACAATGGCTAACAAAGTAAAGAAAGGCCAGACTAACTGATATACACCTGAAAAAATAGCCAGAAATAATGGCGAAAAAGATTTCCGGAGCAAAATAAGAAGTTATCAGTCAAAAGTGACAATAATAACCACAAAACCCAAAAAGGGAAGTGGAGAAATCATTGACACCAACAAAACTGGGTGATTACAGAGAAAATGATGATAACCATCGGAGAAAACAAAAAGAGATATAAAAGAGGAGGGACCATACCGTATTGAGGTGCGAGATGGGGAGTTCCTCCCAAACATTATAAATATCTTTATAGGAGACAAGAAGTTAAGAAGAAACAGCAAGAGACAAAGGAGAGAAATAATGAAAAAGTTCTGAACTCTGAAAAGAAATATTAAAGGCGACATTCTCTCCTCCCAAAAGATTTTATAAGAAACCAAAGAACCCCAAACCGGCGCCTCAAGTCTAACGGGTAAAAGTGCATTAAAGATGCAGACGTGGCGTAATCCAAGGACGTGGCGGAAAAGGTGCGACGGTTACATAGTTTTCTTCCCATCATGCCCTCGGCAAGTTGCAAAGAAAAGGATAAAAATACGTGGGTAAAATACCCGATGGCCACGTGTCAGCATCTCAAGGTATGAATACATGATGAGATGATAAGGTAGGAGAACCGAATCATCCTCCAAAAGGGGAGTTTGTCTCAATTGAGGCAACTGCACAGACGCCACATGAATGACGCGTGTAGGTAAAGGTCTAATCTGCTCATACGGTCAAGTCTAAAAAGCAAGACCGCATTTAATGAAGGATAAGAACAAGACGTGGGTAGTTCTGCATCGTGATGGAAGACTCGGCGACCATACTACGACCCCGAGGCGATAGAGCACCAAGTTCTCCATAGAAGGCCAGCACGACCCAAGGGAGAGCGAGATAACTCAGAGGGAGAACCTAGCAAGCCATCACGAGGGACAGTATGAAGCCAGTTCGAGGAAACCAGAACGAAGGAAGACAGCTCACCAAGCTCGGACGACCACGCCACCACGAGTCTAGATAGGCTATAAATACCAGTCCATGTACAAGGATATGGACAACTTATGTAGCATTAGATGGTATTTCTATATAGAATTCATGAGAGAGATCCAGAAAAAGACAAAGTGAGGAATATAAAAGATATATGTAACACTTTCAAGGGTAAGACCTTATAATCAATAAGAAAACATCTTCTTCTTCTTCTTCATGGACGTAGGTCTTCATGGCTAAACCACGTTATATGCTTGTGCCAATCTTTACATTTCATGCTCTTTACATCTTGTTCATCTTGAATCTTGTATGTTTAAGTAGTTTTTAGTTTTTTTCACTTGGGTGTAATAGTCAGAAAATATGCAACTACAATCGAAGTTCCAGCGTTATCACCATCGTTTGGGTAGCCGAAGTTCCGAAACCAGTTTACACCATTCTACGGACTGAAGACAATTTCCACCATTCCACGGACCGAAGCCAGTTTCCTCCAATTCCAAGCCGACCAACGCCCGCGGCTCCCATTCCAAGCCGACCAACGCGTGTGGCTCCCATTCCAAGCCGACCGACGCCCGCGACTCCCATTCAAAGCCGAAAATATATATCTCACGACTTCACGGTCTATCCAGCAACGACACAAGTAGAATCTATGCAAGGCCTCCAACACGAGAATCACAAACTCTCCTTACCTCTCGAAAAAGGTTAGCGGGTCTTCTTGACCATATTTTCACGACTTGTCATTTCAATTTTGTCCTTGCCTATCACCATCTTATGCTTACCTCGCAACAATACTCCTGTTCCGAGCTAAGCAGGGGACTTAATGTTGATGGTGGTTTTTAGCTTAGGGTTAAAATCGTAAAACCGCACATCTGACATGACGTCACTTTGACCATTAGCACATTTAATGAATCGCAACATGCCTACGTAAGAATTACTGGGGTACCCTTTTTGTTTTTTACATGGGTCATGTTCCACGGCAGAACCCTTAACATTGACTGACATTATCTATGCCAATCCCTAATTCTCATGCTATCGTGCCAAGGCATCCCAACCATGCCATCCGCACCATTGTGCCAATGATATGCCATGCCAGCCACATCTACCGCGCCAAGGCATGCCAACCATTCCATGCCAGCCACCTCTACCGCGCCAAGGCATGCCAACCATGTCAGTCGCAACACTGTGCCAATGGCATGCCATGCCATCCACTTCTACCGCACCAAGGAATGCCAACAATGCCATCCGCACCACTGTGCCAATTGCATACCATGTCAGCCACGTCTACCTCGCCAAGGCATGCCTACCATGCCAGCCGCACCACTATGCCAATGACATGCTTTCCATGCCACATGTCCCAATGGCATGCCAACCACCTTGCCGCGCCATACCATGCCGGCCTTCCCTATGCGGCTACCAAAACGAAGGTGTGCAACGATCAACGACCACTCTTCCACTTTAGATGCAAATCGCCGTCCAAAGTTGTCAACCAACGCATGGTAACCTATGGCCCAAAACCTTAGTTTTGGGCACGCCAAACCGCGCCCAGGCATGCCATGCCACATGTGCCAATGGCATGCCAACCACCTTGTCGCGCCATATCATGACGGCCTTTCCTATGCGGCTACTGATGAGTGCCAAATATTGTATATATTTATCCCTTTTTGTTGGCATTTAACTCATCTTTTGTGCATTAATTCTACATTTTATCCCATATTCTGTATTTTCATTGTTTTCAAGAATAAATATTTTTCTTACTTAATTTTTCATTTTTAGGTAATAAATAAAGTCTGGATGACTTGCGGAGCAAAAAGAGCAGAAAAGTAGTGAAAAGCGGGGAGAAATCACGCAAGGAAGCCGCGAAGAATGGTGCGCACAATCTCATTTTCTACACACAAAAACGCCTCCGTTCTCAGCCATCAGATCAGTTCTCAGAAGCATCCGACGGTCGCTCCTTCATAGAGCATCAAAATCTGAAGTCTCTGCCAAGCACCACAACGCTGAAATTCCAAGCCTTCAGATTAGATGGTAGTTGAATCCAACGGTTGCTCCCTTGCTGTTCATCAAAGTTTGATATCCCCGCCTTACACTACAGCACCTAACCTAATCTAGCACCGTTCGTTTCGTTGTATCCCTTCATCCGACGGTCGCTCCTCGCTTGCCTCCGCATCACCGTCCGATTCACCAACCAGCTTCGCATCCAGTGACTCAGATTCGCCAACATCGAAATTTGATATCCCGCCTCACACACTAGCAACCTATACCTATACCCTAAACTCGACCCATTCTTCTCTTCTTTCTTTCTTCCTTCCTTCTCCTCTGCAACTGCTCCACCACCAACTCCACTGCCGCTCCGCCGTACCACCATGTCCGCCACCACCACCAACTCTCCACTGTCACTACCAAATACCACATCATCACAGACGCCACCATCTCTCCTAACTGTCAAGTTAGTTCACCCATTTCACGCCTCTCACTGATGGCATGTGAACTCGAGGAACTAGGTTGATAGCTATGATTCGACGCAACAGAGACATGGAGTAGGAGCAGAGAAGAAGCATGGGTCGACATTTTGAAGCTGTTTTGTCACGTCAATTAGGTGAAGTCTCAAACCCTAGAAAAATTAGGGTTTTCAAAATTAGGGTTCTGTTTACATTTTTTGTATAAATAGAAGAGATGGGTATGGTGTAGAAGCTGTTCTTGGATTAACCAAGTAACCAATTAGGGTTGAATTTCAGTTTTAATTTAATTTTAATTTTTCTGTTAATTTCCATGTTCAGTTCAATTTTGTTAATGTATGTGCAATATCCTGTTAATGTTCCTGTTGAATGTGCAATATCCTGTTAGTATCCTGTTAGTATCCTGTTAGTTCAATTTTGTTAAAGTTCTGTTAGACTTTCATATCTTGTTATTTTCCTGTTAATGTGCTTGTTTTAATGTTCAATTTTAGTTTCCAATCAATTCCTGTTAAATGTGTCCTGTTAATGTGTGTTATTACTGTTAGATGTTTGTGTTCATTGTTAATGTTTGTTTCCTGTTAATGTTAAATGTTGTAATATTCCTGTTAATGTATGTTGTTTACATGTGTTGTTCCTGTTGATGTTTATCCTCATTGTTTTGTCACTGTTAGTGCCATGTTTAGTTTAGTGTTAAGTTTGTGCACTGTGAAGTGATGGTATGCTAGGTTAGAGCTTTCAGTACACTGTTTTGATTGAGTAATGGAAGAAATCAGTGCTCATAGCAAGCTGATTATCTTGCCATTCCTTTTGTATGCTTAACTCTCTTGCATTGTTGTGATTGAGCAATGGGAGGAATTAGTGCTCATAGCAAGCTAATTCTCCTCCCATTCCATTGGTATGCCTAGAGCCACTGCTACTACTTGCATTGTTATCACTTTCAGTTTATCCACATCCCTGCCCTTGGCCTTAGGCCTTGGTTCATCTTGCACTGTTCTTTGCTTTTTTCCCTGTGTTGCTTGTGTTTGCTATTTTCTCCTGCTTTGCATTTTCTTCACTGCCTTGTGCTGCTGCTACTTGTTATTCTTGCTGCCTCCCTCTGCAGCTGCTGTTGCTTTTGCCCTGCAGCTGCTGTGCAGCACTTGTGCTGCTGCTGCATTGCCTTCCTTACACTTGCAGTGCTGCTGCTTTCCTTCCCCTGCAGCTGCTGCTACTGCCCTTCTGCTGTTACTGTTTGCTGCTGCTGCTCCAAAGCTCACTTCACTCCTGAGCCCAAGGTCCTAAGCCCAATTCACAGTTGAACTGTTGAGCCCAAAGCTCAAATCAGTTCACTGAAACAAAGCCCAGCTTTCAAAGCTCAAGCTCAGTTCCTCAAAGGCCCAAAGGCCCAGAACCTTGACTGAATCCAAAGCCCAGTTCACATCAAAAGACACTGAGCCCAATTCACAAGTGAACTGTTGAGCCCAAGTTCAATTCCCTGTAAGGCCAAAGCCCATTTACACTTCAAAGATAACTGAGCCCAAGCTCAGTTCATCTTATTGTTATCAAACCCATTAGTACTCAAAGCCCAATTTAAGCCAAAAGGCTTCATAGCCCAATAGCAAGTTAGGATCCCAATTAGCTAGAAAACTTCAAAACACACCTGATCTCTGTGGATCGACCCGTACTTGCACGAGCTACAACCGACGACCGTGCACTTGCGGTATTACTGTAGGCCCGCGTTTTTATTGCGCTTAATTTTATACATATCTCCGGGCCCACCAAGTTTTTGGCCGGGGATAATTTTTAGGACCTTTTAGAAGCCTGCCAAGTTTTTGGCGCCGCTGCCGGGGACCATTTTGCACTTAAATATAATATCTTCCCGGCCGCTATCAAGTTTTTGGCGCCGCTGCCGGGGATTGGTGCTGTGTTTTTCTTGTGTTTTTCTTTAGCTATTTTGTATTTCATTTCATAGCATTTGCATCTGCATCTGCTTCACTTCATTTGCTGTTGGACCTGCTGTTCTGAACCTGTTTTTCCTCTGCTGGGACGCCACCAAGGAAAAGAACCAAAACCCAACTGGGTTTTTGCAACAATATCAGAGCAGCTGGGCTGTGCTAAAAAGGTAAGCCTAAACCCATTCCATTGAGAGAACCCAACCTGTGGGCTTCCAAATTTCTTTAATTGTGGGCTTGTAATAATTAACCCAATTTTTTTGGGCTTTTTATTTTTCTATTTTTGGGTTTGTAATAATTATTTTTGGGCTTGTTGTTTAATTTGTGGGCTTGTATTTATTTTGTGTGGGCTTGTTTAAATTCTTCCATTGGACTTGTATTTTGGACTCTGGGTTTAAACCCAGCTGAGCTTATAACTGATTGTGGACTTGTAGTCCACTCAAGAGTGGACCTCGAAACCAAAGTTTTAAAACAAACGTCGGGCCTTAACCAACTGGGCCAAATTAAACTTTCAAAATTAAAACTTAGTGTTTCGTGGGCCGCAGCCTTCCTTCCATTCCATTAGAGGACAACAGTGGGCGTGCTCCCCATTCAAAAACCAAATTTTATTTTCTTTTTCTAAAAAAAAAAAAAAAAAAAAAAAATTGCTCCCAATTTTAAAACCAAAATTTTCCACTTTGCTCCCATTTTTAAACCAAATTTTCTTTTTCAAATGTCTCCCACCAAAACCAAATTTTTCCCAAAAATCCAAACCCTTTAAAAAACCAAATTTTGAGCTTTGTAACATAGTTGCTTAGCTTTTGAGCCAATCATGTCTGGATTTGGTCTGCTCCTGGGGATGAAAATAAAAATCTTAGAGAACTTGCTTATGGACAAACTTCACGTTATGAACCTTCCACGGACCATGATGTCAATAGTCATAGGAATTATTATGGACATTTTCAAAGTCCCGAGCCGCAATACATGAACCCTAATGACTATTCATACATGCATCATTCATCGCAACGTGAAAATGAACATTTTGCTAGTGCCTCACTCACACAATCATCACTTATGGATCAAATAGAAGCTCGAATCACAGCTTTAGAAATGCAATCACATGAGGAATCTGTCACATCTAATTTTCTTAGGCAACCTGAAATCTATGCATGTCCCGCATGTGGTAGTTTAGACCACCCTGTTGAGCATTGTCATATTTTGCATAATTTTAGGCAATCTAGAGAAAATCCAATGTATGAAATGCCCATAAATTGTGAGAATGGTAGTCATTGGGACCATAATCAATCCTTTGAGGGTTGCGATCAATATTTTGAAAACCCTAATGACCATGCACACATGTACCATTCACCACAATTTGAACATGAAGAATTTTGTACTCCCATGAATTTAGACTCCACCACAGAAGCTTTAAGACTCTGTAAGCAAGACTATGATAGATCTACATCACGAATTCATGCACATTTAGATCAGATTTTGCTTCACCGACAAAAGGAGGAAATTCATGAGGAAATGTATGTTGTCCCTAATGAAGTGTCTAGTCCCATTCATGTAAATAATGTTGAATATGAACCTAATTTAGAGGAACATGAATCGACTAATGACACCACCACTGTTAATGAGGACCAATATGCATGCTACCATGATGATGATTATGATGATTATGATGATATGTTAGAAGAACATGAAAATATTGTGGAACCTGTTGGTTCAATAACATATGGCTTCTCGCCCTTGACCTTCATGAATGCTGTTTTTTCTAATACTCATTGTAATTCATATGATTTTGATATTGACATGGGATTCGTACAATTATTCTGTGAAGATGAGCATGACATAGGAATAGTTGAATCTTCTGTAGACACCAATATGCATGAAAATAATTTGATGTGTCTGATTCTCTACCTAGGTCACATTGTGATTTTCTCCCGATTTGCCGATGCATGAGAATAAATTTGTTGATGATGTTGATGATTCTGAGTATGAACTTGCCAATGTGATTGATGATTGTGAGCATGATGTGACATGTGTAGATGAGTTAGAAGATTTTGATTTGATTGATAATGATATGCCTATTCTTCTACCTAAGTCACAATCTGATGGCCTTCCACCCAACCTAGATTTGGTTTGTGCCCATTTTGTCAAACCGACTTTTCTGAGAGTCCCTAATCTAGGTTTGGAAATGTGTGCTTCCCAAGTCCTCTTGGACTATTTCGCTTCTAAGTATAATCTTTGAGGAACCACAGTTGGAAATTGCATGTTTGCCCGTCCCTAGCACAGTTCATTTCGAGCTAGACCTTTTGCATGATGAACCCCCGAAACTGCGAGCGATTTTGTTTTCAAAACTATATCTTCTGTAAAATCCAGGTTTGGGGGTAGCTCATTTTGTTTCACAGTTTCACTTGCGTTTCTTTCCTGTTATTATTGTGTGAAGCTGTTGAAATGTCTACACTTCGTCTTTTGGGTTGATCCTCAACTCTTTAGATTGTTGGTGTATGGTGAATTTTTTGTATATAATCCAGTAGCTAAAATTTCTTAAAAAACCCTTTTGTTCCTTTTGTATATATTTTGCTAATCCAATATGATCTCGGCTGAAATATGTTGGATTTTTGCCTTGAATAACGGAGTTTTAATTCTGCTTTCGCCGAAATCGGGTATTCTCTCTCCTTTTACTCTACTCAGCATGTCCCTTTCCGTATGTTGCATTTTAATCCTTTCCATATTTTGAAACATTGAGGACAATGTTTAGTTTAGGGTTTGGGGGTATAGAGTAGATACCACGATAATATGCCATAATTAAAAACGAACTCCTTCTTCTTTTGAAAAAATTGAAAAATTCCAAAAAAATTGAAAAATCAAAATTCAAAAAAATTAAAAAAAAAATGAAAAATCATAAAAAATGGAGCTCATTTACCTTGAAATGTTGACTCTTGTGCAAATATGTATTTTTATTAGGAGTCTTAGTCTAGATATTTAGGCACCCTGATTCTAGCACAATTCACATAGTGATAAGAAATTTGCACGCGCACGATCTACCAATACATGTATGGCCTCGATCTTCAAGGTGTTTGATAGGAAGTTACGATTGCCAATCACTTTAGAATACTGAACGAAACTGGACTAGCTTGTTCTTTGGTTGGTTGGGATAGAAGGTGGAGGTTACATTAAGAAAGACAACCATCGAATTTAACTGGGTGCATCAAAAAGGGCTACCTCTTGCAAAGTGTCATGTAATCTTTTGTTTCTTTTTGTTATGTATCAAAAGTGTTTCCTTAAAAAAAAAAAAAAAAAAAAAAAAAAAAAAAAAAAAAACGATGTATATATTCAGAAAAAAAAAAAAAAGAAAAAAAAAAAAAAAAAAAATCAAGTATTTATCAATTCCATCATCTCTTGTTCCAAAAATAAAAAGAGAATAGTCAATGTAAATAAGAGTCATGTAAATAGTCATTTTGTTGTTGTTGTAATAAGCAAGAAGGGTGTATGCCATTGATGTACAACGCGAGTAATTGTGAAATACCTCCAACTCATTCACAATTCTCGTAAAGTCCGGACAGCTAGCTAGATTTCGACCTCAGTTCTTAGCCTGAGAAACTATCTCTTGGTGATTAGTAGTCATGACTTCAAATCTTTCTTTATAGATGTGTAGATACACTTTACACTCTTATCACATGTCTTTTTTTGTTATCAGTGCTAGGATTGTGCCTTCGATAGCTAGATTGACATCTCCATTTTGCTGTGAGCTTAACTGTTTTGCACATGTCACATTTGATGGAATATGAGCTCATATTTTGTCCTTAGGTTTTGTAGGCACACATCTGGTAAACCTTCACGAGACTTCAACTCGTCCACTAGGGACACTTAGTGGTTTAAAAGGCTTAGTGCATACGCTAAATGCATTCGAGAGACCAGCGACAGTGGTATAGTTAGGATTTCCTTAGTTTTGTTTTACTTGAGGACAAGTAAAATTCAGGTTTGGGGGTATTTGATGAGTGCCAAATATTGTATATATTTATCCCTTTTTGTTGGCATTTAACTCATCTTTTGTGCATTAATTCTACATTTTATCCCATATTCTGTATTTTCATTGTTTTCAAGAATAAATATTTTTCTTACTTAATTTTGCATTTTTAGGTAATAAATAAAGTCTGGATGACTTGCGGAGCAAAAAGAGCAGAAAAGTAGTGAAAAGCGGGGAGAAATCACGCAAGGAAGCCGCGAAGAATGGTGCGCACAATCTCATTTTCTACACACAAAAACGCCTCCGTTCTCAGCCATCAGATCAGTTCTCAGAAGCATCCGACGGTCGCTCCTTCATAGATCATCAAAATCTGAAGTCTCTGACAAGCACCACAGCGCTGAAATTCCAAGCCTTCAGATTAGATGGTAGTTGAATCCAACGGTTGATCCCTTGCTGTTCATCAAAGTTTGATATCCCCGCCTTACACTACAACACCTAACCTAATCTAGCACCGTTCGTTTCGTTGTATCCCTTCATCCGACGGTCGCTCCTCGCTTGCCTCCGCATCACCGTCCGATTCACCTACCAGCTTCGCATCCAGTGACTCAGATTCGCCAACATCGAAATTTGATATCCCGCCTCACACACTAGCAACCTATACCTATACCCTAAACTCGACCCATTCTTCTCTTCTTTCTTTCTTCCTTCCTTCTCCTCTGCAACTGCTCCACCACCAACTCCACTGCCGCTCCGCCGTACCACCATGTCCGCCACCACCACCAACTCTCCACTGTCACTACCAAATACCACATCATCACAGACGCCACCATCTCTCCTAACTGTCAAGTTAGTTCACCCATTTCACGCCTCTCACTGATGGCATGTGAACTCGAGGAACTAGGTTGATAGCTATGATTCGACGCAACAGAGACATGGAGTAGGAGCAGAGAAGAAGCATGGGTCGACATTTTGAAGCTGTTTTGTCACGTCAATTAGGTGAAGTCTCAAACCCTAGAAAAATTAGGGTTCTGTTTACATTTTTTGTATAAATAGAAGAGATGGGTATGGTGTAGAAGCTGTTCTTGGATTAACCAAGTAACCAATTAGGGTTGAATTTCAGTTTTAATTTAATTTTAATTTTTCTGTTAATTTCCATGTTTAGTTCAATTTTGTTAATGTATGTGCAATATCCTGTTAATGTTCCTGTTGAATGTGCAATATCCTGTTAGTATCCTGTTAGTATCCTGTTAGTTCAATTTTGTTAAAGTTCTGTTAGACTTTCATATCTTGTTATTTTCCTGTTAATGTGCTTGTTTTAATGTTCAATTTTAGTTTCCAATCAATTCCTGTTAAATGTGTCCTGTTAATGTGTGTTATTACTGTTAGATGTTTGTGTTCATTGTTAATGTTTGTTTCCTGTTAATGTTAAATGTTGTAATGTTCCTGTTAATGTATGTTGTTTACATGTGTTGTTCCTGTTGATGTTTATCCTCATTGTTTTGTCACTGTTAGTGCCATGTTTAGTTTAGTGTTAAGTTTGTGCACTGTGAAGTGATGGTATGCTAGGTTAGAGCTTTCAGTACACTGTTTTGATTGAGTAATGGAAGAAATCAGTGCTCATAGCAAGCTGATTATCTTGCCATTCCTTTTGTATGCTTAACTCTCTTGCATTGTTGTGATTGAGCAATGGGAGGAATTAGTGCTCATAGCAAGCTAATTCTCCTCCCATTCCATTGGTATGCCTAGAGCCACTGCTACTACTTGCATTGTTATCACTTTCAGTTTATCCACATCCCTGCCCTTGGCCTTAGGCCTTGGTTCATCTTGCACTGTTCTTTGCTTTTTTCCCTGTGTTGCTTGTGTTTGCTATTTTCTCCTGCTTTGCATTTTCTTCACTGCCTTGTGCTGCTGCTACTTGTTATTCTTGCTGCCTCCCTCTGCAGCTGCTGTTGCTGTTGCTTTTGCCCTGCAGCTGCTGTGCAGCACTTGTGCTGCTGCTTCATTGCCTTCCTTACACTTGCAGTGCTGCTGCTTTCCTTCCCCTGCAGCTGCTGCTACTGCCCTTCTGCTGTTACTGTTTGCTGCTGCTGCTCCAAAGCTCACTTCACTCCTGAGCCCAAGGTCCTAAGCCCAATTCACAGTTGAACTGTTGAGCCCAAAGCTCAAATCAGTTCACTGAAACAAAGCCCAGCTTTCAAAGCTCAAGCTCAGTTCCTCAAAGGCCCAAAGGCCCAGAACCTTGACTGAATCCAAAGCCCAGTTCACATCAAAAGACACTGAGCCCAATTCACAAGTGAACTGTTGAGCCCAAGTTCAATTCCCTGTAAGGCCAAAGCCCATTTACACTTCAAAGATAACTGAGCCCAAGCTCGGTTCATCTTATTGTTATCAAACCCATTAGTACTCAAAGCCCAATTTAAGCCAAAAGGCTTCATAGCCCAATAGCAAGTTAGGATCCCAATTAGCTAGAAAACTTCAAAACACACCCGATCTCTGTGGATCGACCCGTACTTGCACGAGCTACAACCGACGACCGTGCACTTGCGGTATTACTGTAGGCCCGCGTTTTTATTGCGCTTAATTTTATACATATCTCCGGGCCCACCAAGTTTTTGGCCGGGGATAATTTTTAGGACCTTTTAGAAGCCTGCCAAGTTTTTGGCGCCGCTGCCGGGGACCATTTTGCACTTAAATATAATATCTTCCCGGCCGCTATCAAGTTTTTGGCGCCGCTGCCGGGGATTGGTGCTGTGTTTTTCTTGTGTTTTTCTTTAGCTATTTTGTATTTCATTTCATAGCATTTGCATCTGCATCTGCTTCACTTCATTTGCTGTTGGACCTGCTGTTCTGAACCTGTTTTTCCTCTGCTGGGACGCCACCAAGGAAAAGAACCAAAACCCAACTGGGTTTTTGCAACAATATCAGAGCAGCTGGGCTGTGCTAAAAAGGTAAGCCTAAACCCATTCCATTGAGAGAACCCAACCTGTGGGCTTCCAAATTTCTTTAATTGTGGGCTTGTAATAATTAACCCAATTTTTTTGGGCTTTTTATTTTTCTTTTGGGTTTGTAATTAATTATTTTTGGGCTTGTTGTTTAATTTGTGGGCTTGTATTTATTTTGTGTGGGCTTGTTTAAATTCTTCCATTGGACTTGTATTTTGTATTCTGGGTTTAAACCCAGCTGAGCTTATAACTGATTGTGGACTTGTATTCCACTCAAAAGTGGACCTCGAAACCAAAGTTTTAAAACAAACGTCGGGCCTTAACCAACTGGGCCAAATTAAACTTTCAAAATTAAAACTTAGTGTTTCGTGGGCCGCAGCCTTCCTTCCATTTCATTAGAGGCTTGCACAGTGGGCTTGCTCCCATTCAAAAACCAAATTTTATTTTCTTTTCTTAAAAAAAAAAAAAAAAAAAACACCAAAATTTTCTTTTGCTCCCAATTTTAAAACCAAATTTCTACTTTGCTCCCATTTTTAAACCAAATTTTCTTTTTCAAATATATCCCATCAAAAACCAAATTTTTCCCAAAAATCCAAACCCTTTAAAAAACCAAATTTTGAGCTTTGTAACATAGTTGCTTAGCTTTTGAGCCAATCATGTCTGGATTTTGGTCTGCTCCTGGGGATGAAAATAAAAATCTTAGAGAACTTGCTTATGGACAAACTTCACGTTATGAACCTTCCACGGACCATGATGTCAATAGTCATAGGAATTATTATGGACATTTTCAAAGTCCCGAGCCGCAATACATGAACCCTAATGACTATTCATACATGCATCATATCGCAACGTGAAAATGAACATTTTGCTAGTGCCTCACTCACACAATCATCACTTATGGATCAAATAGAAGCTCGAATCACAGCTTTAGAAATGCAATCACATGAGGAATCTGTCACATCTAATTTTCTTAGGCAACCTGAAATCTATGCATGTCCCGCATGTGGTAGTTTAGACCACCCTGTTGAGCATTGTCATATTTTGCATAATTTTAGGCAATCTAGAGAAAATCCAATGTATGAAATGCCCATAAATTGTGAGAATGGTAGTCATTGGGACCATAATCAATCCTTTGAGGGTTGCGATCAATATTTTGAAACCCTAATGACCATGCACACATGTACCATTCACCACAATTTGAACATGAAGAATTTTGTACTCCCATGAATTTAGACTCCACCACAGAAGCTTTAAGACTCTGTAAGCAAGACTATGATAGATCTACATCACGAATTCATGCACATTTAGATCAGATTTTGCTTCACCGACAAAAGGAGGAAATTCATGAGGAAATGTATGTTGTCCCTAATGAAGTGTCTAGTCCCATTCATGTAAATAATGTTGAATATGAACCTAATTTAGAGGAACATGAATCGACTAATGACACCACCACTGTTAATGAGGACCAATATGCATGCTACCATGATGATTTATGATGATTATGATGATATGTTAGAAGAACATGAAAATATTGTGGAACCTGTTGGTTCAATAACATATGGCTTCTCGCCCTTGACCTTCATGAATGCTGTTTTTTCTAATACTCATTGTAATTCATATGATTTTGATATTGACATGGGATTCGTACAATTATTCTGTGAAGATGAGCATGACATAGGAATAGTTGAATCTTCTGTAGACACCAATATGCATGAAAATATTTGATGTGTCTGATTCTCTACCTAGGTCACATTGTGATATTTCTCCCGATTTGCCGATGCATGAGAATAAATTTGTTGATGATGTTGATTCTGAGTATGAACTTGCCAATGTGATTGATGATTGTGAGCATGATGTGACATGTGTAGATGAGTTAGAAGATTTTGATTTGATTGATAATGATATGCCTATTCTTCTACCTAAGTCACAATCTGATGGCCTTCCACCCAACCTAGATTTGGTTTGTGCCCATTTTGTCAAACCGACTTTTCTGAGAGTCCCTAATCTAGGTTTGGAAATGTGTGCTTCCCAAGTCCTCTTGGACTATTTCGCTTCTAAGTATAATATCTTTGAGGAACCACAGTTGGAAATTGCATGTTTGCCCGTCCCTAGCACAGTTCATTTCGAGCTAGACCTTTTGCATGATGAACCCCCGAAACTGCGCGATTTTGTTTTCAAAACTATATCTTCTGTAAAATCCAGGTTTGGGGGTAGCTCATTTTGTTTCACAGTTTCACTTGCGTTTCTTTCCTGTTATTATTGTGTGAAGCTGTTGAAATGTCTACACTTCGTCTTTTGGGTTGATCCTCAACTCTTTAGATTGTTGGTGTATGGTGAATTTTTTGTATATAATCCAGTAGCTAAAATTTCTTAAAAAACCCTTTTGTTCCTTTTGTATATATTTTGCTAATCCAATATGATCTCGGCTGAAATATGTTGGATTTTTGCCTTGAATAACGGAGTTTTAATTCTGCTTTCGCCGAAATCGGGTATTCTCTCTCCTTTTACTCTACTCAGCATGTCCCTTTCCATATGTTGCATTTTAATCCTTTCCATATTTTGAAACATTGAGGACAATGTTTAGTTTAGGTTTGGGGGTATAGAGTAGATACCACGATAATATGCCATAATTAAAAACGAACTCCTTCTTCTTTTTGAAAAAATTGAAAAATTCCAAAAAAATTGAAAAATCAAAATTCAAAAAATTAAAAAAAAATGAAAAATCATAAAAAATGGAGCTCATTTACCTTGAAATGTTGACTCTTGTGCAAATATGTATTTTTATTAGGAGTCTTAGTCTAGATATTTAGGCACCCTGATTCTAGCACAATTCACATAGTGATAAGAAATTTGCACGCGCACGATCTACCAATACATGTATGGCCTCGATCTTCAAGGTGTTTGATAGGAAGTTACGATTGCCAATCACTTTAGAATACTGAACGAAACTGGACTAGCTTGTTCTTTGGTTGGTTGGGATAGAAGGTGGAGGTTACATTAAGAAAGACAACCATCGAATTTAACTGGGTGCATCAAAAAGGGCTACCTCTTGCAAAGTGTCATGTAATCTTTTGTTTCTTTTTGTTATGTATCAAAAGTGTTTCCTTAAAAAAAAAAAAAAAAAAAAAAAAAAAAAAAAAAAAAAAAAAACAAAAACGATGTATATATTCAGAAAAAAAAAAAAAAATACAAAAAAAAAAAAAAAATCAAGTATTTATCAATTCCATCATCTCTTGTTCCAAAAATAAAAGAGAATAGTCAATGTAAATAAGAGTCATGTAAATAGTCATTTTGTTGTTTTGTTGTAATAAGCAAGAAGGGTGTATGCCATTGATGTACAACGCGAGTAATTGTGAAATACCTCCAACTCATTCACAATTCTCGTAAAGTCCGGACAGCTAGCTAGATTTCGACCTCAGTTCTTAGCCTGAGAAACTATCTCTTGGTGATTAGTAGTCATGACTTCAAATCTTTCTTTATAGATGTGTAGATACACTTTACACTCTTATCACATGTCTTTTTTTTGTTATCAGTGCTAGGATTGTGCCTTCGATAGCTAGATTGACATCTCCATTTTGCTGTGAGCTTAACTGTTTTGCACATGTCACATTTGATGGAATATGAGCTCATATTTTGTCCTTAGGTTTTGTAGGCACACATCTGGTAAACCTTCACGAGACTTCAACTCGTCCACTAGGGACACTTAGTGGTTTAAAAGGCTTAGTGCATACGCTAAATGCATTCGAGAGACCAGCGACAGTGGTATAGTTAGGATTTCCTTAGTTTTGTTTTACTTGAGGACAAGTAAAATTCAGGTTTGGGGGTATTTGATGAGTGCCAAATATTGTATATATTTATCCCTTTTTGTTTGCATTTAACTCATCTTTTGTGCATTAATTCTACATTTTATCCCATATTCTGTATTTTCATTGTTTTCAAGAATAAATATTTTTCTTACTTAATTTTGCATTTTTAGGTAATAAATAAAGTCTGGATGACTTGCGGAGCAAAAAGAGCAGAAAAGTAGTGAAAAGCGGGGAGAAATCACGCAAGGAAGCCGCGAAGAATGGTGCGCACAATCTCATTTTCTACACACAAAAACGCCTCCGTTCTCAGCCATCAGATCAGTTCTCAGAAGCATCCGACGGTTGGTGGGCCCGGAAACGTGTATAAAAATGATGCGATATGAAAACGCGGGCCTACAGTAATACCGCAAGTGCACGGTCGTCAGTTGTAGCTCGTGCAAGTACGGGTCGATCCACAGAGATCGGGTGTGTTTCGGAAGTGTTTTAGCTAAATGGGTTCCTAGATTTGCTTTGGGCTTAGAAACCCTTTGGAAGTGTTGGGCTTAATGTACTATTGGGTTTGTTCTCAATAAAAGGAACTGAGCTTGGGCTCAGTATGTTCTTTGAAGTGCAAATGGGCTTAGGACTTAAACTTAAGCTTTTGATTAAGCCCACAGTGGAATTGGATTGGGTCTTAACCTTAACCTAAACTGGGCTTTGAGCCTTAGTGAAATGGGCCTTAGTGAACTAAACCTTGGGCTTTTGTTTCAGTCAAGAATCTGGGCCTTTGGGTTCAGTTGGCTTGGTTTAGCTAGGCCTTTGGGCTTCACTAGATTGAATTTGGGTTCAGTTGAACTTGGACTTGGGCTGAACTGTGGACTTGGCTTGGCAGGCAGCAGCAGTAGTAGTGGTTTGATGCAGGAACTGCAGCTTTGGCAGCAGCCTTGGCAGGAGAAATATCAAATAAGGCAGCAACAGTGCAGCAGATGAAAGTGCACAGCAAGGCAAGTGCACTACAAGAAAAGAAGTAGCAGCACAAGCAGCAGGAGAAGCAGCAGACAGTACTGCAGGTCTGCACAGCAGCTGCACAAGCAGTGCAAGTAGCAGCAGCAGTCTGCAAGGCCAAGAGAAAAAGCAGTACTGCAGCAGCAGCACAAGGATGAGGCAGCAAGAATAACAAGTAACAGCAGCACAAGGCCAAGAGAAAAAGAAAAGGGAGCAATTAACAGGAAGAGAAATAGCAGCAGGGGAAACAAACAATGAAAATGCAAAACAGAAAATGCAGGAAAACCAAACAAATGAAAGAAAACAATACTAACAGTTGAAGATGGATGGCAAACTAGGGCATTGATTCCACCTCTTAACCTAGACTAAGTTGGATATTCCAATTGCAACCAAAATGTCCTCCCAAGGTACTAGTTATCTGATTAAAGCATAACTAGTCTGAGGTTTGGACCATAAGCAATTCACATGGGTTGCTGCACTTTCAGTCACAGGGGGATCCTAACTACACTATATGCATGACATACAATGTGAGAGCAATGTGATGAGAGGCCAGAATTGTAGTCTCCTACACAGTGGCATTAAGGTTTCATCTTCACCCTAGTGGTGAATTTAGAACATTAAACTAACAAACATCAAACAGATACACACAACAACATCATACACAGCACAATAAAAACATATGCAAATGGTTAACAGTGCAAGAACAATTGAAATTAGGCTAACCCAAATTGGGTGGAAACTTGGCTAGTCCAAGAACAAGTTTTAACAGTGGCAACAACATCCATATTTATAGTTTACAACAAACCCTAATTTTCGAAACCCTAAATTGAAATTAGGGTTTTCTCAAATTCCCAAAATTACTCACTGATTTCGTTGTCCCCTCTGCGATTAAGTTCATACCCATGCTTTATCTTCTTCTTCTGCTCCTGTCTCTTCAAGTTTTGTCCCCTTTGCGATTATGTAACCCTAGCTTCTCACTGTTCTAGCTTGTAGCACCTAGTTTGATGCTAAAAACGAGACAAGAGAGAAACTTGGGATGGGGTGGTGGTGGCAGAACTGTGGAGGTGATGGTGTTGGCGGCATGGCAGGGGCAGGAGTTGCAGTTGCAGAGCTCTGCAACTGTCGGGTGAAGGAGAAGGAAAAGAAAGAGAAGGGAAGAGAAGAATGAGGTTGGTTCGATAGTTTTAGGGTATGGGATGTTCTGGTGTGAGGCGGGATTATCTGAAGTTGATGAGCAGCTATCTGGTCCGTAGGATGTGACGATGGTAGGTAGATCGGACGTCTAAGATAGAAGCAGTTTGTAGCGACCGTTGGATGCGGAACACAACGAAGTCAACGGTGCTAGATTAGGTTAGGTGCTGTAGTGTTGGGCGGAACCATCAGGATTTGATGCACAGTGATGAGGTGACCGCTTGGATTCAACTACCATCTAATCTGAAGGCTTGGAATTTCAGCGCTGTGGTGCTCGGCAGAGACTTCAGATTTTGATGCTCTATGAAGGAGCGACCGTCGGATGCTCTGAGAACTGATCTGATGGCTGAGAACGGAGGCGCTTTTGTGTGTAGAAAATGAGGTTGTGCGCACCATTCTTCGCGGCTTCCTTGCGTAATTTCTCCCGGCTTTTCACTACTTTTCTGCTCTTTTCGCTCCGCGACTCATCCGAACTTTATTTATTACCTAAAAATGCAAAATTAATTAATAAAAATATTTATTCTTGAAAACAATGAAAATACAGAATATGGGATAAAATGTAGAATTAATGCGCAAAAGATGAGTTAAATGCCAACAAAAAGGGATAAATATATACAATATTTGGCACTCATCAAATACCCCCAAACCTGAATTTTACTTGTCCTCAAGTAAAACAAACTAAGGAAATCCTAACTATACCACTGTCGCTGGTCTCTCGAATGCATTTAGCGTATGCACTAAGCCTTTTAAACCACTAAGTGTCCCTAGTGGACGAGTTGAAGTCTCGTGAAGGTTTACCAGAGGTGTGCCTACAAAACCTAAGGACAAAATATAAGCTCAGATTCCATCAAACGTGACATGTGCAAAACAGTTAAGCTCACAGCAAAATGGAGATGTCAATCTAGCTATCGAAGGCACAATCCTAGCACTGATAACAAAAAGGACATGTGATAAGAGTGTAAAGTGTATCTACACATGTGTAAAGAAAGATCTGAAGTTATGACTACTAATCACCAAGAGATAGTTTCTCAGGCTAAGAACTGAGGTCGAAATCTAGCTAGCTGTCCGGACTTTACGAGAATTGTGAATGAGTTGGAGGTATTTCACAATTACTCGCGTTGTACATCAATGGCATACACCCTCCTTGCTTATTACAAAAACAACAAAAGATGACTTACATGACTCTTATTTACATTGACTATCTCTTTTATTTTTGGAACAAGAGATGATGGAATTGATAAATACTTGATTTTTTTTTTTTTTTTTTTTTTTTTGTATTTTTTTTTTTTTTTTTTTTTTTTTTTTTTCTGAATATATACATCGTTTTTTTTTTTTTTTTTTTTTTTTTTTTTTTTTTTTTTTTTTTGAACAAGGAAACACTTTTGATACATATACAAAAGAAACAAAAGATTACATGACACTTTGCAAGAGGTAGCCCTTTTTGATGCACCCAGTTAAATTCGATGGTTGTCTTTCTTAATGTAACCTCCACCTTCTATCCCAACCAACCAAAGAACAAGCTAGTCAAGTTTCGTTCAGTATTCTAAAGTGATTGGCAATCGTAACTTCCTATCCAACACCTTGAAGATCGAGGCCATACATGTATTGGTAGATCGTGCGCGTGCAAATTTCTTATCACTATGTGAATTGTGCTAGAATCAGGGTGCCTAAATATCTAGACTAAGACTCCTAAAAAATACATATTTGCACAAGAGTCAACATTTCAAGGTAAATGAGCTCCATTTTTATGATTTTTAATTTTTTAATTTTTTGAATTTTGATTTTTAATTTTTTTGGAATTTTTCAATTTTTCAAAAAGAAGAAGGAGTTCGTTTTCAATTATAGCAATTATCGTGGTATCTACTCTATACCCCCAAACCTAAACTAAACATTGTCCTCAATGTTTCAAAATATGGAAAGAATTAAAATGCAACATATGGAAAGGGACATGCTGAGTAGAGTAAAAGGAGAGAGAATACCCGATTTCGGCGAAAGCAGAATTAAAACTCCGTTATTCAAGGCAAAAATCCAACATATTTCACCGAGATCATATTGGATTAGCAAAATATATACAAAAGGAACAAAAGGGTTTTTAAAATTTTATCTACTGGATTATATACAAAAAATTCACCATACACAAAATCTAAAGAGTTGAGGATCAACCCAAAAGAAAAGTGTAGAGACAAGAAAGTTTCAAAACACTAAAATTGGACTTAAATGGGAATGAGAGTGAAAAACCGAATGAATCACCTAAACCTAAATTGTTCAACAGGTTTACTTTTAAGCACAAAATCTAACAATTTTAGGGTTCAGGATTCAAAAGGTCTAACTCATAATGGACTGTTTTCGGGATGGGCAAACATGCAATTTCCAACTGTGGCTCTTTAAAAGTGTTATATTTTGAAGCAAAATAGTCCAAGAGGACTTGGGAAGCACACAGTTCCAATCCTAGATTAGGAATTTTCAGAAAAATGGTTTGACAATATGGGTACAAACCAAATCTAGGTTGGGTGGAAGGCCATCAGATTGTGACTAGGTAAGAATAGGCATATCATTATCAATCAAATCAAAATCTCCTAAATCATCTACACATGTCACAATCATGCTCACAATCATCAATCAAATTGGCAAGATCACATCAGAATTATCAACATCATCAACAGATTTATTCTCGTGTATCGGCACATCAGGGGAACATCACATGGAATACTAGAAGAAATATCATGCATTAAGGTCGGGGCAGAGAAGCCTAATGTATTTGAACCCAAAGGTTCCATAACATTTCAGTATAGACATGTTCTTCTAACATAACATCATAATCATCATCATCATCATGATAGGCATTTTGCAATCTAGGATAATTTTCAATCCTAAGGTCGGAGCTATTACAAGAATAAAACTCTAATTCATGAGGGTGACTCATATCATGTGGTGTTGTTCCTGTTTCCCTAACGGATTCCCATTGATGGGTTTTCTCTGCAATCTCGGCTAAAAAATTCCATGCATCATCCACAGATTTATCAATAAACTCACCATTACACATAGATTCAACCATGGTTCGAGATTTAAAGTCTAGTCCCTCATAGAGGATGACGACAAGTCTCCACTTCTCAATTCCATGGTGCGGACATTCACTCAACAAATCATTAAAACGTTCAAAATAGTGAAAAACAGTTTCCTCATCCAATTGGACAAAACAATTGATATTTTGACGAATAGCGATGGTCCTATGATGTGGAAAAAAATTTTGGAAAAATTGATTAGTGAGTTGTTCCCAAGTGGTGATTGATTGTGGTCTCAAACCGTAAAACCATGTTTTGGCCCTTTCCTTTAAAGAAAATGTAAACAAACGCAATTTCAGAGAGTCTTCGGACAAATGATCAGGTTGCATAGTCCGACAAATTTGTTCAAACTCCCTCACATGAGTATAGGGGTTCTCAGAATCGAACCCTCGAAATATAGGAAGTATTTGTATCATGCTTGCATTTATTTTAAAAGGGTTATTGGTTTGAGGTAAGACAATACATGATAATGGAATTTGTATTGATGGATACATGTATTCATGGAGAGCATGAGGTTGGTCCATTTTGAAATGTCACAAAGCCCACTATTTGGTTTTAGATGGGAAAATTTTGGTTTTGATGGGATATAGAAGAAAAAGAAGATTTGGTTTAAAAATGGGAGCAGTTTTTTTTTTTTTTTTTTTTTTTTTTTTTTTTTTTTTTGAAAAATTTAAAAAATTTTGGTTTTTGAATGGGAGCAAGCCCACTGTGCAAGCCTCTAATGAAATGGAAGGAAGGCTGCGGCCCACAATCGGTTATCAGCTGGGTTTAAACCCAGAGTCCAAAATACAAGTCCAATGGAAAAATTTAAACAAGCCCACACAAAATAAATACAAGCCCACAAATTAAACAACAAGCCCAAAAATAAATTATTACAAACCCAAAATAGAAAAATAAAAAGCCCAAAAAATTGGGTTAATTATTACAAGCCCACAATAAAAAAATTGGAAGCCCACAGGTTGGGTTCTCTCAATTGAATGGGTTTAGGCTTACCTTTTTAGCACAGCCCAGCTGCTCTGATATTGTTGCAAAAACCCAGTTGGGTTTTGGTTCTTTTCCTTGGTGGCGTCCCAGCAGAGGAAAAACAGGTTCAGAACAGCAGGTCCAACAGCAAATGAAATGAAGCAGATGCAGATGCAAATGCTATGAAATGAAATACAAAATAGCTAAAAAACACAGATAAAACACAGCACCAATCCCCGGCAACGGCGCCAAAAACTTGGTGGGCCCGGAAACGTGTATAAAAATGATGCGATATGAAAACGCGGGCCTACAGTAATACCGCAAGTGCACGGTCGTCAGTTGTAGCTCGTGCAAGTACGGGTCGATCCACAGAGATCGGGTGTGTTTCGGAAGTGTTTTAGCTAAATGGGTTCCTAGATTTGCTTTGGGCTTAGAAACCCTTTGGAAGTGTTGGGCTTAATGTACTATTGGGTTTGTTCTCAATAAAAGGAACTGAGCTTGGGCTCAGTATGTTCTTTGAAGTGCAAATGGGCTTAGGACTTAAACTTAAGCTTTTGATTAAGCCCACAGTGGAATTGGATTGGGTCTTAACCTTAACCTAAACTGGGCTTTGAGCCTTAGTGAAATGGGCCTTAGTGAACTAAACCTTGGGCTTTTGTTTCAGTCAAGAATCTGGGCCTTTGGGTTCAGTTGGCTTGGTTTAGCTAGGCCTTTGGGCTTCACTAGATTGAATTTGGGTTCAGTTGAACTTTGGACTTGGGCTGAACTGTGGACTTGGCTTGGCAGGCAGCAGCAGTAGTAGTGGTTTGATGCAGGAACTGCAGCTTTGGCAGCAGCCTTGGCAGGAGAAATATCAAATAAGGCAGCAACAGTGCAGCAGATGAAAGTGCACAGCAAGGCAAGTGCACTACAAGAAAAGAAGTAGCAGCACAAGCAGCAGGAGAAGCAGCAGACAGTACTGCAGGTCTGCACAGCAGCTGCACAAGCAGTGCAAGTAGCAGCAGCAGTCTGCAAGGCCAAGAGAAAAGCAGTACTGCAGCAGCAGCACAAGGATGAGGCAGCAAGAATAACAAGTAACAGCAGCACAGGCCAAGAGAAAAAGAAAAGGGAGCAATTAACAGGAAGAGAAATAGCAGCAGGGGAAAACAAACAATGAAAATGCAAAACAGAAAATGCAGGAAAACCAAACAAATGAAAGAAAACAATACTAACAGTTGAAGATGGATGGCAAACTAGGGCATTGATTCCACCTCTTAACCTAGACTAAGTTGGATATTCCAATTGCAACCAAAATGTCCTCCCAAGGTACTAGTTATCTGATTAAAGCATAACTAGTCTGAGGTTTGGACCATAAGCAATTCACATGGGTTGCTGCACTTTCAGTCACAGGGGGATCCTAACTACACTATATGCATGACATACAATGTGAGAGCAATGTGATGAGAGGCCAGAATTGTAGTCTCCTACACAGTGGCATTAAGGTTTCATCTTCACCCTAGTGGTGAATTTAGAACATTAAACTAACAAACATCAAACAGATACACACAACAACATCATACACAGCACAATAAAAACATATGCAAATGGTTAACAGTGCAAGAACAATTGAAATTAGGCTAACCCAAATTGGGTGGAAACTTGGCTAGTCCAAGAACAAGTTTTAACAGTGGCAACAACATCCATATTTATAGTTTACAACAAACCCTAATTTTTCGAAACCCTAAATTGAAATTAGGGTTTTCTCAAATTCCCAAAATTACTCACTGATTTCGTTGTCCCTCTGCGATTAAGTTCATACCCATGCTTTATCTTCTTCTTCTGCTCCTGTCTCTTCAAGTTTTGTCCCCTTTGCGATTATGTAACCCTAGCTTCTCACTGTTCTAGCTTGTAGCACCTAGTTTGATGCTAAAAACGAGACAAGAGAGAAACTTGGGATGGGGTGGTGGTGGCAGAACTGTGGAGGTGATGGTGTTGGCGGCATGGCAGGGGCAGGAGTTGCAGTTGCAGAGCTCTGCAACTGTCGGGTGAAGGAGAAGGAAAAGAAAGAGAAGGGAAGAGGAAGAATGAGGTTGGTTCGATAGTTTTAGGGTATGGGATGTTCTGGTGTGAGGCGGGATTATCTGAAGTTGATGAGCAGCTATCTGGTCCGTAGGATGTGACGATGGTAGGTAGATCGGACGTCTAAGATAGAAGCAGTTTGTAGCGACCGTTGGATGCGGAACACAACGAAGTCAACGGTGCTAGATTAGGTTAGGTGCTGTAGTGTTGGGCGGAACCATCAGGATTTGATGCACAGTGATGAGGTGACCGCTGGATTCAACTACCATCTAATCTGAAGGCTTGGAATTTCAGCGCTGTGGTGCTCGGCAAAGACTTCAGATTTTGATGCTCTATGAAGGAGCGACCGTCGGATGCTCCCGAGAACTGATCTGATGGCTGAGAACGGAGGCGCTTTTGTGTGTGGAAAATGAGGTTGTGCGCACCATTCTTCGCGGCTTCCTTGCGTAATTCCTCCCGGCTTTTCACTACTTTTCTGCTCTTTTCGCTCCGCGACTCATCCGAACTTTATTTATTACCTAAAAATGCAAAATTAATTAATAAAAATATTTATTCTTGAAAACAATGAAAATACAGAATATGGGATAAAATGTAGAATTAATGCGCAAAAGATGAGTTAAATGCCAACAAAAAGGGATAAATATATACAATATTTGGCACTCATCAACGGTCGCTCCTTCATAGAGCATCAAAATCTGAAGTCTCTGCCAAGCACCACAGCGCTGAAATTCCAAGCCTTCAGATTAGATGGTAGTTGAATCCAACGGTTGCTCCCTTGCTGTTCATCAAAGTTTGATATCCCCGCCTTACACTACAGCACCTAACCTAATCTAGCACCGTTTGTTTCGTTGTATCCCTTCATCCGACGGTCGATCCTCGCTTGCCTCCGCATCACCGTCCGATTCACCAACCAGCTTCGCATCCAGTGACTCAGATTCGCCAACATCGAAATTTGATATCCCGCCTCACACACTAGCAACCTATACCTATACCCTAAACTCGACCCATTCTTCTCTTCTTTCTTTCTTCCTTCCTTCTCCTCTGCAACTGCTCCACCACCAACTCCACTGCCGCTCCGCCGTACCACCATGTCCGCCACCACCACCAACTCTCCACTGTCACTACCAAATACCACATCATCACAGACGCCACCATCTCTCCTAACTGTCAAGTTAGTTCACCCATTTCACGCCTCTCACTGATGGCATGTGAACTCGAGGAACTAGGTTGATAGCTATGATTCGACGCAACAGAGACATGGAGTAGGAGCAGAGAAGAAGCATGGGTCGACATTTTGAAGCTGTTTTGTCACGTCAATTAGGTGAAGTCTCAAACCCTAGAAAAATTAGGGTTTTCAAAATTAGGGTTCTGTTTACATTTTTTGTATAAATAGAAGAGATGGGTATGGTGTAGAAGCTGTTCTTGGATTAACCAAGTAACCAATTAGGGTTGAATTTCAGTTTTAATTTAATTTTAATTTTTCTGTTAATTTCCATGTTCAGTTCAATTTTGTTAATGTATGTGCAATATCCTGTTAATGTTCCTGTTGAATGTGCAATATCCTGTTAGTATCCTGTTAGTATCCTGTTAGTTCAATTTTGTTAAAGTTCTGTTAGACTTTCATATCTTGTTATTTTCCTGTTAATGTGCTTGTTTTAATGTTCAATTTTAGTTTCCAATCAATTCCTGTTAAATGTGTCCTGTTAATGTGTGTTATTACTGTTAGATGTTTGTGTTCATTGTTAATGTTTGTTTCCTGTTAATGTTAAATGTTGTAATGTTCCTGTTAATGTATGTTGTTTACATGTGTTGTTCCTGTTGATGTTTATCCTCATTGTTTTGTCACTGTTAGTGCCATGTTTAGTTTAGTGTTAAGTTTGTGCACTGTGAAGTGATGGTATGCTAGGTTAGAGCTTTCAGTACACTGTTTTGATTGAGTAATGGAAGAAATCAGTGCTCATAGCAAGCTGATTATCTTGCCATTCCTTTTGTATGCTTAACTCTCTTGCATTGTTGTGATTGAGCAATGGGAGGAATTAGTGCTCATAGCAAGCTAATTCTCCTCCCATTCCATTGGTATGCCTAGAGCCACTGCTACTACTTGCATTGTTATCACTTTCAGTTTATCCACATCCCTGCCCTTGGCCTTAGGCCTTGGTTCATCTTGCACTGTTCTTTGCTTTTTTCCCTGTGTTGCTTGTGTTTGCTATTTTCTCCTGCTTTGCATTTTCTTCACTGCCTTGTGCTGCTGCTACTTGTTATTCTTGCTGCCTCCCTCTGCAGCTGCTGTTGCTGTTGCTTTTGCCCTGCAGCTGCTGTGCAGCACTTGTGCTGCTGCTGCATTGCCTTCCTTACACTTGCAGTGCTGCTGCTTTCCTTCCCCTGCAGCTGCTGCTACTGCCCTTCTGCTGTTACTGTTTGCTGCTGCTGCTCCAAAGCTCACTTCACTCCTGAGCCCAAGGTCCTAAGCCCAATTCACAGTTGAACTGTTGAGCCCAAAGCTCAAATCAGTTCACTGAAACAAAGCCCAGCTTTCAAAGCTCAAGCTCAGTTCCTCAAAGGCCCAAAGGCCCAGAACCTTGACTGAATCCAAAGCCCAGTTCACATCAAAAGACACTGAGCCCAATTCACAAGTGAACTGTTGAGCCCAAGTTCAATTCCCTGTAAGGCCAAAGCCCATTTACACTTCAAAGATAACTGAGCCCAAGCTCAGTTCATCTTATTGTTATCAAACCCATTAGTACTCAAAGCCCAATTTAAGCCAAAAGGCTTCATAGCCCAATAGCAAGTTAGGATCCCAATTAGCTAGAAAACTTCAAAACACACCCGATCTCTGTGGATCGACCCGTACTTGCACGAGCTACAACCGACGACCGTGCACTTGCGGTATTACTGTAGGCCCGCGTTTTTATTGCGCTTAATTTTATACATATCTCCGGGCCCACCAAGTTTTTGGCCGGGGATAATTTTTAGGACCTTTTAGAAGCCTGCCAAGTTTTTGGCGCCGCTGCCGGGGACCATTTTGCACTTAAATATAATATCTTCCCGGCCGCTATCAAGTTTTTGGCGCCGCTGCCGGGGATTGGTGCTGTGTTTTTCTTGTGTTTTTCTTTAGCTATTTTGTATTTCATTTCATAGCATTTGCATCTGCATCTGCTTCACTTCATTTGCTGTTGGACCTGCTGTTCTGAACCTGTTTTTCCTCTGCTGGGACGCCACCAAGGAAAAGAACCAAAACCCAACTGGGTTTTTGCAACAATATCAGAGCAGCTGGGCTGTGCTAAAAAGGTAAGCCTAAACCCATTCCATTGAGAGAACCCAACCTGTGGGCTTCCAAATTTCTTTAATTGTGGGCTTGTAATAATTAACCCAATTTTTTGGGCTTTTTATTTTTCTATTTTGGGTTTGTAATAATTTTTTGGGCTTGTTGTTTAATTTGTGGGCTTGTATTTATTTTGTGTGGGCTTGTTTAAATTCTTCCATTGGACTTGTATTTTGGACTCTGGGTTTAAACCCAGCTGAGCTTATAACTGATTGTGGACTTGTAGTCCACTCAAGAGTGGACCTCGAAACCAAAGTTTTAAAACAAACGTCGGGCCTTAACCAACTGGGCCAAATTAAACTTTCAAAATTAAAACTTAGTGTTTCGTGGGCCGCAGCCTTCCTTCCATTCCATTAGAGGACAACAGTGGGCGTGCTCCCCATTCAAAAACCAAATTTTATTTTTTTTCTAAAAAAAAAAAAAAAAAAAAAAAAATTGCTCCCAATTTTAAAACCAAAATTTTCCACTTTGCTCCCATTTTTAAACCAAATTTTCTTTTTCAAATGTCTCCCACCAAAACCAAATTTTTCCCAAAAATCCAAACCCTTTAAAAAACCAAATTTTGAGCTTTGTAACATAGTTGCTTAGCTTTTGAGCCAATCATGTCTGGATTTTGGTCTGCTCCTGGGGATGAAAATAAAAATCTTAGAGAACTTGCTTATGGACAAACTTCACGTTATGAACCTTCCACGGACCATGATGTCAATAGTCATAGGAATTATTATGGACATTTTCAAAGTCCCGAGCCGCAATACATGAACCCTAATGACTATTCATACATGCATCATTCATCGCAACGTGAAAATGAACATTTTGCTAGTGCCTCACTCACACAATCATCACTTATGGATCAAATAGAAGCTCGAATCACAGCTTTAGAAATGCAATCACATGAGGAATCTGTCACATCTAATTTTCTTAGGCAACCTGAAATCTATGCATGTCCCGCATGTGGTAGTTTAGACCACCCTGTTGAGCATTGTCATATTTTGCATAATTTTAGGCAATCTAGAGAAAATCCAATGTATGAAATGCCCATAAATTGTGAGAATGGTAGTCATTGGGACCATAATCAATCCTTTGAGGGTTGCGATCAATATTTTGAAAACCCTAATGACCATGCACACATGTACCATTCACCACAATTTGAACATGAAGAATTTTGTACTCCCATGAATTTAGACTCCACCACAGAAGCTTTAAGACTCTGTAAGCAAGACTATGATAGATCTACATCACGAATTCATGCACATTTAGATCAGATTTTGCTTCACCGACAAAAGGAGGAAATTCATGAGGAAATGTATGTTGTCCCTAATGAAGTGTCTAGTCCCATTCATGTAAATAATGTTGAATATGAACCTAATTTAGAGGAACATGAATCGACTAATGACACCACCACTGTTAATGAGGACCAATATGCATGCTACCATGATGATGATTATGATGATTATGATGATATGTTAGAAGAACATGAAATATTGTGGAACCTGTTGTTCAATAACATATGGCTTCTCGCCCTGACCTTCATGAATGCTGTTTTTTCTAATACTCATTGTAATTCATATGATTTTGATATTGACATGGGATTCGTACAATTATTCTGTGAAGATGAGCATGACATAGGAATAGTTGAATCTTCTGTAGACACAATATGCATGAAAATATATTTGATGTGTCTGATTCTCTACCTAGGTCACATTGTGATATTTCTCCTGATTTGCCGATGCATGAGAATAAATTTGTTGATGATGTTGATGATTCTGAGTGTGAACTTGCCAATGTGATTGATGATTGTGAGCATGATGTGACATGTGTAGATGAGTTAGAAGATTTTGATTTGATTGATAATGATATGCCTATTCTTCTACCTAAGTCACAATCTGATGGCCTTCCACCCAACCTAGATTTGGTTTGCCCATTTGTAAAACCAATTTTCTAAATCCTAATCTAGGTTTGGAATGTGTGCTTCCCAAGTCCTCTTGGACTATTTGCTCTAATATAATATTTGAGGAACCACAGTTGGAAATTGCATGTTTGCCCGTCCCTAGCACAGTTCATTTCGAGCTAGACCTTTTGCATGATGAACCCCCGAAACTGCGCGATTTTGTTTTCAAAACTATATCTTCTGTAAAATCCAGGTTTGGGGGTAGCTCATTTTGTTTCACAGTTTCACTTGCGTTTCTTTCCTGTTATTATTGTGTGAAGCTGTTGAAATGTCTACACTTCGTCTTTTGGGTTGATCCTCAACTCTTTAGATTGTTGGTGTATGGTGAATTTTTTGTATATAATCCAGTAGAAAATTTCTTAAAAAACCCTTTTGTTCCTTTTGTATATATTTTGCTAATCCAATATGATCTCGGCTGAAATATGTTGGATTTTTGCCTTGAATAACGGAGTTTTAATTCTGCTTTCGCCGAAATCGGGTATTCTCTCTCCTTTTACTCTACTCAGCATGTCCCTTTCCATATGTTGCATTTTAATCCTTTCCATATTTTGAAACATTGAGGACAATGTTTAGTTTAGGTTTGGGGGTATAGAGTAGATACCACGATAATATGCCATAATTAAAAACGAACTCCTTCTTCTTTTTGAAAAAATTGAAAAATTCCAAAAAAATTGAAAAATCAAAATTCAAAAAAATTAAAAAAAAAATGAAAAATAATAAAAAATGGAGCTCATTTACCTTGAAATGTTGACTCTTGTGCAAATATGTATTTTTATTAGGAGTCTTAGTCTAGATATTTAGGCACCCTGATTCTAGCACAATTCACATAGTGATAAGAAATTTGCACGCGCACGATCTACCAATACATGTATGGCCTCGATCTTCAAGGTGTTTGATAGGAAGTTACGATTGCCAATCACTTTAGAATACTGAACGAAACTGGACTAGCTTGTTCTTTGGTTGGTTGGGATAGAAGGTGGAGGTTACATTAAGAAAGACAACCATCGAATTTAACTGGGTGCATCAAAAAGGGCTACCTCTTGCAAAGTGTCATGTAATCTTTTGTTTCTTTTTGTTATGTATCAAAAGTGTTTCCTTAAAAAAAAAAAAAAAAAAAAAAAAAAAAAAAAAAAAAACGATGTATATATTCAGAAAAAAAAAAAAAAAAAAAAAAAAAAAAAAAAAATCAAGTATTTATCAATTCCATCATCTCTTGTTCCAAAAATAAAAAGAGAATAGTCAATGTAAATAAGAGTCATGTAAATAGTCATTTTGTTGTTTTGTTGTAATAAGCAAGAAGGGTGTATGCCATTGATGTACAACGCGAGTAATTGTGAAATACCTCCAACTCATTCACAATTCTCGTAAAGTCCGGACAGCTAGCTAGATTTCGACCTCAGTTCTTAGCCTGAGAAACTATCTCTTGGTGATTAGTAGTCATGACTTCAAATCTTTCTTTATAGATGTGTAGATACACTTTACACTCTTATCACATGTCTTTTTTTGTTATCAGTGCTAGGATTGTGCCTTCGATAGCTAGATTGACATCTCCATTTTGCTGTGAGCTTAACTGTTTTGCACATGTCACATTTGATGGAATATGAGCTCATATTTTGTCCTTAGGTTTTGTAGGCACACATCTGGTAAACCTTCACGAGACTTCAACTCGTCCACTAGGGACACTTAGTGGTTTAAAAGGCTTAGTGCATACGCTAAATGCATTCGAGAGACCAGCGACAGTGGTATAGTTAGGATTTCCTTAGTTTTGTTTTACTTGAGGACAAGTAAAATTCAGGTTTGGGGGTATTTGATGAGTGCCAAATATTGTATATATTTATCCCTTTTTGTTGGCATTTAACTCATCTTTTGTGCATTAATTCTACATTTTATCCCATATTCTGTATTTTCATTGTTTTCAAGAATAAATATTTTTCTTACTTAATTTTGCATTTTTAGGTAATAAATAAAGTCTGGATGACTTGCGGAGCAAAAAGAGCAGAAAAGTAGTGAAAAGCGGGGAGAAATCACGCAAGGAAGCCGCGAAGAATGGTGCGCACAATCTCATTTTCTACACACAAAAACGCCTCCGTTCTCAGCCATCAGATCAGTTCTCAGAAGCATCCGACGGTCGCTCCTTCATAGATCATCAAAATCTGAAGTCTCTGACAAGCACCACACGCTGAAATTCCAAGCCTTCAGATTAGATGGTAGTTGAATCCAACGGTTGATCCCTTGCTGTTCATCAAAGTTTGATATCCCCGCCTTACACTACAGCACCTAACCTAATCTAGCACCGTTCGTTTCGTTGTATCCCTTCATCCGACGGTCGCTCCTCGCTTGCCTCCGCATCACCGTCCGATTCACCTACCAGCTTCGCATCCAGTGACTCAGATTCGCCAACATCGAAATTTGATATCCCGCCTCACACACTAGCAACCTATACCTATACCCTAAACTCGACCCATTCTTCTCTTCTTTCTTTCTTCCTTCCTTCTCCTCTGCAACTGCTCCACCACCAACTCCACTGCCGCTCCGCCGTACCACCATGTCCGCCACCACCACCAACTCTCCACTGTCACTACCAAATACCACATCATCACAGACGCCACCATCTCTCCTAACTGTCAAGTTAGTTCACCCATTTCACGCCTCTCACTGATGGCATGTGAACTCGAGGAACTAGGTTGATAGCTATGATTCGACGCAACAGAGACATGGAGTAGGAGCAGAGAAGAAGCATGGGTCGACATTTTGAAGCTGTTTTGTCACGTCAATTAGGTGAAGTCTCAAACCCTAGAAAAATTAGGGTTTTCAAAATTAGGGTTCTGTTTACATTTTTTGTATAAATAGAAGAGATGGGTATGGTGTAGAAGCTGTTCTTGGATTAACCAAGTAACCAATTAGGGTTGAATTTCAGTTTTAATTTAATTTTAATTTTTCTGTTAATTTCCATGTTCAGTTCAATTTTGTTAATGTATGTGCAATATCCTGTTAATGTTCCTGTTGAATGTGCAATATCCTGTTAGTATCCTGTTAGTTCAATTTTGTTAAAGTTCTGTTAGACTTTCATATCTTGTTATTTTCCTGTTAATGTGCTTGTTTTAATGTTCAATTTTAGTTTCCAATCAATTCCTGTTAAATGTGTCCTGTTAATGTGTGTTATTACTGTTAGATGTTTGTGTTCATTGTTAATGTTTGTTTCCTGTTAATGTTAAATGTTGTAATGTTCCTGTTAATGTATGTTGTTTACATGTGTTGTTCCTGTTGATGTTTATCCTCATTGTTTTGTCACTGTTAGTGCCATGTTTAGTTTAGTGTTAAGTTTGTGCACTGTGAAGTGATGGTATGCTAGGTTAGAGCTTTCAGTACACTGTTTTGATTGAGTAATGGAAGAAATCAGTGCTCATAGCAAGCTGATTATCTTGCCATTCCTTTTGTATGCTTAACTCTCTTGCATTGTTGTGATTGAGCAATGGGAGGAATTAGTGCTCATAGCAAGCTAATTCTCCTCCCATTCCATTGGTATGCCTAGAGCCACTGCTACTACTTGCATTGTTATCACTTTCAGTTTATCCACATCCCTGCCCTTGGCCTTAGGCCTTGGTTCATCTTGCACTGTTCTTTGCTTTTTTCCCTGTGTTGCTTGTGTTTGCTATTTTCTCCTGCTTTGCATTTTCTTCACTGCCTTGTGCTGCTGCTACTTGTTATTCTTGCTGCCTCCCTCTGCAGCTGCTGTTGCTGCTTTTGCCCTGCAGCTGCTGTGCAGCACTTGTGCTGCTGCTGCATTGCCTTCCTTACACTTGCAGTGCTGCTGCTTTCCTTCCCCTGCAGCTGCTGCTACTGCCCTTCTGCTGTTACTGTTTGCTGCTGCTGCTCCAAAGCTCACTTCACTCCTGAGCCCAAGGTCCTAAGCCCAATTCACAGTTGAACTGTTGAGCCCAAAGCTCAAATCAGTTCACTGAAACAAAGCCCAGCTTTCAAAGCTCAAGCTCAGTTCCTCAAGGCCAAAGGCCCAGAACCTTGACTGAATCCAAAGCCCAGTTCACATCAAAAGACACTGAGCCCAATTCACAAGTGAACTGTTGAGCCCAAGTTCAATTCCCTGTAAGGCCAAAGCCCATTTACACTTCAAAGATAACTGAGCCCAAGCTCGGTTCATCTTATTGTTATCAAACCCATTAGTACTCAAAGCCCAATTTAAGCCAAAAGGCTTCATAGCCCAATAGCAAGTTAGGATCCCAATTAGCTAGAAAACTTCAAAACACACCCGATCTCTGTGGATCGACCCGTACTTGCACGAGCTACAACCGACGACCGTGCACTTGCGGTATTACTGTAGGCCCGCGTTTTTATTGCGCTTAATTTTATACATATCTCCGGGCCCACCAAGTTTTTGGCCGGGGATAATTTTTAGGACCTTTTAGAAGCCTGCCAAGTTTTTGGCGCCGCTGCCGGGGACCATTTTGCACTTAAATATAATATCTTCCCGGCCGCTATCAAGTTTTTGGCGCCGCTGCCGGGGATTGGTGCTGTGTTTTTCTTGTGTTTTTCTTTAGCTATTTTGTATTTCATTTCATAGCATTTGCATCTGCATCTGCTTCACTTCATTTGCTGTTGGACCTGCTGTTCTGAACCTGTTTTTCCTCTGCTGGGACGCCACCAAGGAAAAGAACCAAAACCCAACTGGGTTTTTGCAACAATATCAGAGCAGCTGGGCTGTGCTAAAAATGTAAGCCTAAACCCATTCCATTGAGAGAACCCAACCTGTGGGCTTCCAAATTTCTTTAATTGTGGGCTTGTAATAATTAACCCAATTTTTTGGGCTTTTTATTTTTCTATTTTGGGTTTGTAATAATTATTTTTGGGCTTGTTGTTTAATTTGTGGGCTTGTATTTATTTTGTGTGGGCTTGTTTAAATTCTTCCATTGGACTTGTATTTTGGACTCTGGGTTTAAACCCAGCTGAGCTTATAACTGATTGTGGACTTGTAGTCCACTCAAGAGTGGACCTCGAAACCAAAGTTTTAAAACAAACGTCGGGCCTTAACCAACTGGGCCAAATTAAACTTTCAAAATTAAAACTTAGTGTTTCGTGGGCCGCAGCCTTCCTTCCATTCCATTAGAGGACAACAGTGGGCGTGCTCCCATTCAAAAACCAAATTTTATTTTCTTTTTCTAAAAAAAAAAAAAAAAAAAAAAAAATTGCTCCCAATTTTAAAACCAAATTTTCCACTTTGCCCATTTTAAACCAAATTTTCTTTTCAAATGTCTCCCACCAAAACCAAATTTTTCCCAAAAATCCAAACCCTTTAAAAACCAAATTTTGGCTTTGTAACATAGTTGCTTAGCTTTTGAGCCAATCATGTCTGGATTTTGGTCTGCTCCTGGGGATGAAATAAAATCTTAGAGAACTTGCTTATGGACAAACTTCACGTTATGAACCTTCCACGGACCATGATGTCAATAGTCATAGGAATTATTATGGACATTTTCAAAGTCCCGAGCCGCAATACATGAACCCTAATGACTATTCATACATGCATCATTCATCGCAACGTGAAAATGAACATTTTGCTAGTGCCTCACTCACACAATCATCACTTATGGATCAAATAGAAGCTCGAATCACAGCTTTAGAAATGCAATCACATGAGGAATCTGTCACATCTAATTTTCTTAGGCAACCTGAAATCTATGCATGTCCCGCATGTGGTAGTTTAGACCACCCTGTTGAGCATTGTCATATTTTGCATAATTTTAGGCAATCTAGAGAAAATCCAATGTATGAAATGCCCATAAATTGTGAGAATGGTAGTCATTGGGACCATAATCAATCCTTTGAGGGTTGCGATCAATATTTTAAACCCTAATGACCATGCACACATGTACCATTCACCACAATTTGAACATGAAGAATTTTGTACTCCCATGAATTTAGACTCCACCACAGAAGCTTTAAGACTCTGTAAGCAAGACTATGATAGATCTACATCACGAATTCATGCACATTTAGATCAGATTTTGCTTCACCGACAAAAGGAGGAAATTCATGAGGAAATGTATGTTGTCCCTAATGAAGTGTCTAGTCCCATTCATGTAAATAATGTTGAATATGAACCTAATTTAGAGGAACATGAATCGACTAATGACACCACCACTGTTAATGAGGACCAATATGCATGCTACCATGATGATGATTATGATGATTATGATGATATGTTAGAAGAACATGAAAATATTGTGGAACCTGTTGGTTCAATAACATATGGCTTCTCGCCCTGACCTTCATGAATGCTGTTTTTCTAATACTCATTGTAATTCATATGATTTTGATATTGACATGGGATTCGTACAATTATTCTGTGAAGATGAGCATGACATAGGAATAGTTGAATCTTCTGTAGACACAATATGCATGAAAATATATTTGATGTGTCTGATTCTCTACCTAGGTCACATTGTGATATTTCTCCTGATTTGCCGATGCATGAGAATAAATTTGTTGATGATGTTGATGATTCTGAGTGTGAACTTGCCAATGTGATTGATGATTGTGAGCATGATGTGACATGTGTAGATGAGTTAGAAGATTTTGATTTGATTGATAATGATATGCCTATTCTTCTACCTAAGTCACAATCTGATGGCCTTCCACCCAACCTAGATTTGGTTTGTGCCCATTTGTCAAACCGATTTTCTGAATCCCTAATCTAGGTTTGGAATGTGTGCTTCCCAAGTCCTCTTGGACTATTTGCTTCTAAGTATAATATCTTTGAGGAACCACAGTTGGAAATTGCATGTTTGCCCGTCCCTAGCACAGTTCATTTCGAGCTAGACCTTTTGCATGATGAACCCCCGAAACTGCGCGATTTTGTTTTCAAAACTATATCTTCTGTAAAATCCAGGTTTGGGGGTAGCTCATTTTGTTTCACAGTTTCACTTGCGTTTCTTTCCTGTTATTATTGTGTGAAGCTGTTGAAATGTCTACACTTCGTCTTTTGGGTTGATCCTCAACTCTTTAGATTGTTGGTGTATGGTGAATTTTTTGTATATAATCCAGTAGCTAAAATTTCTTAAAAAACCCTTTTGTTCCTTTTGTATATATTTTGCTAATCCAATATGATCTCGGCTGAAATATGTTGGATTTTTGCCTTGAATAACGGAGTTTTAATTCTGCTTTCGCCGAAATCGGGTATTCTCTCTCCTTTTACTCTACTCAGCATGTCCCTTTCCATATGTTGCATTTTAATTCTTTCCATATTTTGAAACATTGAGGACAATGTTTAGTTTAGGTTTGGGGGTATAGAGTAGATACCACGATAATATGCCATAATTAAAAACGAACTCCTTCTTTTTGAAAAAATTGAAAAATTCCAAAAAAATTGAAAAATCAAAATTCAAAAAAATTAAAAAAAAATGAAAAATCATAAAAATGGAGCTCATTTACCTTGAAATGTTGACTCTTGTGCAAATATGTATTTTTATTAGGAGTCTTAGTCTAGATATTTAGGCACCCTGATTCTAGCACAATTCACATAGTGATAAGAAATTTGCACGCGCACGATCTACCAATACATGTATGGCCTCGATCTTCAAGGTGTTTGATAGGAAGTTACGATTGCCAATCACTTTAGAATACTGAACGAAACTGACTAGCTTGTTCTTTGGTTGGTTGGGATAGAAGGTGGAGGTTACATTAAGAAAGACAACCATCGAATTTAACTGGGTGCATCAAAAAGGGCTACCTCTTGCAAAGTGTCATGTAATCTTTTGTTTCTTTTTGTTATGTATCAAAAGTGTTTCCTTAAAAAAAAAAAAAAAAAAAAAAAAAAAAAAAAAAAAAAAACGATGTATATATTCAGAAAAAAAAAAAAAAAAAAATACAAAAAAAAAAAAAATCAAGTATTTATCAATTCCATCATCTCTTGTTCCAAAAATAAAAAGAGAATAGTCAATGTAAATAAGAGTCATGTAAATAGTCATTTTGTTGTTTTGTTGTAATAAGCAAGAAGGGTGTATGCCATTGATGTACAACGCGAGTAATTGTGAAATACCTCCAACTCATTCACAATTCTCGTAAAGTCCGGACAGCTAGCTAGATTTCGACCTCAGTTCTTAGCCTGAGAAACTATCTCTTGGTGATTAGTAGTCATGACTTCAAATCTTTCTTTATAGATGTGTAGATACACTTTACACTCTTATCACATGTCTTTTTTTTGTTATCAGTGCTAGGATTGTGCCTTCGATAGCTAGATTGACATCTCCATTTTGCTGTGAGCTTAACTGTTTTGCACATGTCACATTTGATGGAATATGAGCTCATATTTGTCCTTAGGTTTTGTAGGCACACATCTGGTAAACCTTCACGAGACTTCAACTCGTCCACTAGGGACACTTAGTGGTTTAAAAGGCTTAGTGCATACGCTAAATGCATTCGAGAGACCAGCGACAGTGGTATAGTTAGGATTTCCTTAGTTTTGTTTTACTTGAGGACAAGTAAAATTCAGGTTTGGGGGTATTTGATGAGTGCCAAATATTGTATATATTTATCCCTTTTTGTTGGCATTTAACTCATCTTTGTGTGCATTAATTCTACATTTTATCCCATATTCTGTATTTTCATTGTTTTCAAGAATAAATATTTTTCTTACTTAATTTTGCATTTTTAGGTAATAAATAAAGTCTGGATGACTTGCGGAGCGAAAAGAGCAGAAAAGTAGTGAAAAGCCGGGAGAAATCACGCAAGGAAGCCGCGAAGAATGGTGCGCACAACCTCATTTTCTACACACAAAAACGCCTCCGTTCTCAGCCATCAGATCAGTTCTCAGAAGCATCCGACGGTCGCTCCTTCATAGAGCATCAAAATCTGAAGTCTCTGCCAAGCACCACAGCGCTGAAATTCCAAGCCTTCAGATTAGATGGTAGTTGAATCCAACGGTTGCTCCCTTGCTGTTCATCAAAGTTTGATATCCCCGCCTTACACTACAGCACCTAACCTAATCTAGCACCGTTTGTTTCGTTGTATCCCTTCATCCGACGGTCGATCCTCGCTTGCCTCCGCATCACCGTCCGATTCACCAACCAGCTTCGCATCCAGTGACTCAGATTCGCCAACATCGAAATTTGATATCCCGCCTCACACACTAGCAACCTATACCTATACCCTAAACTCGACCCATTCTTCTCTTCTTTCTTTCTTCCTTCCTTCTCCTCTGCAACTGCTCCACCACCAACTCCACTGCCGCTCCGCCGTACCACCATGTCCGCCACCACCACCAACTCTCCACTGTCACTACCAAATACCACATCATCACAGACGCCACCATCTCTCCTAACTGTCAAGTTAGTTCACCCATTTCACGCCTCTCACTGATGGCATGTGAACTCGAGGAACTAGGTTGATAGCTATGATTCGACGCAACAGAGACATGGAGTAGGAGCAGAGAAGAAGCATGGGTCGACATTTTGAAGCTGTTTTGTCACGTCAATTAGGTGAAGTCTCAAACCCTAGAAAAATTAGGGTTTTCAAAATTAGGGTTCTGTTTACATTTTTTGTATAAATAGAAGAGATGGGTATGGTGTAGAAGCTGTTCTTGGATTAACCAAGTAACCAATTAGGGTTGAATTTCAGTTTTAATTTAATTTTAATTTTTCTGTTAATTTCCATGTTCAGTTCAATTTTGTTAATGTATGTGCAATATCCTGTTAATGTTCCTGTTGAATGTGCAATATCCTGTTAGTATCCTGTTAGTATCCTGTTAGTTCAATTTTGTTAAAGTTCTGTTAGACTTTCATATCTTGTTATTTTCCTGTTAATGTGCTTGTTTTAATGTTCAATTTTAGTTTCCAATCAATTCCTGTTAAATGTGTCCTGTTAATGTGTGTTATTACTGTTAGATGTTTGTGTTCATTGTTAATGTTTGTTTCCTGTTAATGTTAAATGTTGTAATGTTCCTGTTAATGTATGTTGTTTACATGTGTTGTTCCTGTTGATGTTTATCCTCATTGTTTTGTCACTGTTAGTGCCATGTTTAGTTTAGTGTTAAGTTTGTGCACTGTGAAGTGATGGTATGCTAGGTTAGAGCTTTCAGTACACTGTTTTGATTGAGTAATGGAAGAAATCAGTGCTCATAGCAAGCTGATTATCTTGCCATTCCTTTTGTATGCTTAACTCTCTTGCATTGTTGTGATTGAGCAATGGGAGGAATTAGTGCTCATAGCAAGCTAATTCTCCTCCCATTCCATTGGTATGCCTAGAGCCACTGCTACTACTTGCATTGTTATCACTTTCAGTTTATCCACATCCCTGCCCTTGGCCTTAGGCCTTGGTTCATCTTGCACTGTTCTTTGCTTTTTTCCCTGTGTTGCTTGTGTTTGCTATTTTCTCCTGCTTTGCATTTTCTTCACTGCCTTGTGCTGCTGCTACTTGTTATTCTTGCTGCCTCCCTCTGCAGCTGCTGTTGCTGTTGCTTTTGCCCTGCAGCTGCTGTGCAGCACTTGTGCTGCTGCTGCATTGCCTTCCTTACACTTGCAGTGCTGCTGCTTTCCTTCCCCTGCAGCTGCTGCTACTGCCCTTCTGCTGTTACTGTTTGCTGCTGCTGCTCCAAAGCTCACTTCACTCCTGAGCCCAAGGTCCTAAGCCCAATTCACAGTTGAACTGTTGAGCCCAAAGCTCAAATCAGTTCACTGAAACAAAGCCCAGCTTTCAAAGCTCAAGCTCAGTTCCTCAAAGGCCCAAAGGCCCAGAACCTTGACTGAATCCAAAGCCCAGTTCACATCAAAAGACACTGAGCCCAATTCACAAGTGAACTGTTGAGCCCAAGTTCAATTCCCTGTAAGGCCAAAGCCCATTTACACTTCAAAGATAACTGAGCCCAAGCTCAGTTCATCTTATTGTTATCAAACCCATTAGTACTCAAAGCCCAATTTAAGCCAAAAGGCTTCATAGCCCAATAGCAAGTTAGGATCCCAATTAGCTAGAAAACTCCAAAACACACCCGATCTCTGTGGATCGACCCGTACTTGCACGAGATACAACCGACGACCGTGCACTTGCGGTATTACTGTAGGCCCGCGTTTTTATTGCGCTTAATTTTATACATATCTCCGGGCCCACCAAGTTTTTGGCCGGGGATAATTTTTAGGACCTTTTAGAAGCCTGCCAGCTACCAAAACGAAGGCGTGCGACAATCAACGGCCACCCTTCCACCTTAGATGCAAATATTAGCCGTCCGAGGTCTCCAATTGACGGATGGTAGCCTTTGGCCAAAACCCTAGTTTTGGCCACGCCAAACCGCGTCAAGGCATGCCATTCCACATGTGTTAATGTCATGCCAACCACATGTCGCGCCATACCATGCCGTCCTTCCATATGCGGCTACCAAAACTAAGGCGTGCGACGATCAACGGCCACCCTTCCACCTTAGATGCAAATATTAGCCGTCCAAGGTCGCCAACCAACACATGGTATCCTTAGGCCCAACGCAAAAAACCCAGTTTTGGCCACGCTCGAACCGCGCCAAGGCATGGCGACCATGCCACATGTGCCAATGGCATACCGTGCCAGCCACCATGTCGCGCCTAAGCCATACCATGTCAGCCTTCCCTTCACGGTTTCCAAAACGAAGGCCTGCAACAATGAACGACCACTTTTCCATCTAAGATGCAGAACCTAGTCGTTCAAGGTTACTAGCTAACTCATGGAAACCTTTGGACTGACGCCAAGCCCTAGTTCGGTCGCGCCAAAACAAAAGCCAAAACCCTAACTTTTGGCCACGCTTAACTAGGTTATACTAAAGTCATACTGGACATGCTTTCATACCACTGGCTATCCAACGAAGGGTTACAATAATCAACGGCTATCCTTCCTCTCAAGATGCAAAATCTCGACCGTCGAAGGTCACCACCGAGCCGGCAAGTCTCCCAAGCTCAACTTGCCGAACAAAAGAAGCATGCTACATGTTTTCCATGAAAATACCCGAGACATCAACACATGTCACCAACTGAGGGATGCTATTTGGGTATTGGTTTGGCGGTTTACAGCGTGCGACGTACACTACGCCCGTTACAAGATAGAGTCATAAAGATGAGGCGGTTAGTGAATACATGGAGTAATGGTGAAACAATTTCTTTTATGGAACATCAATTCCACCTCCTCCCATTTACTCATCCGTTTTCCATTCTGGAAGAGTAATTGTTTTCTACGACTTGTATCAAAAAGTGGGAAGCTAATAGATGAAAAGCTAGCAAATGTTTTCTGAGTGTTATATGCTCCTGACCTGAACTTTTTGTTCGGTGGAAATAGGTAATGCCTATTTATACAAGTCGAAGTGAAACGTACTCTGGTCTCATTAAGAAATGGAAAACGGGTGGGTAAATGGTAGGAGGTGGTAACCGGTAACGCCTGGAATTGATGTTCCATAAAATAAAGCGTTTCACCATTAATCCCTATATTTACTAACCACCTCATCCTCATGACACTTTCTTATAACGGGCGTAGTGTACGTCGCACGTTTTAAACCTCCAAAACAATACCCAATGAGCATCCCCCAGCTTGTGACATGCATTGATGTGTCGAGCGTTTTCGTGGAAAACATGTAACACGCTGTTGTTTTCTGAAAAGTTGAGCTTGAGAGACTTGTCGGCTCGGTGGTGACCTTTGACGGTCGATATTTTTCATCTTAAGAGGAAAGGTAGCCGCTGATTATTGCAACCCTTCGTTTGGTAGCAAGTAGAATGAAAGCATGATCAGTATGGCTTTAATATGGCCTAGTTTAGGCGCGGCCAAGATTTAGTGTTTTGGATTTGTTTAGGCTCGACCAAATTAGGGCCAAAGATTTCCATGGGTTAGCTGGCAACCTTGGACGGCTAAGGTCTGCACCTTAGATGAAAAGTGGTCGTTGATTGTTGCAGGCCTTTATTTTGGTAGCCACATAAGGAAAGCCGGTATGGCGTGGCGCGACAAGGTAGTTGGCATGCCATTGGCACATGTGGTATGACATGCCTTGGCGCGGTTTGGCGTGGCCAAAACTAGGGTTTTGGGCCAAAGGTTGCCATGCTTTGTTTGGCAACCTCAGACGGCTAGGATTCACATCTAGGATGGAATGGTGGCCGTTGATCGTCGCAGCTTTCATTTTGGTAGCCTCATAACGAAGGCCGGCATGGTATGGCGCGGAAAGGTGGTTGGCATGCCATTGGCACATGTGGCATGGCATGCCTTGGCGCGGTTTGGCGTGCCAAAATTAGGATTTTGGGCCAAAGGTTACCATGCGTTGTTTTGCGACCTTGGATGGCTAGGATTTGCATCCAGGATGGAAGGGTGGCTGTTGATCATCGCACGCCTTCTTTTTGGTAGAAGCATAGGGAAGGCCGGCATGGTGGGGCCAAGGGTTTGGCATGGTAGGGCCAAGGCAAGGTGTGGTTAGCTTGACATGGTGGCGCCAAGGGTTTGGCATGCCATTGGCGCATGATGCGGCTAACATGGTTGGGGCCAAGGAAAGGTGCGTTTGGCTTGGCATGGTGGGGGAAAGGAAAATGGCGCGGACGGCTTGGCATAGTGGGGCCAAGGTTTTGGCACGGACGACTTGGAATGGTGGGGCCAAGGAAATGTGCTGTTGGCTTGGCATGGTGGGGCCAAGGGTTTGGCATGCCATTGGCGCATGGTGCAACTAGCATGGTTGAGACCAAGGCAAGGTACGGTGGGGTTGGCATGGTGGGGCCAAGGGTTTTGCATTCCATTGGCGCATCTTGCGGCTAGCATGGTTGGCATGCATTGGCGTGGTAGAGGTGGCTGGCATGGTTTGCCATTGGCACAGTGGTGCGACTGGCATGGTTGGCATGCCTTGGCGCGGAGATGTGGCTGACATGGTTTTCCATTGGCACAGTGGTGCGGCTGTCATGGTTGGCATTCCTTGGCGCGGAGATGTGGCTGACATGGTTTTCCATTGGCACAATAATGTGGCTGGCATGGTTGGCATTCCTTGGCGCGGAGATATGGCTGGAATGGTATGCCATTGGCACAGTGGTGCGGCTGGCATGGTTGGCATGCCTTGGCGCGGAGATGTGGATGGCATGGTTTTCCATTGGCACAGTGGTGCGGCTGGCATGGTTGGCATGCCTTGGCGCGGAGATGTGGCTGGCATGGTTTTCCATTCACACAGTAGTGCGGATGGCATGGTTGGCATGCCATGGAGCGGAGATGTGGCTGACATGGTTCGCCATTGGCACAGTGGTGCAGATGGAATGGATGGCATGCTATGGTGCGGAGATGTGGCTGGCATGGTTTTCCATTGACACAGTGGTGTTGCTGGCATGGTTGGGATGCCTTGGCGCGGTAGCATGAGAATTAGGGTTTGGGATGATGTCGGTTAATGTTAAGGGTTCTGCCGTGGAACATGACACATAAAAAAAAGGTACCCTGGTAATTCTTACGTAGGCATGCTGATCGATTTAATAAATGTGATAATGGTCATAGTGACGTCATGTCAGATGAGCAGTTTTACGATTTTAACCCTAAGCTAAAAACCACCATCAACAACATGGATTAAATTGATGATGAAGAAAACCCCTAATCTGAAATGCTTAGTTTCTCTTCACATTCTTTTGGTTTTACAAAGAAAACCTGAAAATTTTGAAGAATAACTTATAATTCCAGATTGATCTTTAACCCTAACTTATGAAGAAAACCCCTAATCTTAGTTGGTGTTCTTTGTTTGACTTTTAGGCTTTTATACTTGTTTGGTACTAAGAAGCTTTGCCACTTAAGAAAAATGGTATACTGGAAAAGTGATAGACCGAGTATGCAGGTAAATATGTTCATTTTGGTGCATATGCAAATATTACTACATATTTTCCTTTATAAATATGTATGAGTTCAATATAGTGTTTAAGTTATTGTGTTAAAGGGAACAAAGATTTAATGGAGAAGAAACCAAAATAGAAGAGAAAGAAAATGAGTGAGTGTTTTATTCATTCTCTTATTTCTCTTTAAGTACACATGACAAAGAAGAGATGTAGGAAGTAGTGTTGCTACATGTGTTGGTGGTAATAGAGAAAGTATTACATGTGTCAAGCATGAAGATAAAAGTACATGCACAATGCCACCTCAAGTGGTCAACCACTCATATTACTACAATACTCCCCCTTGGATGACCACCATTATAAACTCATTGCTTTGTCAAAACCTTGCTAGAAAATGTTCGTCGATGAAAAACTGGTCGAAGGAGAAAGACACTTGAGCGTATGAAATGGCATCGCTTGTCAAGAATTTTTCTCCTTTGTGGAACCATGTCAGGAAAAATATTTTGCACATAAACCTGAACACTCGTAAGAAGAAGAACATCCTCATCCAGAGTTGTATTACTAGTGTTTTTGTTGTCTCATTAAAAACCTTGCCGAGTAACAAAACCTTGTGGGAAAAAGTAACCTCGGCGAAGGAAAAGAGTACAACACACTTTGATGTCATCAGTGCATCGTTAAATGCTCCCCCTGATGTCGACATCTCTCCATGATTTGCATTTATGGTATTATTTTTGTCTCATTAAAAACCTTTTTGAGTAACAAAACCCAATGGGAAATAGTAACCTCGGTGAAGGAAAAGAGTTCAACGTACCATTTGATGCTCCCTTGATGCATGAAAATTTCTTTAGTCTAATACAGTCATGGGAGTGGACAATTCCTTTAGTCCTATGTAGTTATGGAAGTTCGGACAATCTCTTTAGTCCTATACTTCTCATTTTTCAAATGTGGACTTAGGTAATGACTTAGTAAATAAGTCCGCCACATTTTCATCATATTTTACTTTACTAACTTGAATGTTTATAAGACATTGTTGTTGCTGATTGTAAAAGAACTTTGGTGATATATGTTTCATATTATCACCCTTAATATACCCTTGCTTCATCTGTTCGATGCAAGCTGCATTATCTTCATAAATGCAAGTTGGTTCTTCGGTGGCAGAACTCAAACCACATGTCCCTCGAATATGTGTAATGATAGACCTTAACCATATACACTCACGAACCGCCTCATGTAGGGAAATGATCTCAGAGTGGTTCGTGGAGGTAGCCACAAGGGTTTTCTTGGTCGATCTCCAGGATATAGTTGTATTTCCGATAGTGAACACGTATCCAGTTTTTGATCGACCTTTGTGTGGGTTTGAGAGGTACCCATCATCAGCAAAACCAACCAAAACATTATTTGGGGTTCCGGTGTAAGGAGTCGCAATTACATTAGAATCTATTCTTTCGTCTTCATAGGGATAAAACAAACCCAAGTCAATGGTTCCCTTTAGGTATCTAAAGATATTCTTTATACCATTCCAATGACGCTGCGTCGGCGCTGATCTATATCTAGCTAACAAATTAACCGAGAATGAGATAATTTGTCGAGTACATTGTGCTAAGTACAATAATGCGCCTATTGCACTTAGATAGGATATTCATCTCCCAATACATCTTCGCCATCTTCCTTTGGGAAAAAATGGATCTTTATGTACATTTAAAGTCCGACCAACCATGGGAGTGCTAGCAGGGTGCACTTTGTCCATATTAAATTTCCTGAGTATCTTATGGACATATGCAAACTGGTGGATTAATATTCCACAATCTCGATGTTCTAGTTCAATCCCTAGAAACATTCGAGTTTTCCCAAGATCTTTCATCTCAAATTCGGATTTCAAATAGCTTGCGGTTTCTCTTAGTTCATCAAGAGTACCTACTATATTCGTGTCTTCAACATAGACAGCTATAATAGCAAATCCGGAACTTGTTTTCTTTATAAACACGCAGGGGCACAATTCATTATTTGTATATCCCTTCCCAATCAAATAATCACTTAGACGGGTATACCACATCCGCCCGGGTTGCTTTAATACGTAAAGTGAGCGTTTCAACTGAATTGCAAATGCACTCGGTGGTTTAGAGTTACTTGATTTGGGAAATGGAAGTCCATCTGGAACTTGCATGAATATCTCTGTATCAAGATCCCCATAGAGATATGCGGTAACCACATCCATAAGTTGCATTTCAAGTCCTTATGAAACTATTAAGCTGACTAAGTAACGGAACGTTATGACGTCCATTACAGGAGAGTACGTTTCTTCATAATCAATCCCAGGGCCTTGTGAGAAAACTTGCGCCACAAGGAGAGCCTTATATCTCAAGACTTCGTCCTTCTCATTACGCTTTCTAACAAATACCCATTTATGTCCTACATGCTTTACACCTGGTGGGATTAGCACTACCGCACCAAATATCTGTCTTTTTTCTAGTGAATCTAGTTCAGCACGGATTGCATCTCTCCATTGAGGCCAATCTGCTCTCTTTTGGAATTCTGCAATAGAGAGTGGTTCTATATCATCGTGCTCTATAATCTCTCGAGCAACAGTATATGTGAATATATCATCAATATGCGTGGAGGATCTTTCCATAAACACGTATGCACTTTCACAATCCATAGAGATTTCTTGGTTCTCTGGAACCAATTTAAACTTCGGGGCATCCCCCAATAATGATTCATGGACATAACTGTAATCAGAGACAATCTCATGAGATGGATTATCTGTATTGATGATATGTGGATCGGTTTGTGCCTTACTCTCCCTTTTCTTCCTTGGCTGAGTATCGATCAAACCAAGTGGTCTCCCCCTGTTCCTTTTGGGGGCCACGGTCTCAGCTACACTTCCACGATCTATGGTACCTTTTCCCTTGTAGGGAATTTCCAACCTTGCAGGAACATTTTCAGCTGGTATATGTGATCTCGTCACTTTAGCGATATCAGGCATTGAATTTGCCACATTCTGAAGATCGATAATTCTTTTCACTTCACTTTCGCATTGTGGAGTGCGAGGATCAAGATGAGACAACGTGGGAATACACCACGAAAATTCCTGTCTTTCCCTTTGGAAGTCCTTTTCCATACCTCCCCCTAACGACGGGAAGGTTGTGTCATCAAAGTGACAATCCACAAATCTAGCGGTAAATAGATTGCCTGTCAAAGGTTCTAAGTAGAGGATAATTGTTGGGGATTCGTATCCAACATAAATACCTACTCTTCTTTGTGGACCCATCTTAGTACGTTGTGGTGGCGTAATAGGCACTATACGGCACAACCAAATATGCGTAAATGTGAAATGTCAGGCTCATATCCAGTTACCAACTGCTACTCAGAAAATGGTTGGCTAGCAGTGGGTCTAAAGCGAGTAAGTAATGCTGCATGCAATATGGCGTACCCCCAGGAAGTAATAGGCAGGTTGGAACGCATAATCAATGCCCTAGATATCATCTGTAACCTTTTAATGGTAGCTTCTGCTAGACCATTTTGAGTGTGTACATGGGGTACGGATGTTCTGTGTCAATTCCGTTAGACATACAGAAATCATCATATCCTTTAGATGAAATTCTCCAGCATTATCAAGTTTGATAGACTTGATTAGATAATCAGGGTGGTGATCCCTTAATCGTATAATCTGTGCTGGGAGCTTTGCGAATGCAACATTTCTTGTGGACAACAATGCAACGTGTGACAAACGGGTCAAAGCATTATCCAGAACCATAAACTACCTGAATTTTCCGCATTCTGGATGTATAGGTTCAGAAATATCACCTTGTATTCTTTGCAAAAATGGAATATTTTGTTTGGTATCTGTAGCATAGGATGGTCTCGATCCTGTTTTTTCTAAAGAACAAGCTTTGCAGAATGAGCGATGTGCCTTCGATAAGGACATCGAAGAAGAATGAGACAGGGGGTGAGCTTCAATTACTTTTAAAGACGAAGGTTGCGCTTCTCTTACTTTAGAAGGCATAAAATATGCATCATTTACTTTAGAATGCACATCGTTACTCTGCATTGTAACAATCTTTCGCCCCATTTTCTTTTTCATTCAAAAGAAAGGATGTCCGTGTGAGTTCTTCAAAACATGGATCATCATATCACGACCTGAGCGACCTAGTCGATCGTTCCAAAGCTTATAAAAGTCACTGGCCAACATTTAATCGTTGGCAACCACATGGGATTTGATAATCCTAATCGTGGTGATATACAATCCACTAGACTAACTCATTAGTTTCTCTAAGATGCGTTTCCTTCCGCATCACTAGAGGTCACATATATGTACTCAATTCCATTTTCACAGTGAGTTTCCCAGTGATAACCACTTGCACGGATATCCTTGAAACTAAACAAAGTGCGGTGAGCTCTTGGTGCATATAGAGATTCTGTGAATTTAATCATTGTGTCACTTGACAACAAGAATTGAGCATTACCTCGCCCAATTATTACTTGTGATGATCCAATCATCGTAGTCACAAATTTATTATAAGGAGTAAGATCAACAAATAATTGTCTATTTCTTTAGATAGTGTGGGTGCTTCCACTATTACCTAGACATTATATTTCTCCGTAAGACATTCCTACAAGTACATTATGCAGGAATGTTTATAAAAATGAACAATTTATCTCACTTTCTTTAGAGATTTATGTCCAATTAGAATGATGTCCTTTACATTCTAATATACATGCTAAAAAATAGAATATCATAAATTAAGAAAATTCTACATAATAGAAAACCACAAGTACTTATAGATAAACTATACATGCAAAATTAAACAAACCGTAGTCTGAGACAACATAAAATACAAGGGACTAAATGTTTTTAAGGCCCAAAAAAATTCAGGTAGTTCCATTGATGGGGCAAGGTCCGAATTTCCCAGGAAGTATGAAATTATGAGTTTGACGTCAATGTTAAGATTATTTTCGTTCGTGTAGTTAGCTTCTTGTTCAAGAGTTTCCTAGTACATTTTGTATCTCGCATTTATGGTGACACTAGCCTTACATTGCTTTTATCAATGTCCGGTAAATCCATACTATAACAAGGCACATTCATCTGCGGCCTTTTTAGTAGAAGGATTATTAGGCGTTTTCTCGAATTTAGGGTCACTAACACTATGGCCAGAATTTACTTCTCTGCGCCAAACATCAAAACACCCTTTAAGTCATTTGCCATGAATGTGGTTTCCACATCGGATACTCTACGATGGTACTCAAGTTCTGATGAGTCCAAAGATTCGAATTCCGGTCGATTTGAGTCCATTTTCACAAGACAAAGTAAAGCGCATTAATATGGTGCTCAAGTCCTTCTGAGTCCACCAAAATGAAACATTCCGGTACCATTTTCCCATGGCCAAGTTTCTTTATGGAAGAGATGGATTATCAAAACCAAATTTCTTTGTGGTTATGTGGGCAACACGGATATGTCGTTGTTCAATTCTGATCATAACCCAGTCAACAAAATTCATTAACCAAATTTCTTTATGGTTATCAAAGGTGTAAATTATAAACCAAATTTCATTATGGTTATGGTAGGTGTAAACCGCTTGTAAAGCAAGCGGTCCGTTTCTGAACCAATTTTCTTTATGGATATAACAGGGACCAATCGTTTGCTAAGAAACTTTCTTTATGATTTAAAAATTGCAAACAATTTGATAATAAGACTGACAAAATAGTCAACTTGAAAAATAGGCCCATTAAAAAAAAGTAAACTACGGGCTCATTTATCATTTATATGAGCATAATTATTATGATTTAATTTTCCATCCGTTTGCATATTTTAGTAGCAAACCATTTGCGGGGGAAGATGTTTAAAGAAAAACTGTTTTTTTTTAATATCAAACCAAGATATAAAAACAAGCATAAAGTATATGTCATAAGTTACAATTGCATGATAAAACATAACATATGATGGGGAAAATAACATGCATACACATATAAAATATATTTGGAGGAATAAAATATTCATTGCATGCTTATAAAATATAAAGTAAGTAGTATATATATTATATATATATATATATTGCTAAGTCCAAATAAATAAAGTAGTAGTACAATAAAAGAATAATACAACTTCTTTTGGTCATGAAAAATGATATGCTTTAATTAATTAATTAAATTTCTTTTTTTATCTATTATATTCATTGCATGTTTTAAAATATAAAGTAAGTAGAATATATATATTTTGCTAAGTCCAAATAAATAAAGTAGTAGTACAATAAAAGAATAATACAACTTCTTTAGGTCATGAAAAATGATTTGATTTAATTAATTAATTAAATTTCTTTTTTTTATCTATTATATTCATTGCATGCTTTAAATTCTCATATGATGAAGAATAGCAAAACAAATTTTTCTTATTTGTTTTTATGATGAAAAAAAATACTAACTAGAGATTTCATATCATTATGTGATATGTAATATAGACATAAATATATTACAATCAAGTAAAAAAAATGCATGTATAAGAAGATATGGATTTTCTTAATAAATAAAGAAAAAGGATAGTTTAGATATACCTTCTTCTAGCTTTCCTTACTTGATGTAGAGAACAAGAAGAACTAGTAATTGTAGTTGATGTAGAAATCTTCTTTCCTTCCTTGATTGATTAAACAAAAACTCAATTGGTTAGAACAAGGTGCTGATAACGTGTTTAAGTTATTGTGTTTAAGGGAACAAAGATTTAATGGAGAAGAAACCAAAATAGAAGAGAAGGAAAATGAGTTGCTATCGTGTTGATAGCATGTATATTAGAAGAGAAGGAAAATGAGAGAGTGTTTTATTCATTCTCTTATTTCTCTTTAAGTACACATGACAAAGAAGAGATGTAGGAAGTAGTGTTGCTACATGTGTTGGTGGTAATAGAAAAAGTATTACATGTGTCAAGCATGAAGATAAAATTACATGCACAATGCCACCTCAAGTGGTCAACCACTCGTATTACTACATAGTTAATTATTTAGTTATTAGCTTGCATAACTCTTTGAATTTTCTGGTTTACTACTTCTATTTACTTGGAAGTTGCTTCCAGTTGCTACTTTTTCTGAGGTGATGTAGAAATGATTGATATCTTTGGGAGAATTGTTATCCGGCTTTCTATAAGGCTTAACGAGTTTTTCAATCAGGTAATGCTTAAAACTTGACTCACCAAACAGCTTGGGAAATGAATCCCTATTTTGTATGATTTTGATGTAGTTCTGTTTTGTTGAATTTTATGTTTTGGATCACTTCTGCATGGTAGATATTAGGTTTTTTGTGTGTTTAAAACCGTTGGGATTTATGGATGATCATTACCATGTTCGTAGTGCTTTCTCCGATCTCATTCATTTTTTGGTGGCCAAGTTATGAATGTTACATGCAATAATGTGCAGGGCATGTGTAGACACCCATGTTCATCGCTCAACAGTGTGGGAAACTCTTCTCATGTCCCACAATTTTCTCATCAGCAGGTCAACCAACATTTCCAGTCGATCCCTCTCAGATTTCTAACCAATACTGCAGGACAGTTCCATACACCAGGATTTGAGCAACTCAAGCTTCCAGTCACCTGTTATCATGAACAAGTTGTCACAGATTATGGGTGATTCAAGTATGCACCCTTAATTATCATTTGATTTAGTATCTTAATAGGTGATTCAAGTATGTTCTTATTTATCCTTTGATTTATAATCTGATATCTGCTTATTACTTGTATTTTGGTCATCTAGAATGGGTTCTTTGGTCCTTTTCTTCATTTATTTTACAAGTTTTTGTAAGAGATCAAGGATCAACTTCATGAAGAGGTGCTTATGGGTTGTCTGTCTGTGATATGTATTATTTAGTAACTGGAGACATTTTGATGTTCTCTCAATGTAGGATTAACAGCTTGTGAGAATCTAAGATTAATATTCACGAAGTTTTGGGATTCAACGTTGGATTCAGTTAAGTCTATATCTTATTCGGTTGAGCTTTGTTCATTAATTTCATCGTGTTTATCTTTTGCAAGGATGGAAGAAATAACTGTCTCACGTAGCAAAGTTCAATCTGTGGTTAGTCTGATGCAGGCATTTTCTTTTTTGTAAGCACTTTTGACTTGGATTTTCATCTTATATGCTTTAAACAAAGTTATTAATCCTTCTCAAATTAGTTTCGTGTATGTTGTTGTCTTGTTGACTTTTTTTTGTAGTACCCATTATTAAAGGATTGTGAAGATGTTTTTCTTGGTTTTCTCGGAGCTAAGACCCTAAATTTTTGTTTTGGGTTCTTGGTCTGCTAAATTAGTAAGTTTGCTTGCTATATATCAAAAGCATATTCGCTGTAGAGTTGTGCTTGTTCCCTTCCAGAAAGTATCATCCATAAGATTTAAGTAACAAGATGATAAGGTTTAATTTCCACTCAAGATGAATTTACATTTTGTTCCTGACAACTATTAAGGTTTTCAGTGGCATTTTGACTGAACTTATGTGAGGAGAATGGGATGTTCATTATGCATCCCAACATTCTTAACTGAGCTTCTTCATCATATTTGACATGATTTTGTCCATTGACCAATAGATCTATGCATGGTAGATTCAAAATGGAACTGTAATTTTGTGAATTGCTTGTAATGTTAATGACCAAAAAGATAGCTAGCTGTGACTTAGCAATTAGCATTTTCCCGGAAGAAACAACATCTATCAACGAATTATTATAAACTTATGCAGTATTAGATCTTTCATTGTAACTTGACTAGCACATTTTGATTTATCTTTCTTTTCTTTTGCATCTAAGTGACATCCTATCGGCAGAATTTGGAGTAGCTCTTACAGTGTGAGTGCACAAGATTCTTCAACAAACAAGACCTCGATTAGGCACGCAAAAGAAAGTGCATATGTCCTCCGAAACTTCGTTGGAGGCTGCCCTTTCTGCTCTATTATGCTATCGTGTCTACATGTTCTGATCACCATGAAGGAAAGCCTGCATAGTATGAATAAGTATGTCACTTGGCTCTATTAAAGCGCTGCCCTTTTATCCATCAGACTTGCACTTTTCTGTTTGTGGAAAGTATTCTTACTGTTACTGGATTGTGCGGATTAGAAAGTTGTTGAGTTTTAAGTTGCAAGGGTGCAAGATGAATCTCAAGTGATGACTGCAGATAGTGGAACATAACTTGGGATGGCTCTTGAGGGTAAGCATTGTTAGTGTTCTCTTATAGATTCCTGCAGTAGTCATTAGACTCATAACCTTCCGCGTCTTTCCAGACAGGAACTTATGTTACTACATTGTGTTTTTCAAATTTTCAATATTTAGACATTCATCTATTTCCTCGATGTTGGTTTCTGTGCAAATTATGATTAAGACCCTAGCAGATAGGCATTAAAAATTTAGATAATTGAAGTTACATCGCAACCACAACATGTAGGTCATAGAGCAAATCCTTAAGATTACAAGGTGAATATTTTCGGTTTCACAATTATGTTGTAGGAGATGCTGACTAGAAAGGTAAAAACTCTAGTAATTTTTTTTTTTGGAAACTGAACTTGGCGAAAATTCTTAAGTAAAATATACACTTCACTTAAATATACAGTTTTACTAATTGTTACCATGTGCCCTGTAACAGTCAGCTTCTTTACGAGTACTTATCATACTTATCATGCCTACAGTTTCACTGCCTATATATGGTTCGTCTCAATGAAGTCACTATGTAAATGTTGTGGTTATCTTGATTATCTTTTTCACCTAAAGATTTATTATGAAATGATAGACCACCTCCGTGTATATTATTATCGACTAGTCATGTAAACCTAGCATATAAGGCTTGACTTTTTACTTTTCTTATGAATGTAGTTCGATACCTTCATGGATGTCGTCACTCTCTTCCCGATGGTCTCATCAGGGTTCCTGATGTCATGGTTGATTGTGAAATCGTTGTTGCTGCTGAATAAGGGAAATGTTGGAAAGGGTTGTGCTTCTACAAGATCTTCTCTCAAGCAAGCTGGTGCCAAGGTGCTAATGACTGAAATTGTGGTTGAAAATTGTAGGACTTGTTGTATCACTTCTCTTTGTAATAGGGAGTTGAATCCTTTTTTTTTAATGATTTTAGACTAAATTTATGAGCACAGTTCAATGTAGTGGAGCTATCATTTGATATTAGATGATTCAGGTTTTATTTGGATTTTGAATATGAATTTTAGTATTTTAATATTATTTGTCATTTGAATTTCAGTTGAATTTGAGAATTTTAGTAATTTCATTTGAATTTGAATTTGAATTTGAATTGTCATTTGAATTTAAGTGCAGTTTGAGTTTAATTTTAGTAAATATGAATCTGAATCAGAACTATTTCAGCCCAGTAGGAATAAACAGGTCACCCAATCAGATCTGACTTATTTTTAAATATTAAAATAAATCAATTAAACTACGTAATCCAGGTGTCGTGCATAGCGGCGTTCTGAAAGCATCATAATTAAAGGGCAACCGGATAGTGTCATTCAAGAAAAAGACACTAAATCTACGGCACTTTCAGCAACAATTTGAAAGTTCTGTTTAACTCGTTAGAACGACACTATCCAACTATCTTAAATCGGCTGGGTTTTTTTCCCACTAGTGTATAAATCCATATTGACAACAATTAAGTTTTTTCCCTCCTCCAAAGGGCAATGTCGGAGAAGAGTTTGGGGATAATGAAATGGGAAGAATTGTTATCGAGATGTACCGTAACATGAGAAAACTTGAAAGGCAAATCTTTTGGGATGACATGCGACCAATCGTTTATCCGCACACTTCGGATAATGTCCAAGAGCCGAAAAAAGGCAAGGACAAAGGTTGGCCAAAAACCAAAGAAACAAAAAAACAAGTAAGAAAATATGCAAAGGTGTTGGACAAGATTAGGGACAATTATTATATTAGGGTTAATTTTAGTTAGGGTAAGGGAAAAATTAGTAATCTCATGATTTTAGGATATCCCTTAACATTGTAGGGTAGGCGGCCTAATAAGACCATGGTCCCAAAAAAATACATTCAAACTTTAGGTCCAATTATTTTTTCACTTAAGGTATGGATCTCGTTTAGGCCCATTATACTAGTAGCTACCAGGGATAATGAGGGTCACAATTGTCAAGCGAACTACTTTACGCATTTTATCTGCCTTCTTCTTCTTTTTCAGAAAAGGAATTTGATTAGAAGAGATGAGGTAGATCGTATTCAAGATCTGAAAGTATTTTCACTGGAAACACTGAAGCGGGAAAAAGTTTAATCAGAGTAGTAGTACGTGAAAATCTGGTAAGTCTCTTGTGTTTTTTCTTTCAAATTTATTATGGCTAGGGATTGGAATTAGTATATCGGTACCCATTGAGATCTGAAGTAAGATTTATTCATTGTAGTAACAACTCAAATTTAGGTTCCTGGACTCTTTATCTTCTTAATATTGCTTATTTTGCAGTTTAAAATTTGTTATTTCCTTCAAATCTGAGTTATATTTTACTGTTGTTTTGAATGTTGTAGACGATTGTATAAATTATGTATCTTTTTGTTCTTTTTTGTCTATCAGGAGAAGCACATGGCAGATCAATCTATGGTTTCATCAATAAAACCTGCTGGTCCATCAGAAAAAGTGAGAAATTGGCTTGATTTGCCTGTTGGTGTTATGCATCGAATATTTCTCAAGGTAGGGGCAATTGATATCATATTTAGTGCTCAAGCAGTCTGTACCGAGTGGCGAAACATTTCCAAAGAGCCTTTGCTATTTCACTATATAGATATGCGGCTGTCTACGACGACCTTGTTCAAGAAATATGCTTTTTCTAGAAGGAACAAAATATGCAAACCTGATCTTGTAGAAACTGCAAAAATAGCCGTGGATAGGAGCTGTGGCCAGATGGTTGAATTCACCATGGGTGATTTTGGTACTGATGAGCTTTTAGCCTATATTGCCGATAGGTAAGTGAGTCATCTATCATTTTTTTATATTGTTTTGCATTATTACATTCTTGTTGTTAATCTTTTGCATTTTTGTGTGGTTACACTGTACTATGGTCATCTAGATTTCAAACTTAAAAATGTAATCCAGACTTGTGCTTGAAAATTACAGAGTTCCACTATGATTGTAGTGCACACTCTTACAGGTTTTGATCAACTCGCACTCTGATCCTTTGCATAAAAGATTTCTGCATAGTTCGAAACGTCTTCGTATTCATTGAATATTTTTGTGATTCAAAATATATTGATGGGACACTTAGTTTCCACCAGGTAATATATGGGTAACTACTGATTTATGGCCTTATATTGCCAAGGCCCTAAGTAGTTTTTTTTCCCCCTACCCTTGGCTTAGCTAAAGCCTACACTTGGTTTTTTTAGCTAAGCCATGGTGCACCATAATGCGTGTTCGCAACATCATTTTAACTCCTCAGTGTTTATCATTTGTTTTTAGGTCTGATTCCTTGAAGCTTCTTCGGCTTGTATCTTGCAATAAAGTTAGCGCCAGAGGACTAACTAACATTTCCAATAAAGTCCCCATGCTGGAGAAACTTGAAATAGTCCACTGTTATTTCTTAGCTCAAACACTTGAAGCTATTGTGGAATCTTTCCCTCGTATGAAATCGTTCATGCTGGTTAGTCATTTTGACGACATCATAGATGATGATTTTGATGCAGAAGTCATTTCAAAGAATATGCCTGAACTACGTCACCTCTGTCTTCGTGGAAATCAATTGACTAGTTTGGGCTTGTATTCCATTATCCTCAGCTGTCCACACCTTAAATCTCTCAACCTTAGGGATTGATACAATTGTAAACTTGATGGAGAGCTATTTCAAACATGTAAATCTAGGCGCATGAAAATTGTGTTTCCGGATGGCTCAATCTATGGTCTAGATGGACCATGATAGAGACGCAAAAGCCATTGTGTAGTTGAAATTGATCCTTTTTACTTGAACCTGCAGCAATGATGTGGTAACTGTTAAGGAGTGATTTTGGATTATAACTTAGAATTTGAGTGTTTCGCAGATATGTTCTTAGTAGTTCGGATTACAAGATTTGTCAGTTTGGACCTCTTGGCATTGGTTATAACTAAATCTATAGATCATGGGAATGATCACATGGGTTGTTGTAAACCTTAATATTTATGTGGTTTAAACTCATATGAAATTCTCAAAACTTATGTTGTAAAGCTTATAGCTTAGTATTGTTCTAAGAAGAAAGCCATGCAGAGATTGCTGGATATGTGAGGGAAGAAATGGATGCGAAAAAGAAAGAAATCAAGAACTTGAGAAAGAGAAGTAAGAGGTAAGTAAAATTTAATTAGCTGTTTGAATTCAGAGTAAAATGATCTAAACACAAAGCATAAGTCTGGTTATATAGGAAGGCATAATTGGGAATGCCCCCACAAATTGGGGGTATTAACGATTATTCGAAGGATAATATAAGCTAAGGGGGTATTTTGTTCGTGATAAAATATATGAAGCACATATACTTCAAAATTGGTGACGTATCAGTATCGGATACTTGGGGATACGTATCAGATACTCCATTTAAAGTGTCACCTTTTTTTATTACAAAAAGGGTAGGAGATATTTTGGGATACCTCTCGGATACTCTATGAGCGTATACTTCCTATAATCTAACATTTATTATTTTATACAAAATCTATACATTTATAAATTTATGCATAAAATCTAAATATCTATAGATATTTATACTCATGAACAAATGGATAATAACTTGTTGATAAAATCTATGGGGGTATTTTGTTAATGATAAAATCTATGAAGCACATATACTTCAAAATTGGTGACGTCTCCGTATCGGCGCCGTATCAGTATCAGATACTTGGGGATACGTATCAGATACTCCATTTAAAGTCTCACATTTTTTTAATTACAAAAAGGGTAGGGGATACTTTGGGATACCTCTCAGATATTCTATGGGCGGATACTTCTTATAATCTAACATTTTTTTTTTATACAAAATCTATATATTTATAAATTTATGCATAAGCTCTAAATATTTATACTCATGAACATATCGATAATAACTTGTTGACTATAAAGAAAAAAGACTTGGTATTTCTTTTTATGGTGCTTCAAAAAAAAATGGTGTTAGAAAAATCTAACTTTAAGGCTTATTGTGCAGTCATGTTCTTCATGTTGTTTAGAGAGAAATCGGAGTACATATGATTTTATCCATTCAATTAACATAAGTAAGACTGAAACCCAAAACGCTGAAAACTTAATGTTTGCTCACTTTAATATTCAAAATAGTATTTATTGGATTTTTTTATTTTTATGATTTTTTAGTAGAATGAAGTATTATTATATTAAATATTTTTTTTGATAAATACACGTATCCCTATCCCCATTTTATGAAAATTGACGAATCCTTGTATCAGTGTCACCGTATCAGTATCCCCGTATCAGTATCGGTGCATCATAGGACAAAATAACTATAGTGCCCTTTATCCTATAAAAAAGAAGTTTGAGTCGGAATTGTGGCTCAATAGAAACCTAAACAAGTTTTTACAAGATAGATTACATATAATTGTTGATGTCGGGAAAAAACTGTAAAACCTAAACAAGTTCTTACTAGATATATTACATATAATTGTAAATCAAGAAAAGGAAGACAACGAGGAGAAGAGGAAGACGAAGAGGATATAATTGTAAAACCTAAACATGTTTTTACTAGATAAATTATATACAATTGTAAATAAAAAAGAAGAAGATGAAGAGGATACAATTGTAAATCAAGAAGAGTAAGACGAAGAGGACGGTTAAATTGAAGTTACATATAAACAAGTTTTTACTAGATGGATTACATCCAATTGTAAAAGTTTCGCTCGAACAAGGAAGATTGCTGGAATGAAGGAGTTTCATGAGATTAGAAAAAATAATAAAATAACATAAATAGAAGGGAGAGGTGTCAGACCGGCCATAGGGGCATGACCGGTGTTTCGTGGAATACATCAACTGTCAAGAATAGCTGGCCGATTGGCCCGGTCCCCTAGCGCCTTTTTATTATTTTATTATTATTGTTTTCTTCGTTATTTTGCATAGGTTTGTCCATATTTTTGAATCCTCATTCGTGCGTTTGCATGCTCATTCGTGCATTATCGTTAAATTCACTCGCACTAGTTTCTTGGTGCTTAGTCGGTGGTGGACTAATTGCCCGTACAATTAATATTTATTATTAATTCACCAGTTATTGCGCCCATGCTCTGCACGGTCCTAGATATGACATAAAAAATATGAGTAAAACGCTAAAAACGATATTGTTAAAAGTAGTAAATAAAATTTAAATAATCAAATCTAAAATCAAACAATAATTAAATTATGAATACATCTTTGACAACGAGGTATTAAGAACTACAACCGCTATAACCAGATCTATAAGCCACAACACGATGTTAAGGTAATACAATAATCAGCTGGAAGATCCTATTCTTTACTTCTAGCTTTACCCACCTAAGGCTTGAGCTGACCTGAATTCTCTTGCACAAAGTTTATCGAGGAGGCCATATAAATCCCCTTAGAGGTCATCGACTATGTTGTCATGGGCGTAAGGCGCCGCGCGGCGCGGCGAAGCCGCGACGTAGAACAATAATTCACACATAGATTTTTATATAATTGGTGGAGGAAAATAATTATCAAAAATACTAATAAATGTTATGTTCTTGACATAACTGAAAATTATCTTAGGATTTTTCATATTAGCTTGTAAATCTTAATGAAAAAGATTTACAAAAGAATTGGAAAGATTTTTTTTCCTTTACTAGTGTTAAAATAATTAACAGAAACAGCTAGGAATGATTTGTTTCTTAACATAATTAGCTTAGGTTTAGTATGACCTAATGAAAAAGATTTTGGCAATATTTTTTTTCCTTTTTTTTGTAGTCACAAAATGCCACTTTGAAGCCTATCAAACTAGCGCCTTGGCGTGAGCGTCAAAAAAGGCGACGCCTGGGCGCCACTTTTAAAAGTGTCACCTCCTTACCCAACGCGTGGCGCCCAAATTCAGAATAAGGCCACTTTGGTGCCTTGGTGGCGCCTGGGAAACGCCTTTGACAACATAGGTCATCGACGGGTTTGCTCTTCATGGATGTATCCTCCGTAATTACACCACTTCATCGTGACATGAGCTTGTGCATCTATTAATCAAATTAATGGAGTGTGCTTCTATACATAACCCAGTGCCCAAGACTATAAGAATACAACTTGACTTTATACTCAACTGAAATCTTGAACACATGATTAAATTAAAAAAACATAACTTGTTATAAAAAGAATAAAAAGTGACATTGAATAGAAACTTGAAAATTATTAGTAGTATTTTTTCAAATATACCCGAGGAAGATTTCAGTAATCACCTATCTGATTATGAATGAGTCCGTAAGAAACAATAATTACACGACTACATTCCGAGATTGATTTTTAAAGTGCAAGAACATGATTATAAATCGTGATAACTGAAAGAGCTTTACTCATTAGTGTTGAATATATTTTTCAAAATTTGCAGAAAAAATATAATTTTTCTAGAAAATGCCAATAGTGTTGAATACATTTTTCATACCATACGCATCAGTCATAATATATGTCGAAATTATGCCTTTTGAATCGGAAGAAAGCACACCAGTGTTTTGGAAACTTAAGAGAGTATGCCTACATAGCTGATTGATGGAGATAAATGCGATGAGAAGATTACATCCATCTATAATTCTAGCAACATTTGCAATAATTGACGCTTCATCATCTACCCACATGCTTCCAATATTTGGTTCTGGTAACTAAGAAAATAAGCAATTTGAATTATCTGGAACCTGTAACCAAAATAAGAAGATAATTGTTGAAACACATCAAAAATAATGCACATTGTTTCCTTGTTGACGTAAGTATCACCTCCCTCTTATTTTTCTACCAAAATTTTTTTTAATAAAAATACAATGCAAAATACATGTCCGCAAATTTATAACGTCGCATTCCTAAGTTTCCCCTTCGTAGCCTGTACTGGTACCTGCAAACACAAAAAAGAATTAAATTTTAGAACGTAAATAAATATTTTGGTGCTTCTTATCTTATTTCAATGATATAAATAAATATGACTTTCTGACTACATAAGGAGAGTTTTACTGCAATGCACCCTCATACACTGGTTTATTTGTAATGAAGTTTTTAGGTTCGATGGAATTACCAATCTGTCCTTATTAAACAAGTTTTTCCAACCACTTGAATTGTTCTCCAAAAAAAAAGTCATTTTTTCGTTCAGAGTTTTATTCCTTTGCAATAAAAAAAAAGTCATTTCTAGTTAAAAGTAAGTTGGTTTTTAAAATATCAAGAAAAATTCTCACTGCAGCGTTCTCGAACCGAGAAACCCTTTTTAATGCATTAATATAAATAAAACTATAATCTAGTTCCTTCTTATTGTTTACAAATAAACCTCCGAAAGCATAATCCATCATGGTAATGGTCCGACATAGAGAGTAACATAGATTATGAAATAACATAGAGAGTAAATTTTTTCAAATATCCCCTTGTTAATTTTTTCTTAAAGATTTAAAGCACCTAGTTCTTAGTTCTTATATTTAGTGTAAATTTCGAATTCTGTTGTAATTTTCTTTGGACAGAGTATTTATCCTCCATAAAGTGCGTAGGTGCAAATAATCCACAGGGAAAGGTGGCAAGATCCTAGGCTGTGACACACCCAAGAACGATGAAAGGCGAAGCACAGGATAAGAGCTAATGGCACGAAGAATGAGGAATCACATGGGTCGGACGTGACAGCCCTGCAGGTTGTCGGATGTGACATGATGCCTATCGACTGGCAGGTTAAATAAACAAGGAGTACTCGGTCAAACAGAGGATACAAGTCAAAACATATGGACGACAAGGAAGGAAGGGCGATATCGCACCAACTATATACCAAGAGATCGGCCCAATTAATAAACTATCGGGGAACAGGACTACATCGGGTGTGGCGGGTGGTGAGCCGAGTATCGTCCCTACCTACGTCACACCCGTCCCTACCTATATCGGGTGTGACGTAGGTAGGGACGATACTCGGCTCACCACCCGCCACACCCAGCGTCAAGAGAAGCACAATTTCAAGAAACCAAGGACCATCTCGAGTATCACCACTATCATCAGTACAGAGGCCACTCCACTAACAACTGCCGGGAGGTGAAAGACATCGTCCAACATCTCATTCGAGACGGGTATCTGAGGCAGTTCGTCCGACAAACATCACAACCGACTGTCGCACCAGATGTGCCTGTCCATCAAGTCCGAATTGACAGGACCACTCAATTTGTGAACACCATATCGCATTCGGCCACACATGAGTACAATCTCAGTCCCGGAATCACCTCTAGGATCCACAAGAGGGACTATAACGGGAAAGAAATCTTCAGTGTAGCCAAGACCTTGCCGATGGAGCCTTGGATGATGCAACCTATCTCGTTCTCGGCAAAATATGTCCCGATGAACGGACAGGCCCATGGAGACCCATTAGTCATTACCTTGCTAATTGAGGAGTGGGGCGTGAGAAGGATATTGGTAGATAACGAGAGCTCAGTCGAAGTACTTTTTTATGATATATTTCTAAGAATGGAGCTTTCGGATGACATCCTCGTTCCCTCAACTTATCGGATCTACGGCTTCAACAGAACTGTAACTATCTCTAAGGGAGAGGTAACCCTGAGGGTATCGGACGGGGGTGGTTACCTGGATACTCTTACCGCATTTTGCGTGGTCGAAGTCGCCTCACCATATGAATCTATTATCGGGCGACCTTGGATCGCTGGGATTAAAGGTGTGACCTCAGCTTATCTCAAAGGCTGAGGTTTCCCACGTATAAGGGGATACCAGAGGTTGTGAGCGACTCCAAAGCGGCCCGACAATGCATGCAAGTCGATACCCAAATAAATGAAGAGCGGAGAGCACGCCAGAGACGAGAGAAAAACAAGGTCAAAGAAGCCAAGGCGGCAGAAGAGTTGGAAAAGTTTATCTCTCAGGAAGTTATGGCATACGAGGCAACAGAGCAAGACCCTTTATAGCAACTAAAGGAAACGACTCCAATAAGAGAACCAAAGCAAAATTTCTCGGCCATCGAGCCCACCCGAGAAATCAATTTGGGAACAGCTGAGGAGTCGAAGATGGTAAGGATCGGGTTACTATTATCTGAAGAAAAAATAAACCAACTCACGATGGTTTTACGGAAGAACATGAATGTTTTTTCATGGAATATGAGCGACATGGAAGGCATAGACCCAGGTGTGTGCCGCCATCAACTGAAGATCGACCCGAGTTTCAAGCCTGTCCGACAAAATATGAGAGGAATCGCACCTGAATTCCAAGCGACGGTATAGATAGAACTAAAGAAGCTTCAGGAGTCGGGGATAATACGAAAATCCCAGTACCCACAGTGGAGTTATAATATGCATCGACTTCAGCGACCTGAACAAAGCATGTCCGAAAGACAGCTTCCCCCTCCCAAACATAGATCAGTTGGTAGATTCGATAGTAGGGTATGAGCGATAATATTAATGGACGGGTATTCGGGGTATAACCAGATACCACTAGCCCCTGAAGATCAAGAACACACTTCCTTCTTCACACCGAGGGGATTGTATTGCTACACCAAGATGTCATTCGGGCTAAAGAATGCAGGCGCCACGTACCAAAGGTTGGTGGGGGACATGTTTGGGGATAAGATCCATAGTACCATTGAAGTATATGTTGATGACATGCTGGTGAAGAGTCTCCTGGCCAAGAATCACATCCGAGACCTTCAGGAGATCTTCCAGACGATGAGGGAATACAAAATGAAGGTCAACCCTGCCAAGCGCGATTTCTGGGTCACCTCAGGAAAGTTCTTGGGATATATCATCACACCCAGAGGAATAGAGGCCGATCCCGATAAAGTCAGGTCTATCATTGAAATATCATCGCCTGAAACAGTGAAGGACGTGCAGAAACTAAATTGAAGTATAGCGGCCCTAGGACGATTCATATCAAGGTCTTCGGACAAATGTAAGAATTTCTTCAGCACCCATAAGAAGGGGGAAAAGTTTAAGTGGACGGACGAGTGTGAAGAGGCTTTCCAAAGTATCAAACAACACCTTCCAAGTCTTCCAGTATTATAAAGACCAGAGCTATCGGAGGTTCTTATCCTGTATCTTGGGAAGACTTCGTACGCCATCAGCGCAGTCTTAGTTAAGAACGAGGGAAACGTGGAAAAGACGGTTTACTTCATCAGCAAAACATTAAGTCCGGCCGAGAAGAATTACACCAGAATGGAACATATGGTCCTAGCACTAGCGTTTACTACTCTAAAACTCAGAACATATTTCCAAGCCTATCGAATCCGAGTGCTCACAAAGTCGCCCATTGATGTAGTGCTAGACAGTGCAGACCGATTTGAAAGAATTTCTAAGTGGGGAGCACAAATCAAACAGTTTGATGTTTTCTATGAAATGAGCACAACAACAAAAGCACAAGTGGTGGCCGAATTTTTGGAGGATTTCCCATTAAGTGACGAGGACAAAGTCGAGGACATACCAGGAACGGAAGAAGATCGAGAAGAGCCGGCCGACCTACTTGAAGATAACAACCCAACACGATGGGAGGTCTTCGTAGATTGGGCATCAAACAAAGACGGGTCGGGCCTAGGGTTGGTCTTTACTACACCCAAGGGGAAGAAGATAGTATACTCATTCAGACTGGAATTCAAAGCAACAAACAATGTTACTGAGTATGAGGCGACGATACACTCCTTAAGAATAATCGTTGAATCGGGGCCACAAGATGTCCGATTAACTAGTGACTCGCAGCTAGTGATCCGACAAATCACGGGAAAGTATGCAATACACGATCCTATTCTACAAAAGTACTGGGAGCCTACCCAATTTTACATCGACCAGATCCCAAGCATCAAGTTTCGCCAGATATGTAGAAAGGACAAACGACACTCGGACGCCTCACAGTTGACAGATCCGAATGTAGAAGGAATTCGTGTCATGAGGCTCCTCACGCCTTCCATACCAGAAACACCAGAAATATGTATCGACGTGGCTGTCAATACGGCCGATATGTATCGGGAAAAAGATTGGAGGAATCCGATCCACTTATACCTGGCAACAGGCGAGCTACCTAAGGGCCGACCAGAGAAGTCTATCGGCCAGGGAAAAAACAATGGGATATTTTGGCCATACATAAATAATGAGGAAAAAAAATGGCACAAACCTGTGAAGAATTCCAGAAGTTTGGCAAGAAGATACATGCACCATCAGTCGCCCTCAACTCAGTGGTGATCCCATGGCCTTTCTCCAAGTGGGGGATCGATATCGTCGCGCCACTGCATGTAGGAACGGGGCATAGGAAGTATTTAATCTTCGCGACAGACTACTTTACTAAATAGGTAGAGGCGGCTCCGTTAAAGCACCTCAGAGACAAAGACGTCTTCAAGTTCATTTGGGAGCACATTATATGTCGTTTCGGAGTACCAGCAACCATCGTCTCGGACAGCAGAAAAAAACTCCTGGGAGAGAATATCGACTTATTGTTTAACACTTACAACATCCGGAAAAGCAAGGCCACCCCCATATACCCCCAGAGTAATGTCCAAGCCGAGATTACAAACAAAACCATCGCCGACAACATGAAGAAGAAATTAGATGGGGAATATGGTGACTGGTGTGAAGAACTTTACAACGTCTTATGGGCCTGCAGAACTACTCGGAGGGAAGCAACTGGGCTATCACCATTCATGCTCACCTATGGGACTGAAGAGATCCTACCAACATAGGCGATAATACCCACCACGAGAACGGAGGCATAGAGGTGAAACATCTCATCCGACCTTATCTTGGCCAAGCTCGATGATTTGGAAGAGACAAGGGAGATGACACTACAAAATATGGAAAACTACCAAAGGAGACTACAACGAGAATACAATAAACGGGTGCGTCCAAGAGAATTCCAACCTGGAAAGCTCGTGTGGAAGTACCTAGTTGACTGGGAGCGCGACAAGAAAGGAGGAAAATTGGCACCAAAGTGGGGATGACCATACATAGTTGCGTCTAAAGCAGGTGAAAGTGCATATCGACTATTGAAACAAGACGGAAAAACTGAAGCAAAACCGTGGAACGCTAAATTCCTGAAACTATATCACCCATGAAGAAGTGTGCGGAAAATAGGTAAGAAAACTTGTCATTCATTTCTTTAAAACCACGAGGGGTAATAAATATGGCTTGGGCGACTAATGGTCATTCGTACTAGGGGCAAATCCAGTGTGGAAGTGCCGAGGTGACTTACACTTGCATGGTCATTCGTACTCGGGGCAACGCCAATGAGAAAGTGCCGAGGTGACTTACACTCTAATGGTCATTCGAACTCGGGGCAGTGGCAATGTGCAAGTGCGGAGGTGACTTACAGACGACTGGGTATTCAATACTCGAGGTAGTGACAATGTGCAAGTGCCGAGATAGCCTAAGGGTTCTGGTGGTTGGAAGCCAGATACCAAAGGCTATTAAGATACGAATGTAAGATAATGATGAGATACCCGACCAGGACATGGCATCGGGCCCGATGACCCTCCTTGTCGGGCGTGTTCGATGGAAAAGGTTTAAATACTAACGTACGTAATTTGGAAATGCAGGTGCACAACATAAAACGAGAAAGTAAAGGTAACAAAGCCACACACCAATAAACACAAACGGGAAATTGTCAAAGTGGGAATTGTCGTAAAAAAAACAAAAACAAACAACAAGCTTGGTGATGGTGGGCCCGGAAAAGCGTATAAAATTGAAGCGAAATGAAACGGGCCTACAGTAATACCGCAAGTGCACGGTCGTCAGATGTAGCTCGTGCAAGTACGGGTCGATCCACAGAGACTGGGGGTGTTTTGTAGTGTTTAACTATTTTGGGTTCTAGTTGGCTATTGGGCTTTAGGTATCAAAGGGTTGTGGCACCAATGGGTTATGAATACCCTTTGAGTAAATTGGGCTTAATGGGTTTGTTGTAATGATGAAGTGCTTTAGGCCTTGGGCCTTTGAATGATTTGGGCCTTAGCTGGAGCTAGGCTTTTTAACTATGAACCTGGGCTTTTAGCCTTTGGAATTGCACTGGGCTTTGGGCTAACAGTGACTGTGAATTGGGCTTTAATGTTTCACTTGGGCTTTGATTAAGTCCACAGTGGACTGGACTTAACCTTTTTGGGTTTCTGAGTGATTTGAGCTTTTTGGTGTAAACTTGAGCTGAGCCTGTTTGAGCTAACAGTTTGGGCCTTAGCTTGAGCTAGGCTTTTGAGCTTTAAACAGATTACAATGGGCTTTTGTAAAACAAGGTAATGAATGCAGTAACAAGAACAGGAGAAACAAATGAGAAGAGAAAGAGCAAATAGTGGCAGTGAAGCTGTGATATTTACAAAGCAATGAAGATGGTAGTGAAATAAAGCAAAGAGAAAGAACCAAGGCCTAAGCCAAGGGCAATGGCAGGCAGTGCACTGATTTCAGTGCACAACAAGATGTGAAGTGCAAAAGCTAAATAAAACAGCAAGGAAAACTCAACTGAGCAATAAGAATAACAGAATTAGAGTTGCAAGTGACTGTAAAAACAGATTGTGGGCTAAGATAAGGCTTTGAATCCACCCTTGTGTCCTAGCCAAGCAATGTGATCCTAGGTTGAATTGAACATCCTATGCATACATCTATAATGGGAGGAAAATCAGCTTGCTCACTGATATGCCCCTAGTATTGACTGTCTTTTGACAGCACAGTCAATCACAGGCATACCAGAGCACTAATTTCTTCCCATTGCACAAGCAAAACACTGCACTAAGGCTCTAACCTAGCATTCCACTACCTAACAGTGAACAAACTTAACATTTGAGGAACTAAACATTAAACACTAAACATAACAGTGAACTAACAGTGAACTTAAAACATGATTAAACACAAAACTAAGCCTAAACAGGCACTAAACATGACTCATTACCCTAAACAGTGAATTAAAACAACAACAAAAAGAAATTACAACATAACTAAACACTAAACACTAAACATAACAGTGATTCAAACATGGAATTAAACCTAAACAGGATACTAACATAACATTTGCACAAAATCAAAACAATTAAAATTAAACTGACCTAACATATAACATGAAATTAAAATTAAACATTTCTGAAAATTAAATTGATTCTAAAAAAAAACTTAATTGAAACTTAAAGCAAACAGAAATAAAAAAAAACAATTGAGAATTAAAATTAAACTAAACCCTAATTTTACTGAGATAGAAATTGAAATTTTAAAAAAAACTAAATTAAACCTAATTGGAGACTTGGCTAGTCCAAGCACACCCCTCCATACACACACCTCACTCTCTATTTATAGCAGAAAATACCCAATTTTTATGAACCCTAATTTTGAAAATCCTAAAATTACTCACCTAATCTTCAAATTGACGTCGACCCATCCTTCTTTTTATCTCTGTGCTCCTTCCCATGCCTTCAATTTCTCTCTAGTAATTCACCAATTTCTCACGCCTAGGGTTTCAAGAAAGAAACGTGAGGGATTGATGGAATAAGTAGCTAGAAGGAAGGGGTAAGTGATGGTGATGTTCGGTGGAGTTGGTGGTTTGGTGGTGGCAGAGTAGGTGGTGGCGGACATGGTGGAGATGGTGGAAGTACGGCGGTTGCAGGTGAAGGAGAAGGTGGTACGGTGGAGTTGGTGGGAATGAAAGAGAAGAAGGAAAGAAAATGTTAGGGTTTCTTTTGTTTTTGGCTTATATATCCTAGGGTTATTTCGGTGTGAGGCGAGTTCATCGAACTTTGATGTCTAGCGAGGATATGCGTTGGATGTGAAGATGGTAGGTGGATCCAACGGTGGTATGGGAGCATGTATTGAGAGACCGTTAGATGCATAATACATCTAAACCAATGTCTCAGATTAGAACTAGGTGTTGTGGTGTGAAGTAGGACCTTCCAGATTGATGTACCGGCGTTGAAGCGACCATTGGATGCATCTGTGGGTTGATCTGACGGCTAAGAGGGGAAACAGGCTTGGGTTGGAGATTGGGCTTGGGATAATTCTGAGCCCATGTCTTCTTTAAGAACAAATTCTTCCTTCTTGAGCCCATTTCTAGCCTTTTGGTCTTGTGCGCAACATTCTTCGCGGCATCCTTGTGTGATTCCTTTTGGCTTCCACCACTTTTCTGCTCTATTCCTCTCCGCAAGTCATCCAGACTTTATTTATTACCTAAAAATGCAAAATTAAGTAAGAAAAATATTTATTCTTGAAAACAATGAAAATACAGAATATGGGATAAAATTTAGAATTACTGCACAAAAGATGAGTTAAATGCCAACAAAAAGGGATAAAATTATACAATATTTGGCACTCATCAGGTGACGCAGCACCACCTTTAAAAAAAGTGTATCAAGAAAGAAGAGGTTAAGTGTTTGAGTAAATTACACCCCAAGACAAAGGGCAATCTAGTGGCGCAGCACTACAAAAGAGACACTCAATCCTTGGACGAGCCGACACCAGCACCTCCCCTCCTCAGAGCGGCCTCGCGCCTCTTCTTTTTAATATAATCATTCACACCGGCAGTGATCGCTTCCGCAAGCTTGTCCCTATGAGCAGTCCTTTCTTCTTCGATCTGCTGAGTGAGCTGCTCAGAAGTCGCCTCGGCGGTATCAAGCTTTGTCCCCATGTCGCCCTCAACCTTCTTCAACCTCTGGAATTCCTGCTCCATCTCCTTGACGCGATTCTTCTCGGCTGCATTGTAACAACACCAATATGTTAAGTATGGAACCTAACTCAAGAACAAAACTAGAACAACAAACTATCCTAGTCCCAAAGTCCCCCCAACATGCCATCTAGAGACCTGAAAGAACCGGTAGCACGGATTGAAGCGACTCCACAGATTTAGCCAACTCATCCTCGGCCTTGGACAACATCATGGTTAACTCGTTATAGTATTTCTCGGCAATACTTCTTATGATCACTCCACTCATCACTTAAGCGATTATGGGACCCCTGCAACACTGATAACTGAGATCGGGTCCATTCCAAGTCGCCTGACATTTTGTCAAAGTTTTTCGTCTTTTCAAGAAGATCTCTGTTTAACTACTCGGCCACAGCCTTATCCCTCAAGATCCGTCGCCGATCCTCATGAAGATCCTGATTCTGCAACTGGAAGGAACAAATCTGACTTTCTAAACTCTCGGCCAATGAAGCTTTCTCGGCGGCAAGGCGTTGGAAGCCACCCAGACGAGCCCGCAAGTTGTCGATCTCTTCGGGCACATATTCAAATTGGCGGTATCGGCCCATATTCAAAGGAAAAACATCATACCTTGTCATCATTAATTAGCCAGAAAGGATAAGGCTCAGCAGGAAAATTGGGAGGAGGAAAGCTACCATGCAGGATATGACCTCCGAAAAGAAGGGGAACTCGATCCCAGTAGGGATCATTGGTGTAGAGAGCACGCTTGCTGGAACCTTTGCCCATCGGGTCAGCATCCAACATTAACCTTGAAACATTCTCAGGAAGATTCTTCACGCGATGAGGGATAGCGGCAAATCCAGCGAGATCACCATTAGTGGCGGTCCCACTCCTATACTGAACAACATAGTTGGAAGAGGTATACTCGCCTTTATCGGATGGCTTATATGTCGACCACTCGGCTCAGTGTGTTCTCCTTTGCCTCGCTTCTTCCACTCATTCATCAACGGTAAGTACTCCCATTCCATTGAGCCAGACCACGATATGGAAGGAGCTGCGACAACATTTCATAATAGAAGGGATCCTCGGGGTTGTACAAGGGAAAACGGAGACCCAACTCTAACTGACCACGAGTGATGACAACCGACTCGGACGACTGTTCGTCTTTCTCAACATCGGCCTTCTTCAGTACGCCAGTTTGGCCCGATACCAGGGTAACCTCATAGTTCTGAAGGTCGAACTCTTTCTTCAACTGGGTAATAAACTCCTCATCAGACAGATCTTTGATCCTATTGTCAGACCTACACGAAAAAGAAAGAGAGCCATCGGGAAAAAGGGACTCCATGGCACGATAATCGTCATGGGAGGGACTATCAAGCAAAAACAAAGAATCGAGGGAAAAAACATCACTCTCAGAGAAGACATCAGCCACACACTTTTTTTCAGTCATTGACGGAGAAGAAGAAGCCATGGCAGGAGCAGGTGGATAACTCTGGAAATCGACGGTGAACGAACGAAGAATAATAGATTTTATATTATCCTGTTACCTTATTTACCTTTAGGAGATTATCTCCCTTTACTTTGGTTGTAAACACAAAAATATATTATTGGGGTTTTATATATATATCAATCCTAGAGAACATAAATCTCTAAGGAAATTATCATCAAATCCAAGATGGGATCAGCTCTTCTACGATCCTATTTTCCGTAAACCATTAAAATCAATGGCGACGGAACAACTGAAGCTCACAGACATTGCTGAGGCATACAGTTCTATGCATCTACAGCAACCCGATGATGCTTTCTACATGGATACCGGTGCTACCTAGTATCTCACTGCTGATTCAGGTACTTTACATAACATTACCAATTCTAGTACTGTACGGTCTATATTAGTTGGCAATGGGAATAGCATTCCAGTTACTGCTAGTGGTACCAAGCTCATAAACCTCCCTTCTCGCACCCTTCAACTCAAAAATACTCTTGTTGTTCCCGATATTATCAAAAACTTAGTTTCTGTTCGTAAGTTCACCACTGATAATCGTGTGTCTGTTGAGTTTGATCCATCTGGTTTTTCTGTGAAAGATCTGAGTTCGAGGAGGATTATCCTTCGGTGCAATAGTTCCGGGGAGCTTTACCCTATCACCAACTCTGCCGTGCCATCTCAAAAATCATTCCATTCTTCCCCAATTTCCCTTGTTGCTTGTTCGCCAGATATTTGGCATAGTCGCCTTGGTCACCCAGGCAAGGATGTTTTAGAGGTTCTTCGTACCAATAATTATATTCATTGTAATAAGAATCAACATTCTAAACTTTGTCATTCATGTCAAGTTAGTAAACATGTTCGATTACCTTTTTATGAATCAAATTCCAATACTTTTGCTCCATTTGATATCATTCACAGTGATTTATGGACCTCTCCTCTGCATGTTGATACTAGTTTTCGTTATTATCTTATCTTGCTGGATGATTTCACCAACTATCTTTGGGTTTATCCTTTAAAATTTAAATCCAAGTCTATGACAAGTTTTTGGAATTTCGTTCTCTTGTTCAAACCCAATTTGAGCGTCAAATAAAAAGTTTTCAATGCGACATGGGACGTGAACTTGACAACTCTTTTCTTCACAACTTTGCTCGTAATAATGGTCTTGTTTTTCGGTTCTCTTGCCCCCAAACTTCCTCTCAAAATGGCAAGGCCGAACGCATGATACGCCGTGTCAATGATATCACTCGCACCTTTATGTCCCATGCATCCATGCCACCAAAATTTTGGGCCTATTCACTTCTTATGGCTGTCTATTTTCATAACATTCTACCCACAAAAATCCTAAATTTTTCATCTCCTGTATCTATTCTCTATCAACGCCAACCAACATATGACCATCTCCGTACCTTTGGTTGTCTTTGCTATCCAAATCTCTCCTCCACAACTCCTCACAAACTTCCCCTCGATCCAATGGATGTGTCTTCCTTGGTTTTCCTCCCAACCACCGTGGATACCGCTGCCTTGATCTTACCACAAAAAAAATCATCATTTCCCGTCATGTAACTTTTGACGAGAATGTCTTCCCCTTCAGTGATCCTCCACCACTTGTATCGGAAAATGAATCCTCTCCTTCTCCCCTTCATTCCTCTCACATTTCCTACAATCCTACTGTTAACTCCTTCCCTCCGGCCCAACAACTCAACAACTCTTCCCCTCCGGCCAACATCCCTACACACCACCTCACCAACGTCTTAAACTCCTTCCCTCCGGCCCAACAACTCAGCGTTTGTCTTCCGCCCCTTCAAATTCCTCTCTATCTCCTTCGCCCACTAAACCCATTACTTCGTCCACTGAACCTCCTGCAACTCTTCCCCTTCTGCCAACACCTTCGTCCACTGGTCCCCTTTCATATCTGCCACCTCCTGCTTCCACTTATCAGCATACCACTCCCTTCACTCCAAATCCCTCTTCTACAGCACATCGTCCTTTGGCCCCATCTACAGAACAGCGTCCCACTCCCTCCAATCCAACTACTGATACCAATACAGTATCACCATCAGCCACAGCTCCTTCGGCCCCTACCATCCCTACAGCTCCTTCTCAACCTACCACTCGTGCCTCCCGTGGTATTTTCCGCCCTATAAATCGTCTCAACCTTCATATCCAAACCTCTCCCCCTATCTCTCCTCTTCCTCGCTCTCACTTGTATGCCCTTAGGAACGTCAACTGGAATCCTGGCATGCATGACGAGTACAATGCTATGTTGAAAACTAACACCTGGGAACTTGTACCAAGACCACGTGATCCTCATGTTATTCGCTCCATGTGGTTGTTTCGTCATAAATATAATGCTGATGGATCATTACAGCGACACAAGGCTCGTCTTGTTTCTAATGGAAAATCTCAACAAGTTGGAGTTGACTGTTTCGAAACGTTTAGCCCTGTTGTTAAAACTGCTACTATTCGTACTGTTCTCACTATTGCTACAACATGGTCTTGGCCCATACATCAGCTGGATGTCAAGAATGCTTTTCTTCATGGAGATCTAACCGAGACAGTATATATGCATCAGCCTCCGGGATTTGTTGACCCTGATCACCCGGACTACGTATGTATATTACGTAAATCACTTTATGGCCTCAAGCAGGCTCCCCGGTCGTGGTTTCAGAGATTTTTCAGGTTCATCATAAGTTGTGGTTTCCGCGACAGTGTATGTGATCCATCACTTTTTGTTTATCAATCAGGGTCCGAAACAGCATACCTACTTTTATACGTTGATGAAATTATTTTGACTGCCTCTACTGATGCTCTCCTATGCCACTTCATTGATTTGATGAAGAGAGAATTTGCTATGTCTGACCTTGGTCCTCTACATCATTTTTTGGGCATCACTGTTACTCGTTCATCCTCTGGATTATTTTTGTCTCAATCTTTATATGCACAGGACATCATTGCGCGTGCCTTCATGATAAAATGTAATCCAGTGGCTACTCCGGTCGACACAGATTCCAAGTTCAGTGCCACCTCTGGCCCAGCTGTTTCGGATCCCACTTTATACAAAAGCCTAGCAGGTGCTCTTCAGTACCTAACTTTTACTCGGCCAGATATTGCATATGCAGTTCAGAAGGTATGTCTATTTATGCATGACCCCCGTGAGCCCCACATGCATGCTCTCAAGCGAATCATTCACTATCTACAAGGCACCACCCACCACAGACTCTTTATCTCGGTTTCCACTATTTCTGGCCTAACCGCATACTCTGATGCTGACTGGGCGGGTTGTCCTGACTCTCGACGATCGACATCTGGTTTTTGTGTCTTTCTTGGTGACAATCTCATCTCCTGGTCCTACAAGCGACAAGCAACAGTCTCTAGATCCAGTGCTGAAGCTGAATATCGTGGAGTAGCAAACGCGGTTGCTGAGACAACATGGCTTCGCAACCTTCTTCTAGAGCTCCTTCTACCTCTACGACGTGCCACCATTGTTTACTGTGACAATGTCAATGCGATATATATGTCTGGAGATTCTGTTCAACATAAACACACCAAACATGTGGAAATTGATATACATTTTATTCGTGAACGAGTTCGTATTGGTGTCATTCAAGTATTACACGTCCCCTCTGAGAACCAGTATGCTGACATCTTCACCAAAGGGCTTACTCGACAATTATTTATTCGTTTTCGTTCTAGTCTCAACGTTTGTTCCTCTCCCTCTCAGACTAAGGGGGTGTAATAGATTTTATATTATCCTGTTACCTTATTTACCTTTAGGAGATTATCTCCCTTTACTTTGGTCGTAAACACAAAAAGATATTATTGGGGTTTTATATATATCGATCCTAGAGAACATAAATCTCTAAGGAAATTATCATCGAATCCAAGAAATAGAAATAAAAGGAAGATACCAGCCAAGACTACCACAAACAAAGGAATCGGCAAAGAGAAATGGTAGAGAAAAAACAGAATCAAAATCAACGGCAACAGCAGGGGAGTGCAGTGAAGAAAGAAGAAGATCGTTCTCTGAAATCGCAAATAAATGAAAGAGAAAGCGAAAAAGAAATATTCATAGGAGGAAAAACCTTGACCGACAGAGACGGTTACAAGTCATAAAGAGGTGCTAGTGGGGAACTGCATGCCGAGAATCACGGCATGCTGGAAGACGTGGGAAGGTGGAACAATATTCTTCCACTCGTGTCAAACACACGAGCGAAAGAAGGGATATAAATGTAGGTGCAAATAATCCACAGGACTAGGTGGTAAGATCCTAGGTTGTGACACACCCAAGAACGATGAAATACGAAGCACATGATAAGAGATGATGGCACGAAGAATGAGGAATCACATGGGTCAGACGTGACGGCCCTGCATGTTGTCGGATGTGACATGACGCCTATCGACTGACAGGTTAAACAAACAAGGAGTACTCGGTCAAACAGAGGATGCAAGTCAAAACATAGGGACGACAAGGAAGGAAGGGCGATATCGCACCAACTATATGCCAAGAGATCGGCCCAATTAATAAGTTGTCGTGGAACAGGACTACATCGGCTACACCAGAGAGATGGGCGATAACCAAGATAGGTCCGATAGGGAACACCAAGATTGATGTATTGTGTCCAACATCGTGACTTCGTTGTATTTCAGTGGTGACCTATAAATAAGAGGCCTTGTCTAGGAACTTGGTTCTATGAGAGAGAGAACAAGGCACCATACTTGAGAGATAGTTCATTTGGGAGCTTGGTTCACTTGAGAATCGGAAGAGTGAATCGTTTGTGAGAAGTATCATCATTGTAACCTAAACGTGAAGTAATAAGAATCATCATTTCATCCCGTGGACGTAGGTAATCATGCCGAACCACGTATATCTTTGTGTTCTCATCTTAAGTTTGCATCCTTACTTGTTCTAGTGGTAGTTCTACACCTTTGGATGTAGTATGCGGTTTTATGCATCTACATAATGGATTTAAAAATTAGACTAATTATCCATCTACTAATTTCAATGAAAATTAATGATATGATAAGATTCCAAAGCAAGAGCAAATTAGTGAGAATTTGGGAAAAAAGCTTAAACACTCATCTATTTTGGAACATAAAAAAAACCTTAAAACATCAATCAAGTAAAACGGAACAGAAGGAATATGTACATTAAATGAAACTGAGGTTTGAAGCAACGGTTCTGGTGCAATCGCTATCGCATCACTGGTCGTCCAACGGTTCTGGTGCACGCCCGGGTCAACCCCCAAGCCTACAAGGCTAAAAGAAGAACGAAATTTTGGGGACTACTCCCTTTTTTGTGGGGGACTACTATTGGTGGACAGTGGTAGTAAACATGGGTTATCCCTTATCTTAATTTTTTGTTAATACCAAAAAATCCCTTGAAACTCAAATTAGTATTAATGTAATGATTTCTTAGTTTTATTGTAATAATTAGTTAGTGATTATTGAGTTAATAATATGATAGGTTTGTTAGAATCAGAATTCTTGAGAGAAAGAAGAAGAAGAAGAAGAAGAAGAAGAAGAAGAAGAAGAAGAAGAAGAAGAAGAAGAAAATGAACAAAAAGAGGGGTGAACCCAAAAAATCTTATTTTGAGTTTTCTAACTATGATTTCAGTGATTTATGTGATGATAGCTCCTCATCTGAATCACAAATGATAAAATTATAAACTGATTTCGTTCATGGAAATAGAGTTTGGCTAGGACATCTGAAGAACAGGTAGCCGAACTCATCTGCAAGTGTAGTTCGGTTAAAGGTTTTGAAAACACAGGTAGCCGGACTCAGCTTTAATGGAGTTTTTTCTTTCAGAAAAAAGTTCGGCTAGGAAAAGAAAAATTTGCGACGTAACCAAACCACATGTTCGGCTGGGAAAACAAAATAATCGACGAAAACGAACTCAATATATAGGTTTTCAGAGAAAAGTTCGGTTAGGAGAAAAAAAATTACTACATAACCGAACTAAAAGTTCGGCTAGGAGAAAAAGGAAAAAAAGTTGCGACGTCACCGAACTAAAAGTTCGGTTGGGAATTTTTTTTTTGCGAGGTAACCGAACTTTTCTCTGAAAGAAAAACCTCCATTAAAAGTTGAGTTCGGCTAGTTCGACAAATTTTTTCACATAATTCCTAGCCGAACTTCTCTCTGTAACTTCCATTTTCAACTCATTTTAATGATTACTTCTCATTTTCTCAACGGAAAACGAATGAAAAGTAATTGGTTTGTTATAATTTTGATTTTGTTTTCTTAATGATTTAAATTAAGCTATATATAGAGGTGGCGGTGGTGGTGATTCGAGGTGGTCGGTGGTGGTAGGTGGTGGTGAGCGGCGGTGGTGATGGGAGGAGGTGGTTATATATATATAGGTGGTGATGATGAGAGGAGGTGAATATATATGGTGAAGGGTAGGTTAGTCATTTCCACACTTTAGGACACCCTTATAAGTTTAGGGTAGACATTTGTATCACAAAGTAGTCCCCCACCTTTTTTCAGTAGTCCTCAAAAAATCGTTCTAAAAGAAATACTATTATAAAAATTTCGGGCTTTGATCAAGCCTCTAGCCCCGTTTTTATTTTTCTTTTTCGGATCCGTTCCTTATTCGGTGTTAGTTGAGATGAGAAGTTTGAAGCGGAGTGGTGTTCAAGTTCAACCATTATCAATTAGAAACGATGACAAACATGAGGATGCGAATTTGAAAATGTCCCGTGCAATATTAGATGAACTCGTTCTAGTATAAAAGATTATGCAGATGTTTCGAAATTGTGTTGCCAACCATGAGCTTTAGTGAAGGTACCTGATAACCCTAAGCAATGGATTACCCAAAGCATTGGGTTAATTAGATTACCCATCGCACGGGATTTTCCTCACTGTCACCATTAATATATAAGGAATCACACATTGGGGTAATTGTTAAAGAGAAATTGATTACAAATTTTTTTTTGGCATAAGTTGTTTCTCAACTTATACATTCTGACACATAGAAAAATAAACTACCTCTAGCTAATAATAGGTAATTACATTATTGCTCGAAGCAGAAGCCACAGCTGTTCTGCAAGCAAATGCCATGGCTTGGGAAAAGCATTACAAATTTCTCATTACTCTTGAAATCACTTTGACAACAAAGAATGAACAACCAACCTCTAGCTAATGTATGTTCTTGAAAAGATAACATTGAATGCTCAAACTATGGAAGTTTGTTGCCTGGTTACGTCTGAATTCTATGATTGTTAGTAAAATGCACCATGTTCCTGCGTGAACAGCCAAACCAATAACACCCTACAATCCAAGATTGCATTTGCACCAAGATGAATTACAAAGTTGTCTACCAAAAATATATGGGAACTAAGAATCCGATGAACGCCCTGATGCTTTTCGGGGGGTCTTAGGCCTATCACATAACATCATCATTAAACATTTCCTGTTAACCATCTAGATATAAGCTCTGAAGTTAGATTACGTATTTAAGGCTTCCAAACTTTGGGATTCACATAACATTTCTGATGGTAATGCTGTGACATGATGCCAATTAGAGGTAAATTCAAGGGGAAGGCTGTGTCATGATGCCAACTATAGGTAAGTTCAAGGTAAATGTTGTGTCGTGATGCGAGATAGTTTCAAAATCAATTAAAAAAACATGGAAAATGGTAACAAAGGGACATGAGAATAATTACCAGACCTGCTGGTTTTCTGTTCTTCCATCCATTAATTTTTTTGCTTAAAATATTTTGTTTACAACAAGCTAGGAACTCTCATATTAACTGTAGGCAACATACAAGTAACAAGTAGCCACGCACCACTGAGGACTGCAATCAAAGCGAAAAAGTCTTTTTCTAGCACACCAGGAGGAAATCTCCAGAGGGTATATTCTTCTCCAACTGTTCACCAGCAAACCCATACAAGTACGATCTTTGTAATCACTAAAAATCGACATGACAATGCAGATAAACTAATATGAATGAACACTAGCATCCCTATGCATTGCCATATATGCTAGCTTATCCTAAACTGGACAAACTACTAATGTCAATCCAAAATAGTAACACCCAAATGTTCAATTGCAAAACTTAATGACCAGGCAGCAAAACTCACATAGTAATCAAATCCTGTAATGAACAATAATTACAGGTCTGTCACCATTGACAATTAATATACTAGTGACTAGTCTATTAACCACTGACACCCAAGTTAAACATGATGCACCCAGAATGAGGTTGGGTGATTTTATATGCCAGTTGCACATGCAACATGATTTGGCAAGCTCATGCAATTAATCAAAATATACAAACGACAGACCGTATCAAGAAAATTTACAAACTGCAGACTCTGAACAAAAGAAAAATACCATGATTTTGTCATCAAGTTGATTTTCATTCAAGCAGAAAAATTTGTTTAACAAAATAGTTCATACAGACACTTCAAATACAACATTTGACCGTCTACACAACTTTGTGGCCTTTAGGAAACAAGTACACACCGAAATCAATGCCTTTACCCTCAGCAGCAGAAGATTTGGGTCTTCATTTGACCTACACAATTTTGCACCGGATCCACAATCTTCATCAAGACAACTTTTTCTCCACACTTTGTTGAGAATATCTGACGGGATTTGAGATATTTCTCGACCAGCTTTACCCTTTTGGGTCAACGAGTTTCTTCATCTGGTCTCTTTGAATTGAAGTTTCTGGCGTAGGACCTTCAGTTATCTTGCAAACATCTAAAGGCTTTTTCACATCTGACGGAATTTAATCGAGAGGAAATACCATAATGCTTCTGTGATGAATTCGAAGAACGGGTCTTGTTTGTTCTTCCACCACATTCCCATACGAAACTACTACCTACCATCATCAATCTACATGATGCCATTGCTGGTTTATGACGGCGTTCTTGAGGGAAGTGAGTATTTAGATGTAGAAGAAGGGGAATAGGTTTCTTAGGGTTTTCTTTGTTTGGTGATATTCAATACTAGTTTGTTGGGTCAAAGAAAGTCAAGGTCAATGAGACCCGTAGCCTATGTATGCCACGCATGATGAGGCCATCAAAATCTCAAGTCAAGGTTAAGTATCGGCAACATTCAGCAAGAAAGCTACTTGTGGCAGACCAATGTGGTGGGAGGATGAGTCCCACACGAAGGTTGTGCTTATTCCCTCGGAAACTGACTCCAGCTTTGAGTTACTCCAACAACTAAACGCGGTGTAGAAAATGGGCTTATTGCCTCAGAAGATTGTGATTCTGGAACTCCAACAGGTTCTACATGCAGATGCTTCTGAAATTGTGATGACAACCATGATTGTTAGTGATGGTACCTCAACGTAGAGGAAGCGAATGAGGGCCATCATGTTAGAAGCCTGGTAACAGGTGGTGATGTAATGAAGAACTGAACAGGAAGACAAAAGGATACATCACCTATTATAAGTGCTATTGAGGATTCTATATCCCTAGCACATAGATTCAACCTCAATCCACGTGGAGGATACTGACAATATATACAGAGTTACAGATATTAATGGCGTAGACAAGTTTGGGACGGGTGATCCAGGCCAACACATCCACAGGTTATACTACAGGGAGACCCATTCTCCGGATCTTCCTCACTGTGAAACCCTCGGGGTGAGAAGTTCAGGCGCGCACCCATATTTGGTGAAAAAATTCATCTGAAACCCATTATTTTCTAAAATCATGTTTTCCCGAGATTTCTTTTTTTTCATAGAGAGCAAGGAAAGAAGCGGAGTTTTTCATGGTTGCCGCTGTATTGAGAAGAAGTGGCAAAGGATTCTTATCTGCTTCATGATCTCTGCTTCTAGATCTCTTGATGCTGTTTCTGGACCTTCTTCTTCCTAGTAAAAAAATTATTTACTATTGAAAATCGATGTGGGATTTGGAAGGTTAATCGCTGATGCTGTTGACGATTGAGGAGTGTGTTATGATGGATTTAATTTGGAAGGTTTTGCAGTTGGAGTTTGGAGCTGAAATGGGTTTGATGTTGAGGTGATAATCAGTCACGCGAAGGGTTGCTGCTCAACTAAATGTATGGGTTGTTCTACAGGGCTTGAACGGAACCTACATTCACAACAAAATGGATTCAAAATGGAATTTGGGTGTGTTTGGAAGCTGTAAAAGTCTCAAGACTATAGCAATAGGAGAATTGCACATTCGATATTCGAATAAAGTCCTGAATCACCATCTTATTCACAACCAAAAGTCTGTCTACAATGGGCTGCTGCTGTAGTGTTTGTATTGATATTTAACAGGTTCTGGCGTCTGTAATGGGGAGATTGAGATGAGTTCTAGCGACTGATACTGGCAGGGAAGTTAAATGTAAGAGTCTCAGTTGAATTCAACAAGGGGATCTGTTTGCATGACTTGATTGAGTGCTGGAAGTAATGATTGACTGCTTTTATGAGTATCTACAAGAAAGCAGAGTTTGGGTCACAGCCTGGAGCATAAATTCAGTCAAGAAAAGATGTTGAAGTGTACAACTGATACAATTGCAGATGCTGTTGTTTTCAGTGAGATAAGGAGATGGAGTTAGTTGCAGCTGCATGATGGGGTTAAAGGGTAGAGGTGAGATAATGGGACTGTCTGTGTGGAAGGGCTAGTTGTGTACTGCAGTACTGCTGTGACAGAATTGCAGTGATGTATGAGTTACAAGGACAAGAAGCTGAAGATGGAGTTGCAATTGAGCTTGATTAATGAAGTGGGTTAGACAGGGAATGAGGAGATGGCTTGGAGGTGAAGATCAGGTAATCACATTACTAGTTCTGTTGTGCAGTAATGGAAATGAAGTGCAGGTACTGGTGACAATGAAGCTGCCGTTCAGTGAGGTGGTCATGGGCTTGACTGAAGGGAAACAAATGGTGTTGCTGCTGGTAATGTTTTGAGCCGAGAGCACCAATGACATATGGATGAAGCTGTTGCTGTTTGAAATGGGTGTTAACTATATAGTGAGCTTAATGCAGTGAGCTTAATGGTAAATCGCCAACATCAAGTTAGAATAGCATATACCTGATTAATTCCATCACAAATTGTGTTGGAGATGGAAGTACAGATGGGTTTGGTCAGCATGTGACGTGCATATAGAAGAAATGGAGGTGTGAATAGTGATACATAACAGGTTATGCATCTATGAAATTTATTGAATAACTTGTTATGCATTCTCGAAATTGGGTTCCTAACACGTTCTGCAGCTTTTTTGTTGTTCGCATAAGTTGTTATACAATCCAGAAAACGGTTGCATAACACATTATGCAACTACTTTTTTCTTAGTATTGAAACCAACAAAAAATAAAGTAGCATAACTTGTCATGCACCTATAATAATATCTACATAACATGTTATGCAGTCGATGAGTACATAATGCATTAAGCATGGAGAAAATTGTTTCACAATCTTTTATGCATCGAGAAAATAGATGCATAACCTGATATGCATCCATAAATATGGATGCGTACTGCATTATGCATCAAATTTTTATGTACGCACTAAAATTAACCAAAATAATGGTTACATAACTTGTTATAAATGCATAACTTTGTTATGCAGATGCAAAGATTGTCATGCAGTTGAGAAAATGGTTGCATAATTCGTTATGCGTCTGCAGAATGTGTTATGCATATTTTTTGGTGGCTGCATAATGGTTATGTATCAAGTTTTCGGAAATTTTGCCTAAAATTATTATCACCTTCGATTTTTTCGTGGAAAATAAAAATTTGATATTGTTGTTTGTACTCGTTGCGTAGCTTTCTTTAAAAGATTTCCAACGATATAAAATTTGTAAAATTCCAAGACGCGGATTTTTAGATATATTATATCCAAGTTGCGTTGCCAATTATACCCCTGAAAAATTAGGATGCATAACGAGTTATCCCTGAAAAACAGTATGCTTAACACGTCATGCGGATGCATAAACCTTCATGCTGACAGGGTTTAATAATTTTGGATAATTATGGGTGTCACGGTATCGAAAATTAATTGTGGGCCTGACAATGAGAATATTTTTTTTGGGTCTCCCCTTAATTTCCCCTACTGACAATTACCAAGTTCAGTTGATGCACACAAACTGTTGCCCAGCCTAGGAGAATTGGATAGAGAAGTACTTTTAGGAGTTTGACGAGCTGGCCTTAAGGAATTACATGGTTGCGAGAGAGAAGGTGCAACATGAATTAAATTTAACTACAGAGTTTAAGTCAGTTGGGTCTGATGCAGATGACGGAGAACATGATTGCATGAAAGGCGACAGTCTTAGAAAAATTGTGTTTCAAGCCCGAGAAAACAAATTGATGGGATGTGTTATAACCAATGGCTCAATCAAGCACAATAAATCAAGAATTGAAAATTGGAAATGAAATCAAAGTAAAATCAAGCACACACAACACAAGGATTTATAGTGGTTCGATCAAGATGATCTACATCCACTTTGGAAGACGACGATAACGATTTCACTATGATGATCAAACAAGTTACAAGGTTTCCCTCAAATCCCCTCTCAAGAACTCTTGCCTCCTTTGTGCCTCACACTCTCTCTCAAGAACTACATAAGTTTTTCTCTCTCTATTATAAACCCTAGCTCTCCTTTTATATGACCTAGGTTTACAAAAGAGACTAGCGGACTTATGAGCCAAGTCCAACGAAGTAAGCCCAGCCGAATACACACAAAGTATTCAAGGAATACACGATATCTTCCCTTATTCAACGACATCCTTGTCAGGAGACTCAATTTCTTCAATCATAGAAGTTCCCCATTCTGCTGATTCTTCACCATTGATTGCTTCTTCGTAGGTTCTGGGCTCATCGCTATCTATGCTCTCACCTACTGCAAGTGCATACGCAACCAAATGAGCATGGCCATATCGCTGAGGTGGTATGATTTCCCTCCTCACTTTGTCTCTAACAAGATTGTACTGATGATCTTGTGCTTCATATTCCTGGGCCAGCTCTTGCACAATTGTCTGATCATCCTCACCAGAAACAACAGTCTCATTGTTTCCTTGAACTTGCATCTCAAGTTCTAGATGGTCACATATGTCCACCTTATCACCAACATTATCCTCAACTCTTCTATTTAGTTCTTCATTCTTTGTCTTCAACATCGATTGCTTATCAAATGTCACATCTCTACTGATAAGAAAATTGTTTGATCTTTCTTCAGGACACCATAACCTGTAGCCTTTCATACCCTTTGCATACCCAAGAAATATACACTTCTTTGCTCTAGGCTCTAGCCTCCCCTCATTCACATGAGCATAGGCTGGACATCCAAAAATCTTCAAGTCTTCATACTTAACATGTGAACCTGTACAAACTTCATTTGGAGTCTTACACTTAATAGCAGTCGATGGAGATCTATTCACTAAATAAGCTGATGTGTTTGCTGCTTCGGCCCAAAACTGCCTTGGTAACCCAGCATTTGAGAGCATGCATCGTTCCTTCTTAATTATGGTTTTGTTCATCCTTTATGCAACACCGTCTTGCTGTGGTATTTTTCTGACTGTGTGGTGTCTCACAATCCCTTGATCCTTGCAGAACTCATTGAACTCACCCCCAAAAAATTCCAAACCATTGTCAGTCCTCAAGCACTTGATTTTTCTTCCGGTTTGTTTCTCAACCATAGTCTTCCATTGCTTGAACTTGACAAAAGTTTTATCTTTGTGTTTAAGTATGAATACCCGTACCTTCCTTGAGAAATCATCAATGAATGTCAACATATATCTAACACCACCATGTGACTCCACCCAAGACGGACCCCAAAGATCAGAATGAATATAATCCAAAATACCCTTGGTGTTATGAATAGTTGTACTGAACTTGACTCTACACTGCACAATCAATCAAGAATTTAAAAATGGAAATGAAATCAAATCATAAACAAGCACACATAGCACAAGGATTATAGTGGTTCGATCAAGATGATCTACATCCACTTTGAAGACGACGAAATTGATTTCACTATGTATCAAACAAGGTTACAAGAGTATGATCCAAACCCTCCTCTCAAAATCTATCCTCCACTGCCTCCTTTCCCTCTTAGTTACATTGTTGGAGTTGTGTGGCTCAATACACACATGTGAGTCACACATGGGGTAGCTAAAGATAGTCCCACATGGAGGAGAACAAGATCCATATGGTGATATATAAGCTAGACATTCTCCCTACATAGCACCGAGGCCTTTTGGATAAAACCCCACACCTAGCCTCAAGGTGGTCAAGTGGGGACAGTATTGGTGCTATGTGACCGTGCCCGGAGAGGGTGCGGCGGTTCGTGGAGGTCTTACAAAATGGTATCAGAGCAAGGTGGAGCTACCGGGAGTCGGGCTGAAGAGTGGTTATGGAATGTCAGTCGGAAGGTCGCAGGTGGAGATCAAGTGGAGAGTAATCATTGTCCGACTGGTAGCATACGGAGGTGGCGGGATGATGTGTATTCTCGCCAAGGTGGAGATTGTTGGAGTTGTGTGGCTCAATACACACATGTGATTAAAGGTTTTCTGTGTGGTTGGAGTGATAATGGTAAGAACTGGTTCTTTTCTGGATAACCATCTTGATCTGAGTCAGGGACTTCCTGACGATGTGGATAACCCATACAGATACCTTGTTAGCATACTCTTTTGATATGAGTTCGGAACTTCCTGACGGTACAGATATCCGATATGCATACCCTTTTGATCCAAGTTCGGGACTTCCTAACAGTACGGATACCAAATATGCATACCCTTTTGATCCGAGTCAGGGACTTCCTGACGATGTGGATACCCGATACAAATACCTTTTATGCTTACCCTTTTGATCTGAGTTCGGAACTTCCTGACGGTACAGAAACCCGGTATGGATACCCTTTTGATCTGAGTCAGGGACTTCCTGATGATATGATACCCGATACAGATACTCGGTATGCATATCCATTTGATTTAAGTTCGGGACTTCCTGATGGTACAAAACATCCGTAATTTGGTGTTATGCGCACGTGAAGGAAATTATAAATCGTTAAATTTTCTTCCACATAAGGCCAAGCATTATGGTTAGTGTTTTCACTGTTAATTAGCTCTATTATTTTACTAAATATCTTTTTTCCAAATAATATCTTCATTTTTTTTTCTATTAATTTTTCTTCTCCCAAAAATAAGTCGAGTTGTTTTTATGTAATGGGAATGTAATTTGGAATATTCTTATGTAATGGGAATGTAATTTGGAATGTTTTCTTTTGTAATGCTACCATTTTCAATGGATACATGGACATCATGCATCACTTTTTGATTGATGCATTGTCACATGCATCACTTTTCGACGGATGCATGGACCTCATGCATCACTTTTTGACAGATGCATGAACCTTAAACAAACCATTTTCTGGCAACTTCGAGAAAGAAAGTGTCTCCGAGTTCGAAACCTGGGAGGAAGTGGACTACTGTAAGTCAGAAACTTTAAAAGAACGGTGAATCCACCCATTTACAAGTAAGATTCCATCGAAAAATTCTCTAAAACCTTAAACAAACCATTTTCTGGCGACTCCGAGAAAGAAAGTGGCTCCGAGTTCGAAACCTGGGAAGGAGTGGACTACTATAAGTCAGAAACTTTGTAAGAACGATGAATCCACCCATTTACAAGTAAGATTCCATCGAGCATTTATAGAAAGTTGGTGGCTAGCTTAACGATGAGCTAACTTCCAACACCTTTTTGGATGGTCAAAAATAATAATTAGTGAGGTAAATGGACATTCAGTGAAGCCGATAGATAATCATATAAAACGATGAAAATTGAGAAACGTAGTAGTCTGATCGCACCTATATGTCGGACCTAATTTGACATGCTTAGAAATCTAAATGAGTTTGTTCTAAAAAAATCCATCATATTTTAAAATTTATTCGATCTAATTGGATATGCTTACATAATTCAATTCTAACGGAGGTTTACTCAATAAATATTTCTTGTGATATCCAAAGACTTTGATGGATTTCCAAAGTATTGCATTACTGGTTGTATACTTTAGAAAACTCCTTTTAAATAAATGTTACTCGTTATATACTTGCATGACTTTTATGTTTATATTTGAAGACTTTGCATATCTACCAATTTTTAAGACTTTGAATGACTTTTATGTTTATATTTGCATTGGTGAAAGTCTTGCAAAATATGAAATTTTTTGGAAGACTTCTAAAACATTTAAAGCTTAATTTATTACTGGACAAGAAACATATCGGATATGAACATCGCAGGTTCAAAGATTACTAGAGTTAGACCTGAGTTTCTCGTTTGGATGAACTAAAGATGGATTCTATCTGATCTTATCATCTCATGTTCATATATTTCCAGTGCTGGACCTGAGTTTCTTGTTTGGATGAACTGAGGATGGATTGTAACTGGATCACAAGCTACTTTGGATATAACCAGAGTTGGACAAGAGAGTTTTGGTATAAACGTCCATAGAATATGTTATGTAGTTAGTTGTAGTCCGTGACAAGTTACTTTGGAAATCAAGATGTTCCCAATCACAAGCTACATTGGAATGCAAGTTGTAACCGGTCATTAGTTACTTTGGAATCCAAGGTAGAACCGGTCAAAAGTTGAATTGAGAAGTTAGTTGTAATCATTCACAAGCTACCTTCGGCTATCATAGTCGTTTTAGTTCACATTAATAGATTCCGAGTGATGGTGTTGATTTATCAAACAAAACTCTTAATAGAGTCCAAGTTTGATGAGAATCTAAAGAATGTCATGATAGATTCTGTCTTACCATATATGAACCGCCTTGTAACACCCCAATTTTTGTGCCCGAGTTCTATCCAAATCCATTGCCCGAAACCCCGAAATGTTGCGTCAATATCATAGTCGAAGTCAGACTACTAAGCCCAAGCTCATTAACCAATTTATTTAGGATAATTTAAGTTATGTTAATGACTCATTGCATGTCACTATTATTGGCATGTTGATTGATTATTTACTTTCCTTTATTGACACGGGTATTGATTAGTGGAAATTTTGTATGGATTTTAAATACATAATAAAATTAAAATATGAACTATTTTGGTAACTTAATAATTAGCTAATTCAAAATATTAAATTAAAAATCTTAATTACATTTATTTACTACACATGATTAAATATGGAGAATAAATTTGGAATTTATTTTAGATTTGAGATTAAGCGTACGAAAGGTAAATTTGAATAAGAATGGAAACAACATTAATCTTAAAAAAAAATTCTTATGGTTAGAAGGTAAAGAAATATCATATTAAATAAGATTTTTAATCATACTCGCATATTAAAAAAAAATTAGTTTTAAATTTTTTGGATGTCGGTGTCCGATATTTAATCAAGAATGTTACATGTGCAAAACGTACATTTAGTAATCTGTATACTCTATAAATGAATCCTTAAGGAAAGAAAACCATGAAAACTTTACTGATAATTCCTTTGATCCAAAAACCAGTAGAACTCGAAAAGTGATGTTTGCACCCCAAGAAAAAAATTACTAAAGGCATCCCAGAAAATTACTAAAGGCACCCACATCTTTGATAAGTGGCACCCATTCTTAGTTCCTTTGAAAATAAATTTTTATGCAAATTTTGTGTAATAAAAGAGAATATTTTTCCAATATTTGATTTATCTATTAATAGAGAGTTTAAGTTGGATAAGGAAACATTGTGAAGAATAAAATAAAAATTATTCAAGAAGATATTTTCCATTAAAAAGATGAAGATTTTGGAGTTATGGAAGATTTTAGAGTAAGCAATTTTTATATGACAACATTTTGGAATATTTTGACATTTTAAAGGTGTAGTATAATTTTTGTAAAATATTGAGTATTATAATCTAATTTAAGTTATATATAATTTTTTTTTCTTTTTTTTTTGTGGTATACGTTATATGTAAATCTATTAATACTACATTACTAATTAATGATGAACTTTTTATATATAAAAAAAATAAAACCAAAATATATTCCCCTATTTCTAATTAAGGAATGGTACATGTGCAAAACGCACGTCCAACAATCTCAGCTCTGGATTTCATTGTGAGACGTTAGATCTTTTATCGAGATTGTGCATCTCGTTTACCCTTATAAAACCGAAAGCGATAAAACCCTAACCCTTCCTCGCATCAAAATCTCCGCCTCCTTCCTCTACCTCATCTCCACTTTCCCTTCTCTTGCTAAACCCGATCTCATTTCTCACAGAGATTTAACTCTCTTCTCCTCTCTGTAATCAACCGCAAAACCGCTGTTGCTTCATTTCTCTCTCTGGTAACACCAACAATACCAGATCCATCTTCTATATCCGAGTCTTGTTGCACCTGATTTCGTTTCATGCCCTAACCATCGCAGTCTTGTATCACACTCCCATCCATCCAAAACTCTTGATTCTGATCCTGCAAATCACTACGCCTTCGTCAATCATCCACCAATAATCAAGGAAGCAACATGTTCTGTTGGCGGAGAAGAGAATAATGAGGACATGATGTGGTTATATACCTTCCATTGTGTGTTAAGAGTGTGCACACTGTCATTTACTGTAGGAGATATTCTAGCTCTGAATACGTCTTTTATTTATGGAAAGAATATATCCTCCAGCTCCTATTTAGTCCCGGATCTTCCATTGTATGATGTACTGTGATAATACAATTCCCTCTCTTCTCCTGTGGATGTAAGCTATGAGCTGAACCACGTAATTCCTGTGTTCTACAACTGTGTCTTTTATTGCCAGCTTCCGCAATATGGTATCAGAGCAGGTTATTGCGATATCTGGTCAGTGATTTCTGAAACTTGTTATTGCCGGGTTTGTTTTTTTTCTGTCATATTTCTTCTTGAAGAGGTTATTGTTCTTCCTTCTTTGTTTTTTGATCTGAAACAATATATCTTATTTGATAATGTCGGAGTCTGATTCTAATACAAACATAAAGCTATCTCATGTACCTCTTAATGGTACCAACTATGTAGCATGGGCAAGAGCTGTGACTTTATCTCTTGGTGGAAAATCAAAACTTGGTTACATTAACGGCAAAAATAGTCGGCCAAGTGATGATAAGAAATTAGAAGAATGGATTTCTCAAGATCATATTGTTATGACTTGGCTTCTCAATTCCATGGAACCAACTATTTCTAATGTTTTTAATTTCTCTGAGTCTTCAAAGGACATGTGGGATTCTATAGCCGAGTTATATGGTAATCAAAATAATGCTGCAAGGATATTCCAGCTACAACATGAAATTGCAGCTGCAACTCAAGGCGATAAACCCTTTATTGAGCATTATGGAAACTTGAAACGAATGTGGGATGAACTAGCTATTTATCGACCACATACTATAGATCCAAAAGTACTTCTTAAGCGCGCTGAAGAAGATAAAATTTTCTCGTTACTTCACAGCTTAAAGCCTGAATATGAAGCTCTTAAGAGTCATGTCTTGATGAACTCAACTGTTCCTTCTCTGTCTAGCATTTGTGCAACTATTCAGCGTGAAGAAACTCGAAAAGAAGTCATGGACTCCAAAGTTGCTCCTGTCAGAGAAGAATCCAGTGCTCTTGCTGTTGAAAGAGGGAAGCCATATGGTAATCGCAATAAGGGCCAAGGGAAACGAGAAATCTACCGATGTGATCATTGCAATAAAACCGGGAATACAAAGGATCGTTGTTGGCAACTTCACCCACACTTAAAACCCATGTTCGACAGCAATAAAAAGAAAGAATAAAAGGAGCAAGCCGCTGTAGCTGATACTTCTATCACTTTGAGTCAGTTAAACCACATTCTGCAACAGTATAGTAATTCAACAAAGAAGTCATCTGAAGATCCTTATACTAATGCCTCAGGTATTCTCCAAGCCTATCTTACTTCGAATCATAAGATGAATAGCTGGATTGTTGATTCTGGAGCCACTGATCATATGGCAAACAATCCAGATTCAGTCCAATCATTTAATTCTAATTGTGAAAAGAAAACCGTTTCTGTTGCTGATGGAAAATCTGTACCGATTTTAGGAAGTGGTAAACTTAATATTTTTTCCAAATTCTTCAAGTGATGATGCTTTAGTTGTTCCATCATTTCCTGTTCAACTGTTATCGGTTGGGAGAATTACAAATTCATTGAATTGTAATGTTTTATTCACTCCTACGTCCGTCATATTTCAGGATCGAACGACGAAGAAATTGATTGGTAAAGGAATATATTCGCATGGACTCTATCTATTTAATCCCTGCAATTCTGTTAACAAAGCTTTACATACCACCAGCTCTTTGGACAACCAGATTCTACATTATCGTTTGGGGCATCCATCTTCTCGGATTTTGTCGAGTCTTTTTCCATCTTTGTCAGGTGTATCAACTGTCTGTGATGCTTGTCAATATGCTAAACAAGCTCGCTTACCTTTTCCTAAGTCAACATCTATTTCTAGTGAACCGTTTGCTTTAGTTCATTCAGATTTATGGGGTGCTGCACCCATTGATTCATATGATGGATACAAGTATTTCTTAGTATTAATTGATGATTTTTCTCGAGCAACTTGGTTATACTTATTGAAATCAAAAACTGAAGTGTATTCTGCTTTTATGGAGTTTCATGCAATGGTGGTTACTCAATTTTGTGCTAAAATTAAGGTGTTTAGATCAGATAATGGTACAGAATTTGTCAAAGGTTCACTTCCTATTTTTCTTAAAAATCAAGGGATCATCCATCAGTCCAGTTGTGTGGGAACGCCTCAACAAAATGGGGTAGCCGAAAGGAAACTTAGACACATTCTTGAAACATCAAGGGCCATTATGCTTCATATGCATGTACCAAAAAAATACTGGTCTCATGGGGTTTTAACGGCTACCTATCTAATTAATCGACTACCTAGTCGTATTATTGAATTCAAGTCTCCTCTAGAAGTCTTAAAGGGTTACAAACCTGTTACATCTCACCTGCGGGTCTTTGGTTGTGTTTGCTATGTGCATCTCCAAGCAATCCACCGTGATAAGCTATACCCCCGAGCAACACGTTGTGTATTTTTTGGTTATTCGTCGACCAAGAAAGGATATATATGCTACAATGTTACCTCTCGAAAGTTAGTTGTCTCCCGTGATGTTAGGTTTGTTGAAACAGAATCATTCTTTCGTCCAATGCTTGATTCCGAGAATCGTTCTCAGGGGGAGTATTTAGGTGATTTAACACCTATTAGTTCTCTACCACTTTCAACTGGTCATGCTCCACAAACAAGTGAAGCAACCGAAGAGGATACATCTCCAGTTGGTAGTAACATGATTTCTCCCTTATTATCTGAACCCGAAGAGGTGAATAATGGTGACACAATTTCTTCTGAGATATCATCTACAGAACAAGCGGTACCAATTCCTCCTGTTTTACGACGTTCGGGAAGAGGCAGTCACCCACCAGAAAAGTTAAAACATTATCTCACATATCACACAGTTTCCTACCCTATAGAAGACTATATGACATATGATAATGTCACTCAACCTCATTTTTCATTCCTGAGTTCATTATCAAATGAACGTGAACCCACAAATTTCAGAGAGGCCAACTCAAAACCAATTTGTAGGAAATCCATGAAAGAACAATTACAAGCTCTTGATGATGATAAGAGATTTTTGGTGGTTGTAGTAATGATGATAAGGGGTATCGTTCAAACTCGAACTTGTGAAGGTAATGGATTTTTAGATTTAAAAATATATATACAAATATTGACAAATTGGTAGAGAGGTACTGGGACTAATGATTCGGACAATCTTCATAACATAAGGCTTAATGATTTATTCTCAACAATAATAGCTCAAAACATATATGGACTCTTATTTTGCCAAAGTCGATTCTCAAAACATTGGTTGTAAATGTTAAGCATGGAACATCAAATCACCTAAGCTAAGCATGACCCATCTAATCAAATAACACCCAATTTAATCAAATCATATTTCACTTAATTTTTAATGCAAAAGTCTTAAAAAGAATTAATAAAATTACCCATTTATGAAGCTCGGCCTCCTCCGTCGCCCCAGTGTTGGGGTTTAACTCATCATAGTAAAAATGCTCTCAAAATATTTCATTGATGCTCAAAAGTGTTTTACAATGAAGAGAAATACAAGAAATTGATGTAAAACAGAACTCTGCGACCCACAGAAGGCGTCCAGAATCAACGACAGAGCTGAGGTGCTGTTGTCGTTGAAGAACTACGACCCACAGGCGACAGTCGATTTCACTGTTGAGGAACGACTGCTTCTGCGAGTCCGTTCTTCGTGTTCTTCAGGCGTGTTAATGGCAGCAGCAGCAGCAGGTAACTTCTCTGCAACTCCTCCTGCGCCTCTCTGCTCGCCTCCAAACCTCCCCCAAACTCTCGACCATCTTCTCTCACCTCTCTCCACCTCTTATATACTTCACAGCTCCAAATAACTCGCTTAAATCTGAGTTTATCTCCCTTTTTCCTTTCCCTCAAGTCTCGGTCTTCTCTTCAACTACAGGTCACGAATATCTGCTATTTTTCCTCTTCCTTACGCGCTGAGTTACTCTTAACTTTCCATATTGATGTGTATGAATATTAGGAGAATATTGACTGCACTTTCACACGTAACTTCCTTGATTATTTTCTCCAGAAAAGCTGATAATAACTCAACGTCCTGTTTACTTCCAAACTCGGCTCCTAGCCAAATTTGATACCGTCCAGCAACCTCACCAGGCCTGTTTAGTTAATTATAGCCCATTCGTAACAAATCCAGCAATTGAATCTACTTCTAATTCGTCCATAAAATCGAACCCTAATATCAGTTCCGCTGCAAAGTCCTTTCCCGCCAAAATTCTGTTTTAAACGTGAAGAAGGGTGTCCCCCTATCCAGCTCCGGTGTCCCTTTAGCAGCTGCCTGGAAATGGGTCACCCCTTAGTAATTAGGTTACCCCTTATCCAAAATCGAGGGTCCGTATAGTGATTTTCTCCCACGAGCGCAAAAACCATTGTTTTAGCCAATTTCGCCGCAAAAGCTTATTTCTCCAGAAATACCTACAGGGACATAAAAAACCATAATAAGTACAAAAATGGGTACTAACACAATATACAATTGGGCTATATTAGACACATAAATGCGTCTATCAAATACCCCCAAACTTATTATTTGCTAGTCCCGAGCAAATCAAAACTACAAAATAAAATCCTAACTCACTGTCGCAGGCATCGTCGATTGCATTTAGCGTATGCGATAAGCCTTTAAACCCCTAGGTGGCCCTAGTGGCCGAGTTATAGTCTCGGGAGGGCTTACCAGAGATACACCCACAAAACCTGTACTCCAGACCTTAGCTATCTACGCAGAACCTTGGAAGGCACTAAAGAATCTCCTTGGTTGGCATACTTATTGACTACAGGAAGAAGTACCCTGATGCGAAATTCCAATTGCTGTACACGAGTTTGCACTCAAGCATACTAAAATTCATATAAAGTGACAGAGCTCTACTAAGATAGTTGCACTATGGACATCATATTCGGAGTCAACAAATCACATGGATAGATTAAGAGATGGATATAGAAAAACATAGATGGTTTTGATATTAACTAGGTGAACGGTGTTTCTCATATCTGTCTGAAGGCCACTGCCAAAATAAACCTATCCTAAATGACTGAGATAGTCTGAGTAATATCAACTCACTGGCATATACAAGGGAACCAATGGTCAATAATCCTAACTCTAGGTCAACACAACTGGCATATACAAGGGCTCCAGTGGTCGAATTTATTGAATTTTATTCCGTTTGGTCTAATGGTATGGTCTCAATTTTTATTTTTTATTTTTTTTGGTATCTCAATCACTCTATTTCACCCTAGCAATGGTAACAACTTGAATCGTGATCCCCACATAATCACTTAGAGAAACATAGTTTAAAATGAAAAAAATAAAAAAAGAAGTGAAAAGGAATCAACGAGATATGGTGAAACTATCATTTTATTTCTAACACCTGAGCTTTGTGCTTTTATGAATAGACTCTTTAGATGTTTCCATCTAGTAAAATTGGTCCCTCAACTCCTAAAACCAACATGCTTCCATCCACTTAGATTGGTAAGTGTTATCCTTAATAGGCATAAATTTCTAGGCTCTGGAGTTCATTTATTATGCAACTAAAATTTTTCTGCCATAACCCCAAACTTAAATCTAACATTGTCCTCAATGTTCTAAAGATAAAATTAAAAGAATGAACAAGGAGAAATTGTTACCATTTAAAGTAAAAGAGTTAACGAAAGATATTACCTGGTTGCATGAGTTTTGGTTACCTCCCAAGAAGTGATAAGTTTAAAGTCTTCAGCCAGACTAAGAAATGATTAATCACCTCGAATCATATAGCAATAGCCGAAATAATTGTGGGTTATCTAAACCAAATAAAGCTATCGCAAGTAAAAGGAATATGCAACATCCCAAGAAAATTAATGAATAAAACACACCTTCGTCTAGTTTCTTGTTTGAGACAACTACATCTAGTTGTGGTTCAGGTTCAGGCTCTATGAACGGATCTAGATAAAATATTTTCGGGGTATTTCTGGGGTATTTCTGGGGTACTTCCGGTACACTTCTAGGGTGCTTCCGGTATGTTATCAACGGAGGTCCAAATGCCACATTTTTAGCCAAATTCACCGCAAAACCTTATTTTTCCAAAAACACATAAATAAAATAACAAATTAAGTACGAAATCGAGCACTAACACTATATACAATTGATATATATTAGACACATAAATGCGTCTATCAAATACCCCCAAACTTATTATTTGCTAGTCCCGAGAAAATCTAAAACAAAATAAAATCCTAACTCACTTTCGCAGGCATCGTCGATTGCATTTAGCGTTTGCAATCAGCCTTCAAACCCCTAGGTGGCCCTAGCGGACGAGTTATAGTCTCGGGAGGGCTTACCAGAGATATACCCACAAAATCTTTACTCCAGACCCTAGATATCTATGCAGAACCTTGGAAAGCACTAAAGAACCTCCTTGGTTGGCATACTTATTAATTACAAGAGGAAGTACCCTGATGCGAAATTCCAATTGTTGTACACGAGTTTGCACTCAAGCATACTAAAATTCATATATAAGTGACAGAGCTCTACTAAGATAGTTGCACTATGGACATCATATTCGGAGTCAAAACTAATCACATGGATAGATCAAGAAGATGGATATAGAAAAACATGTATGGTTTTGATGTTTACTAAGTGAACGGCGTTTTCCATATCTGTCTGAAGGCCTCCGCAAAAATGAACCTATCCTAATGGATTGAGATACTAGTCTGACTAATATCAACACACTGGCATATACAAGGGTACCAGTGGTCGATAACCTAACTCTAGGTCAACACAACTGGCATATACAAGGGTACCAGTGGTCGACTTTATTGAATTTATTCCTTTTGGTCAAATGGTCTGGTCTCAATTTCTTTCTTTCTTTCTTTTTTTTTTCTTTTCTTTTCGGTAACTACCATTTTTTTTTTTTCATTTTTTTTTTCATTTTTTTTTTCTTTTTTTTTCATCTCTTTTTTTTTTTTTTTTTTTCATGGTATCTCAATCACTCTAATTCACCCTAGCATTGGTAACAACTTGAATCGTGGGCCCCACCTATCACTTAGAGAAACATAGTTTAAAAAACAAAATAAAATAAAAATAGAAGTGAAAAGGACTCAACGAGATATGGTGAAACTATCATGTTACTTCTAACACCTGAGCTCTGTGCTTTTATGAATAGACTCTTTAGATGTTGTCATCTAATCAGATTGGTTCCTCAACTCCTACAACCAAAATGCTTCCATCCACTTAGATTAGTTAGTGCAATCCTAAATAGGCATAAATTTCTAAGCTCTGGAGTTTATTTATTCATACTGCAACTAAAAAGTTTCTCCCATACCCCCAAACTTAAATCTAACATTGTCTTCAATGTTCTAAAGATGAAATTAAAAGCATGAACAAGGAGAAACTGTTACCATTTGAAGCAAAAGAGATAAGGAAAGATATTACCGTGTCGCATGAGTTTGGGTTACCTCCCAAGAAGTGCTAAGTTTAAAGTCTTCAGCCAGACATAGAAAAGGTTTAGTCAACTCGAACCGTATAACAGTAGCCGGAATAACTGTGGGTCTTTAAAACCAAAAAGAGCTGACAAAAGGAAACTGCAGTAAACCAAGAAAATGTACAATACTAGCATGCCCTTACCTAGTTTCTGGATAACTATCGCTAATTGCGGTTCAGGTTCAGGTTCTATGAAGGAGTCTAAATAGACTATTTTCCTCGGATGCATTTCCTCATAGGTAAGATCCAAATTATTAGGTCCTAGAGTCTGGAAAAACTCAGATAAGAACCTGGAATCACAAAATAACCTAAATAATTTAGGATCCTCTAAGTCAATTAGGTATGACTTACATAGTTGACCACAGTCAGAGTAGTGGTCATTCTGAAGCAAATGTGTCGATTATAATTTCCTAAAGTACTTAGGCTTAGTCTTAGAACTTAATAAGTGACACATTTGAAATCTAAACGTTCCCACAGTTGGAAGAAAACTATTTGGTGGGAAAACAAAGTCAATCTGGGGATCATAGCCTGGGAAAACCACATCAACCAGAGGATGGGTTTCTAACAACTGAGCTTCTCTTTGGACATCATTAGGTTCAGGAAAAAGTGTACGAAGATAATCTTGTAAGATGGTTGAGGCACGGATATCAAGTCCTAAGTGTGGCGACTTTCTGAGAGTTAAAGGTAAGGCACTAGGGAAGTGATAATCACCCCCAAACTTAGAGTTTTCAGTGTCTCTAGATAGACCTCTAATTATTTCTTGAATTTCCGTATCTTCATAGTCCTTAAAATATTCAAGAAATTCTTCTAAGTTATTATCAGGTAGTGCATCTTTACTCATCTCTACGGGTCTATCTTCTTCTTCCAAGACTATTGTTTCTAAGTCGCTAGACTCTAAAACAGTATATTCGAAATGAACCCGTTCCTCTACTATCGGCTTCGTAATCAAAAGGAAAAACTACAACGTCTAAAACGGTGGTATCCCTAATCAAATCCTCGTCCTTTTGAATAGGTGAATAATCATAAAAATTATTTGGATTTGAACTAGAAATAATATAATCACTATACAGCTCAATTGGATTACTAGATTCCTGATCACTATGCCTACATATTTCAGATTCTTCATCACTACTATCCTCATCATCATAATAGTACGAAGATGATTGAACCTTATCTAAATAAGTAGTGTTACCAATTATAACCTCGTTATCTTGATTATGTGAAAAAGTATCTTCATTCTCAAGGGTATTATTGGATACACTATATTGGAAATTCAAGTTATTTCGAGCAATACTTTCGTTCGTCTCTAACTCAAGTCTACGTGTCGACTCAGCTATCCTCTCAAGGGTCTCTTCCAAAGAAAGTTCCCTTAGTGTAGGATCTAAGTTTTGAGTTAATCTATTGAGGATATCTTCTACAGATTCAGTTGTTGTTGCAGTTCTTTCGTCCATAACTACATTATTCACCTCATCTAATTTATACGTCGATTCAGCTAACTGACGTGATGACTCAGCTAAATTCCTGAGAGTCTCTTCTAGAGAAGGAATAGGAACTGAAGGATCATAATAAGGACTACTTTTCAATAGTTTGATTGTATCCTCTAAAGACGAAGAACTAGTATTATAATCTTCTTGCTCGTATGACTGATGCGCGTGCGGATAGTAATTAGGCTCACCATGGTATGAACCATAACTTTGAAAAGGTTGGCGTCCCCAGTTACTATTCTCACTATGGTCATAATACTGATGATGTCCATATTCAAATTCAGGTCGATATTCATTGTATTGGCTTCTATCATACCAGTTCGACATTCTTAATTGCAGGGGAATTCTACGCAATCACAAACAAGTCCGACTCGACCAAATCAAACCTATAGAATCTAGCAAACAAAAAGCATGATGGCTCCACTTAGATTGTTTTCTAGACCATCTTCTATTCCTTCGAAAAGGAATTCGTTACAATTTGAGCACACCCCTCTGGAATCAATCCGAGCTAATGTAAGTTGAATCGAGGCGAGGGAAGCTCAGTGAAGCTTTGATACCCAAGGCCTCACCGCTATCACAAGGCGGCGCAGTCACGCATTCAACTCATAGAAACCATCATGAACTTTGAAATGTGCTTAAAGAGCAACCAATATTTTTCGAACGAGTTTCCTATTAAGCTCGTTACCCTATCGGTCTCGTTCTATTCCAAATTTTAAGCTTAGGTTCGCGTTCGGTTTCGTTTTCCCAAGGCGGGCAAGAAGAGAACGGTGATGAAATCCGAACCCTTATCTTGTTTAGGACAGGCCTTGCCCTTTACTAGGAAAATAAAGACAGTCCGGTTCGTCCTCAAACAATTATCACCTTAAGGCAGACAGTAACCCACTTGCAGGAGATTCGCGGGTGTTTCGATTGGACTTACCTCCCGTACCAGACGGGCGATGAACCGTTGTCGTCGACTCGGGCCACGACTCCTATGTCATGTACGAACCCGAGGGGCCGAGACGATATAGTTATCGTCGTCCTTCCCTGCACACAATTTATATAATATTTTTTTTTAATAATAATAATACCCTTCCGTAGGGTTAAAAAAATAAAGTCCAATTGTTTAAAGTCCAAAGTCCAAAATAAATAAATAAATAAAAAAAAATTACAGTTTTCCTCACACACTCTAAAAAAAATTAAAAATTAAAAATTAAATCCTAAAATTGTCCCTTTTTTTTTTCTTCTCTTTTCGCTTTTCGCTTTAAGCTTTTTCCTCTCTAAGACCTTAGTGCTCCACTTTGAACCTGTAAATCAAAGACAAAAAGACAAAGTAAAAAGAAACAAATAATTCTAAAAAAATAACAAACCTAAAAAAAAAAAAAAAATTCTACCTAAGCACAAATCCGCGTCGGCGGCGCCAAAATGATAAGAGATTTTTGGTGGTTGTAGTAATGATGATAAGGGGTATCGTTCAAACTCGAACTTGTGAAGGTAATGGATTTTTAGATTTAAAAATATATATACAAATATTGACAAATTGGTAGAGAGGTACTGGGACTAATGATTCGGCCAATCTTCATAACATAAGGCTTAATGATTTATTCTCAACAATAATAGCTCAAAACATATATGGACTCTTATTTTGCCAAAGTCGATTCTCAAAACATTGGTTGTAAATGTTAAGCATGGAACATCAAATCACCTAAGCTAAGCATGACCCATCTAATCAAATAACACCCAATTTAATCAAATCATATTTCACTTAATTTTTAATGCAAAAGTCTTAAAAAGAATTAATAAAATTACCCATTTATGAAGCTCGGCCTCCTCCGTCGCCCCAGTGTTGGGGTTTAACTCATCATAGTAAAAATGCTCTCAAAATATTTCATTGATGCTCAAAAGTGTTTTACAATGAAGAGAAATACAAGAAATTGATGTAAAACAGAACTCTGCGACCCACAGAAGGCGTCCAGAATCAACGACAGAGCTGAGGTGCTGTTGTCGTTGAAGAACTACGACCCACAGGCGACAGTCGATTTCACTGTTGAGGAACGACTGCTTCTGCGAGTCCGTTCTTCGTGTTCTTCAGGCGTGTTAATGGCAGCAGCAGCAGCAGGTAACTTCTCTGCAACTCCTCCTACGCCTCTCTGCTCGCCTCCAAACCTCCCCCAAACTCTCGACCATCTTCTCTCACCTCTCTCCACCTCTTATATACTTCACAGCTCCAAATAACTCGCTTAAATCTGAGTTTATCTCCCTTTTTCCTTTCCCTCAAGTCTCGGTCTTCTCTTCAACTACAGGTCACGAATATCTGCTATTTTTCCTCTTCCTTACGCGCTGAGTTACTCTTAACTTTCCATATTGATGTGTATGAATATTAGGAGAATATTGACTGCACTTTCACACGTAACTTCCTTGATTATTTTCTCCAGAAAAGCCGATAATAACTCAACGTCCTGTTTACTTCCAAACTCGGCTCCTAGCCAAATTTGATACCGTCCAGCAACCTCACCAGGCCTGTTTAGTTAATTATAGCCCATTCGTAACAAATCCAGCAATTGAATCTACTTCTAATTCGTCCATAAAATCGAACCCTAATATCAGTTCCGCTGCAAAGTCCTTTCCCGCCAAAATTCTGTTTTAAACGTGAAGAAGGGTGTCCCCCTATCCAGCTCCGGTGTCCCTTTAGCAGCTGCCTGGAAATGGGTCACCCCTTAGTAATTAGGTTACCCCTTATCCAAAATCGAGGGTCTGTATAGTGATTTTCTCCCACGAGCGCAAAAACCATTGTTTTAGCCAATTTCGCCGCAAAAGCTTATTTCTCCAGAAATACCTACAGGGACATAAAAAACCATAATAAGTACAAAAATGGGTACTAACACAATATACAATTGGGCTATATTAGACACATAAATGCGTCTATCAGATGACAATGACACATATGATATTGTCAAACTGCCGGTGGGGAAGAGAACAGTTGGATGTCGTTGGATATACAAGATCAAGTATAAGAGCGACGGAACCATTGAACGGTACAAATCTAGATTGGTGGCTAAGGGATTTACTCAGACCTATGGAGTTGACTACATGGAAACATTTGCACCTGTAGCAAAAATGAATACATTTCGAGTACTTCTATCCTTGGCAGTCAATCAAGGATGGAAATTGTTTCAAATGGATGTAAAAGATGCGTTTTTACATGGAGATTTAGAGGAAGAGGTGTATATGAGTATACCCCCTGGTCACCCTCAAGAGACTCGGTATGGATATGCCTGTAAACTTAAAAAGGCTATCTACGGTCTTAAACAATCGCCACGAGCTTGGTATGCAAAGTTGAGTGGAGTTCTCAAGACTAGTGGTTTTAAAACAAGCATTGCAGACCCATCTCTCTTTACTAGAAAAGGAATGGCAGCAACCACTATTGTGTTGGTTTATGTTGATGACATTGTTATCACTGGAGATGATCAAGAAGGAGTCCTGAAGTTAAAGGCATTCTTACATAAAAAGTTTGCCATTAAAGACTTGGGTATATTGAAGTATTTTCTTGGCATAGAGGTGGCTTATTCAAATCAAGGAATATTTCTTAACCAAAGGAAATATGTTTTAGACATGTTACAAGAGAGTGGAAAGATGGGAATAAAACCATCTGACACACCTATTGATAGTGGCAGCAAACTTGGTGATGATGGGAAGCTAGTGTCAGATATTGGTTTGTTTCAGAGACTGGTAGGCAAGCTAATCTATCTGACCATCACCCGTCCAGATATCTCGTATGCAGTAAGTTTGGTCAGCCGATACATGCATGCTCCTAAAATCAGTCATATGCATGCAGTCGATCGAATTATCCAATATCTGAAAGGTTCTCCAGGAAGAGGTATTTGGATGCGAAAAAATGGCCACAGTTCTGTAACGGCTAGTTGCATAACTGCATACACTGATGCTGATTATGCTGGTTGTCCAGTAGAAAGGAAATCTACAACAGGTTTTTGTACCTTTGTTGGAGGAAACCTAGTTACATGGAAGAGCAAGAAACAGAATGTTGTCTCCAGATCAAGTGCCGAGGCAGAATATCGAGCAATGGCATCAACTACGTGTGATATTATTTGGCTCCGCTCCCTTTTAAGAGATTTAGGATTTGGTTCTTCTCAACCAGCGAAATTGTTTTGCGATAATCAAGCAGCAATTCATATAGCATCAAATCCGGTATTCCATGAAAGGACCAAGCACATTGAAGTAGACTGTCATTTTATACATGAGAAGTTGAGTGCCAAAATCATTTGCACTCCCTTTGTTCGCAGTGAGCAACAGTTAGCTGACATTTTCACGAAAGGATTACCAACTGCAAAGTTTCGTGAAATATTGGGCAAGTTGGGTTCAATTGACATTTTCGCACCAACTTGAGGGGGAGTGTTGGCGGAGAAGAGAATAATGAGGACATGATGTGGTTATATACCTTCCATTGTGTGTTAAGAGTGTGCACACTGTCATTTACTGTAGGAGATATTCTAGCTCTGAATACGTCTTTTGTTTATGCAAGAATATATCCTCAAGCTCCTATTTAGTCCCGGAGCTTCCATTGTATGATGTACTGTGATAATACAATTCCCTCTCTTCTCCTGTGGATGTAAGCTATGAGCTGAACCACGTAATTCCTGTGTTCTACAACTGTGTCTTTTATTGCCAGCTTCCGCAATATGTTCGTTTCAATTTCCGATTCATTTTAGTTTCTGTAGTTTTGATTTTCTGAAAGGAAAGAAGAAGAAGTTGCGATGATGGTTAAACAACTCTTTAATCTGATTAACAAATGATTCTTTGCTTTTATCTTCATTGTATCTTGATCTATGGATATTAGATCTTCTTTGGTTGTTGATTTTACGGTGCAATGACGATTGTTTGGAAAACCCATCTCATTATGAGAAAGCATATCCATTTTATATCTGAGCACCTAAAAAATTTCTTTCAATTTATTTTTCAAAGTTTATTTAGGGCTTTTCTTATTCGATGCATTTAGGGATTTTGGTTCTTATCAGATTCTGAAAATTTTGCATTTTTTTTACTGCAATCCGTTACCCTAGGTTTGATTGGGTTCGATGTTGATGTTAAAAACATAAAATTTGGTTATTGCAGGTAAAGACTAGTAAATTAAATCTTTATGATTCTTTAGATATATTTTGATTATGGTTATTTGACAGATTTGAACTCTAATGATTGTTGAAGAGTTGAGATTTGTGGTTATTCGACTGAGTTTATGTTTTTCCTTAATTTTTTTCATGTTCAATTTTTGTTGTATGATGAATTAATAGCTTACTGAGTTTCCTTTTGGGTTTGATTCATATTGTTCTTCATTTAGTTTTGTTTGTTCATCTGAAATTGGCAAAGAGCCTTAATCAATTTTTCAGAAATTAGTAATCAGTAGTCTGCAATGATCGTAGTAATAGTGGTGTTCAGCGATTTGTTGTAATGAACATATCAAATTTACGTCTCAGACAAGAGTGTTTGAAGGGTACCTTTAAATTAGGTACCAAAGTTATGGGTTTTATTGATTGGTTCTTTATGTTGTTACGGTTGTCATAGTTTTTCATTTTTCCAATGGGTCTAGACTTTTGTTTGTTTGGAATCAAAAAATCTGATTAGGTTTGCTCCACTATTCTAAGCTTTGAAAAAGGAACAAAAGTATCAGGTATTATTGATTAGTTCTTGATCAAGTTTGATTTCCTTATTATGTATAGTTCTAATTTGAATTTGCTTGTTTGTATATATGCAGGACCAATTTTTGGAGGAAGGAATTAGATCTGGAACGAGAAGTCTATTGACCTCAAAACCAGAGCTAAAAGCTAAAAGAACAGATTTAATGATATTAAGTTGCAGAATCTATCTGTGTTTTTAAGCTTGTCCAATGATATTTCAAAGAACTCTAATCTTCTCAAAGTTGAAGTTGAAGTGGTTGTATCAATCTTGTTCCTCTTCTAATTTCTTTTACCAAAGAAACGAGATTTTATTTTATATTTTTTGATTAATAAATGATATTGTAATTGATTAATAAAATTAATTAATTTGCATTTAATTTGGTTATCATATTTGGTTTCTATTTTAATTTTAATTTCATTTTTTAATCATCCGAGTCAAAACTGGCTTTTAAACCAACCGGAATATTCCCTGCCGATGAATATCTAGAGCAACTAATTTTAGACAAGCTCAAAGTTAGGACCGAATATTCCCTGCCGATGAATATCTAGAGCAACTAATTTTAGACAAGCTCAAAGTTAGGACCGACTAAAATCACGTGCATCAGAAACCCTTGAGCAACCGATTATTGGTCAGTTAAGTCGCTCTAAACATTAATCAACTTAACTTATTACTCACAAGGATGGTTGAGATAAATTTAAAGCTATGACATTGGTTAGCCGCTGCGAAAGTTGAAGCATATTTTGAGCGACTCGATTAGGGATAATTGGAATAAACTTAAAGCAGTGACATTAGTTAGTCGCTGATGGTAGTTGGAGCATATTTAGAGCGACTCATATTAGGATAGTTGGAATAAATTTAAAGCAATCACATTAGTTAATTGATGATGGTAGTTGAAACATATTTAGAGCAAGTGCCTAGCTGCTCTAGACCTATAGAGATTCCATTTTTTGCAACTCAAGAGCGAGAGCCAAATTAAATCGCTCTAAAGGTTAGAGCGACTCAATATGGGCTTTTGCAACCAAAACTGCCTGGTTGCTTAATCCAGTTTTTCTTGTAATGTCGGAAACATGAGTTTTAGATTTTAATTCTATTCGACGCTTCCGCACTGCATCAAGTTAAGCCAGCTTGAGAAGTGTCATTGATCGGGCCATTAATTTTTTGTTAACTGCTTGAAGAAAAATCACTAGAAATCATCCATTATGGTATTTTGAAGCTAATGAATTTACATGTTGTTATGCATCTCTACACACAATAAAAATCTTGACTGATACATATAAATTCACGGAACAGTTTCAAGAAGATAAAAATATTTCACGATACAAAAAATAGAACTGTTCTCTAGCTGAAATTTTGATAAATATAAGTTTCAAGAAGATGCAAAAATTAACCACGATATAATTGTACAAAAAAATAAAAAAGGTGCTAATCAAACACCTCATGACTCCTCCAGATATTGCTCTTGTTCAAAGTCAACTCCTTGAACAACGGTTTAGTACTGCAGCATCTAAGTATCGTTTCAAACAAATTCCCCAAAAGGACAATCTTTCGCTACTAGGAATATCTCTCTAGAGGAAACACATATCCCATCTCAATTAATGGTAGGAGTCCCTAAACGATACTATAATCATGATGTTTAAGGAAGAAAGACCAGTTGTATTTTGATGATTGCTCTTTCGCTGTATTTTGAATTTTTGGCGTGTTTCAATAGATAAAGGTACTTCTATGGAGCAATAGATGCAGTATCCAGACCTTTTGACCTGAACCTCTTGTTCACCACTTGAAGAAGCCGCAGGAGGGCGAATGTAGAGCACGAGAAGTTATCTTTGCAAAGTCTTCGCATCTGATCTCGTGAAACCAGCGGGCTTCTGAAAATAGTCAGTCACTTGTAAAAACTTAGATTTTTGGATGTCAAACTTTTGAGTTTCCATAGATTCAATTGCAGGTCAGTGATTTGATATGAATTGAGATTCCATGCACAAATTTGATCTTGGGTTTGTTGGTTCCAAATTGCTTTTAAATTATCTTTTAGTCACACCTTCAATATAGGTGTTGTAAAAGAAATTTTCTAGTTACTCTTTAACAGAACTACAAATATTTCAAGCACTGGCATTTGCAATGAAAAATGAAGGCTAAATTTAGAGATCTTGAGGATACAATGCAGATAATGAGAATCAAATCATTGCAGTAAAACATGATACGAAGTTTCATCTCCAAGATACAACCATTTATCTATCTATTCCCCTTGATTCCATTTTTCAAAAACAGTGTGGATGAGGCTTCTCGAAGGTATGTTGTACTGAATCCGTAGTTGGTGTGGATAATGTGGTGGAAAATAATCGCTTTACTTCTGCCTGAAATTACACAGATTTAGTTCTTCTTCTTTATCCGCTTCATTGTAACAACAGATTTTACAACTCTGAGAGGAAAATTCATATTGCAAAGACAGTCTTCATGTTGATGATTGATGATACTATTAGAGAAGGGCAATAGTGTAATACTTATATGCGTTAAAGATCTACCCAAAACATTTAGGGTTAAATTTCGTACCTTTGGATCCATTGATCTAATGGCTCAATTTTTTTCTGCTAGGTAAAGTTTTATCCGAAAAAGATCTACAACGCCGCAGGGCAACTGACAAGGGTCATTGCTGCAACTCAGTACATTAGATTATCACTTATAGTTCTCAACGCATCACAGTAGTTCTTACATCTCTTAAATCTCGTATCTATCTGGGTAATACTGGTCAGAGGAAGTTATGGATGACACACCACTAGATGTATTTAATGATCTTTCAGGTCTTTTTTACATACTAATAATTTTACATCAAAAGAATAAGGTCCTGTTTGGTATAGTTTTCAAAAACAGTTTTCTGTTTTTAAAAACAGAGAAAACAAAAAACAGGAGAAAACGCGTTTGGTAGGGACATTTTCAGAAAATGTTTTTCTATCTGTTTTCTGTTTTTAAAAACAAAAAATTGAAAACAACAAATTATTGTTTTCTGTGTTTTTTCTTTTTTTCTTTTCTTTTTTTCTTTTCTTCTTTTCAGAACAAAGTAAGAGATGGGGGAATGACTGCAAGTGAGTCATGGCTAATGTCACTATCTCTTAGACGAATCTTTACATTTGATCCAATTTAGTTGGTTTTCCTTGTTTTCAAAAACAGTTTACCAAATAATTTTTAGAAAATGAAAACAAGGAAAAAAGGTATGTTTTTAAAACAGTGGAAAACTATTTTTGAAAACTGTTTTTCAAAACCGTACCAAACAGGCCCTAAGAATTTCTGACCCAAACAATGAGATGATAGTGCTGGTGGAGGGTTATTTTATTTCTCAGAGCTGAATCTAAAATGGGGCTTGTTTGATTTCTCCAATTTCATTTAAAAGTTTGATCTTTTTGATTTAGCATCATTTGATTTTAAATTTCTTGAAAATGAGAAATCATTTTTCTCTCATTAATTTACTAGTAGCTTTGATTGTGATTATTGTTTTGTTTTCATGTACATAACTTCAGGTGAAATTTAATTTGATAGTAGGTTTTGATTTTGTTGAAGAAGGATTTGATGCTGTCACAAAGTCCGTGGAACACAATGGAACTGCTGAAAAAACATCAAAGAGAAAAAGGAAGAGTCCGAATTAGACAGCGTCCGTCAGGTAATTGGGCTGCTGAGATTAGAGATCCGGGTAAAGGTTGTCGACTCTGGCTTGGTACCTTCGGTACTGCTGAAGAAGCTGCAAGGGCGTTTGACGTTGAGGCTCTTCGTATTCGTGGAACGAAAGCAAAGCTGAACTTCCCAGGTGAAGTTGTACCACAAAAGCCGACTGTGAAGTCGGCAAACACCAAAAAACAAGTTTTTGAAGCTTGCACTTGTTCTGCAAAGCCGCCGGTTCTTAATGGAGATTTTGATTCTGTGAATGATTTTGATTTTAATGGCGGTGACTTTAATATGGGGTTCATGGAAGAGAATGTGAGTTGCGTTCCATCTGTTAGAAACCCGGTCAAATGCAGCTCGTCGGGTCAGTGTTTTAATTTGGACCAAGGAAGCATTGTTCTGATTTCGGGTGGGCAGAATTTGAAAACCAAAGGACTCCTGAAATCTCATCGGTTCTTATGCCGTATACTTTTGCATCGGAATTCTCCGAAAATGCTAATCCGTTGACAACGGATTCCGGTAATGTGGTTTCGGATGAAAGCACTACCAAAAGTTTGTCTGAACAACTTTCCGCTTTTCAGAATCAGATGGAACTCACACAGATTCCTTACCCTGAGGGAAGTCAAAGTACTCTTGAAATCTCATCGGTTTTTATGCCCGATACTTTTGTATCGGATTTCACGGAAGATGCTAATCCGTTGACAACGGTTTCCAGTGTGGTTTCGGCTGAGAACACTGCAAAGAGTCTCCAGATTCCTGACCTCGAGGGAATCAACTGGGCGGATATATATACAGAAAACCTCTTCACCGGGGCAGAGTCGACTCAGGATTGTGGTCTTTCTCAGCTATGTGGTGACTGATGCGCGCGGGGGTTGTTGTTCGGGAGCTTTTGGAGAAAAAGAACTATATGCAAAAAGTATAAAGTAATTACACATTTTGGGTATCTCTTGGATTTTTGTGTTCGGAATTATGTGGATTTTGGGTATGTGATGTTATACCGAAAATCCTAGATACAATATTACAAATTTTTGGTTTAGATCTACAAACTTGCTACGTAAATCTGTAGGTATACTTGTATGAAAATCCTAACAGTATGACCAAATAGTATTAATTGCGAGTCTGTGACTTCAAACCTTAGCTTTCTGGTTTGAATTTTACCTTGGAGGATCCACATAAAGCAATCCTTAATAATTCATACTTCACTAGCCTTCACCCAGCTCGGCCATTAGATCCATCGTTACATCAATTTAGCAGCTTATTACATATACTGGCGTGGTGTACCTTACTTCAAGGCATGGTGTAACCAACCTTCTTGCTACTAACAACAAATGTTCATTGCGGAAAAGTACACCCTTTTCTTATTGCAGTTGTAATGGTCCCGACCAAAGCTTCTGCCAAGCAGCAGCACAAAAGCTTCGAAAGAAATCTGTGTGACTTCTACTAGAGCATTTACGGGTCAGAAATGGCACAAGGGACAGCGCGTTTACATAAGGCTTGTCCAACAAATTTGGGGTCGATCGTGCTCAATGTCTGAGGCAAACGGTGAAGTCTCAAGGGAGTTCGTAAGCATTTTCAACCACTATTAGATGCTCTCGCAGCATGTCCCTCACCCTGCCGCGAGCACCAAACACAAGCTGCCGCACAAGCTCCAACGGAAGCTACAGTATTAGGTACAGACGAGAACTTCAGTTTCTTAGTGTTTGTATATGCAAGTGGGGGCGACTACACTATAACTAAGACAAAGATCAGAGGAATTTTTCTTTAAAACTCGGACTTCAATATATGGATTTCATTTCTTCTATAAAGTGGCAGTGCTAAGCAAGAGAAGTGTGGATGGAGCAACAAGCTAGAAGTGGATATGCATTTGCTTTCAGGCAAGTGGTATTGCAAAATGTGTAAGAGCATAATTACACAAGAATACGAGCAGCCAGTCTAGTTCAGAAAACAGGTCACTTGAGAAGTTTTTAATAGCAGGATCATTGGTTTTTATCACACTGCTTCAAGCACCAATAACTTAAAAGGATGAGAAACTACTAACATAAACAAGTTCTTATATTCGAAATAACTTGTATATACTAGCGGGGGCGAATATCGTACCACAGACAACAACGATGTCAAATATAAAGCATTTCAGAGCCGCGATCAACATGATGTCCAGCCATCTTAATTTTTCCAACCAAAGGTTAATATCCTTACGAAGGCTGTTGCTTCACAAAATTAAAGGAGACTAAATATCATGCATACATGGCCAGTATTTTCACTACTGCCGTCATCACCAAAATTACATGTATGATTAGTTCGAGCGTCGTTGCTTCATGTACAAAAAGTATGGTTTAACGCCCCGAATATCATCAGATACTTAGGCCGAGAACTCTGCTGGAGAGTTCAAAAATGCAGTCTTACGCTAAAGAAAATTGCTGCAAATGGTGAATAAGCAAAAGTCAGAGTGCCCCTACCGATTTTTGAAGCCGGGACAAGTCAGTTCTCCCAAGAATCTGGAAGTACACCTTCAATTTCTTCCAAAGATAGTTTCAGCTGCAATTCACGGGATTTCGAGTTAGCTAACTCCTGGCGCGCTTCAGCCAACTCCTGGCGCGCTCCAGCCAACTCTCCAGTCAGCACCCTTATAGCAGCAGACAACTGACTATTTTTGCTCTCCAACCGTATGTTTTCCAGTCTCAAACCGGCATCAGCACCACCTTCCAAAGCACGTTGTCTTAGCACACCATTCAGTTGAGTCGCGAATTTCAAAAACTACAGGAGAAGAGTAAATAATATTATGTTTCTTATCCTCTTAGCTGCTCGATGTATACAAGAAATGATCCGCCATTTTAACAAAGCAAGGAAGCAACTTGAGCAAATAAGCATGTGGATATCTACTAATTAAGCTGGTGAAAATTCCCATCCGAGTTACCATTCGCTGGAACCTCTTTCACTGGAACTCAGTGTTAGGCTCAGCAGTAAACTAGTACTTTATATATTGATATATATAAGCAAATGTGATCGAGCTAGATAGTCTCTTTAAACTAGTCGAATACGAGGCATGTCATTTAACCAAGGGCACAGATAGTGAATTGATCGATTTACTTACTTGGTTGAAATGTTCTGTCATGGTTTGAAGCAAAATGTTGTGATCGGGCTCGGTTATCGACTGAACTGGAGATAGAGAGGCAACGGAAGGTCGACTAATGCCAGGGTCAGATTGCGGGATCGAAATTGGTCGGCGTACTCTAACATTTTCATCCTCTGAACAAGGGTTAGTCGAAGCTCTCCATCGAAGTTGGACAAAGGTTCAGATGGCAAGGATGGTTGGATAACTTTTTCTCCATTATCAAGAGTAGGTTCTCTGCAATCTGAAGCATACGATAGTGGGAATTCAGTCATCAAATTCAGAGTAATCAAACGCAGGGATATGAGATATTTATAGATGTACCTGGTGATAAAACAGCGTCATGAGCAGTTCTCGCATTATCTTTGCTAGGTGAGGAATCTAATAGACAATAATATTCAGAGATATTTAGTTACCATAATATTCTGGGAGAATACCAGATTTCCGGTAATACTCCAACTCTATTTATGTGAGTTTATGGAATAATAATATTGAGGATTCATTATCAAATCCGACATGGTATCACGAGTTCAGACTCGATCCATCGTCTTCTTCCTCTAAATCAACGATAATCATCCATGACAAGTGATAAAAAATCCTTGCATCTGGCTTTCACCGTTACTAACATCAAAACCTTGATCCTATTGTTCTAGATATCAAACAGGACGAATATTTTTCATGGATTTTCCTGTTTCAACTTCATCTTCAAGCTCACAACTTACTCTTCCTCATAGACGATTCCGCCACAAAACCGGATCTTGAAGCTGCCGTTGTGCTCCAACTTGATGCCCTATGTCGTCAATGGATGTTCTCCACCATGGCCAAAGATTTGATGCTTACTGTTCTCAAAACTGGGAAAACTGCGAAAGAGTTATGGAATCATCTTCAAAGTCTCTTTCAAGACAACAAAGGAAGCCGTGCCGCGAGCCTCGAAAGTAAGTTCGTCAATCTAAAGTTTTTTGATTGTAACAATGTTGATGATTATTGTGATAAGCTACAGGCACTTTCAAATCGATTAAGTGACCTCGAGTTTCCCATGGATGAAAAACGACTGGTTATTCAACTTGTCAATGGACTTCCGGGGGAATACAATATTGTTGCCTCCTTCATTCAACAATCGATGCCATCTTTCGACACTGCTCGATCTCAACTGCGTACTGAGGAGATTCGCCGTGAACACCAATCAACATCCAGCCCCCACACTGCGCTTGCAGCCTCTGCACGACGTCCTCCTCCTGCTGATCACCGTTTTCCGCCGTATTCTTCACGCTTTCCTGGCGAACAAAGTTTCTTTCCGGGAGATCGAGCAGCACCGCTCCTGCCAACCCCAGCAGGCCCAAGGAAACCCTACCCAACAGCTCCTCACTGGGATCCTCACTGGACGTCTCTACCAAGCCCATATTCCGCTGCACCAAGCCCATATCCCGCTGTCCCCTACTGGGCCTCTCAGCAAGCTGTCTTTGGATGTGGCCGTGGTCGTGGTCGCAGCACCTCGGCAGCCCGTTCACCACAAGCATACATCACTCCCACCACGGAATACCTTCACCCATCGGATATTGCCGAAGCATACAGCTCCATGAGCATTCGAACGCCTGATGATGATTTCTATATGGACACTGGCGCAACCTCACACATCACCTCAGATCCAGGTACCTTACATAATGTTTTTCATTCGAGCAATGTGTGTTCTATCTTAGTGGGAAATGGCAGTAACATTCCGGTAACTGCTAGTGGCTCTAGGTTCATAAATCTTCCATCTCACACCCTTCATCTCAAAGACACTCTTGTCGTTCCTTCCATCATCAAAAACTTAATCTCTGTTCGTAAATTTACCATTGATAATCATGTGTCTGTTGAATTTGACCCTTATGGTTTTTCTGCGAAGGATTTGAATTCGAGGAAGACTATTCTACGATGTGATAGTTCTGGGGGGCTCTATCCCATCACTACATCTACCGTGCAATCCTCCCTTTCGCCACTACCTCACCAATTTTCTCTTTCCGTCTGTTCACCTGACGTTTGGCATAGTCGCCTCGGCCACCCTGGAAAGGCTGTCTTAGATGCTTTACGCACAAAGTCTTTTATTCAATGTAATAAGGATCATTCCCCAATCTTTGTCATTCTTGTCAAATTAGCAAACATGTTCGTCATCCTTTTTATGACTCTCATTCTACCAGTGTTTCTCCTTTTGATATAATTCATAGTGATTTATGGACATCTCCGTTGAATATAGATACGGGGTTTTGTTATTATCTTCTCTTATTGGATGATTTCACTAATTATCTATGGGTTTTTCCACTAAAACTAAAATCCCAAGTCTTCACCAAATTTTTGGAATTCCGATCTTTTGTTCAAACTCAATTTGAACGAAAAATTAAATCATTCCAATGCGACATGGGTCGCGAATTTGACAATTCATCTTTTCACAATTTTGCTAGTCAAAACGGCTTAGTATTTCGTTTCTCTTGTCCTCATACATCCTCTCAAAATGGTAAAGCGGAACGCATGATTCGCCGAATCAATGATATCACTCGTACTCTAATGTCTCATGCCTCCGTTCCTCCAAAATATTGGGTTTATTCTCTTCTTATGGCCGTCTACCTACACAACATTATTCCCACTAAAAGTCTCCATTTCCAATCTCCGGTGTCCGTCTTATATAGACGCCAACCCACATATGATCATCTTCGCATCTTTGGTTGTCTTTTCTACCCTAATCTTTCTTCCACAACACCACACAAACTTGCTCCTCGCTCCACTAGGTGTGTTTTTCTTGGTTTCCCACCTAATCATCGTGGTTATCGTTGTCTTGACATTTCCACAAACAAATTCATCATTTCAAGACATGTCACGTTTGATGAAAACATCTTCCCTTTCTCAAGTTCCTCTCATCTAGGCTCTTCCCCTCCTCAAGACCCACATATCCATCCTCTTTACTCCTTCCTAGACTCCTCAAACTATCCACCTCCTGTAGCCTCCCCTCCTGTTACTACGTCCCCTCCTGTAGCCTCCCCTCTTGTTACACAAACTCTATACACTCCTCCTCACAAACGGCTCCCATATCCTCCTCAGCCCACAACTCTGTCCTCTCCACAGCCCACTCCTATCCATCCCACTACACTACACTCTCCACCAACCTCCCCTGCCCAGCCCACTTCCGTGCAGCCCATCACGGTCAACTCTCCACAGCCCAACACAGTCCCGTCCGACCTCTCCAGCCCACTCCATCCAACCTCCCCTTCCGGCCCACACCTTCCAGCACCTTCTCGCCCAACTACAAGGGATTCCCGTGGCATCTTCCGCCCCATCCAGAAACTGAATCTTCATGTCCAATCCAAATCTCCCATTTCCCCTCTTCCCCGATCTCATCTTTATGCACTTAGAGATCCAAACTGGAATGCTGCCATGATGAACGAATACAATGCTATGATTACGACCGGTACTTGGGAACTAGTTCCTCGCCCCAGTAACGCTCATATCATTAGGTCAATGTGGCTCTTCCGTCACAAGTTTCACGCTGATGGCACCTTGCAGCGTTACAAGGCTCGACTAGTGGCCAATGGAAAATCTCAACATGTTGGAGTTGATTATTTTGAAACGTTTAGTCCAGTTGTTAAACCCGCGACTATACGTACTGTGCTCAGTATCGCAACATCACGTGCTTGGGGTATTCGTCAGCTAGACGTCAAAAATGCCTTTCTTCACGGTGACCTGGCCGAAACAGTTTATATGCATCAACCACCGGGTTTTTTTTGATTCCGCTCATCCTGATTATGTTTGCCGCCTCCGTAGGTCTCTTTATGGACTTAATAAGGCTCCTTGTGCATGGTTTCAGTGATTTGCACAATTTATTATTGGTTGCGGTTTTCGTGGAAATGTTTGTGATCCCTCACTATTTGTTTATCATTCTGGTTCGGAAACTGCATACTTATTACTATATGTGGATGATATTGTCTTAACCGCTTCTACTGATGCCCTTTTAGGCCGTTTCATTGAGTTGATGAAACGTGAATTTGCTATGACTGATCTTGGCGCGTTACACCAATTTCTGGGTATTACTGTGACTCGCTCAGATTTAAGATTATTTCTGTCACAGTCTTCATATGCACAGGATTTAATCCTCCAGGACACCTCCTCCATAGTTGTGAATTTTTCAAAGTCCTTTTTACAGTTCACCAAATCTTGAATCTGGGAATCAGAAAGTGAAGACTCTTCATCTATGTTGTCGATACCTTGTATTTCTGATAACAGGAGTTTCAACTTTTACTTGTGTGCCCAAAAATGATCTTGTTCCATTATTTAAGTTTCTCCCTCAGGGCTTTTAGTTTGCACCATAAGATCGTACTAGCGCTACCTGCAAAACAAAAAGAATTCCACCAATTTTCCAATAATTCAATGAAACCATTCTCCAAGAACCACATGAATTTCAAATCTAAAGGGACTAGGACCCCAACTAGGGTATGAAATGTCTAAAAGAACGGGGATATGATCTGAGGTTGGACTGGATTTTTCTAATTAGGAAACAAGATTTATGGGACTCAAAAGATGGAGAAATTAAGAATCTATCCAGCCTGCTCATGATAGGATTAGACTGCCCATTAGACCAGGTATACCGAGCTCCTTTGAGTGGAAGATCAATAAGTTCATGTTGGGAGATGAACTCACAGAAGTTTTCCATGCTCTTTGTAATTTTATTATAGCCTTTCTTCTCATCGCACTTTGTAATCACATTAAAGTCACCTCCCAAACACCAAGGGAGATCCTCTACAAATATTATCCAGTTCATCCCTGTGGGCACACGAACCACGCGCGTGTTCGAACGCTCACAATCAATCTTTAACATCTAAGGAGATTATGATGATGGTACCCTGGTGCTGATTCATTGGCTCAAAACCTTCGGGTTTATCATGGCCTCATCCAACCACTCCAGGCATGGCGTTTGTGCAAGGGATATAAGTATTAAGGAAAACAAAACATATAAGCAAACACGTGCGGAGGTAAATGAATGTAAAGTGCTGAAATGTAAATAAGACCAAGGTTTACGTGGTTCAGCACTAAGGCCTACATCCACGGGATTTGTTGTTCTACTATGTTCTTCACGGTTACACGAATAGTTGAATGATTTTTGGGGTTTACATGTTTCTCTCCTCTCAGGGATTAACTTACCTTTGCTATTTCTCTCTCTCTCTCCTTCCCTTCCTGATGTTTTCGATCCCCTTCCTCTTGGTGGAGATTGGGTATTTATAAGGTTAGAACGTGGGACCCATCTCTGAAGACCGTTGGAACCTTATCTTCTTGTGTCCTTGCGTCCATCGCGCGGAGGTCTGCGTTTCCCCCTTGATCCCGCAGAGGCATCCTCGCTCGTTCCACAGGTTGGTCGACACGTACACTGCTCGGAGTGTTTAATGTGGGTAGTTGAGGGGTCTGCTCGTGTCAGACAAGTGTCTTCTGCCCCTGTCAGTCCGTGTCAGCTAACTTTCTCTCCACCGTTGATCTTGGCTTCTCTTTTGGGGATGAGATAAAGTAACTCCTCGGGTTTATTTGGTGTTTCGTGACCCATCATGTTTTGATGTTTTTGGCCTGCATGCTTTCCACGTACCTCTTTATATACACGTGTCTGATAGTGAGATATATGTGTACACAATTTGCCCCTTTTCTTCGGGCTTGAATGACTAATGGGTGCCTTGAAGAAAAACTATCGTCGCATATTCTTCTCACTCCTAATAACTTCTCCTAGATACTTGGGCACGTCTTTTATTCGTGCATTAACTGCTTATGTAACGGGCACGTTTTCCCATTCCTCCCTTAATTTCCTTCTCTTTCTTTCGGGTATTTTAAGGATAGAAAGAAAATTTAATTTCATTCTTCCTAAACACTCTCTCAGTTTTCATTCTTCCTTTAAATTTCTGTCTGTCTTCATTGAACCTGTGACCTTAAATTCTCTGTCAGTCTTCATTGCACTTGTGATCTTAAATTTTGTCAGTCTTCATTGCACCTGTGATCTTAAATTCTCTCCACCTTAGCATTAACCACGCCGCTTCTCCTGTTTGTTTCTCTCTACTGCTGTTTTTGCCGGTAAGTTTTCCTTTATTTCCACCGTTTTATGCTGTGTTGACTTGTGAATTTTCTGCTACTGTTGTTCCTTGTTTGTGATGAAGAACTTCTTCTGATGCTTGCATACTAGTTTGCCCCTGTTCTTCATCTTAAATTAAGGAAGCCATTACTTCGAGGGTGAAATATTGAGCATGTATACTACTTTTAGGGTTGCTACGTTATCGTGGTTGTATTGCTATGGATGTGTTTTTTGATGGTGTAACTTGTTCTTGATTTTATTCTTTCCGCAGCCATGTCTGACCGTCCGCGGCCTACTTATCAGACTCCTGATTCTGGGTTATCGAGATCTCCTCCGCGTCGAGAGTCTCAAGATGATGTTCGTCGGAGTCGAGTTTCTTCTGGAGCGAAAGCCTCGTCCTCTAGGGAAGATATTCCCCGATAATTCCGTCTGGTTCTCGAAGAGTCTTTGATCGCTCAGTGGCTCCTCGTGATGATACTAGGAGTACGCAGGCTCCGCCCCGCGCTGTTGCTTTTGACATTCCTCCTCTACGTTCGTTCGTGCCCGAGCATCATCTACGGTCTTCTCCAACTTTTAAAGGGAAGAATACGAAGAGCGTAGCTCCTAGGGTTGAATCTTCAAAGAATCCCCCCGTGAAGAGAAAAGCTTCGGAAGCGTTCGTTAGTTCATCCGGCCCCGCCGAGGAGGATGAGGCTGCTCCCTTGATACGCAGTGTCTCTGTTAGCAGGAAAAAAGTAACCTTCAAGCATATCGATCTTGAAATATTCAAGGAAAAGCATGAGCTTCAAGCCTTCGGGGTTCGTTTCTATGCCCCTGAGGATGATATTACGTATGAGCTTATCTCCAAGTACGAATTCGATGAGTTTCATTTGTTAACGACGGTTGGGGCATTCGAGGCTGGTCTGATGCTGCCGTTGTACAAATCCGGTGATTCCTTCTACTACGACGTGCTCGCTAGTCGTGAGGGTTCTTCCACCAATACTCATAGCCGTTCCGTATCCCAACTATCGGGGAATTATCTCCGCGCCCTGAAGGAATGCTATCTGCGGAGTAAGGGGGAAACGTCGATGACTTGTTACGTTCCCAATCCCATGGAGAAGGAATGGTATACTCCTGAGAATTTCAATAACTCCTTTGGGATTACGTCAATAGTAGGAATCGCAAGCCGTGGAGTGTCAGCCTTCGGAATCTCCCTGCTCCTCGAGGCGAGATTCGTCTGTTAAATGAGGTCAGCGATGCCAAGCTGAAGTATGTTCCTGGCACGGAGGCGTCCAGTCGTCGGAAACTCTTCCCCGCGCGAGAGAGGATCAAGCGCGATCATGATTACGAGTGGCACGCCACCGTTATCGAGATAGTTGGTCCGTGGGCTTACGGTTGGATTCCCGGTCCCCGCGGTTGGCGGCCTACCGAGAATAGTAAGCCGCGCGAATCTCCTCCTGTTCGCTATGGAGATTTCTGCCCCTGGCGTCTGAACTTTGCGGGCATGAATTTTCCTTATGCCCTGGACGTCATAGAGGGAGACGAGGAGGATGGTTCCGGTGCTATACTCCCACCGAAGAATATCTCAGCTGCTCAGGTACGCAGATTCTAGCTGCGCTTCTTTTTTAGAACTTCCATCAGACGGGAAAAATAATTCTTTTTGTGGTGTTGGTTTCAGGTATTGAAGAAGAAAAAGATTAGGCCGAAGCAGTCTTCTACTACGGTGATGGGCGAGGTTGAGGCCCAAGAAGAAGTTACTAGTCCAGTGAACGAAGAGTTTGCTGAGGACGAGATTACAGATGGGGAGGAACGTACTGGTACCCCCCTATCAATGTCGGAGAAGAGGTCTTCGCTGGTCACGCTGGTGATGAAGGAAGGAACAAAGTTGTGATGGCTGATGACGTTGTCATCGGGGATGTTTCCGTCCCTGCTGGTGATGTCGCGGATACCCTTCCCACTTCTCAAGAATTTTCTTTTGATCGGATGTATTCCACGGGGGAGTTCTTTGACGAAGCCCTCGATTTTCCCGAGGACTTCTCTTTACTTTCCCCCAATGATGATTGGGATGTTCTTGGTGGTGATGGTAATGGGGATGCTACTGTAGAAGATGTTGGTGCGGAGGAGCCTGCTGTGCATGTAGGCGCGGAGGAGCATGCTGAGGGGGTCGAGTCAGAGAAGGAAAATCTGTCGTTGACGCGCCCCCGATAGTCTTCCCCAGTCGCCGACGTCTGAGGGTGAGGACGCCATCATGGATTGGTTTAAGGAAAAGAATCTTCTGTTTGTCTCTCATCCCGCTCCTGTGGTCGCTGGGGAAAAGGAATCCACCGCGTATACCCGTCGCATGATGGAGATGTCTTCAAAGGCGCAGGTGTCTGAAGCCTGGGGAAAAAGGTTGACTGTTCCCGAAGCTACCCTCGTGCCGGAGCCTCCTACTTCCGTTGCCGATATGATGGCTATCGCCGACGGGTATCAATATGGCTTTCCGCAGCAGCGTGTGCTTGAGGTAAATTTTCGTACACACTTCTACGTGACGATCAGACGCTTCGGTGAAATAATGTTTGTCATCTTGATGTGTAGATGATGAGGAGCGAGCATTGTAACCACGTGCTGTATCAGTTCTTCAAAGCGAAATCTCTGAAGCTCGAGGCTAAGCTTCGTCATCGAGAAAAGGAATTATCTGCGGCTGAGGTGGAAATTGAAGAGCTGAAGAAAAGCCTTAAGGAGAAAGAAAAGCTGGGTGAAGCAGAGGCTGATCTTCGGTCAGAACTTGTTGCAGTGCGCGCGAGTTAGAGCAAACTCGTAGCCAAGTTTCCACTTTCACAGGTTTGGTTCTTTTCCCTCGCCGTATGTCGTCATTCTTTTATCTCTTAGTTGTTCTGTCTGAGTCTCCCCACCCTATCTCCAGTGGGTGGCGTCCCCGAGCTGATATGGCTTCGAAACGAAAGAGTTCGGCAAAAATCTCGTATTAGAGATTTGGTTGAGAAAATTAAGAGTGAAGCTAAGAAATGGGATGCTCGGGCTGAGGTATGGCGCGCGCGGCATGTTCAGATGGTCGACATGCAAAATCTGTACAACCATGATCGTGCTTTATTTAATGGCACACTGCTGTGGACCCGTGATAGTCTGCGGGAAGCCCGTGAGCGTACTTCCTTGTTGGAATCTAGGATTCAGCGGTTGGAAGAAGAATTACAGACGGCTCGATCCATTCCTCTTTCAGGGGTCCAGGATAATATGCTCTGTCTTGCCAGAGAAAGAGATGATGCTCGTGCTGAAGTCTACGCTCTCAGCAATGCTCTTTCCGCGTCTCGTTCCGACGTAGCTCGTCATGCTGAGTCTGAGAGGAATCTCGAAGTGTGCATGTACAGACTCAGCAAAGGGGTCTCAGAGATAAATAAAGAGGTCGACCACCTTCGTCATATGGACTCGATGAAGCAGGTAGAATTAGATGCCTGTCAATTTACTCTCACCAACCTTCAACTAGACTATAAGAAATTATCCGCGGAATATGATCATCTTGATGAAGCGCGAGATGCGGTTGTTAATGAGTATGAAGAGGCTTCGGCTTGTGTCGAAGGTATAATCCCATTTCATCGAGTGTGACCTTGTCTTTTTTCTACGCTAACTCCGTGGTGTTGTCTTTTTCAGAGCTCGAGGGACGCCTTCGCGTCACAAATGAAAAACTTGAAAAGGCTCAATCGTCCTTAGCGCAGCAGGAAGAACAGACCAATCACTTCAAGAATTTAGCAGCAACCCGCGAGGAGGCCGTTGGTGCTGCTTCTGGAGAAGTGAATCGGCTATCTTCGTTATTATCCCAAGCCCAACAGCGGACAACAGTTATTAAACACAAGGCTCGTTGTCAATTGGCTGAGGAGACGAACAAGATGCTGGAGAGGATAGAACTTGGCCTAAGGAATGAACATGGTCTCGTGAAGAACTATCCTCGTCGTCCCGTTCCTTCTGCCTTGCCCAGCTCCTCGGGCCCTTCTTCTGGTGGGAGCGTCCCATCAAGTCTTCGGAATAATCCTGCCGATGGGGCCGCCACTTAGGTAGAGATCGCAGCGTTTTGTAGGATCCGCGGCATCATTATACTTTTTGTAATCATGTAACAAGGATATTTTTTGCTGATGATCCTGTAAAAGGAATATTTTTTGATTGTGTATCCTTGACTTTGGCCTTTCACTTCTTGTAATCACCCTTTATGAAATGAATCCTCTTCTGATATACCTACAATGTTGTTTTTTTTTATTTTAAGTATTTGTGAAAAATCAAAACAAAAGTTTTTAAGTGTTTTTGAGTGCGATACTGAAGGAAGGTACCTTCGTGATCGTCTTGAGACCTGTCACCCCCTGGCGAATCCTGGGCCAGAGGATTCCCAGACGGTGGGGGCCGGGGAAACGTTCTAGGATATGGGATTAAAATATTTACGCACCCATTCCGTCGACCCGTTGCCTTAAGATTGGTTGGGTATCTCTTTCTGCTGGGTGCCTTCCCCCTGGTCCTACACTTATGGACACTGATGGGGGAGCCCTGAGAGATTGTAGATTAACTACTTTCCCCAATATTGTAGGTAGATTCCACTGACTTGATAATTTGAAAGCTTGTTTGATTGATAAGAGGTCTGCAATTCCTCTTCCAGAGATAGAAACATGTGGAGCGGTCAGGCTCCCTTCTTCTTCTGGTACACTCCAAGCAGATTCAAATCTGCGTTGCTTCTATGGGAAGTATGGTTTGAGCCATTTAGCATTCCAAGGATGCCGGAGGACCTCGCCTTTTAGATTACGAAGGTAGTAGGAACCGTTACCCGCAATGTCGTGGATCATAAAAGGTCCTCCCCATGTAGGTGCTAACTTTCCCCATTTCTTTTCTTGCTGATACCGTGGGATTGTTCTCAACACATACTGTCCCTCTACAAAATTCCGTAGCTTTACCTTTTTGTTGTATTCCATTGCTAGTCTTCGTTGATAATTTTCCATCTTTTGCAATGCTACTTCCCTTCTTCCTTCCAAGTCGTCCAACCTTTCTAACATCATATCTGTTGTGAGGTTTTTCTCCCAAGCTTCGGTCTTCGTGGTTGGCATGAGGATTTCCGTAGGTATGACTGCTTCAGCTCCATAAGTTAGAAGAAACGGGGATTCCCCGGTAGAGGATCTTCGTGTTGTCCTGTATGCCCATAAGACATTGTGCAGTTGTTCGCACCATCTTCCCTTATGCTCGTCTAATTGTTTTTTGAGTATAAGGGCGAGGGTCTTGTTGGTAGCTTCCGCTTGTCCGTTGCTTTGAGGGTATAAGGGGGTGGACTTGTTCTTTCTTATTTTGAAGGTGTCGAAGAGCATGTCTATATTTTTTCCCTGTAATTGCTTTCCGTTATCAGATACAATTTCCGCAGGTATACCAAATCTGCAAATGATGTTCTGGAATATGAAAGTGAACACATCCGCGTCTCTGATCCTGGCCAAGGCCTTAGCCTCCACCCATTTACTGAAGTAGTCCGTGGCTACTATCAAAAATCGTCTCTTCCTTGATCCTTCGATGAAAGGCCCGACGATGTCTACGCCCCATTTTGCAAATGGCCACGGGCTATCGATAGAGTTTAACCTTGTTGCCGGCGCGTGGATTTTTTTCGCGAAGCGCTGACATTCTTCACATCGTCGGGACATCCTCGCAACATCTTGTATCATGGTCGGCCAGTAATATCCTTGCGTTTTTGCCTTGTCATCCAGTGATCTCATGCCGCTATGATTCCCCGCGTCACCATAGTGGATATCATTTAGAATTCGATGCCCCTCTTTCCGGGACAAGCAGCGTAGTAATGGTCCAAGGAAGGATTTTCTATACAGGACCCCCTCCCGAAGATCATATCTTCCCACTTTGGAGAGCATCTTCCTAGCTAGTTTCCGATCCGCAGGTAAGCTTCCTTTTTCGAGAAAGGCCTGTATTGTCACCCTCCAGTCATCTTCGTTGCTGAAGTCTTCGTCTTGATTTGCTCTTGACAGGATGTCTTCTTCATCAAAGTCATTATGGATGTCTTCTCCTACCTGGTCTTCGATATCTTCTTCCATCACATCTTGATTGGTAGCGAAGGAGAATTGAGATGCAATCGAAGGCTCGTATACCCTCGCTATTTTAATACCTTCGGCATTTTTATCCCTCAGCATGGATGATATATATGCTAGGGCATCCGCGTGCCTGAGGTCTCTTCTGCATAAGTGCCGGAACTTAATGTTCGGGATTTGTGATGCCAATGTTTGGACCAAGGCCATGTAAGCTGAAAGAGTGTCATCGTACACATTATACTCGAGCCCAATTTGCTGTATGACAAGTGGTGTGAAAATGGGGAGCACACAAAACACTTGCAAGTATACAAGGCCAAGATTTATAGTATAGGGATGAGTAGGAGTTTGTCCACAGGGAGTGGAGTTTTGGTTTTAATAAGGGATTTTGTTTTTGGTTTAAAATTGGGCTTTGGAAAAGTTTTTGAACTAAACCTAGCATAAATTAGCACAACCCATAAAAGAAAATAAAAACAATAATAATAATTACAAGCCCATAAAAGAAAAATAAAAGAAAATAAAAGAAAAAGAAAATAAAAATAAAAATAAAAATAATTATTACAAGCCCAAATTAAAAATAAATTAATTATTACATACCCAAATTGAATATTTAATGAGGCCCAAGTGGGTTACTCATGGTTTTAGGCTTACTTGGTCAAGGAGGGAAGCCCAGCTGGCTTTTGTTCCCTTTTAGTTGCACAGCCCAGTTGGGCTTTATGATCGTCCTAAGAAGCTCTCGCTCAAGCCCAGCAACAACAGGTGGAACAGAGCCCAGCAGCAGCAGCAACGAAGCCCAGCTCACAGAAGACCACGAGCCCAGCAACAAAAGGAGGCAGAGCCCAGCAGCACTTGGCAAGCCCAGTTCAGTTGAAGTTGGTGAAGCCCAATTCAGAGAAGTATAAGCCCACCAGTAGAAGGCAGAGCCCAACAGCTTCAGTTGGCAGCCCAGCAGCTTCACTTGGCAGCAGGAGTTTCTTTGGTTCACCAGCAGCAGCAACAGCAGCAGCAGCAACAGCAGCAGCAGCAGCAACTCAGTGGCACCAGTTCAAGAACTTCAGCTTCACTGCAGTTCCAACAGCAACAGCAGCTTTGGCAGCAGCTTGGCAGCAGCAAAAAAAAAAAAATACTGCACAGCTCCAGCAGCAACAGGTGAGTGAACAAGATAGCAATTAGCTCAAACAACTCTGCAAGCACAGCAAGGCCACAACAGCTATAAAAACTTCAAAAAAATATGGCAGCCAGCTCCCCGGCAGCGGCACCAAAAACTTGGTATGAAAATGGGGAGCACACAAAACACTTGCAAGTATACAAGGCCAAGATTTATAGTATAGGGATGAGTAGGGGTTTGTCCACAGGGAGTGGGAGCATACAAGAAGTCTTCCTAGCTAAAGTTTACAGTGAGCTAAGGGCAGTAACTATGGTGACAGTGACAATGATCTAGAGTGGTAGTGAAGCAAAGGCAGCAGCCTAAGGCAAGGGTATTGAGCAATCAGTGACAGAAAAGGAGAAAGATGCAGAATTGTGTGAAGTTACTAAGGCAATTGAATCCACCTTGTGCCCTAATCAAGCAATGCAATCTAGGTTGAGTTGGAAATCCTATGCATACATCTAGAATGAGATGAAAATCAGCTTGCTCACTGATATGCCCCTAGCATTGACTGTCTTTTGACAGCACAATCAATCACAGGCATGCCAGAGCACTGAGTACTTCCCATTGCTCAATCAAACAGGCATTAAGAAAACTACCCTAACCATGCATCATCTAACAGTGCACTAGGCTTCATCAGGGCCTTAGTTGCAGTGAATTAGCTCATGCTAGACATGAGTATAACAACAGCATTCATCCAACAAACTAAATTAAAATGCAACATGCATACAGGTTACACACAATCAACTGTTGTTAAAATAGAAATTGGAAAAATGAAAATTGATTCAAAATATTGTTTACTGGCTAGCCCAGAGAGCTTTTCTACAACACCCATAACATCAATTTATAGTTTGTTACAACACCCTAAATTTCTACAAACCCTAAATTGAAAATCCCCAAATTTGCAAACCCTAATTTTTAAATTCCAAATTAAACTAACTGATTTCTGAATTTGTCTCCCCTGTGCTCGACCCATGCCCTGTTGATGTTCCCTCTGCTCCTCCTCAGCTCGAACTTCTCCCAATTGCGTCTACTGATGCCCTAGCTTTTCTCTTTCTTATCTGTAGCACCTAGGGTTGATGCTAAGAACAAGAAAGGGAAATACTAGGGAGCTGGATGATGGTGAAGGCTCTGATTTGGTCGAGAGAATGGAGATGGTGAAGCTCGAGGTGGTGATGGAAGAGATGGTGGTGGCAGTGGAGTTGCAGGCGGTATGGTGGTGGAGAAGAGGTTTTGGGGAAAGAAAATGATTTGGGAAGAAGAGGGTGTTTGGCTTGAGGTCGATGGGTTCGATGGCTAAGGTGTTGAGCGGGTTCATCAAACTTTGATGTCTAGCGAGGAGACGCGTTGGATGTGAAGATGGTTGGTAGATCTAACGGTGGTATGAGAGATGAATCACTTCGACCGTTGGATTGTGAAATACAACAAAGTTAACGGCGAAGATCGAGGTTAGGTGCTGTAGTGTTAAGCGGAAGTATCGAGATTTGATGAGCAGGCAAGAAGCGACCGTAGGATCTAAATGTGATCTAATCTGAAGGCTTGGAATTTAGGTACTATGGTGTTTTGCAGGGACTTCAGATTTTGATGAACGATGAAGAAGCGACCATTGGATGATGAGATGGATCCGATCTAACGGCTGAGAATGGAGGCGGGTATGGATATAGAAAATGGGTTTGGGTAAGGGTTTTGGGCATTGGGTATGCCAAGCCCATATCTTCTTTAAGAACAATTCTTCCTTGTTGAGCCCATTCCTAGCTTTTTGGACGTGCGCTCCATTCTTTGCGGCTTCCTTGCGTAATTTCTTCCGGCCTTTCACTACTCTTCAGCTCTTTTCCGCTCCGCAAGTTATCCAGACTTTATTTATTACCTAAAAATGCAAAATTAAGTAAGAAAAATATTTATTCTTGAAAACAATGAAAATACAGAATATGGGATAAAATGTAGAATTACTGCACAAAAGATGAGTTAAATGCCAAGAAAAAGGGATAAATATATACATTATTTGGCACTCATCAACAAGTTGCGAATCACTTGTCAGCCTTACATCGGTTACCCCCATCTCTATTATTATACGTAGGGGATGTACGACAGCTTCGTATTCAACAATGTTATTGGTATGCTCTTTGAATTCCAATCTAAGTGCCTGTATAATCCTTTCTCCAGTTGGGGTGATAATGACAATACCTATTCCTGCTCCTTCCTTATTTTTAGATCCGTCGACAAAGACTTCCCATTGTCTATGACTCGCAGGTTCGAGTATATCCATTGGATCCTTGATTTCTTCCTCGGCTTCTGGTATTCCCTTAATCTCTTCGTCATTGTCTAGGGGGAGGTCTGCTAAGAAATCTGCCAGCACTTGGGACTTCTGAGAATGTTGAATTTCATGAATGATGTTGAATTGGTCCAGATGGGTGTTCCATTTGGCTATTCGGCCCACTTTTCCCGTGCTTTTGAGGACTGCTTCCAATGGTGCTTTGCATGGTACCCTGATAAGGTGAGTTAGGAAGTAGGTTCTCAGTTTTTGGGTAGCCCATACCAGTACGAGGATGAGTTGTTCAATCTTAGTATAATTTCTTTCCGCGGAATTGAGTGTCTTGCTGACGTAATAGATAGGCTGTTCTACCTTTGTATTGGTCTTGACTAATACCGCGCTGACTGCGTCCTCCGTTGCTGCTATGTACAGTGCCAAAACTTCATCAGGGTCTGGTTTCTGCAGGATTGGGATTGAAGCTAGATGTTCTTTGATTTTTTGGAATGCTTCCTCGCATTCAGCGGTCCATTCGAACCTGCTCCCTTTTTTAAGAATATTGAAGAAATGTTTGCATTTGTCCGAGGACCGTGCAATAAATCTGCCCAACGCTGCTATGGACCCATTGAGCTTCTGCACTTCCTTCAGATTCTTTGGGGACGGCATCTCTACTATGGCTTGAATCTTAGCTGGGTCTACCTCGATGCCCCTTTTCGTCACCAGATACCCGAGGAACTTCCCCGAGGTGACACCGAAAGTACATTTTTCCGGATTCACTTTCATGTGATGCTGTCTCATTGCTTCGAAGATATTCCTCAGGTCCTGGTGGTGATTTTTATGCAGCTTGCTTTTGACGAGCATGTCGTCCACGTAGACTTCTAGGGTTCCTCCAATCCATGGCTTGAAGATAGCATCAACCATCCTCTGGTATGTTGCCCCTGCGTTTCGGAGCCCGAAAGGCATTCTGGTATAGCAATAAAGGCCATATGGGGTATAGAACGCTGTGTGTGGCTGATCTTCTTCTGCCAGGGCTACTTGGTTGTAACCAGAATATCCGTCCATGAATGACAGCTCTTCGTACCCTTCAACTGCTTCAACCAGTTGATCTATGCTCGGCAGGGGATAGCTGTCCTTTGGACATGCCTTGTTGAGATTAGTAAAGTCGATGCATATTCTAACCCCTCCATTTTTCTTAGGAACAATGACCATGTTGGAGATCCAGGTAGGGTATTTGACTTCCTTGATAAATCCTGCATCTAGTAGCTTCCGAAGTTCTGTTTCTACCGCCTCGTGATATTCTGGAGCCACTTTTCGTATTTTCTGCCTGAACGGGGGTGTGCCCGGTTTGATGCGTAGTTCATGTTGGATTACTTTTGGGTCAATCCCCGGCATATCTCCTAGCTTCCAGGCGAACACATCCGCGTATTCCTCAAGTAATTTGGTTAAGGAATGTTCCCTTCCTTCGTCCATTATGGTCCCGATTTTGATCATCTTCGGGTTTTCTTCCGTTCCTATGTTGATTTCCTTTACGGGCTCCACTGGTGTGAACACAGGCTTCGGGTTTCCGAGGACTGGGACGTTCTTTAATTGCTATTTAGCGTGTTTCTGTTCTTCGCTGGTTGTTGAAGTACTTGTTTCTGTGCTTAGGACATTATCATCTTTCGTCAAGCCCTTCCCTGTAGTTTCCTTGAGGAACAGGTTTATGGCCTTCTCTTTCGCGGTTTCTTGATTTTTTGCTCTTCGGATTTTTCGCTGCTCTTCTTGCTCGTTGTTGATATGATCCTGAGTGGCCTGGCACTCTCGCGTAGTGATCCGATCTCCCTTGATTTCCATTACTCCCTCAGGTGTTGGAAATCTGAGATATTGGTGGTATGTTGCCGCAACTCCTTTGAGCTTGTGCACCCATTGTCGTCCAATAATGGCGTTGTAGGGGGAAGGGGTGTCCACCACACTGAATCGGGTATCCAGTTTCATGGGCCCTGCATTGACCTGTAACACGATGTCTCCCAAGGGCTTCGTGGCTGCTCCATTGAATCCGTAGATGGTGTGATAAGAGGTCATCAACTGTTCATCCTGGAGCTTCATCCATTTGAATGCATCATAGAATAGGACATTTACAGAGCTTCCCCCGTCTATGAGGATCTTTTTGAGGTTACATCCAGCTACTGGTAATGTTAGGACCAAGGGATCGTTATGGTCTTCCATATCTTCTTCGATATCCTCGGCATCGAAGATGATAGGAGATTCCATCCATTCTTCGTGTTCGTCCACCGCTATCCCATCGACCTTATATAACTCGCAGCGGTCTTCGAATTGCTTCCGTAACCTTTTTCTAATCTGCGCTGTGAGTGAGGGTCCCGTGGCTTCGGAACACGAGATGGTGTTGATTGTTCGGTTTTCTTCCGGAAGTTGGACTAGTTTGGTTCGTTTGGATCTGTCCTCGGTAACCTCCTTTCGTATGTAATGTTTGAGTTCTCCCGCATCAATTAATTTTTGGATCATTATTTTAAGGTTCTTGCATTTTTCGGTCTGGTGTCCGTTGAAACAGTGATACTCACAGTAATCTTTAGACTTCTCGGATCTCGGGGGCTGCTTTCCCTTAGACCATGGCCACTCCAAGTTTTCCCTCCCTTTGATTTCTCGTAGGATACGAGCATAGCTAGCGTTGAGTTTCGTGTAAACCTGATCTTCGAATTTTCGGTCGCTTGTACTTCGTTCAACCCTCCGTTCCTTCCTATCTTCGTGAGGTCTCTCATCCGGGTAACCCCTTTTGGCCCCGTTGGTTTGTTCCGCTGAATTGGTGCGGTGAGACCTCTGCGGATATGCCCTCGGGTTTTCCCGTTGAATTTCTTCAAGTCGAGCGTGTTTCTCGATAATTATTCGGAGATCTCCTTCTGTCTGGGGCACGCTCCCGTGAATTTCAACAAATAGGGGACTCATTCGGTCTAAGCCCCATTTATAGCAGTTGATGCTTACCACTGGGTCCACGCTCCCTATGGCTTGGCAGATCTTATGCCATCTGTTTGTGTACTCCCTCGTGGTTTCCTTGTAGCCAATTCCTAGTGAAAAGAGCTTATCCATACCGGTGTTTACAGTCTTGTTGTACATGTATGTTCTTAAGAATTTCTCTGCGAGTTGGTCATATGAGTGGATGGAGTTTGGTGGCAGATTATCAAACCATGATAACGCCGATCCCTTCAAGCTTGACGGGAAGTATCTACAGAGTACGGAGTCGTTCTGACCCCATCTAGCTAAGACACGGTTGTAGTACCGAACATGTGCAGCAGGGTCGCTGGATCCATCATAGCATTCGAACGTCGGGACAGCGCATTTCAGTGGAATAGGGGTGTTGGCCAAGCGATGCGTTAGGGGCGTGGAGTTAGCTTCTCTCATGACCTCCTCTAACCTTCCCCCACCTTGTTTGTTTTTTAATTGCCTGATCTCTGCCATCATCTCATCTCGTAGTTCCTCCATTGCGCGTTGGTGCTCTAAACTCTTCAGCTCATCACCGTCTGACTCTCCATCGTCATAATCCGGGTCGGATACGCTACGTCTCCTTGTCACGCCTTCATTTGCCGCTAGGACGACTCTACAGTCTTGGTTTGGCTCTGGTGCTTTGGAGCTTGCTTCATCAAGTTGTTGGCTGGTCTTCATGCTTAGAGCAATCCGCTCCTTTAAATCTTGATTTTCTCTGGCCAACAGAGCTACAGCTTCTGCGTAAACCTGCTGGTTCTTCCTCAGTTCCTCTAGCTCAGCCATTAGTCGTTGTGATTGGTTGGACCCCTGATTGGGAGTCCCAGCGCGTGCCGCTACTGCCGTGGTGCCGCCCTCCTCCATGGTCTGTACTAAAGGTGGCAGGGGTTCAGCTTCGGTTGCTGGTGTTTCCAAATTGGAGTGAGCGCCCCTCTGCGGTGCCAGAGCCGCCGGTATGGTTTGATTCTGATTATTTGTTAGTGGCATTCCAAAGGTTAGTAGGTGAGCGGGTTGGAATGTTCTGGATTCATCCACCCTTTCTCTTGGTTGATTAAGTTGACTCATGGCGAAGGTATTGCTAGCCTCCGCAGCCTTCGGAACTACCGCAGCCTCCCCGTACTTTATCGTTGCTGCTCTGAGAGCCGCCGCTGCAACTGAATTAGCGTTCATGGGTGAAGTGATTTCTGCAGTATCTTGCCTTCGATTGGTCACTTTAGCTTTATCTCCTTTCTGCTTGCTTCGGGTGATGATCGGGGTTGTCCTGGGCGTTTCTTTTGACAAAGCTTTGGATTTTCCTGCTTCCTGCGTCTTTTCCATCACGTGCCCTTTTGTTGATGCTGAAATCTCGCGTAAACTTGCCTTCTTTACTCGCAACACGTTCTCTCTGCATAAGTTATTTCCAACAACAGAAACGGGAATATCCGCGTGAAGCGGGTTAGTTGGCGAAATACAATTTTTCAAGAGGGAATTAATACCCGCAGGCTATAAACTACGGGTTAGAGTTTTATTAAAAGCGATCCTTAGTATAAAAACTACGAAAATTGTAAATCCGATGGATTAGAACAATAACCCGCTTAGAACAATAACTCTTATCGAAGACCAAAGGTGGGTTTTTGAACATAATACAGTTGACGAATGATCTATACGGTCCGAGCTGATAAAATCAGAGTAATCATATGCCAAATTAAAATGAAATCACATGACAAGATAAATCTTTTACCGGGACGAAGTCCCTGTTTCTAGCGCCAAATTGTGGGCTCACGAACCACGCGCGTGTTCGAACGCTCACAATCAATCTTTAACATCTAAGGAGATTATGATGATGGTACCCTGGTGCTGATTCATTGGCTCAAAACCTTCGGGTTTATCATGGCCTCATCCAACCACTCCAGGCATGGCGTTTGTGCAAGGGATATAAGTATTAAGGAAAACAAAACATATAAGCAAACACGTGCGGAGGTAAATGAATGTAAAGTGCTGAAATGTAAATAAGACCATGGTTTACGTGGTTCAGCACTAAGGCCTACATCCACGGGATTTGTTGTTCTACTATGTTCTTCACGGTTACACGAATAGTTGAATGATTTTTGGGGTTTACATGTTTCTCTCCTCTCAGGGATTAACTTACCTTTGCTATTTCTCTCTCTCTCTCTCCTTTCCTTCCTGATGTTTTCGATCCCCCTTCCTCTTGGTGGAGATTGGGTATTTATAAGGTTAAAACGTGGGACCCATCTCTGAAGACCGTTGGAACCTTATCTTCTTGTGTCCTTGCGTCCATCGCGCGGAGGTCTGCGTTTCCCCCTTGATCCCGCAGAGGCATCCTCGCTCGTTCCACAGGTTGGTCGACACGTACACTGCTCGGAGTGTTTAATGTGGATAGTTGAGGGGTCTGCTCATGTCAGACAAGTGTCTTCTGCCCCTGTCAGCCCGTGTCAGCTAACTTTCTCTCCACCGTTGATCTTGGCTTCTCTTTTGGGGATGAGATAAAGTAACTCCTCGGACTTTATTTGGTGTTTAGTGACCCATCATGTTTTGATGTTTTTGGCCTGCATGCTTTCCACGTACCTCTTTATATACACGTGTCTGATAGTGAGATATATGTGTACACAATCCCAAAAATCAACTCTGTCATGAGGTTTATTAGGGACATAAACATTCGTCAAGATCCATTGGAAACCATCAAATTTGTTTGTGCAGCGAACTGACAATGTGTAGTCACCCACCAGGGAGTCTTTTACTTCAAGAAAATCCTTATTCCACAAGATTAACATACCAACAGAGCTGCCCAAAGATTGCTGATACGTCCATCCATAATTAGGGTTACCACAAATTTGAGAGATATCGTATGCAGAGCATCGCATCATCTTGGTTTCTTGGAGGATGATAATGGGAGCATTAACAAGATGTATCATCTTCTTAACAATGATTCTTCTATTACTGGAACACAAACCCCTGACATTCCATGTAAGAATTTGTAAATTCATTTATAACAAAAATTTGCCCTTTTTTTTTTCTTCTTGTCTTGACATTAGATTGACCAATTGCCATTGGGGAGATATCAAGACGCCTACATTCAGCAACAAGACGTTTGGGTACCACAGTTTGCTCTTCAGCGCATGAGTGAAAACAAGCATCATCTGAAATATCTAAGATTGCAGGCTCGAAACCAGGTGGGAGTGTTGGAGTTGATGAGGTTGAAGAGATGATAGATTCCTCCGTATTCAGGTGAAGTATCTGATAAACCACCAAGAGGTTTGTATTTAGTTCTCGGTTCATGTATGGAGGTTTGCTAGACTCCCTCTAAGGTGATAATATATTGAACTGCAAAATCTTTCTCCAATACTGGTGGATGACAAAAACTTTTATGAACTGGACCTTCTGCAGCGACTTTGCAAGTTAAAAATCTCCTTGAATGGTTTGGAATAGTTTCAAATGTGATACCCAGATAAAGCCCTAGATGGAACAGTCTTTGTACTTCTTTTGAAACCCAATCCGGAAGGATGAGTTTAGGGTTGAGCTTGAAATTACGAGAAGTATTGAACTGGAAGATTAAAATTTGGAATGTAGATGGGTTATGGCTCATGGGAGGGTTTGTAAGAATTGGTGGGTATACAAGGGTCGGTAGATATGCTGGGACGGGTGGTACTGTTGACAAGGATGGGTTTGCTAGGATACGATGGATTGGATATTTTAATGGAATTGGAATTCGGTCGCAGATGGTTTTGGGTACAAGTTCAATAATGGAATATAATTTAAACCTTTTTTTTTATAACCTGGTAGGTGGATTTAGGAGGCTGGAAGTTCTGGAGACTTACAGTGACTGGTGGAGGAGGCTGCGGGAAAGGCTCAAGAGCTGTATCATCAATACCGCATTTGAATGCAGTAGTAGGATCAATTTCCATGACAGTTGGATCCTCTGATAGAGTTAATTTTTCAACCTTTTGCCAAATAAGATTGTGTTGTGTAGGAACCTTTGAAATTTACTTTTTATACCTTCTTCTCCTTTTCTTCTTTGTACCGGATCCATGATGGGATGCTTTACGTGTAAAGGATTTTGAAATTTTCCTTGTTGATGAAGGCACAAAAGAAGCCGTAAAATCTGGCTGAATAAACTCTTTACGTTGCGAGTCAACTGAGCTGCTTGAATCAGAGCTGGAATTTCTAATCTCACTTTGAATGCTCACCTTTTCCGGCATGGGTCTTGACTTCATAGAATTTGAATTCAAAGTCGATGTTGCTTGAGAAACTTTTCTCCGATTTATTAGAGGTCTAATCCCGGCAATGGAGTTGATCCCATTTAAATTACGTACCCTAATGCGCATAGCTCGTAAATCCTCAATTTTCGAGGATGCAGGATCAATTAGGAGGACATCACCACATAATTTTCCAATATGACGCATAACTTCCGATGACCAGAACTGATAAGGAACTCCAAAAATTTCTAAGTTGAAATCAGTAGCTGTAATAGGTGATGATTTCCAGAAATGTTGATCCCATCTGAAAACTGAATAGATTACATTTTCAGAAGTGAAATTAAAATCAAAATCTGCCGACGATAAATTTTTATCTACATGAAAAAGACCTTGATGAGAGTTCATAGGGTAAATGGCACAAAGGGAGTAGAGCTTTAATTCACGGCTAAGTGCTGTAGCAACAACTGACCAGTCAGAGATTGGATTAGGTGATGAAATAACAAAGGCATCAAACCAATTTCCTAAAGGATTTGTTTTATTAAGATGACTGATGTGGATGTTAGAGCCACCATCCAGTTTAACCGAGACTGCAGCGGCGAAATTATCACAAATGAAGGGTGATGGGGATTGTGGCTGGACTTGACGAAGACGATATACTTTGGCTGTAACGATGGGTTTTGGATTTCTGGATGTAGGGGTAGGTTTAGCTTTCAATATCTTCATGTAGGATGGTTTATTGGGCTGATGAAATGCAGATTTGGTTGTAGGTTTTCCAATGGATGTAGAAAAGGAGATAATCTCTTATAATGATGTTGCCATGGCAAACCAACCCTCAAAACATTCACCTGCAGGGATGAAAAAATATATTGGATCAGCTTTAGGGTTAGGTTTGGATAGTGTGATATTTAGGTAGTAACCATGGTTATTTGATTGTTTGATTGCCATGAACCAATGTTGATTGTCATTGAACTTCCACACACGTCTGCCGACATCACCATTTTTTGCTATTTCGAAGAAGATTATTTGCAAACGCTTTGCAAGGGTTACGGGGAATGGACCATATGTTGATCCAGAAGAATAAAATTCATAGAGGGTGATAGAAGAGGAAGGAATGAATTTTTTGCAGGAAAATCTAAAAAACTTTCGATCTATTTGCACAAATCGGTGTTCGGAAGACATGATTAAGGCTGCTGGTAGGATCTAAGAAACTATGGGATCTAAAACTAATCAGAGATGAAAAAGATGGAACTTGAAGAATGGTTTTTAGGAGAGAGAAAAACATTGTTTTTGAATTTGGTTTTTCAAAAAAGTGCAAATCGCTGGCTCGCTATTTCGCCAATAGCAATTATGAAGAAAAAAGTTGGAAAGAAAAGAAAAGCTCGTGAGGAAATAGAATAAGAAAAAACTTTATTTTTTTTGTTTATTGATCGGTAAACAAAACCCTAAAAACAAACTTAGTGCTACTATTATTAATAAACTTCTATTGTTATTTTTTACTTTTCCGGATTTTAAACTTCAATTGTAGCCCAACATATTCATATTGAGAAATTTCAGTATGGCATGTAAAGATAACGATTTATATCGAAGCGACTAAGCCATTACCCCTTCAAGGCTTCTACAACCATAAACTCTTCATGTCAGTAGTCAGAAAAACCCCAACACAACACTTTACAAAGATCGGTTATGAACAACTCGCGAATCTCAAAACATCTCAAAGTATATAGTGTCACCCGACTTCATAAAAACTACTAAACAAAGCTTCATTCTGATAACAAAATGAAACTTCTTCATAGGTAGATTAGATGTGCATACGCCGCACATTCTCAAGCTTTCTCGCCAAAATACCTTCTCTTTTTCTTGTTTTTTCTTCTATATATTATTTTCAATGTAAATACCAACTTTCAGAATTATATGCTTAGGTCCGGAAAATCAACAGTGATCTCTTGCAACTAGTCATATGAGAAATTCACAGTGAATCAACTAAGAATAATTTTACAAACCAGGTTGTTAAGTAAGTTCCTGGAGAAAATGGTACCGGTATTTATTTGATAGAAGTGAATTCACGATTAGGTAATTTAGGCACGTTCCCTACATTTAATAATTTTTCAAAATAATTTTATTTTTCTGAAGCAGTTTTTTTAATGAAATGTTTAAGTATATGATCATATAATTTTGTAGCTTTGTAATATGTTCTAATTAATTCAATATATTCATGTCCAGGTATACAACCTTAATTAGTTATGTGATTTGGTTACTTACGGCAGTGTGCCATTGTTCTGGTATGTCTTTGTTAGAGAGGATTTTTCTTTTGTAAAAGATAAAATTCATTCAAAATGAAAGTGCCGAGAAAGCATTTGAAAGATACAACATGCTCCCTCTTTTCTACATTTACAGAGGATCTATATGGAAGTTTGACGCTAAGAATCAGCTTATTGTAATTAATGTTTGTACTTGTAATTCGTCTCATACTAGAACCCTAGTTTTGTCATTCCGTTTGCATCCATACCATGCAACAATAATGAACTACTTCCCTCAAGTCAAGCTCAAAGTATATCTAGGCAGTGAATATTAGTCGTACTAGTCTAAAGTTGGATAAAGCACCCAAAGGGAATTTTTTTTATTTTTGTTGCAGAAAATATAGGATTAAGATTTTTAGCGAAGGCAGTATATATGGCCCCGAGTTCTTGACACCCCAGGTCCACATATGGATATGGTATCAATTATTTCTGCCCTGATAAATTAAGTTGTTCTTGCAAGAAAGGTGATGGTGAAGTCACAAAATAGTGCATACTTGTCCTATTAAATTGAGTGTTAGTTGATATCATATTGAGTAGTTTGATTGGTATTTTAATGGTCAGAGTGTCAGTAGTTGCAAGCACTGATCTTAGTGGGCGAGTAGGCTAAGTAGTTGAGTATTGTTAGGAGTTTTAATAGGTCTTCTTTAGTTGTTACGTAATGTGAGCAAGTGGTGAGTTGTTTTAGGAGTGAGTCAAGCACTATGTGTTGTCATCGTGTAGTATATACAGAGTCGATTGTAATCGAAAGAATGTATTCCAAGTTTAATTAAAATGTAATCATTAAGGTTCTCTGAGTTTGTGTCCCTCTCTACTCTCCTCTATACCTGTTTTGCGACATGGTATCAGTGCTAGAGTAGAGAGAGGTAGAGAGGGTCTAGAAATTTTGAGAGATTGTTTTCAAAAAGAGTTGATATAAAATTGTTTTCCTCAGGGAATAATGTCGAATTTGGTTGAGAAAATAAAATCAGTTTTTTAATATGTTTCTTTCTGTGTTAACACTCTATCTCGATCATCATTTGTTAGATGGTATATGAGAGCTATGTTAGTGAAGGAGTGCTTTTATTTTGTTGCTCACAGAGTGTTTGATTTTATTACTCATATGTTACTCTCTGTGTTTACATCTTTATCTTTCTATCTCGTTCATCATTTATGATATTGTATACGAGAGTTAGGTTAGTGATAGAGAATGTTATCTTTTATCGTTCACAGAGTGTTTGATTTTATTATTCACTGAAATCTATTTGAGGTTGTTGATGATAACCTGTTTGGCAAGAAAGGGGAACCTTTGGTTCTCTTGTTTGAGTTTTATGTTTGGTTACTCATATAATGTTGCTATGTGTGGAGTCTTATCTTCAAGGAAAAGATCCGTGGGAGTTGGTTTTTGGTGCTAAGAGGTTCAGCTGGATATATACCTCACTGTAGAAGAAGTTTGTAAACTGCTAATGGAAGTGGTATTCTTCGAAGAAGCTGTTCTTAAAAGGGTAAGCTATCACTATATTAATCTTCTTCCAATTGGTCTTGATTTAAGGTCTGAAGTAATCAGATGTCAAAGAAATGACTTAAATATTTTGAGTCGGAATTTGAGGCTTGAATACATGGATGGCGTGTTTCATTCTTGGTGATGGATAATGATCCGTTTCATTTCTAGTTTGTAGTTGCTGCACTTATTAGTGGCGTTCAAGCAACTAGACAAAAGGATTTGATGGTTGTATTCGTTTATATTACACAGTGAGTATGTCTCATGACCTGGTTGCGTTTTGATGGAGGTATGGTTATCTTCAGATTATTATTGCTTGCAGATTTTGGTTTTTATTGATGTGAGGTTGTGTAATATGTTGTTCGAGGTTCTTGCTGGTATTCTTCTCCAGGTTGTAGGTTGTATTCTGTGGCTACTTATTTCAAGATGTGATGCCATGCAATCATGTATGGTTCAGTCAATTTTTTGACATGGATCATCAGTGGGTTATTTTGGTATTGAGTTACTGTCTTCAAGTCAATACTTGCACATACGTTGATACTTTTTTTTTAGCTCTGTGAGGCAGCGTTTTATTAGCTTGTTTCATTGGTTTCTTTTAAAAGCTCAAAATGTTGGAGCTCAGTTGAAGTTGTTTAAATTTCTTGCCAAAGAATTGTTCATTTTCGTTGGTTGCGATGTATTTTCATTTTTAGTCTTGGTGACTGTTTTGAAAATGAAGTCTTGGGTGATTTGCTAAGTGCTTATAACTGTTTGATATGTCTAAGAAGACATTGGTTTGCTGCAAGGCACAAAGTTTGGTTCCATTTCGTAAACCAATAACCAGTGAGAAGGATGCATTCCCAGTTGTGATGATTGGTCTGGTATTGTCGATGTTGGTACAGTGGTTTTGCATCGCGGTGTTTGCAAGTTTCCTACCCAAGCCGGTAAGACGTAGGTGTGTCTGTTGATGTATTTTCATACATGGCTTATCGTTGCGCATAATGTTCCTATTGATGTTAGTGTGTGATTATGGACATTTTAAATAGTCTGCAATGGATTTACGTTTCCCGTGGGGTGTTTGCTTGGTGAAGCTCAGTGATAAGGCCGTGATAATGGTTACAAAAATTTTTGGTCAATTTCGCATGACGATATGGAATGACCACAATACTGTCAATTGCGGGATTATATGCATCCTTGGTGGTGTTTCACAGTATGTTGGTGATTCAAATGTTCGTGCAGATGATGCGGCAAATGCCATACTCAAAGAGATGACTTAAAGCTCAGGTGATGGGATCATGAACGTTCGTGGAGACTTAATTCTCAGGATTCAGAAAGGACTCCAGTGTCGGGATTGCAATATCGTATATTTCAAAGACTTAAATGTCTGCTGGATGTCAAGGTAACTAATTAACCATGTTGGTAAAACATACCTAGGTATGCACTAAGGGGGAGTGTCACAAAATAGTGCATACTTGTCCTATTAAATTGAGTGTTAGTTGATATCATATTGAGTAGTTTGATTGGTATTTTAGTGGTCAGAGTGGCAGTAGTTGCAAGCATTGGTCTTAGTGGGCGAGTAGGCTAAGTAGTTGAGTATTGTTAGGAGTTTTAATAGGTCTTCTTTAGTTGTTACGTAATGTGAGCAAGTGGTGAGTTGTTCTAGGAGTGAGTCAAGCACTATGTGTTGTCATCGTGCAGTATATACAGAGTCGATTGTAATCGAAAGAATGTATTCCAAGTTTAATGAAAATGTAATCATTAAGGTTCTCTGAGTTTGTGTCCCTCTCTACTCTACTCTCCTCTATACCTGTTTTCCGACAGGTGATGGGTGATTGTGAGATCACATGCAATGGGATGTGGTGAAGTGGGACTTGAGTTACTTTAGGACTGAGCAGATGAGAGTTTTTCTTGGTGCATCTTTAGACTAGGAAGAGAGGATTTTGCGAAATGAAATCCAGAAGTGGTGCAGATTATCACCACTCAGCAGTAATGGATGGAAGATGGCACTGTGTATATCTATACTTAAAGTTATAGAACAGACTAAATGAATAACTCGAAAGGTCGATTCAACAAAATACTCTACAAATCAAGTGTATGTATTTGACCGCAAAATTGTTATATTTGATCATGTGATGGGAAGAATTTAAATAACGGAAAATGAATCATTTGTCCAAATATTTTTAAATCATGGTTTAAATGGACGAGTAAAAAATAGTTTGGTTGAAATGGACAAATTTTTTTTAGCAAGGATGAAACTGAATACATCCTGTATAAATTAAGAATAAGAAAAAATATTTGAAAATGAGCATGATGAAATAACACAAAATTGGTTAAAAAGTCCAAAATCAACAATTTCTGGGTGAAAAGGACAGTTAGATTTTGATATTGTTTAAATGGACAAAAATGTAAAAATAGGCAGGATGTAAACAGTTTCATCATGCCCATTTTCAAATATTTTTTCTTATTTTTAATTTACACAGGATGTATCCAGTTTCATCCTTGCTATTTTTAAAATTTAAGCTAGTATGAATCCGGTTTCATCCTTGCTAATTTTTTTTTGTCCATTTCACCCAAACTATTTTTTACTCGTCCATTTGAACCGTGATTTAAAAATATTTGGACAAATGACCCATTTTCCGTTTAAATAAACGTTGTAAAAATACGAACTAATATCCAAATCAGCACTATTTGAGTTGATTATTTGCCGGAATAAAAACGTTAATTATTTATTATCATGAGTTATCATAAGTTGATATTAGATGATTAGCTCGGAGAATGAACTAATTTTGAGCCGAGCCTCAACTACACTATATTCTCGGCGCAAAGCACTAGTAACTATATCTAGTTAGGATTAAATGGTGGATGAAAAACGGGCGACTTGTTTTGGGCAACAGGTACAGATTCCATTTGACTTAACTGTTCTGTAGTTTTTAGTGGAAATGTCAGTACAAAGCTGTGTTGTCTTCTTCAAACCTAGGTGACTACAAACTGTATTGTCTATCATCTCTATTCTCTGCGCAACCATTTCTTATCTCTCCTTGAGAAACCCAAGAAACCATTAATATATTTGATGATTTAATGATCCTACGTGATCAGTATGAAGAACCTCTCTCTCTTTTTAAGATCCAAGCAGAATGGGTCAGTATACACTAGATGCATCTTACCACTTTCTGATTGTCTCTAGAACAAAGAAAAGCTTAAGAAATGTGAACATTTAACCCTAAATCTCCTACATATTCATGCAGCCTCCCCGTCCAAACGCCTTATTAAATGAAAACTGCTCAAAGCTGTAATAAATTTTGAAGCACTAACCCATGCATATGTAAATGTGTAAGACTGTTAGAGTTTGCTGTAGTAAAGGTGAAGTGATGACTAATAAGAAATATTAGTATATATGTAAGATCTTAAATGCACTACTAAGTCCTGTGTCAGCATCAGTGTATATTTAACTATGTCTATGTGCAGCTAGGTAGCTAGCACTTCATCATCATCGGAAGTATCGTGAAACACTAACATACACATTTAAATCTCTCTTCCTTTGCTCTCATCTTTATTATTCTCTCAACTGTTTTCCACCGCTCATAACTCTTTTTTAACTCTATTTATGCTCATCCAAAACCACAGCGAATTCCTCACTCACACTAGAACGCACTAGTTGTTATCACCACCTCCACACAGAGAGAGAGAGAGAGAGAGAGAGAGAGAAATCGTGAGAGAGTTAATTGACTGAGAAATGGCCAAGTTAGGGTATATGATGTTATTAGTACTAGTGTGCTCTGTTTACACTACTTGTGCGCGTAATGTCCCTGTAGATTCATCATCAGTAGCTGTTCATCATCACAAAGCTACAACCAAGCCAGTTGCAGTAGGTGTGGATTATCAAAAGAATTTTGTCAAATACGGTGGTATAGGTGGCTACGCAGGCATTGGGGGATTCACTGGTGTTGGTGGTGCTCTAGGGGGTGTTGGTGCAGCTGGTGGAGTAGGTGCTGCTGGGGGTGTTGGTGGTATCGGTGGAATTGGTGGTGCAGCAGGCGGGCTTGGTGGACTCGGCGGTTTGGGAGGTGGTAGTGGTCTCGGCGGGGGCAGTGGTCTTGGTGGGGTAGGCGGTTTGGGAGGTGGAAGCGGTCTTGGTGGAATAGGGGGTTTAGGTGGCGGAAGTGGTCTTGGTGGTTTAGGTGGTGGAATTGGTCTTGGTGGTTCTGGCGGTGGTGCAGGTGCAGGTGGTGGTGCAGGATGTGCAGATGGTAGTGGTGTTCATCCTCTACCATAATTTGGTATTTTGGCTTATAACTAGCTAGAAGTATGTACTATTATTGTATACGTGTGTTCTTGTTTCGTTTCTTTTTTGGATGTTATTTCCTTCCTAGATACTAGCTATGCGTGCTCTGTTAATGATCGTTTTATGGTTTCACTTTGGTTTCTATGTTAGTAATTATCGTATAATAATTTGTTATATCTGTTACTTTCAGTACATTTTCATTTAATCGACTCTTTTCTAGGAATGAAAATGCTAGCTCTGCACAAAGTATTACCATTATGGCTGATCAATGAAAATAATATAACCTCCTCTACGCTCCAAGGGTTAGAAACTCGTGAAATAGTTAAGAATTATAAACAAAAGAAGAAAGAAACTTTAAGAGATTTAATGGAGAAGTTACCATTAGAAATTACAATAAAACATAATTTCTGGCTTACTACCGATAGTCTCAGAATTACTTTGCTGATCCCTGGAATGATTTTATTTTTTTGGTAGCTATATTATTATTGGGTAGCATGGCTGAGTTAAGAGGTACCAGTTTTACTTGGGACACGCCTATGAAGTGCAATCTACCAATTACATCTGCAAGATAAGACAACGTTATGTTATGTTATGATATTATCAAGGATAAAGTTTTGGATGAGTAAGAGTTGGTTTACGCTTTTACTTGTACAGAAGTGCTTTTTGTTTTTCCTTCCTCGTACCATCCCCATAGGCAAGAGAGTGAATCTTTTTATTGGAAAAGTGGATGCATCCACTTCAAGCTGTTGTATTTTGCCGTATTTATTCAGCCACATGAAATAGTGATAGGATATAATTTTGTATCCACCGGTAGGAGCCTGAAGGGCAAAACATTGAATGGAGTATACACGTCCATCCAAAGTTTTTCCTATGAACAAATCAATGTTATCTTTGTTCACATTCAGTTGCATCTGCGTTCCCAGTAATTAAAAGTATAAAAATAAAGCGTATTTATTTTATTGTGTCAAAAAAATTTTCTTCTAATTATGAGATGTCTATACTTACTTGCTCATCTATTATCGGCTCTTCCATGCTCCATACATCACCGGTTTTCTTGCACTCAGATATCCAGACTTTCAGTACTTGCACCCACAGCTGGTGCTATAGATTCAAACACACTTTTTATCTATACCAAAATGGTAAAAAAATAAATCAAAATCAAAAGAACAACTTCAGAAAGTTAACGCATTGATTATCAACAACATCCAAAGACGAACCTACGATGCCAAATCCCGATTAGGCAAGACGACTAGGGCGCGTAAGCGTCTAGCATTCCGAGTTGAAAGATACTTGCACTGAATTTGGTTCGTGCCAGAAGTATCGTGTCAGATATGAAAAATCTGTAAATATAGACTACAACTGTTATTTCTTACTTGTCATATTGTGTTTACCATTTAGAGGGATCAAGTAGCCACAGATCCATAAAGGAATAGAACTTGCAGTGTGATTTTGGTCTCACCAATTCCACAACTGGGAAAGGAATTGTAAATCTTGCAAACTCAAATATATATATTTAGTTTAATATTCCATTCAATTGTGAAATTTCTATACCTACACAGGTACATATAGTTTTCTTAACTCTAACAACGAATAGAACCGGAGGATTTTTTTTTTTTTGGGAAGAAACATAGATGTAGCTATTTCTAATGACAACCCTCTGTTGCGCCAAAGCCTGCGGAAGCGTTAGGTTTGCACTACTACGAGGTATCTCAATATCGCCAAGAACACAATCCCATACACAAGAAAAACAAGTATTTAACGAGGTTTTTAAAGTATTGTAACGGGTATAACTGTGACAACAAATGGAAGTAAAAGTAACACGTATCGTTATCTCAGAGTTGTTGCAAATAAGAGTAACAATTTAACTGTTATAGCAGTCGTAACTTAAGGACTACACATGTCGTAACTTAAGGACTGTACATGTCACCTGTTTATTTGTTGCAAATATTGCGTAAGAAGTATAATTGTTGTAATAACTGTTGCAAGAGTAACACGTGTCGTAATCATAAAATTAATCCAGTTGTGACTATTTCATATTGTAACAATTTTTAGATATCACTATAGCTGGGAATTGTCACAGATAAAACCGTTACAAAACGAGTTCACAGTTATTAACTACGACCTATTTACAACAGGTTATAACTGTTAAATCTTATCAGTAACAGGTATAGACTGTGACAAATCCTGAAAAGGGTGCAGTGTTTGCTAAGAAAGAAAGAGATGCCGGGAACTGCTTATGGTGTTTTGTTCTTCATATGTGTGCCTAATATGTATTCGATGGGCTCTTGCTTGGTTTAGTGTGTATATACACTAGTGGAAAACAAGATTTTTAAGTTTGTTTGGGCCTTGGGAAAACGTCTTCGGATGGGCTTCTCAATATAACGGGCTGTCAAAGATAGTCATTTTATATTAGGACTGCGGGAGCCAGATTTTGAAGGCTGTTTTAGGGCATACTAAACACCAATGCTAACTAGGGTGACCAGATAAGGGGTACCCTATATGGGTGGTCAATTACCTAGATGCCCCCTTAAATCTTTTAAATTACTAATCTATCCCTACCCTAATACATAACCTAAAATCAGTTTTTTTATCTCCACCTTACTAATCTATTCCAACTCTTTCCAACTCCTCTCCACCTTAACTCTTTCCTCTCCACCTTATGTTTTTTTTTTCATCGCCACAATTCATCGACCGATTCGTGAGAAGTTAATCGACGATTAAATTCAACTATATAATGGCTCGTTGTAAGCAAGTATCTCGTTCTAACCGATCAATTGAACAACCTATTGACGAACAAACTCAGAATCAACCGGAAGAACAAACTCAAAACCAACCACAAAATCAACCGGAAGAAGAGATTGAACAAGAACCAACTCCTTCAATGAGAATAAGAAGGTTAGTTCTACAAACACATCTCGTATTTGATGTTTTTGATGCTTTATTTGATTGGTATGATAGAATTTTTAGGTCAAAAACATGTGTGTGCGGCTGTTACAGGGTGTGGTTCGGCTTAAAAAAACCCTTAGATGTGCGCTGAACCGTTCTTGAAACTGAGTTCTGAAAGTGCATATGAACGGTTCGGCGCACATCTAAGTTTTTTTTTGAGCCGAACTTAATGACACATAGCCTTATATTTAGGATCGGCTTATTCGATGGTGTTAGTTTTGTGCCGAATATGTTTTGTGAATTTCAGAAATTTTGCATGTGCATAGGATCGGCTTGTATGGTTGTATTGTTTTGCGACGAATAGTGTTGTATAAATTTTATGAATTCTTCATGTGTAGGTTCGGCTTATTTTCATGATACCATTTTGCACCGAATACATCATTCAATTCAAAAGTCTAGATTCGGCTTATTCGATGGTATTAGGTTTGCGCCGAATATGTTGGTTCGGCTCGTAACCATTTTGTATTATGAGCCGAACCATCCTCTGTGTAAGAGAATGAAAATTTAAAGACCTGGTTCGGCTCGTAACTATTTTGTATCATGAGCCGAACCATTCTCTGTGTTGACAAGTTTTTGGCGTTTGAAATCCATATTTCATATTGTTTGTATCCCTTTGTTGTTCGAAGCATACTTATAATTTTCATACTGGTTTCAGGATTAATGCAGCTACTAGGATGAAGAGGATGGAGGTAACACCTTCTACTTCGAAAACTCCCGATCCTCGAGGAGGTGGTAAGAAAAGATTGGGAGCGTGAGGTAGAGGAGGCATTTTAGAAGAAGAAGCTGAACAAGTAAGAGATGGAAGAAAAGAAGAAGATGAACGTCAATAAGTTCACCAAGAAGAAACACAACCCCAGGAAAATCCAAAGAAAGACAGGAAGGGTAAGAAGGTGGCAGAACCCCAGAATGATGAGGCTGATGATGGTCGACGGGTCACTGGTTTCCACATTCCTGCCGAAGATGACATAATTAAACCTCGATCAGATGGTTTGCCTCATGGTCTTCCGGAAGACGGAGGAAATGTTTTGATTGGTTATGCCGAATCTTGAGCGAAGAGAATATACGAGACTCCTGATCACAACCGTGCAGTCCGAGTATTAAGACACCAGAGGGCAGCGGAATGGACTCTTCGAGAAGAGGTTCCTCAGGTGATTGCTTAGGTCCAAGCCAGTGCTTTATGGCCTATCATAAAGCATGGACACAAGGAATATGATAGTGTGTCGGCCTCTGCCTTCACGAGAGATTCTGTCCAGAAACCTACACATTTCAGTTACCTTTTGGAGAGATGACAATCACTCCTGATGAGGCTAGTAAGATTACAGGCCTTAAAGCAAGGGGTAGAAGTGTGAAGGCTAATTTTTATGACATGAGCTGGGATGAGCTCTACAATTTATAGTGGGAATTTCTTGGTTGGGATGCATACAAAACTGAGTTGGAGTTTTGTCGATCCGTTAAAGATGTCGATTCCGTTTTCGTAGAGGGTGGAAGAAACAAGAAGAACAAGAAGATCAAGTTGACTAACTTGAAAAGGGAATTTGAGAACACAAAGGAGAGAGTACGGGAAGGTTCCTTGGTAATGGATCCCGTCAAAGTGAGGCAAACCGGAACTGCCTACTTGCTCTACACTCTTGGTAGAGACATCTTTCCCGACCTTACGGGAAACAAGGTAAATGCGAACTATCTTCAATTGGTCAAAAATCTTGAAACTTGTAACAAGTATGCCTGGGGAACGGCTACGCTCGCATACCTGCTGGACCAACTTGCCACCGCGTCTAGGTTGACAAGTACAAACATCGGAGGAAACTTCACTTTGCTCCAGGTAACTTTTGGGAGTTCAGAGTATGGTTCGGCTTATACCCATAAAATCGTATAAGCCGAACTTAATATTTATATGGTTCGGCTTATAATACTTGATACATATAAGACGAACTTCTGATTTGTCATGTTCGGCTTATACCATTTTATGCATATAAGCCGAACCTTTCTCTGATTTTGCGAAATTTTTTCTTACTTTGATGTTTCCAAGTAAAAATTGTTTACCTTTTATTTTTTGAATGTGGTTCTTTGGATGTAGGTGTGGATATATGACCATTTCCCACTTTTGAACTTGTCCAAAGTATATAACAAGGATGTCGATTATGTTGATACGTTGCCAACTGAAGCACGGTACTTTTACTCGGACTCGAAGAAAAGGAACAAAAAAGAGCTGGTGGCAAGTTTGAGAGAGAGGTTAGACGTAATGGGTGTTGATGATGTTGTTTTTCAACCATATGAGAAGGAAGATGAAGAAGATGAAGTTGTTGAAGATGAGGATATGCCGGTAGGTATGTATCATGGGCCATTGTTCTAACATTGCACCATATATGAAACGTACAAAGAAAGTTGAATGCATCCGGAAATACCTTGTTAATAGCATACATCAACGATGAATCTTGATCGGAAACGAACACTTTAGGAAGAGAACACTCCGGGAAGATTAACTTCAATTGTTCTAACCCCCAAACATAACTTTCTTTCTTTTCGTCTTTCAAGAAACAAAAAGCCACGGTGAACGGTGCCTTTGTCGACGTATGCCCCACAATGTTCAACAACGGCATCTCATATTTGTTAGTCTTGTACGTGCAATCCAATATAAGAACTTGTGGGAAGCATAGAGCCAATTTGACGCATTCCGGGTGGGCAAGAAAAAGGTGTGTGACTTGACCAAACTCATCCAAATTCTTTTGGAAAGCATAGTTATGCTTCACCCCTAACCACATCACTTGTCGCATCACCATCCTACCTTGAAAATTGAGTCTTCTAATCTTATTTCTTGCATTGTAGATAGTTTGCATAGTCGACTTGTTATTCTTGTCGTCCGCCTTCAATTTACTAAGAATCCTAGACGGTGGCAAACGTGCTTGTGTCATTTTATCCACTTGTAGAATCTCGTCGGGTTTGAGTCGCGCTACTTTTGCATGTCCATGAAGATCACGTGGACGTGGGTGGTTATGACGACAATCCATTTCTTTATTCATAACCCAATATTCATCATCTTCGTTCAAAGACTTATTCTTGTTCTTGAGGTTGAAAATGATCTTGAAAGGGCACCTTATTTTCTTCGTCTTTGTCCTATTCTTTCTCCCGGTCTTCCCAGCATATATAAAACCAGTTTTAGCCTTGCTATCTCCAGCTCCACTTCTCTCACAAATCAATTCAAAACGATCCCCTCGGCTTTGTCGTCCTTTAACTAGTACGCAATTTATCTTCATCGCGTGTTCCTCAGCCCAAGCCACTGCTTCGGGTTTAGTTTTCCATCTCTACATTCATTCAAACACAAATAATTAGTAAGAAAAACTTCGGAATATTTCTACAACATTAAGGTAAACACCAAGTTCTTACATACCAAATCATTTTGGAAATGATCCTTGGTATCCTCGTGAATTATATCTACCGGAACTGGTTGATTTTCCATGGGTACAGGTCCGGCAAGCACGATCTACAAAGAATATCACAAGGTTAAATACTAGAAAAGGAACATAATAGCAATGTTAGGCTCATTCGACAATCATATTCTGTGCCGAACCTTAGCATTTGGAGGGTTCGGCTTATACGAAGTTCACAATATATGCCGAACCAAGAACAAAATTCTAAGCAAACAAATAAAAATTTAATGTTCGGCTCATTCGATAATAATATTATGTGCCGAACCTTAGCAGTTGGAGGGTTCGGCTTATACGAAGTTCTCAATATATGCGAACCAAGAACATTACTTTAACCCAAAAAGATAAAAACTTATGTTCGGCTTATAAGGTTTTGAATATATAAGCCGAACCTGTAATAATTTTTACTCCGGGCTGTTCGGATTACTATGAAACTGCCGAACTATAGGTTCGGCGCATGCTGTAAACAAATTCAGTGAGCCGAACCGTTCATCATTTGGGTTGAAAGTGGAAAATATAGGTTCAGCGCATGCTGTAACCACATTCAATGAGCCGAACCGTTCATCATTTGGTTGATTCGGCTGATAGATGTCAGCCGAACCTGATCCTGGTTCGCCGAACCATGAAGCAAAAATCTAAACTTTTGATAATTTGAAGCTATAGAAGCGAGATTAACCATAAGATAGAAGTGTACCTGTGTATTAGAAGTATTGGGTTCCTCATACATGTACTCGTCAACAGAATTTGGCTCATAAAAATCATCATTTTGAGTTTGTTCTTGAGTTTGAGCTTGAGTTTGTGTAAAATCATTCTCATAGTCTAACAAATAAGCCATTTGCGAATCATTGTTGTAGTTGATGTGTATTTTCCTAGGTTTTTTTGGTGAAGATTGTCCCTCCTCATCCATTGAATCGAAATACAAGCTTTTTTTCTCACTTTCCCCTTCACCTCCAAAAAAAACCCAAACTTTTTTTTTCTTCCTCCAAATTTTTCATCCACTAAAACATATATAACTAAATTATCTTAATCACTAATCATTAATCATTACTCACTAATCAGAATTATTATAACTAATCATTAATTAACACTAATCCTAAAAGGACAGATTTGGTATTACATAAAATATTTGGTTAAGGGGTTATTGAATTGATTATTTACATCCCTATTTTGTTTTCATCCCGTATGCCCTAAAAGATTCACGTATGCCCTAAAACAACTCTTCAGATTTTCCGGGGCAACTTTAACCCATGCATTGTTTTCTATCGAGTACCATTATCTTCTCACCCATTTTCTCGCTCCTCATTTACTTGCAAATCTGCTCATGAACTAAAAAAAATCTACAAACCCTTTACTGAAACCGTCAAAGAAAGAATTTGATTCTCTATCCGTTATCAGAGAAGAACAGAAATAAACCCTTGCATCTACTAAAACCCTGTAAACCAAATAAATTTATTCTCCTCACAGATCTTTTCGAAGTCGTCTTCTTCATCTTCAGAGGTGAATAATAAACGAAACCCCTAATTTATTTTTCCATTTTCTCATATTACTTGGTTTATGATTGTCACAACCATCTAATATCTTCAATTTTAATTTTACTTGGTTCTATAGTGAATAATTTATCTTCAACGGGTCGGGTGGTGATGTTGATATTATTGGAAGGGATCCTGGTGATTAAAGGTATACAGATGATTAATTCATATGATTTCAATTTTCCAATTAGGGTTTCTGTTAGGCTTTAGATATCCGTATCTGGGTTTTTTTTTAATTGATTTTAATTGTCATTCAGTTATGAATTTTCCGTCTCCTTTTCAGTTATGAATTTTATTTGAATGTGTACGGTAGGATTTTGGGTGAAATAACATGTTTTATGCAAAGATATATCTAAATGCTTTCTTTTTATTGATTTCCTAATGTATTATCCATGGACGGGACGAAGCCCTGCGCACACCAAATCAAAAATGCATTTCCATATGGAGGGGCGAAGCCCGCGCTCACCAGGTTAGAAGTAAAAAGAAAATGCCCGGTACGTAGAACGGGCAGTTAACAATTTTGTATATATAATTTGAGTCCAATTTAGAGCGCTGTGGTCGAAAGCTGAACAAAGCTTGAATTCTAATGCTTCTGGTCCCACTTGATAGAATATAGACCAACAGCAATCTTGGGTTTTGAGATCTTTTCGGTGTTTTAGGCAGCACACGGTATAGGGTGGGTGGTTAAAACCTACTACCCAAATCTATATCTAACTAAATTTTATTCGTACTAATCTTCTGCTAAATCTAAATCTTCCTTATTCTCTACTTTACGTTGACTAAATTTTATTCGTACTAATCCTCTGCCAAATCTATATCTTTCTATTCTCTTAGCCGTAGTAGATCATATTTCCAATGGTATGTACCACTGGAAAACGGGGAACTGCAGCAACTGTGAATTCTACCCATCGTTAACAAAGGTGGAGGCACGCCATAATCATTATTTACGGAAATCCATGATTAGACATGGTAAGACCATTTACCCCGTGTAAATTTTATGGTAAGACCGTTTCAAAACTGATCAGCCAATATATAGTTCCAATACCACAAGAACTCTAGATGGTGTTGTATTTCTTTTAAGTTTACCCGAGGACCAATGTACTTTCATTTTAGGATACATTTTTTATCCCATAAGCCTTTAAATCACAATGCTGGAATGTGTTTATGTTGAACTATCAAAAAAGTGCTAATAAGTGTATGTAATAACAGCTAAAAAGTATTATTATTGTGATCAGTGAATGAAAAGGATCTTGCTTGGGAGAAAAGGAAGATTTGGAAGGAAAAACTTAAGTTACAACGTCGATTGCTATTTGATGAGGATATATCGTTGGAATCATGTTCTGACAACAGTTCGGATGAGGATGAACTTCCACGATTTATAGATGTGGAAGTTGAACATTCTATATGTAAGATAATCATACTTTTCTTTTAACCAGAAAATCTAATTAAGTTCAATTCCTTTTTGTAGCCGCTTAAAATGGACTACTAAAAAACGATTTTGTGGTGTGTGTCATTTTTGCAGGATTGGGTATTAAGAAATATGATTTTGGTGCACCAGATCGTACATGCAAGTACTGTGGTGTTATAGTTTGACACCAAGAGAGGTCTAAAGGAAGCGTTGTTGACCCCGAGTTTAGCATATGTTGTTCCAAAGGAAATGCCAAGCTTCCTCTTCTTAGAGATGCCCCGGAATATCTAAAGAAGTTGTTAGACTTTAATGGTGGTTCGTTGTCAAGGAAGTTTAGGAACAGTATAAGGACGTACAACTCTATGCTTGCATTTACCTCAACTGGAGCAAGATTTGACGACAATTATAGCAGTAAAGGTAAGGGACCCTGTACGTATAGAATTCAGGGATAGAGATATCACAGAATTGGCTTCATAGTGCCTCCCAGCAACAAGGATCCAGGATACAACCAGATCTATGTATGTGATACAGAATTGGCACATGAAACATTGCGTCGGAAAACATATTTTTTAAACAGACACAACTGGATGACTTGGGAGTAGATGGTGCACATAAAAAAAATGCAGACATGGTCCAGATGAAAAATAATAATAAGAAGAGTGACAATGAATTGTACTTGGGCGTCATCACAGGTTTAATCACTATGATGGATCAAAATAATCCGTATGCAAAGACATTCAGGATGGCCAAGCATAGGATGCAATCCCAACCCGCCATCGAATTGCGGTTAAGAATCATTAGTAGACGGCAAAAAGATGCGAGGCAGTATACCTTACCAACATGTTCCGAAGTGGCAGCTTCAATAATCCATACTCCTACAGATGATAATGCGTACATGTATACCATAGTTGAACATAAGAAAAATGGTTATACTAGAATTAATGAGATACACCCATGCTATATGTGTATGCAGTTTCTTCTTTTATTCCCCTATGGTGAGGATGGTTATAATCATCCTTTATTAATAATCAATAAATACTCAACAAACTATCTAAAAACTTTTGATGATATTTTATTGATTATTAATACTTTGGAGATCATTGGATTAATGTATAACCAATGAAACAATGCTTTGTTAAGGAAAATCTATTTGATTAGTTAATTAAAATTTATGAATCATGTCAGTTTGACTATTAAAGATAATTAATATATAATAGATATATGCCTGAATATTTTATAATATGCGTAAAACTCACATTAAATGAAGGGTTTAAATATTAGAATTTTCTGAGTTACAGAAGTATTTTTAAAACAATTGTTTGTCACTGTACGAAATTAAATAATTTTCTGACAGATACAACTGTATAGAAGTTTTACTACTTTGAAACTACTCTATTTTATGTTTTTGGTTTTGGTGTGTTCTTTAAACTTGAAGATATTTATTTTTTATTTTTAAATTGCTAAATTAAACCTGATTTGGAGTTCTGAGTGATTTTATATGATTTTTATAAAATGAACTATCTATGTTTTTCTTTTCTGAAGTTTTGGTCAACTACGCGTTTGACTGTGGTCAAAAGGTGTTTAAGATAAACTAAAAATTATAGAAAATTATCGGATGGAACTATACTCAGTAAGGATTCATAATGTATAATAATAATAATTTTTGGGTTTGATTTGAATTTAGTAAAATTCTTGGAGCGAACTGATGTCTGTTTTTATTTTATGATTCTTCCTTAAACATGTGACTCTTTTGGATTAAATTTGGAACCTTTAACAGTGAAATGAATTTTTATGGTAAACTATAGTTCTTTAAGATTCATGTGGGTTAAAAATCACGTCAAGTTAACGGTTAGATTTTTCTAAATATTCTGCTGCGATAAAACTATTAATTTGAACATAAATGATTTTGCCCAAATAAATTGTTTATTGAGCTTGGGCTTAGTAACCGGGCTTCGGCTATGGTATTGAAGTAGCATTTCGGGTTTTCGGGAATGAGATCCGGGCAGGATCCGAGCCCGAAAATCAGGGTGTTACACAATACATGTTTTCCCAAATATTAAAAGTGACCAAATCACCGTAACAAACAAACATGTATATAGACAAACTCCTTATTCAAACAATGTATAATATGGTTATACAATTCCGAACTCGCAAATCCACACCTAATCGTATGTATGGATGTCGACAATTCCAAACTCGCAAACTGCCGACCAATATATCAATTGGTTAATCACAAAAAAAATTGTCAATTTCATAATGATATGCACATTTTCACGGAGTATTGATGATGAAAATTTCTTACCTGAATAATGATGATTTTCATGGAGTAAGGCTTGGGCTACAGATAATTCATGCTCAAATATTTCTACCCCGAGCAATTTGTTTGTTTATCATTGTTGTGAAATTGCATTTTCATAGACTTCCACTGTCGTCATCTTCTTCTTTCATTTTTTCGCATTTGAACGAATACAAAAATTACGGTTTAATTTAAACATCAATTTCAGTGTTTCACTCATTATTCCTCCGCAAAAACAAACTTAAGCCCGTGCAAAGCACGGGCGAGACACTAGTCTTATTTGTTCATGTAGCTTCTGCTAATACGCCCTAAGTGCAGGCGTATAAACAATAAAACGCCTGAGGCGCAAAAGTGTGAGCGATATTTTTTCCCTAGGCGCCTAGGAAGCCTTATGCGCGCTTAATACAACATACTAACAGTATAGAGCGCCATAATAAGCCATAATGTTGCACGCATGGGCTACTTGTGCATGCTATAATCCGAAGTTGCCCCACTGAACTCGTTATACATTTCATTTTACGAATAATTATATCTTTCACGAAATTAAGGTAATGCCCGTTTGCGAGAATGCACGCTAATGGCGAGTTATTTATCCTGGTTGTTTACAACTTTTATCCTGTTTGTACGTAGAGTTGGGAGAAAACGGTGGACTGTTATAGCCCAGGGCAAGGATTGATGCCTGCAAGTTTTAAAGTTAGAAGTTTGCGTGGTGATGGAGGTAATGGATCATGTGATCAGGAAGTTTCGGATCCCGATTTTGGTGAATCAGCCATTGACCGTGTAGCTCTTATTGATTCTGGTACACATGCACGCTGCGCACCTCTTTGCTAATGTTTTGTTTTTCTGATATTAAGATTTCTGTCGGAATAATGAAATTGTTTCGCATGTGTGCAATGGCTTCCTAAATAGGGTTGTGGTGGATTATGCTGTTAAGAACTTACGGAAAGATTACCGGTGACTATTCACTGCAAGAAAGGGTGGATATCCAAACAGGCATATAACTGATCTTACATTTGTGTTTAGCTGGATGGATTTGACATGTTCCCTTCTTTATTAGTCACCGATGGCTCTTGCATGATTGATCGCCGGATGGGTATTCATGGCCAAACTCTTGAAATCCAAGTATGGTCTCAGTCAGAATATTGTGTAACTATGAAGGTTAACCGACATGGAGTTTTATTAGGAAATACGATATATTGGGAAAGTATCATAGTATGAACTACGATAGGAAACTGCGATATTTATAGAAAGTGTCGTTATATTTAAGGGCTCAAGACTGTGTCTTGAGACCCAAGTATTTCCGGTTTTGTGTCTGCGATATTTTAGGTATGTATTTGTCTTGAGACCCAAGTATACAGTCTCAAGTGGGCATCGAAGTTTTGTATAAGTACTTGCGTCACCTATGAATGAAAGTAAGAAAAGATTTACCTAAGGTTTAGCATGGCATCACGAGCCAGTTGAAAACCCTAAAAAAAAAAAAAACAGGAAGAAAAGAAAATCGTTAAGAATGGTTGGTGACATAGAATCATCAAACAAAGGAAAGAATATAGAATATGATACGCAGAAGAAGAATCCAGTATATCACCTAGGATCAAGTGACGGTCCAGGTATTATCATCACACCGGTTGTTCTAAAAGGACATAACTATGATAATGGGCTAGAGCCATAAGAAGATCATTGATATCTAAGAGGAAGTTTGGTTTCATTGATAGAACAATCAAAGAACCTGAAGACAGTGACCAGTTGGAAGAGTGGGTTGCAATTCAGTCGATGCTTGTTTCCTGGATCAGCAACACGTTGGAGGCGTCACTCAGATCGAGTTTGGGAGACTATGATAATGCCAACTTGTTGTGGATGCACTTGAAGAGACGATTTTGTGTTGTAAGTGGAACACGGACATGTCAGCTGAAGACATCTTTAAGCGAGTGTAAACAAAAGTGAACAGAAAGTGTAGCTGGCTATTTCGGAAGATTGAACAAGATATGGGATGAGATGATCACGTATATAAATGTACCTACGTGCAAGTGTGGCAAGTGCGAGTGTGATATTGCAACTCAGGTTAGTACTTTGAGAGAAGAAGATTTACTACATTATTTTTTAATTGGACTAGACGCTGTCTATGGTTCCTTGCGTGAACAATTGTTGGCAAGAGATCCACTTCCTTCAATAGATGTAGCGTATCATACAATGGTAAATTCGGAACGTCTCAGAATAGGAGATGTAGCCGTCACAACAGAAGTTCATGACAATGTGATGGCGTTCAAGGTACAATATGATCAACGTACTTTCAACAATACATATGATCCTAACAAATATTGCAAGCACTGTAGCAGAGAAGGACACTCGGATGAAGGTTGTCTTCAGCTTATTGGATATGCTGAATGGTGGGGAGATAGACCTAGAAGTGGAAGAGGATATGGACGAGGAGGAAGGAACGGTGGTAGAGGTCGTGGTGGATTTGCGAATGGCAGAGGGGGTAGAGGACAAGGAACTGGCAACCAGGTTCGTGCACACAATCTAAATATATCAGAGATAAAGCAGTCGAGTGGTGGAAATTCCTCAGACGGCTCAGATTTGATGGGAGTAACCGCAACACAACTCAAACAGGTGCTTGAGTTTTTAAATGCAAGAAAAACTACGTCTCAGATTCAAGGTAAGAAAACTAAAACGACTTGGATTGTAGACATAGGAGCTACAAATCATGTCACGTGTAAAAGAGATGACATGATTGATGTGAAAGATATTGTGATGTGTACTGTTGGACTCCCAGATGGGAAATATGCACACTCTGAGAAAATAGGGACTATTATTCTGCCGGGCGGTTTGAGACTTGATAATGTGCTTTATGTGCCACAAATAACCTGTAACCTAATTTCATTCACACAACTTATTGATGAGTTAGTATGTACTGTACAATGTACTAACAGCTTATGTCTTATACATGACCGGTTGACGAGGAAGGTGATTGGAGTGGGTGAACGACAAGGTGGACTATATATTTTCTGTGGTGTGCCTCAAGTTGAAGTTATGGCGGTCAGTGGAAATTCATACGAGCTGTGGCATCGACGAATGTGACATCCGTCAGAGAAAGTATTACAAAGGTTGCCAGGTGTGAGTAGATTAAAGAAGAATAATGAAGTTTGTGACATTTGTCCAAGAGCGAAACAACATAGGAGTAGTTTTGCTAGTAGTCTCAGTAAATCCAGTTGTATTTTTTAGTTGGTTCATATAGATTTATGGGGTCCTTATAGGGCTACATCGTCTTGTGGAGCACAGTATTTTTTGACAATAGTAGATGATTTTTCAAGAGGTGTGTGGATTCATTTGCTTCAAAATAAAACTGCAGTTGAACAAACGTTTCTTGATTTTATTGCTCTTGTGAAACGACAATTTAATAAAAATATCAAAATTGTGAGAAGTGATAATGGTACCGAGTTTAATTCATTGCGTGGATATTTTAAGACTAATGGGATAGTTTTTGAAACATCGTGTGTTGGTACTCCGCAACAAAATGGAAGAGTGGAGCGAAAACATCAACATATATTGAATGTGGCAAGGGCCTTGAGGTTTCAACCCAACTTGCCAATACGGTTTTGGGGAGAATGTGCATTGACGGATGCATATTTGATTAATCGTACGCCTACACCTATTCTGAAGAATAAAACTCCATATGAAATATTGTTTGGAAAGCAACCTCCATATAATCAGTTGAAGGTGTTTGGATGCCTGTGCTATGTGCATGATCAAAGTAATAAAGGGGATAAATTTGCAAGTAGAGGAAGGAGGTGTGGTTTTCTTGGGTATCCGTTTGGTAAAAAGGCGTGGCAAGTATATGACTTGGACACAAGAAAATTTCTGGTGTCAAGAGATGTTCAGTTTTGTGAGAATCGATTCCCATATAAGAATGATACGTATGGTGATGCAACTACGACACAACAGTCCAGAGTTAGATTTTCGACTGACCAGTTTCAGTCTCGTGAAACAGATTTGCTTTCCGCTGACACCGAGACTGACGAGTCTGGTTCTTCCATTGAGACTGAGGTGGCTGATGTACCGGCAGAGACTGATCAGTTGAGTCCAGAATTCGATTGGAGTGATGCTGAAGATGTAATTGCGACTGAAGGAGAAGGTGCAGCAGTCCCAGGCGTAACTGCGACTGCAAGAGAAGGTGTAGCAGTCCAAACTGCAACATAAGGAGAAGGTGTAGCAGTTCAAGATGTAACTGCGACAGAAGTAGAAGGTGTAGCAGTTCAAGAGCGATCTGCAGAGCATGTGATTTCAGGCAATGACATCACAGTAGAAGGTGATATGGGTAAAGGAAAGCGTCCGAAGATTCCATCTAGTAGGCTTAAGGGGTTTGTGACGCACACCATTCGAGAAAATAGTCCATCTCATCTTCATTCATCACAATCATCCTCCTCAGGTACGCCTTATCCTTTGACATATTATGTTAGTTGTGATAGATTTTCTGCAGTGCATAAGAAATATCTTGTATCTATAACGGCATGTTCTGCACCTCGCAACTTTAAAGAAGCTATGAAACATCCAGGATGGCAGAAAGCCATGGAAGAAGAAATACGAGCACTGGAAGAACAAAATACATGGGAATTGCAAAAATTGCCGGAGGGCAAGAGGGCACTAGGAAGTAAATGGATATATACAGAGAAGTATGATGAAAATGGGAAGTTGGTACGTTTGAAAGCTAGATTGGTGATCTTTGGAAATCATCAAGTAGAAGGCTTAGATTACAAAGAAACATTTGCACCTGTAGCAAAAATGACAACGGTGCGTACTTTTCTAGCTGTTGCAGCCGTTAGAAATTGAGAAGTGCATCAGATGGATGTACACAATGCGTTTCTACATGGAGACTTGGAGGAAGAGGTGTATATGAAAATACCACCAGGATTTGTAAAAGGTAATCCTAATATGGTGTGTAAAATGAAGAAATCTTTGTATGGTTTGAAACAGGCTCCTCGTTGTTGGTTTTCAAAACTATCAACAGCTTTGAAGAATTATGGTTTTCGACAGTCTTATTCGGACTATTCCCTTTTCACTATGATCAAGGGAAAAATGCAACTTAATTTTTTGGTGTATGTAGATGATTTGATTGTTGCAGGAAATAATCTAGTTGAGCTTAATAAATTTAAAACATATTTGGGGCAGTGTTTCAAGATGAAAGATTTGGGAAAATTGAAATATTTTCTTGGCTTGGAGATAGCTCGCAGTAAGCAAGGTATTTATGTCTGTCAACGGAAATATGCATTGGATATTATTATGGAGACGGGGTTATTAGGAGAAAAACTAGCAGAGTTTCCGATGGAAACTAATAATCGTCTAGCTTTGGCAACATGGACATTGCTGGGTGATGCGGAAAAGTATCATCGACTGATAGGCAGATTGATTTATATGTCCGTGACTAAACCGGATCTAGCTTATTATGTGCATACGTTATCTCATTTTATGCAACATCCGAGATAAGAACATTGAGAAGCTGCACTTCGTGTGGTTAGATATTTGAAGAAGAATCATGGGCAAGGAATTCTGTTGCACTCTGATAGTAGTCTAAGTTTAAAAGGCTGGTGTGATTCAGATTGGGCAAGCTGTCCTTTGACTAGACGATCATTGACAGGGTGGTTTGTACTTCTTGGAGATTCGCCAGTGTCTCGGAAGACCAAGAAGCAACATACAGTTTCTCGTAGTTCAGCTGAAGCAGAATACAGGTCTATGGCTGCAGCTACTTGTGAATTGAAGTGGTTGAAGCAATTACTAGGTGATTTAGGAGTTCGTCATACACAGGGAATGAGTCTCAGTTGTGATAGTCAGTCGGCATTGTATATTGCTCAGAATCCTGTTTTTCACGAAAGAACCAAACATATAGAGGTGGATTGTCATCTCATCAGGGATGCGATAGTACAGAAAATTATTTCACCATCATATACTCCTACAGAGGTGCAATTGGCGAATATCTTCACAAAATCACTAGGGCGAGTTCAATTTCATGGTCTTTTGTCCAAGATGGGCATTTGTGTCTTGAGACCCAAGTATTTCCGGTTTTGTGTCTGCGATATTTTAGGTATGTAGTTGTCTTGAGACCCAAGTATACGGTCTCAAGTGGGCGTCGAAGTTTTGTATAAGTACTTGCGTCACCTATGAATGAAAGTAAGAAAAGATTTACCTAAAGTTTTAACAAGTTTTTATTTGTTTCTTGTTTTTTCTTCATTGTAGGCCTTATTCTACACAGCTTTACGGAGCGCAAAAGAATTGCTTGCCAAGGATGAGGGATCAAAAAATCTTGGACAGGCCATCAACAATAGACTTAGCGCATTGTCGTTTCACATCAGAGAATACTACTGGGTTGATATGAAAAAGATAAACGAGATATACCGTTATAAAACCGAGGAGTACTCTCAAGATGCAACCAAAAATTTCAACCGTGAAAGGACAAATAATCCCACATCGCTATCCCCTTAATTAACTTAAATATAATATGGAAGTGCCGCTCCACTCATTGCCAATTGATTTTAAGTTGGATGCCCGTAGACTTTAACATGGTATAAGAGCTAAGCCCCAGTGTCGATACTGGTCGAGGTGTTACCCCTGATTTAGTCACTCACTTGTGTACACCTGTTACCGATGGACTGGTAACTCGTATGTAGGTCCACGTGTGAGGCCAAGTGAATGGCCTTACACGTGATGGACAGGTAACTCGTACTAGGTCCACGTGTGAGGCCTAGTGACTGGCCTTACACATGAGGAGGCGTGTGATCCAAAATAGTCCGACATCATTATAATCTGCTTAATTAACTTAAATATAATATGGAAGGGCCGCTCCACTCATTTCCAATTGGTTTTGAGTTGGATGCACGTATTCTAACATCAACATATATCCTGAGCAAATTCCTAAATGGCTGGTTTATTGGGTTCCAGATAAAGGGGGTTATCTCATTGGAAACCTACAGTCTGCTCGCATAGATTTTGGGTTTTTCATGTTCGGCAGTCTTATGGCAATAATCCCGTCTTTGGGTACTCCAAAGCAGAACCAAGGACTATTGAATCTAATTGAAGCTAAATGGAATAACCTTGTGGGAAATAAGCCTATTTACCCTGCGATGAAGAATGAAGAATGGTGTATAATCAGCGTCAGTGACCCGAAGAATACATATGCATTTTCTTTTAAAACATCTATCTTCATGAATTTGTGACATACTAAAATTGGCATTACAAGCTCATAGTTTAGTTTTATATTCTTGCAGGGCTTGGTCGTATCATAATGGTGGATCTTGGCCAACTCTTCTATGGCAGGTTAGGATATTCAGTAGAAGTCACGCAATGATACACTCCCTCCGGTTTTGAAAAAGAGGTACTTTCACTTTTTCATTTTAGCCTAAGGATAGGTTAAATTGAAAAAGTGAAAGTATCTCTTTTTTAAAAACGTAGATAGTAGTAATTTCTTTATCTATGAATTCATCATTAACCGTTCATTTTTTTTTAGTTCACGTTTGCATGCATCAAGATGGGAAGAACAGATTTAGCGGAAAAGGCAGTCTCGGTAGCTGAGAAGAGGCTCTCTTTAGATCAGTGGCCTGAGTATTATGACTCAAGGCATGGAATATTTATACGGAAGCAAGCAAGGCTCTACCAGACATGGACAATAGCTGGGTTCCTAGCTTCTAAAATGCTCTTGAAGAAACCAGATTTGGTACCTTACTTGATTTGGGAGGAAGATCCGGAGTTGTTAGAGACCTGTGTTTGTGTGCTAAGCAAAAGCAGCCGCAACAAATGCTTCCGTACAGCCGCCAGATCACAGGTTCTCATGTAAATTATTAGCGTTACTACGAGTTTGAAGGATTTTGTATAGGTACGCCTTCAAAATGTATAGTAACAAGTAAGTCGAAATAAGAGAATAAGCCTGCGTAGAAGAGAATTTTCCCGCTCTACTTGTCGATATGATAGGTTCATTCATGTTGGTATGTGCATATACTTAAACATACTGTTGTAATCGTAAGTGTTTGTTCTTAAAGACATGAAACTATTTTTTCTTGTTTGATTGTTGAGTTTGAAATCCAACCAAGTTTTCCGAGCGAACTATAGAGAATCTGTCATTGTCAGGAGTTGTATAACTCAGAGAATTTTCTTTTGTGTTGAGTTCCAGTTTAGCCATCATGTGCGTGTGACTTGGTTATTTTTCCATACCATTCAGAAAAAATGTAGTTGGCAGCAACTAGCTTACATAGTAAATCAATAAAAATACTCCCTAAGTTTCCGTTTAATAAACTGTAAAAGTGATAATAACACTTTTGCAGAATAAGCATTTTTACTCACAATTTCAAAACGATAACAAGACATGGATTTGGTGGCAATTAAACTTTAGATGGGATTTTGTTTAACATTATTCAAAATGTAAAAATAATAATTAAAGATAACTCTAGTGTTAACTAGTAGCAGACTAGCAGTAAGTTTTTCTCATTCTGTGATTTTCTCAGGATCTTTTATTTACTTTCAAACTCTTTTCCCCATAAACGATTTCAACGAAACAAGGCTATTCACGTGTGGAGTTGCTCGATTGGTGGTATGTAAGGAAGGCGTAGAATCACATATAAATCTTTTCAAAGTATCATCTAGATTTCTCAAAGTACTAGGTTCAGCAGGGTCCTAAAAAGAGAACAACATAATTCCATAAAAACATATGTCGGCGCCCCAATACCATAAGCCCTACATGATTAGTGTCATAGTCAACAGAAGGTAGTAGGAGGCATTCAAACATATCATATTACAAATCAAAAGCTACTACACTCTTAGGTTTTAAAGTGTACATGTATTGCTCTATCCAGTAAAGCACTGCACCTACATAAACACCTGATACCAGTTGACCTTCATGTAGGGAAAACGGTATTTATCATAATCTTTGTATCTCCACGCTTTCTGTCTCCCTGGAGGAGTACTACCCTGGAGGAGGCTATACATCTGAACACCCCTGTAACTACTATCACACAGAATAACAACCTTGTACCCCATACTAGAAGGATCGTAAACGAATCCAATCGCAGGATTCGAGCCCCATTTAGAAGATGGAAATTGAGTGTGCTCTCCATTGACATGATTGCAAATATAGATGTTTATTTGAACGTAAAAGTCTCGATGTATTAAACCAGCATAACAAACTAAACTGTTACACGAACAAACAATGAAACTTTTGAAGACGGATGATCGTAATGATGGCATGTCTGAACTTTGGTCTAACGTAAGTGTTATGATACAATGAAGTTGTTCATCGACATGACTCATACTAGCCTTGTCATTTTTTTTCCCTGAAAAGTAGAATTCTACTTCAATTTTAGTTGCCCTGTGCTGTGAAACCCCGTAAAGTAAACCCATTTTGGGTTTTGGTATCAAAGATTTATCTCCGATAGGTATGATTAAAAGAAGTCACAAACATCTTCGTCTCATCGTTTGTGATTCACAATATCTTATTTCGCTTCCATACGATTAAGATTATTGTGAGATGACTGATAATACGTGGTTGTTCTTAGGGAATATAACCCCGATTTATCAATTGGTTCTTGTGCACCTTGATTTATCATAAGACGGAATAAAACTCATAGGTATTTCTGTAGGAGACAGATTTATCTGTCTCAGTATACCTTTTTTTATGAGACATATTTGTTTATCAAGTCTTTGACTTTGGATCGTAGCAACTCTTAGTTGTGGGTGAGATCAGCTAAGGGAATCAAGTGCGTAGAATCCTGATGGGGTTCAGAGATGTATGGAGCGCAACTGTACCTTGATCAGTGAGATATTGGTTAGATCTCAACTACATTCCAGTCCGAAGTTAACTTGTAGTGGGCTAGTGTCCGTAGCGGCTTAATATAGTGTGGTGTTCAAAGATGCATTAGGTCCCGAGGTTTTTTTGCATTTGCGGTTTCGTCGTTAACAAAATTCTGGTGTCTTTATTATTTCTTTTCCGCATTATATTTTCTATATAATTGAAATATCAAAGGTTGTGCGTAAGTTCAATCAATTCTTGAATTCGTCCTTTGGGTTGTTGATTGATACTTGGATATTGATTTTTGATGTCGTCCAAGTTGTTTCTTATATTAATCATGCTCACGGATTTCTATCTGTTCGATTTCTTGATTACATTAAGAAACAGAGATATAACTCTTTGATATACTTTTCTAAAGATTGGGTCTGACTGTCTTGTTGATTTTCTTGAAAGTATATCTGAGTTTGTCCATATAGATTGTTAAACAAAATATTGGGTGAGGTTGTTAAACCTCCGCTTTTTCACTTATGAGACATTTCTGCCGCCATTCTTAAATCTGAAGAAGATGATTAGAGAAAATGGAATATTGGGTTTGAGTTTACAGTCGCAAACTGCTACTCTTCTTTGGATTTATGTGGTTTTTTGTGTTTCCCACACAAACAATTGTGGAACCCAAAAATACCATGGAACACTAAAAGTTTCTTTTCTTGCTTGGACTCTTATCTACTCAGGTGCACCTACTTTAGATTTCTTACTAAAAGCTAGTAAAGTAAATATAAATTAGTTCTTAATATCACTTGTCAAAAAAGAAGTTTCGCGACCGCCAGATTTGGTCATATATACGAGTTAAACGACCTGTTATGACAGTTTCTGATAGGGTCGCTGATAAAGCGTCTTTTTTTTTTGTACGACCCTAATTCGTGGGACTTAGAATAAGGACTGTCTTTAAGTGTAACGAGTTACAAACCCTATGCCATGGGTCGAAGATTTAAATTATAATATAAAAGAAAAAATTCAGATTTGTTGAGATTTGATGAAATGCTTGAATTGCTGAATCTGAAATAATCTGACTGAATATCAAAATGAGATTCAAATTAAGGTCAAATTAGACTCAAACTAAAGTCTATTCAAACTCAAATTCAAGTCAAATGAAACTCAAATTAAATTTAAATAGAATCCAAACTTAAATTCAAAACTTAAATTCAAGCGGCCATTTGATTAAAAACCAATATTCATTGTACAATTTAGAATTGAACACATCAGTTAGACACTTTGCTTCAAAATCAGGGAGAAAATATCCTTATTTGCACCAACACACCTAGAAGCCATGTTGCATTTTCCTAGAAGTCCTGAACCCTGAAGACTCTCAGTATGCAACCAATCCTGTGCAAACACAAATACTGAACTTATCAACTCAACTCAGTAGTGTCAATCGCCTTCTTTTCTCAGCCTTGTAATTCAACATCAATTTCTTTCCTCTGCCGAATGAAATGTCAAAAGAAGTAGTTAGCTTACACTAAATAAGTAACTTAGAATACATAATACTGTTTAGACCTCAAAATATTTTTATTAGTAGTAATATGAAACAGAGAATGCAGCTGCAAGCACCATTCCAATAACGATTTTATAATCAATAACAGAAGATCCCTTTGATTTCAATAAATCACATTACATGTAGAGTTGCAACTGCACAACTTTGCAATAACGGAATCAAACTAATAATACCTCCATAAATGAAGTCATCATCTCTTGTTAAAGTCTTTCCAATGGAGATAACTCATGCATGGGAATATGGTATCATACCTGTACACAAATGTTCAGTAAGTCAATTACATATTTGAACACAATAAGTATGAAAAGAAATAGATTCCCGCTGGCATATTTCCTATTTTGATCGGTACCTAAATCGAAGTTTCGAAAATACCTTCTTGCAGTCCTTATTCAAAGTCCTGCGAGATATTACGAGAATTAATTCAGGTAATGTTAACTTGTTTAGGTACTTTGCAATTACTAGCTTGTTCATGTAGCTAAAAACTAAATCCGAATAAAGTTTCAATTAACCAATAAAGTTACTCCGCAGATAATAAGATTCTAAACCATGTATGGTATAACAACCAGCAATTATACATTCTCACCACATATAATTACATGTCAACTTCCACATATCTGGATACAAATTGATGATGAGAATGGAACCAATCCATGTCATTTAGAACAGTAATCTAATAATCATCTTTTCCTACATTGTTCGGAAACAAGGAAAATTTGGCATTATTTCCTGGATAGTTTTGGAGCAAATTGGGTCTTAGCAAAAGATGTTAAAACTAATTTGTGGGAGCACAAACATCGTCAAAAAGATTTTGGGATTGCGCCCCTTTGCCATCCGGTGGACTAGGAACGAAATGTCATACTCTATAGAAATGCAGATCAGTTAATAATTTCAGTCAAATCCACTTTGTTCAATTAGTCGGTGCATAAAAAGCTATCTAGTGATTACTCTTTAAGCACTTTAATCTGTAATTGGGCAAATGTGAGGGGCAATTAGCTCTCTTTTTTTTGTATCTCTTAACCTCTCATCTTTTCGTTGAGAGTTAATTTGTAATTGAATTTGCCTTTTTCCGCCAAAAAGAAGGGAAAAAAAAAAGTTCTAACTAGGCTTCTAAGGTAAAAATAATTTACAACGTAGCTTTCAAGATAAAAATATTAGTGTGGAATTTAATCTGATAGGGTAACTAGGTAATTTTGAAAAGACTGCCACATGTCATGGTGAAAATAAAAGAGCCGCCAAAACTAGTGGCATCCAAAACCATGGGCGCTTATAAACAACGGCAAAACCATAAGTCGGTGACCTTAAGTGGTTTTCATTCTCCTTATAAAAGTAAAAAAAATCCTCACAACCCCAAGTCCCTCTTTCTCTCTTTCATTTCGACTGATTTTGCCAAAAATGCCTCCAAAAACACTGTTGGTTATAGACAATAGGATTTCAATAAATTATCTTTGGAATAAGATCGAGAATTATGCATCATTGGAAGACTATACCTTCAACTGGGAGATGCTTGTTGAAAACATACCAACGATTAATTCTGAGAGAACTTTAAGAAATACTTGTATCACAGAAATCACTCAGAACCTTAGGGTGTTCATGGGTGATAGTATTCTGAATGCTGATATACTGAGAGCACTTCGCACTGTGTAAGTAAACTACACTTTTTGAAAACAAAATCTTCTCTGGTAAACAATGCATTAGTTTATTTCCTCCTTTTCTTATAGTTTTTATTATTTTTTTAATTGCAGGCCTACAAATCTTCGGTGTCTGAGGTTAAAGAATGTTAATCTCCCCGGAAAGATGGTACATCAAAAGAATGCTTTATTGCTTGAGGTAGCAAAGGAGTTAACTCGTTTAGAAGAACTGGAGCTTGCCTTTAGTGAAACGTCGCCACAAATCCTTTCTCAATTTGGTTTGAGTAACGCTTGATGCAGGGCGGAAGCGTTGAATAGAATTAAATCCAAAACAACGTGTTTCCGAGATACCACTCTCAAGGAAAATACTACTTTTTTATTAATCAAAATCTTCTCCTCTAATATCAAAACATGGAGCTCTTTATATAGATAACTCCTTATCAATTAATAACCAAATATTTTATTTAATTATTAAAAATACTTATTACCTTATCTAATGGATATTTTCTAAACTAATAAAATACTAAAATAAATACTATTAGATACTTCTAAAAGTTACCTAAATAATAAAAGAGAAAATATCTTAATTAATTAAATATTATTTGCTAAATAATAATAATAAATCAAAGAAAAATAACAATAAACGAGTATATTCACTTTCCCTAAATACTCCACCATTCTCCCCTTCTCAAAAAAAATTCGCCCTCGAATTTTGCCAGTATTTGTAGTTGGGTAAATAATTCTTCGATGAAAATTCTTATAGTCCTTCAACTTAAATAATATTGACATAATTACTATTGAACCGGAAAATACCTGCGCATCGAAATAGTTAAGTTGATGTCGTTGATCCACCTGATTACATACTGCTTCAGGAGAATATGGACCAACATAACAAGAATATAACATGATCTCATCATCAGGGTAATCATCATAGATTGGTGGTAGATTCCAATCCAGGACAACATTATTTTTCTCAACCACAGAAAAAGAAAAAATGCCATCAAACCTTGGGATTTCAAGCTTTAATCCGGACTCCAACGAATCTCGTGGATCATGTGCAACTCCTTGAAATCCTTCTTCCTTGTCGCCAAGGAAGTTTTTTTGTTCATCACCGGTCACTTCCTCCACTCGCTGTAGGCTAGGACCATGATGGGGCTCTTGCTGATGATGCATTTCAGCCAATTGGAGGGTGAGCGCCTTAACCTTCCGTTCTAGATCATCTATTACCGCTTGCTCTTTCTCATCGCTGAGAGCGGCTCTTCGAACAACATCATAATTTCTTCCTCGAAACATGATGCAGGAGCGTTGCCTGTCTCTGAACCAACTGATGCAGGGCGGAAGCGTTGAATAGAATTAAATCCAAAACAACGTGTTTCCGAGATACCACTCTCAAGGGAAATACTACTTTTTTATTAATCAAAATCTTCTCCTCTAATATCAAAACATGGAGCTCTTTATATAGATAACTCCTTATCAATTAATAACCAAATATTTTATTTAATTATTAAAAATACTTACTACCTTATCTAATGGATATTTTCTAAACTAATAAAATACTAAAATAAATACTATTAGATACTTCTAAAAGTTACCTAAATAATAAAAGAGAAAATATCTTAATTAATTAAATATTATTTGTTAAATAATAATAATAAATCAAAGAAAAATAACAATAAACGAGTATATTCACTTTCCCTAAATACTCCACCAACGCTGGACTAAGGTCTCTCATCATTGCTGGGTCTTTTTCTCACATGGCAGATGAAGAAGTAGCCAACGCAGAAGCGATTGCTATAGCCTCAACAATGCCAGGACTGAGACAACTCTTTATGTATGGAAACTGGATGTCTGCAGCGGGTTTCCAGTTGATCCTTGGTAGCTGCCCAGGCTTAGTGAGGATTCACTTGGGATTCGGTGCAAACTGTTTATTAACCGGTGATATTAGGGCATCCATGGAACAGAGGCAGATTCTGTGTTACAGAAAAGATGGAACGATCGCTGGAGAATGTCATCATTGGGGCGGTTGACCTTATGCCGCAGACTGCTGTCCCTGTCCCTGAGGGTGAGGATCCGGACCAACCTGCGCATGTAGAAGTTGAATTGATTTGAACTTATCCCCTCTGTTGGTTCGTGGCTACTTTCAGGTCTTTCCCACTAGTTTCAATCAATCAAGAAAAAGGTCTTTACCACTAGTGCTCGACTTTTCCCCAGGTTCTCTGATTTGCTAGGTTGTTTTAAAAATGTTTTCCAGTTTATGCTTCTGTTCTACCTTTGTAGTTTGTGTTCCACTTTTGATTCCACGTCTTTTGTAGTTTTATGCTTCCCTAATTCTCCTAAAGACTCTAGTCTTTGGATTTTCCGCATGTACTTCACTTATATGGAATGGAGAAAAAAATTTAGTATTTTGATGCGTTCTGCTGTCTTCCGAGTGCAGCTTTGTGTACAAACTACCTTGATTTGACAAGAACAATGGCTGAGTTAATTAGTTGCTGCAAAATCAATAATGGCCTAGTTACTTATTTCTCATTTGGCGTATGTAATTATATGCTAATTTTTGTTTGTTGAGTGCCAAACTAAGTTAGCCCAAGATCAAACCTATGCACTTAATGAGGGCTTAAATTTATATTTGAGGTGTTAAAGATGAGCCATGTCTGTTACCACATATTGCAACATTGAGAAAATGTAACTTTCCTCAGATTTTGTGTTCTCATTAGCCATTCCCATATTTCAAATTCAGTTTATCAAACGCTGAGACAAATTGGATCATTAGTAACAAATTTCGTGGCATGAGCAAATAGGGTATCGATGGATGGTTGCGCATATAATTTAGGTTACAATGTTGAATTCTTGATCTAACTAGCTAGTGTTTCAATGTTGCACAAATTTCAAGGTTTCTTAAATTTTTGGTGAATAACAGCTGAATTGTATATCTTTTGTTAAGCTGGTTGATAATTGGAGAATAGTATGTTGCACCAAGCTAACTTCGGTTTCTCCAATTATTTGGCTAATAATTGGAGATCAGCTGTGTTCTTCGGGACTCACCTTACCCGCTATTGTGTTACCTTCTGTCGACACAGTGGCTAGAGAAGGCACGTTGGATCTATTAAATCTCTCTCCCTCTCTGCTACCCTCTCTGGAAGGTACCCAATCCAGCCGTATCATCTACTTGCCTAAGAATGGAGAAAAAAGAAGTTAGATTTTGAGTTGGAATTGCGACTTCTCTTGAATGGTGCTTCACTATTATAGCTTGGTAATCTTAAGCTTTCCGTCAATGGATTTCGGATATTGTAACAAGACTCTAGCTCTTCGTTTCAAAGATCATCGTCGTCGGACCATGGATTTTCGTCTGGTGTTGCATCGGTTTTGAACCTTCGTAACAAAACTTTGCACCACCGTCATTGGGTTATTGTAAACGACCAGGTCTTTTCGGGTTATTGTAAACGAGCAGGTCTTTTCGTATAAGAAGTATGTGAACTGCTGGAGGAAAAAGTAACTGAAGAAGCACACTTCCCGTAAGAAGAAATAAGAAATATCGGTCCGTGAAGAAGGCTCTTCAACCTTCCATCTCATAAGTATTCTTAATATAAGAAGTACGAAGCATGACCAATAAGGAGTATAAAGTATATATACCCAATTCGAAGTATGTATGTAATCATAACCCATTAGAAGTGGAACAATGAGAAATACCGCTCTCCACTGCTGATAAGAGGTACTGCCCATCATCCTCGTCGGTCCTTGGATCGTTGTCCTCAAAGATCATCGTTGTTGATCGTCCTAGCAAGACTTGGGCTCATTTTCTTCGGAGAGCACCGTCATGGAATTTGGGTCATCGTCTCGTCATCTTCGTCGTCGTCAGCAAGGCTGAGCCGCACCACGCTACGGTTTGTGAAACTCAGGATTTATAGTTGCACCATAATTCGTATTTTTCTCTATTGCACGTGGAATTTCCTGGGAGAGTTAGTGTCACAAACTCATAGTAATATATTACGTAGTTCATTACCTATCAAAAAAATAAATTACGTAGTTCTGATCACTTGCTTTTCTCCAGGTAAAGTGTCTTGAAGACCTCTGAATGGAATAAGAATTGGCAGTGCATGGGTGTTTATCAGGAAAAAAACAACTATCCTTGAATCACGAAGAAGAATCGCGTGTGTAAGTCCACGAGGAGGATTTTGCCAAGGATAACCCTAGCCCAGTCCGAGTTGCTTCTGTCGAGGGTGAGAATCCCCTAATTGGTGCTGGTCGTAAGTTGGTTGAACCCGTTAGTGTTCATGCTCCTACACCTACGTTATCTTATAAGATACCTTCGTTCTCTGCTCCTATCCAGGCTTTGCCCACTGTTTCTGCTACTGCTGGAGATGCCGTTGTTGTTTCGAAGAGTTTGCCTTCTTCTCCTGCCACCTCCCTTCAATATAGCGGTTCATTTGCTAAGGTTGTTGCCCAATCGGCGAGGGTTGGTAGCTCAGATTCTCAGCAGAAGAAGAAGGTTGTGATTTCACTAGCTAGCTTCTCCTTTGATGCTGCTCCTGCTTCACTAGGGAACGCTCAGTATGTTTCTACTGCCCCTGCTAGTAAAGTTGTTGGAACTCCTCCTTCGTCACCAGATTGGACCGTACTGGGTAATATTCCTTCTGCTGGTAATATGGATTTGGCGGCTCCCAGGATGTTCCTTATGTTCCTATCTCTTCCACCATGCCATCCCTTCGTCGTGGTGAGGGCTCAGCTGTCGTGCCCCTTGCTCGTGTTCAAACAAACGAGGGTGCAGTTGCTGAGTCTAGCCGAGGCCTCTTGACGGAGAGCTTGAGCTTAGGTAGCTCTGATGATGTTATTCTTGATGCCATCATGCGGGATTCCAAAGGTCCCTTTGCTGTTGGAGTTGACCATCACCATCTGGGAAGTTCTTTTGAGATATCTTTACAGCTAGATGTCTTGCCTGCTCAGTACCGTGCCGCTAAAGACTTGTTCTTTGACCCTAATTGTCTTCGCTCTATTCAAATCTTTGGTGAGATCCGCCATGGTAACATTCAAGAGATGGAAGCCTTTATGGACATCTACGCCAGCTTTCTCCCTCGTCTTTCAGCATTCTCAGTAAGTGATTCTTACTTTGTCGCATTTCTTCTTAATTTACTCTCTTGCCAGCTCTTATACCGCCTTGTTTGCAGCTTTGCAAGCAAATCGATGTTGGTTATACCTTGTTTAAGGTTTATAGGGCTAAGTGCACTCATCTGAGTGCCCTGATAGAGCGTGCTCGTCAAGATTATTCCCTTGTTACCGCTCAGCAGCCTTCTTCTAGTGATGCTGCTTCAATTGCTAAGATATCTTCGTTGGAAGGTGACCTGAGGAAGACGCAGAGGTCTCTGGAAGCTTTCTTATTGGCTCTTGAGAGAGATAATAATACCACTAAGTTTTCCGAGGAGGGTTGTAAAGCTGATGATGCTGCCTTAGACACTGAGTCCTCCAAAGCCATATGTTAGTTTTTTCTTCTCCTCAGCATGTTTCTTTACTTTATGGTTGCGTGGTTTTGAGACAACCTTCGTCTGCCATCCAGTAGTCCTAGTGAACTTAGACATCTCCAAGATCAAGTGGCTAAGATAACCTCCGACGTCTGGTATTACCAAAAGAAGTCTGATAGGTTGATGAATGTAACCGTTCATAATGAGGCCCAGCTTTCCCTTAAGTCTGCGCATAATGCCGATTTAGTGAAACAAATGGCTTCCTTCCGTAAGGAGTGTGACGAAGCCCTCAGATGGAAGGAGGGTCTCATTTTAAAGCAAAAGGAGGATATTGCCTTAGTTGAGAAACGTCTTTATGCCCAAGAAAATATCCGTAAGAAATATCACGCTGATTTTGAAGAGGCTTGCGCTTCTTTAGCCAAGGTTACTGCCGAGCGTAATGTATTAACCGCCGATATCTGCTCCCTTAAGAACAAACTTGTTGATGCCGGCTCCGTGTCTTCTTTCATGTCTTATGAATTCTTAATAAAAGGGTTTGAAGAGTTAGAGAATGTGTACCAAGCTTTATCCTCTGAGAATGCTTCGCTCCGTATAGATGTTGACGATCTTCGGACGGAAAGGGATACCCTTGTAGACGATATTTACACGGCTGAGGTGGACCTTGCTGAGGCTCATCATAGTTTAGAAGAGTCCCATAGCCATGCCGGAGGTAGATTAGGATGACTATTTTCTACGTAGCATTCCTCGTATCTTCAGTTGTTTTGCATTATTTCTAATATTCTTTATATCTGTAAGTCTCCAAGAGCGGTTGGTGGGTGCAAACGCTAAGATAAGCAACCTTGAAGGTCAGATATCCCAGTTGGAAATATCCCGTCAGTTTGATGCTGCTACTAAGTTTAAGCCTGAGGCTCTTCAGCAAGCTAATGATCAACTCAGTGCTCAGCTTAGGGAGCTTCGTCAGAAATCGGCTGCGGATTTGTCGGCTCAGGCTTCTGAGGTGAAGGCGCGGCTTAAGCGTTCTGTTTTTGATTATATCAACAATGCTTTTGCGGATGTTGAGCTCCAAGCTGAGGGTGTCGTCTTTCCTCGTCTTCCTTGTCCTTGATTGTGTTATGCTGACTTTGTTTTCAACTGAACTCCTTAGTTGTATTATGCCCCCAGCGGAGGGGCATTTGTTGTCTCCTTTATTTGAAACAATGCTCTGTTATTTGTAACTGTTTAACCTTTGCCACCTGCAATCCTGAGGTGTGTTAGGTCTTATTTTGGTAAATCTTTTATGGTACCTTTGAATTTATATATATATATATGTAGACGAATTCTGTCTAATTTATTCGTATATTCGAGTCATTACAAGGTGCTAAGGTATTTCTTTTTAACCTTTCGTGGAACACTCATCCTCCTACGTTAGTATCCTTTGGACAGAAGGTACCGTGGTGGCGAGGGTTCCTACATGGGAAATAATTTTCCTGTAACCCTACGCGTTCAGCCTGATCGCCGCTTACTTCGACAAGGTATCTCTCTTTATGGGATATATTTCTTATTATCTGCCTTTTGGAGGGATTCGTTTACCCTTAGGATCCGAGATTGACATATGCGCAGTTATGCCGTGCCTTGCCTCATCGTCAATTCTGACGGAGGGTGTCTATTCTAACCCATTTTGTTTTTTAATCAATATACACTTTCTCTTAGCAAAAAGTTTCTTGCATTGATTTGATAGGTTTGTAACACCTTTGATCAGGGATAGAACATGGTGGTCTACTGCCCCTTCCCTTCTTCTCCTGAGTGATAACCATTCTCTTACGGGAAATACTTCTTTAGGTACAATGCGTTCCAGGGATGTTGCAATATATCCCCTTTGAGATTCCTTAGGTAGTATGAACCTTTCCCGGCAATGTCGTGTATGATGTAGGGTCCTTCCCATGCTGGAGCTAGATTTCCCCATTCTTTATTCCTTTGGTATGGTGGTATTTGTTGTAACACGTATTCCTCAACCACAAAGTTTATAGGGATTGCCCGTTTGTTGCTGGCCTTCGTTGATAGTTCACCATTCTTTGTAAATCTACTTCTCGCCTTTTTTCGAGGTCGTCGAGCTTTTCTAGCATAAGATATGTTGTCAGGTTCTTTTCCCATGCGTCTGTCTTTGTTGTTGGAAGTATTACCTCCGTTGGGATGACTGCTTCGGCCCCATAGGTTAGTAAGAACGGAGATTCTCTCGTGGCTGCCCTTCTTGTAGTGCGGTAGTCCCATAGGACATTATGTAGTTGTTCGCACCATCTCTTCTTGTATGCTCCCGGATTCTTATTTAAATTCATCGTTATTGTCTTGCTAGTGGCCTCCGCTTGTAATGCTCTTAGGGTATATCAGAGTAGACTTGTTTTTCTGAATGTTGAAGGCGTTAAAGAGCATATCTATGTTCTTTCCCTCCAATTTTTTGCCATTGTCAGAAACTATGGCTGCTAGTATTTCGAACCTGCAGATGATTTGCTTGAACAAGAATTTGAAGACATCCGTGTCTCTAATTCTTTCCAAAGCCCTTGCTTATACCCATTTGGTGAATTAATCCATAACTACAATAAGATATCTTCTTTTTGATGATATCTCTATTAAGGGTCCAACTATATCAACACCCCATTTGGCGAATGGCCACATACTGATGACCGAGTTAAGCTTCGTTGTTGGTGCCTTGATTTTTCTGGCGTAGCATTGGCATCTTTCACAACACCTTGCTACGTTCTTCGCATCTTCGTCCATGCTCAGCCAATAGTACCCTTGCATTGACCTCCTTCCGCTATGGTTGCCAGCTTCTCCGCTGTGTATGTCATGCAATATCCTTCTTCCTTCGGTTTGTGAGAGGCATCGCATCAAAGGTCCAAGAAATGACCTTCTATACAATATCCCGTCTCGCAGGCTATACATTGTTGCATTCAATGTGAGTTTGCCTGCCTCCTTGACGTCTGCTGGTAAGGTAGCTTTGTCAAGGTAGTGGTGAATTGGAGTTCTCCAATCATCCTCAAATTCGTCTCCATTGCTTTCATCTGACATGGGTTGATCTTTGTCAGATTCCTCGGCTTCGTTGTCTGGTTCTTCCATTCTTTCATCTTCTTTTTCTTTTTCTGCTTCCCTCATAGCCCTGGTTTGTACAGCTAAGGTTCCTTTGATAGCGGACGTTATTCCGTCTATCGAAGGTTCATAAATTCTTCCAATTTGGATTGAGGTAGTATTTTTATCTTTCAGCATTGATGATATAAATGCTAAGGCATCCGCGTGTCTATTTTCTTTCCGACAGACGTGCCTAAACACGACGTTGTTGATCTTCGCTGCATGCTCCTGTGATAGCATCACGTATGAAGATAATATCGGATCCAGAGTTTGGTACTTGAGTTCTATTTGTCTAATGACCAACTGCGAGTCACTAATCAAACAGACATCTGACAAGCCCATCTCCTATGCGAAGCATAGTCCATGTATGACTGCCTCGTACTCCGTGATGTTGTTGGTTATTTTTCGAATTCTAACTTGAATGCATAGACGAGTTGGTCTCCAGTAAGGATCGTTATCACGATCCATATTCCTTCTCCTTCTCCGTTGGAGGAGCCATCTACGAATATTTCCTACCTCCATGCGCTCTGTGGTTACAAAAGGTCTTCTGGTTCTGGATTTTCTTCCTCCATTCCCTGGATGTCGTCTATCTCCGCTTCGTCGTTCAAAGGTAGGTCCTCCAAGATTTTCGATTTCTCTGACTTTCTGGTTTCGAAGATTATATGGAACTGTTTGATCATGGCATTCCATTTTGCCACTCTTCTGATCTTCTCCATCCTGTCAAGGTTCTGACTTATCTGAGCTTTTGTGAAAACTCTGATGGTGTGCGCGTCGAAGTATATCCTTAGATTTTTCTTTGTTACTACTAAGGAGTATATGAGTTGCTCCACCTTGGTGTAGTTACGCTCCGCTGAACTGAGTGTCTTGCTAACGTAGTATATGGGCTTTTCTCCTTGCCCTTGGTCTTTTACCAATATTGCGCTTACAGCGTAGCTTGTTGCTTCTAGGTACAGGGTGAGTATCTCACCTGTCTCCGGCTTCTGCAGGATGGGTACTGATGCTAAGTATTCCTTGATCTTGTGAAGAGCTTTCTCACACTCTTCGGTCCATGTAAACCTGCTTCCTTTCCTTAGCATGTCGAAGAATACTTTACACTTATCTGACGACCTGGATATGAATCTTCCCATGGAAGCTAAAATTCCATTTAGATTTTGTACTCCTTTTAGAGTTTGCGAGGATGGCATCTCCATTATTGCTCTGACTCTTTCAGGATCTACTTCGATTCCTCGTTTGGTGACCAACTAGCCTAAGAATTTTTTTGAGGTAACTCCGAACGTGCATTTGTCCGGGTTTACCTTCATGTGAAATTTTCTCATAGCTTCAAATATCTCCCTTAGTTATGAGAGATGGTTTTTTGCTTCTTTTCTTTTGACAAGCATGTCGTCTACGTAGACCTCCAGTATCTTGCATATCCATGGCTTAAAGATTTTGTCTACTAATCGTTGGTATTTTCCCCCCACGTTCTTTAGTCCAAAAGGAATCCTTGTATAGCAATGCAAGCCTCGTGGGGTAAAAAACGCAGTATGATCCTGATCTTCTTCTGCAAGGTCTATTTGATTGTAGCCTGAGTATCCATCCATGAAAGATAGTCTTTGACGAACATCTGTTGCATTGACCAGTTGGTCAATATTTGGAAGTGGATAACTGTCTTTGGGGCACGCTTTTTTAATATTGCTGAAATCGATGCAAATGCGTACGCCTCCGTTCTTTTTCGGAACGATGACCATGTTGGATATCCATGTGGGATATTTGACTTTTCGTATAAATCCTGCTTTAAGTAACTTTTGCAATTCCTTTTCTACCCCTTCATGGTAGATGTCCGCCACCTTACGTATGCGTTGCTTGAATAGTGGTATCTCCGGTTTGAGCCGAAGATGGTGTGAGACCAAGTTCGGATCAATTCCTGGCATCTCTTCTGTTGACCATGCGAAGACATCTGCGTATTCCTTTAGTAACCTTTGTAGCTGCACTTCCTCTTCTTTTTCAAGTAACGTTCCGATGCTTAACATCTTTGGTTCTGCCTCCGTTCCGATGTTGATTTTCTTTGTTGGTTCAATTGGTGAGCAGACTTGGGGAGTGCTTTTATGTAATTGTCATTTGGTGGAGACGTCTGCACCCTTAGTGGCGGAGGTGCTTGTTTCTGGTGCTGAGAAATCTTTTGTACGGAGGTGTCCTTGTGTGCTGAGGGTGCTACGTTCTGCACTTACTTAGTATTTGATTTGCGCCTCTTTCTTTCATGCTATTGAGCGGAAGCTCTTTCTTCGTTGAGTCTGATTTTGGCTAAATTGCATAGCCTCGTGTCTTGCTGTTCACCTTTGATTTTCATTTCACCAATAGGTGTAGGAAAACGTAGGTACTGGTGATACGTCGAAGCTGTTCCTCGTAATCTGTAGAACCATAGTATGCCCATGATGACATTGTACGGTGAAAGTGCTTCTACCACGCAGAAGTGTGTGCTGTTTACTAAAGGTCCTACGTGTACCTGCATGAAAATTTATCCCTTTGGTCTGGATACTGCTCCGTTAAACCCATGTATTGTGCAGGTGAAGAAATCCATCTGCTCTGTTGTCAATCCCATACGTAGGTATGGTTCGTAAAATAATACATTCAACGAACTGCCTCCGTCGACTAGGACCTTTGTAATTCCATCCGTGTATTGGGAGGGTGATTACTAGGAGATCGTTGTGCATTTACCCTTCTTGGTTGACGTCTTTTGTTGAGAAGGTTAATGGCGTGGCCATCCATTCCTCCCAAGTTCCAGTGGATGGTCCACTTAGCTTGAATACTTCGTGGTATTCAATCTTCTTTCTGTTTCGAGCTAACTCGAGGATATCTTCTAGCATTTCTTATTGACCTCCGTTGGAGAAGGTGATCATGTTGATGTATTTTCCGTCCTGAGGTAGTTCAACCCTTTTCTTTGGAAGTTCCTCAGTCTCCGTTGGCTGCCGTGTTACGTACTCCATGAATTTACCTTCGTCAATGAATCTTTGAATTACATTGCGCAGGTGGTAGCATGTATTAGTAGTATGCCCGTAGTATTGGTGATATGCGCAGTACTCCTTAGATTCCTTCATTATGTCAGGTTGCTTCCCCTTAGTTTTAGGGTAAGGAAAGCCTGGATTTGCTCCCTCCTTGCTTAGGATGTGAGAAAAATTTGTGTTCAGCTTCGTGTACACTTTATCCGCGAATTCTTCTCTTTTTTTGCCTCGTTTTCCATCTCCGTGCTTGGATCGCTTGTCTCGAGAGCTGACTCTGCCCCCTGCTTCGTTGTGTCGTTTAGGTATCTCCGGAATTGGTTCCAGAGAGTTGTTCCTTTGCGAAGATGCTACTGTATTTGTTTGTGCCTTGGGGTTGTCCTTCTGGATTTCTTCGAGTCTGATGTAGCGGTCTTGGACAACCCTGAGTTCGCCTTCAGAATCTAAGGCTTTGTTGTGGATATCCACGAAGATGGCTGAGGTTCTATCAAGTCTGTACTTATAACAGTTTATATTAATTTCTGGATTGACTTTCCCAATTGCTTGGCATGTCTTTTTCCATCTGTCAGTGTACTGCATCAGTGTTTCGCGGGGTCCGATAGCTAAAGCGAATAGCCTATCTAACCCAGCCTTTGTTGATTTGTTATACATGTATGTCTCCAAGAACACCGTGGACAATTGCTCAAAGGAGTCAATTGAGTTTGATGGTATAGGTTGTCATACCATGCTAGTGCTGATCCTGTTAAGATTGCTGTGAAGTATCTGCAAAGTACTACCTCGTTTTTCTCCCAATGGTCAAGAACACGAGTGTAATATCGTTGGTGTGCTGTGGGATCGGAGGTACCATTGTATGCTTGGAACGTAGGTACCGGGCATTTCGGGGGGATGGGTTCCCTCAAAATGCAAAAAGATAGCGGAGACGTGGTTGCTTCCTGTAGTACCTCTTCCAATCTTGCGCCTGTGTAACCAGTTTTTAGGCCTTGGATCTCCTTTCGCATTTTCTCCATTTTTTCCATGTCCATGTTCACATTGTGAGCATCTTTAGAAAATGCTTCGTCGTAGTAGATTTGGGAGGGATTGTATGTTGAATCTGTCTCGTCTGGATCGTGATGTGCTTTCCTTGCTCCCCTGGGTTGGTTTGCCTTTGGTGGGTTGATATCCACCCTTCGTCTTCCTGAGATAGCTCCGTTTTCACGCCTCCGTTGCGGGGGGTGAGTTTGGGAACCTTCGATCTGTATATCTAACATACCTTTGAGGTTCTGGTTCTCCTGGGCCATATTGTGCATGGCATCTTCGTTTTCTTTGTTACGGAATAACAAATCTTCTATTTGTGCCCCATTTGGTCTTCGTTGTGGGCTCCACCTCCTTGAGGAGTGTTGTCGTCTAGATCTTCGGAGTTTTTCGCTCCTTCTTCTACAATTGGCGCGTCTGGATCTATCTGAATTGGAGTTAGGTTTCCCAACCCTCGTCCCCTATGGGCTAAGGTTCTGGGTAACCCTGCATTGGCCGCAGGTGTCTTTGTCGTAGTTGCATGCTCCGGTAACGGCATGACGTAGATTGGTTGAGCTCTCAATGTTTGCCCCATCCCTTCAACAGGAATAAGTGACTTTTTAGCAACTGTTCTTCTTGTTATCTCGCTTTGTACGTCTTCCGTTTCATTTCTTTGGTGTGCTTGATACGGCTTTTGGGGTCTCCCTCTTGTGATAGTTGGTCGTGAGCTTGTTGGTACATCAGTTGGTTTCTGCATACCTTCGGCTGATGGTATCCCGCGGTGACAGAAAAGACGAAAAGTTCTGCTACTTGGGTACCTTCGTTAAAAGTAGCAATTAATTCCCTGACACAGAAGACTGCTAAGCAGCTTTTTCAGAAAATGACTGAAATGAAACTTTTGAAAGACGGGTATTAAATGCTTATGACACCCTTGGAAAAAACAACCTTAAAACATCGAAAACCAATGAAAAGGGCGTCAGATCTTGCGAAAAACAACGTTATTAAATGCTTTGGAAGATCTTTTATCTTTAAAATCTTACTGAGATTCCTCTGTCTGTCAAAAGTTCTCAGATCTGAAATATTAAGTGTCGTTTTAGTATAAAACAAACATTTTTGCGTTTTGTGAGTGTGTTTTTTGTAAGTTTTTGTGTATCCGTAATGTGGCACGGTTTTAGAGGCTATGAACTCCAAAAACATACACAAGAAATGGATGAATGAATCATTAGAGAGTGAAAATCACCGCTGAAACACAGATCCCTTCGTTTAAGAAGATGTATAAGCAAAATATAAAACAGTGTCTAAACTCAGGTGCGTGAGAAAAACACGGTGGGTGCCAAACAGTGATTATTCGTTTTTCCATAGCCTACGTGATGTATACAGATCAGAGGATCTGATACTAGGGAGTACTGATACCTCTGTTGAACTGATTAAGCTAAGCAATAAATGATATCTAAGATCACAATAATAACAAAGAACATAAGTATAATGTAAAGTCTTTTAAGTTATCATGAGACACAAGATATAATGTGGTTCGACATTTGTCTACGTCCACGGGGTAATGAGTGGTTGAATTGTATTAAGTATGTGGTGGTTACAAAGATCTTAAATGCTTCCCAAAGTAATAGAGAGAACTCAAGTTGGAGTCACTACTTAAGTTATAAACATTAAAGAGGTATAAGCTTCAGACTAGATATTTTCTCCTAGATCTTGAATTCCCTTAGTTTGTTGGTGAGGCTTGGTATTTATAGCCCCTTCTGCTCCTGGTATATCTTTGCTACCTCTGGGTCCATCGTCTGCTGATATACCTTCCGTACCAGTGGTACCTTCGTCCATCGCATGCTTCTCCACTTGTATCTTGCCACCTCAGCTAACCCACGTTCCTTCGGAAACTGCCCAGCCTCAGTACGCACTGTACCTTCGTTAACCGCTTTCTTCCGCCAATCGGTTTATGACACGCTTCCTCTATCCACGTGCTTTGACTCATGCGTGTAGATAAGAACCAGAGCATTTAATGTTGATTGGATGCATCATCTACCTATGTCTCCTTGCCATCTGACCCTATGTAGACTAGCCTCTTTCTTCCTTCATCTTGGCCGCTCACGTCCTTTCTCCTGGGATGAGATAAAATAGATCTGCGGAGGTATCCCTTGCTACTCAGGATCCTCTATCTAGCGAAGGATATACAGTTTTAGACACGTATGCGGCCACTAAGATCGTGACACGTGCTCTGCAAAATATTGGTATTCACAAAAGTTAGGGGATAAGTAATCGTTTCTTGACTCTTTATACAAGTAGCAAACACAAGACCTTGCAGAGGGATTCCGTGGAGCAATTGTATGTGAAAACAACGTTAGCAAGTACACCTTGATCTAAGAGTCTAACTACTAATATCAACCTAATAAATTCATAAATCTTAATGCGTTTAACTAAATTACATCTTGATTGAGCTAATACTAGGTGGTTTGGTGAATAGAATCCGGTAGTCGAGAACTTCTGTATCCGGTGATATTAGGGATTTAGGAGTTTAGCACTGAGCTAGCTTCTTTACCTACGGTTGGTGGTAATCTGTGACTAATAAGAAGTGGAAAAGAACATAACTTGATTCATTGTTTTGCAACGAAGAAGGATTCCTTGATCTAACTTTTCTTATTTGATTTCAACTTAAACTTTTGATTGCTTTATTTACTTTCTTTTATTTTTAAAATCTAAAACCAACCCCCCTTTTTGTGACAATTTTACAAAAAAAAATCTCATGCTCCTCGTGAGAACGAAATTGACTACCCTATATTACTTGTTAATTAGGTGAAAAATATTAATTAATTTTTTGTGGTTACGACACGCATCAAATTTTGGCAGCAGCGGACGATTTTAGTTGTTTTATTTTTTCTTTGTTAGATTCTATATCGTATCTAACTAAGTTTTTGAGAATTTTATTTCAGGTGCTATCCCTGTGGTGAATGCTTAAAGAGGGAAGACCGAGTAAATACGTCTTCGATCCGGCAGTCAACTAAAGGATTTCATTCGAGCGGTTAATACTCCGCTTCCTCGTTCTACATCAAGTGAGTTCGCAGATTCGTACATAAAAGAATAAGCAATGGGTGATCGTACACTCAAGGACCTATCTTCTCACAAGCTCGATACATAACAATGGTGTACCCAAACTAACTCAACCTTCAAGATCAAGCAAGGGTTGATTAGAGAGTTACCTAAGTTTTATGGCATGGTGAATGAAGATCCAAACAAACATCTTATGGAATTTTATGCCATAATCATGGCCATACTTCTAGCGGAGACTAATGCGGATGGAGCAATGTTGAAAGCTTTCCCATTTTCTTTGGCGGAAAATGCTAAGGAATGGTTGTATTATTTGCCTTCCGGAAGTATCACAACATGGAGTGGGATGAATAAAACTTTTCTCGAGAGATATTTTCCTGCATCAAAAGCTACTCAAATTCACAAGGAGATTTGTGGGATGAAGCAACATGTGGGAGAGTCATTGTATGAATGTTGGGAGCGATACAAGAGATTGTTGGCAAGCTGTCCACACCATCAATTAGTGACTTATGATACTCCAATACTTCTACGAAGCTCTCCAACCAAGTGATAGATCTCTTCTTGATCTCGCGGGTGGTGGTTCACTAATGAACAAGACGGTGGCCCAATCTACCGAGTTGATTGAAAGTATGGAAGAAAATTCGCAACAATTCTACACAACAGATGACCCAATGGTTAGGCGAGTGCATGCACTTAGTGATTCATAATCTCACCTTGATCAAAGGATGGGTAACTTGGAGATAATGATGAAAAGGCCAAGGTTAGTGCTGCGGTTCTCATACCTTCACATGATGAAGAGTTGGAGCAATTAAATGCTTTGTTTCCAAATCAAAGGCCAAGGTATGATCCATACTCCAATACTTACAATCCCGGTTGGAAGGATCATCATCCTAACTTTAGTTATGCAAACAAGCAAGCGGCGGCTCCTAATCCATATGAACAACAATGTAGTTTCCAACAACCATGCTTTCAACCTCAACAACAAGTCAATGAGCAATATTCTTCGATTGATGATAAGCTTAGGAGGCGCCGCTTGCTTCAATAAATTCAACATGTCATGATGCAAGGTATTACGTCATTGTTTCAATAAAACCAACAAAATATCGATTCGGAAATCAAGGCTTTGGAACAAAAGACCGGTTCGCAAATCAAAGATTTACAAATTCAAGTGGGGAAATTGGCGATCGATGTGAACCTATTGAAAGATCAAGCATCCACAAAACTTCCTTCACAACCATTTGTGAATCCAAGAGAGAGTGTTGATGCGATTTCCTTGAGGAGTGGAAAACAAGTGGAGCAACCAAATCAACAAGATGAGGTGCATGAAGAGTTAGTCGAAGACAAAGAGAAAAGCACACCAAAGGAGAATTGCAAGGAAACGTTTCATACTTTCACCACTCCACCCCCGTTTCCTAGCCGATTTGCTAAGTCGAAGAAATAATTGGAATACAAGGATATTTGGGACATCCTTAAGAAAGTACAAGTCAATATTCCACTCATTGAAGCTATTCGAAAAATTCCTCGTTATGCAAAGTTGATAAAGGAGTTGTGCATGAAGAAGAAAAGGTTGAAAGGGAATGAAGTTATGAGTGTGGGGGAGAATGCTTCGGCGTTCATTCTCAATAAACTCCCACCTAAATTAAAGGACCCCGGTAGTTTCACTATACCTTGCACAATTGGTAAAACAAGGTTTACTCGAGCTTTGCTCGATTTGGGAGCATCAATTAATGTTATGCCTTCCTCGATTTATGATTCTTTGAATCTTGGTCCTCTTAAGGAGACCGGGGTAGTTCTTGAACTCGCAAATCGATCTAATGTTTACCCGAAAGGGATTTTTGAGAATATCTTGGTGCAGGTTAATGGGCTTGTATTTCCGGCCGATTTCTATGTCTTAGACATGAATGATGAGAACTCTCCCAAGTATATACCTTTGCTATTGGGTAGACCATTTTTGAGCACCGCCGGGACGAAGATTGATGTCCAAAATGCCACCTTGACTACGGAGTTTGATGGTGCAGTCATTCACTTCAATATCTTTGAGACAACGAGATACCCAAGTGATGTGGAGTCATGTTTTCCCGTTAAATTGATTGATGCGGGCTAATGAATCTTTCAAAAGTTAAGTCGGGCCGACGACGTTAAAACAAGCGCTTCATGGGAGGCAACCCATAGGTTTTGTATTTCTTCTCCTTTTGCTTTTTATTTTTTTTTATCTATTTTTCTTATTCCATATCATGTTAAAATTTCCCACCTTGACTTTACTAGGACGATTCAATTACATTGAGGACAATGTAAGGTTTAAGTGTGACGGAGTGGTTAAGCATGTATTTTATTAAAAAAAAATTTCCATAAAACCTCCAACTTTTAGATTTTAAAGTCACTAGCATACTTCTAGGTATGTTTACATAGAGAATTCTGACCGACATAACTGAACTTGGCAGTGTTAGGGAACTACATTTGTATTTCTTGATTGTTAGAGTGTTAAAAATGGATTTAATCATGCCGGTGATGCAAATTAGGATCAGGGAGAAATGCATTATTAGATTTGCTGATCAATCATTAGTGGAGACTATCCTATTTATATCATGTAAGGCACCGGCCAAAAAAAATTCCATCTAACTAAAGAGCTTTCTTTTGAGTGTGTGTCACCATACGTTAATTCCGGGTAGAATGGTGAGATATCCAACTTCACACCAATCTCAGCATTATTTTTGATCTCTTGAGTTCTAATTTTTGTCAATCATGAGGGTGATGTCTATATATGAAAGCCTCCTTCTTTTAGTTCGATATGCAATTAGCATCATTCTCTCGACAACAACGGGTCCATAGAAACACAATCATCATCAACAAGGGAGCGACATCAAAATCTACAAGGAAAGTTGAAAACGTTCAAGGTTAACAAGCAACGGAACAAGAAAAGAGCAAATTTCATATTCAAGTAAAGCAACATACAATGAGCATATTTTTACATATATGTTGAAGACTTACAATACAATGAGGTAATTCAATATCCAAGTAGGAAGACTTATTACCGAGAGAAAAAGAATAAAAAAGTGAGAATTGTTGAAGTTTAAGATTTCGAGATGATACAAGTTGTGAAGAATCAAGCGGTAAAATACTTCTCTCACGGCAACGATTTGTTTTATTTTCACTTTGTTTTGTATTTATTTCTCTTGTCTTAATTAAAAAAAAATGAGACACGAGAAAAAATTATCATTGTTTTTACTTTTTATTTAATAAGCCGTGGGGAAGGAACTATAAGGAGGTTTCAAGCGACAAGGATTTAAGGTAAAAAGTTACAAATTGCCTAGGATTTACGAAATTCAAGAGTTTATCATCAATAGTTGGAACCGAAGACGGAGATCAAGAAGATAAAGACAAGGAGCGGAAGACGTTTCTATTGGATGATGTGAGAGTGGTTTTATCATCATTGCAATCGGGTGTGAAGGTGAGTAAGTAATCTCATCCTCGATAATAGTGGTTGATTTCCTTTCTTAGAGATCGCCAGAAAAATGGTTTTTCAAATATTAAAAGATATGGGTTTTTAAAAAATAATTCGGAAGGTTTCCTTCCCACCATTCAACGTGTGTAGGATTTCTCTTTTCATTCCTACCTGCACACATGTGAGACCCATAAAAAAGCCGTCTTTTTGAGTGCAACTTCACAAAACCCTTTTTGGTGAGGCAAAAGTCGAGGCGAAATGCTTATTGATCGTTTCTCAAACACGCATTCTCTCATTATGGTGTGGTTATTTCTCACTCAACATTTAAGAATGAGAATATGTTCTTTGGTATTTCTAACTTCTTATTACTAGCATGCAGAAACTCTATGTCCTCATAGCTCTTTGGATGCTTGGGACGCTGGAACGCTTTGAAGTTGTAAGTTTTAGTTTGATTTTCTCGAGGACTAGCAAAGTCTAAGTGTGGGGGGATCTGATAGGTGTAGAGTACACCGTATTTACTATCTAGAGTTTTTGCTTTCTTTGCTATTTTTCTTGTACATTTTGTATTTTACGCGTGTTTTGAGTTTTATAGCTACTTTGGAGTCACACGGAGAAAAAGAAGAAGAAATCACTCAATTTGAGCAAAAATGGCAAACTTGGCATTTCATGAACAGACACTATCTGGAACCCAGTCAAGGTTAAGGGGTAACTCCATTTGGAGGAGTACTAATTACAATCAAGCTAAGAATAAGGGGCAACCCACTTAAGTGTTTAAAGCACCTAAATAGATACTCGTGGCACCTATGTCTTAAGCTAGCTGGGGATGTCATTGGCCGGCCCATAACAGTACCCAGATCCACCCTAATCTATAACCCTAGAATTGAGAATTTATTTCTCAATCATTTCATTTTCATTCTTTCCCTGAAATAGAGAAAGAAAACAGCGGCTGCTGCTTTTGAACAAGAACAGAAATTGAGAGCCTAGTGTTAAATCGATGAGAAGAATTGAGAAATCGGTGACTGATGCTGTCGATTAAGAGATGATTATGAGAAGATGAGACTGTGAGACTGAGATGGGTTAAATCAATTGCTGCTGCTGTTAAAACCAAAAGAAGAATAAGGGTTTTGACTCTAACTGTATGAAGAACAAGAAATCAAATGGGTTCGCATCCATAGAGGAAATTCAGATCAAGAAGAAAAATGGGTTTGGTTCAACAATGGAGATGACGACCGTAGAAATTGAATGGGTTCGATCTGTTGAGAAATAGGCAAGACTTGATGCTGCAATCGATAGAGAAGGAGAAAGGGTTTGCTATCTCTGTAAACCAGATGAAGAAATAGGGACTAATTGCAGAGATTGAGCAGAATTGATAAAAAAAGGGAAGATGGTGATGAATAAAGGGTTAATCTCATATTCGATTGCGAAGAGATGTAAATGGAGGGTTTTGTTTGAATCTGTGATTCGAGAAAAGATAGAGCTGTTTTTTCTTGAGTTACAGATCGAGAGCATCAGATGGGTTGAGAAGGAACTGGTTAGGGTTTGATGTCGTTGTCGAACTCAGAAATTGAGAGAAGAAGAAGATGAATCTAGAACTGCAGTTGTTGGAGATGTTGAACTAAGAGCAGAAATTGAAGCTGTTGAAGATGATTATTTCAGGAATTGGAGTTTCAGATGTTTCAAAATGGGTTTGATGGATTGAGCTACAACGATGAAGATGAGAAAAGAATTGTTGTTGCTGTTATAGAGAGCAAGATATTGAAATGGTAATGATGTGTATGCTGCAGACAAGAATGGAACAAAGCATTATATGTATGTTAGGATTTGATTGAATGATACAGGAAAGAACGGCCTGAAATCGGCCTGAGAATTGTCGTAAAACACAAAGGAAACTCTGTAGGAGTTTCTACTCCGACAAGTCGACTCGACGCCGACGATGATCGATCCAGACGAGTCCGATGACCGATCCTTCTGAATGACTCAGCGAGTAAGCCGAATCAGCCTGACTCAGCGGCTAACTCGGTGTCTGACTTCCCCTTTCTTTGACTCCTTTGACTAACTGAAGACCGTCAGTTTGACAGTTATATGCGATGTCATATTCCTTCAGCGGAGAAGAATCTCAGGTAGCCGGCAGTGATTTTGCCGGCGTTTGTTCGGTGATCCAGAGGACTTTTCCGGGAACCCAAAATAAAAGATTTTTGAGAAGAATATTTTGGACTTATGTGAAGACTTGGGTTTGGAATTGGATAAAGAATTGAGCTTGAATTTGGAAGAGAAGTGGAGGAATTTTACAAAGACAATAATTTGGAGATTGAATGGGCAAAAGATTCTACTCCTAAGAGGATTGCAAGGGAATTGAAGCCTATAAATAGAGAAGTTCCCTACTTTTCTAAAAACTTTTGCACACCTTTTACACACACAACACTTGTGTTTTTGCTTGTTTTTCAAAATTCTTCTTTTAATTATTTGTGTGAATTTCAAAAACATGAGTAGCTAATTTTCTTATAAATTGGGGATGAATTCCTAGTTCTTAACATGTTTTGAGTTTTGTTTTAAATCTATTTTGAGTTTTTCACATGATTATCGTTTGTTTTTACTAATAGGAATGTTTATACATTCATGATTGATTGATAAATTGTTTGGGTGGCTAACTAAATATTTGTTAATTGATCTAAAGCTAGTAAAAGTTAGGGGATAAGTAATCGTTTCTTGACTCTTTATACAAGTAGCAAACACAAGACCTTGCGGAGGGATTCCGTGGAGCAATTGTGTGTGAAAACAACGTTAGCAAGTAGACCCTTGAGCTAAGAGTCTAACTACTAATATCAACCTAATAAATTCATAAATCTTAATGCGTTTAACTAAATTACATCTAGAGTGAGCTACTACTAGGTGGTTTGGTGAATAGAATCCGGTAGTCGAGAACTTTCGTATCCGGTGATTTTAGGGATTTAGGGGTTTAACACTGAGCTAGCTGCTTTACCTACGGTTGGTGGTAATCTGTGACTAATAAAAAGTGAAAAAGAATATTACTTTATTCATTGTTTGCAATGAAGAAGGATTCCTTGATCTAACTTCTCTTATTTGATTTCAACTTACACTTTTGATTGCTTTATTTACTCTCTTTTGTTTTTAAAATCTAAAACCAACCCCCCTCCTTTTTGTGACAATCTTACAAGTAAAAATCTCTTGCTCCTCGTGGGAACGAACTTGACTACCCTATATTACTTGTTAATCAGGTGAAAAATATTAATTAATTTGTTGTGGTTACGACACGCATCAGACACCATCTGGAGATGCATAAGTCGCAACAGCATCGATGACTTATCATGAATTGAATCCATTTATCAAAAGACCGCAATGGACTCACGGAGATTTTGAAGTCAACAGGAAAGGAGGAATACTCTTCCTCTGAAGACAAAACCGTATTACGTTCCCTGGCGGAACCGACTGATCCCCTCCCCCACTCTCCGGACCGGTCAGAAGAATCGACACATGCTTAGGGTTTGCACTAACACAAAAAAAAAAAAAAAAAAACAAGAAAGAACAAGTTAAAGAGGAAGTGCTGGAAGACATACCTGGGATTCTCTCTTCCGTCTTACTATTACCACACGGCTAGAATTAAAAAAAAAGTATAGGTGTGAAATAAAAGGAGAAGCCGACCCCCCTTCTATAGGCGTAATACTTGGGAGTTTGAATAAGGAAAATACTTCCTATTTGAGTCAAGTAAGGAAAAGAGGCGCCGGCAACCGGGACCACGAAGACAAATCACCATGCCTAGTCTTCCGCCATGCTTGCATCGCCAGGACCACACCTTGCCTTGGCCCCACATGCCAAGCCGTCCACGCCTTGCCTTGGCCCCACATGCCAAGCCGTCTGCGCCATATCTTGGACCCATCACGCCAAGCCGTCTGCGCATGCTTTGCCTCACCAAACTGTGGCATGCCTTGCACCACCATCCGCGCCATGAGTTGCCGCGCCAACACCAAAAAACTTTCCAAGCCAGCGTCACGATGTTTCCTAACCCATCCAAGGTGATGCATGGCCAGACTAAGTCGATGATTTTCATCTCACCACTCCACGGTCTGCAGCACAAGTAAAATTTATGCAAGGCCGCTAACTCGGGAAGCACAAACTCTCTTTACCTCTCGAAAAAGGTTAGTTGGACCTTCCTGACCATCTTTTCACGACTCGTTATTTCGATTTTTGTCCTAGACTGTCACCATCTTATGCTTACCTCGCAACGATGCTTCCGTTCCGAGCTAAGCAGTGGACTTAATGTTGATGGTGGTTTTTTTAGCTTAGGGTTAAAATCGTAAAACCGCACATCTAACATGACGTCACTATGACCATTAGCATAATATTTGAATCAATCAGCATGCCTACGCAAGAATTATCGGGGTACCTTTTTTTTTTACATGAGTCATGTTCCACGACAGAACCCTTAACATCGACTGATATTATCTATGCCAAACCCTAATTATCATGCTACCGCGCCAAGGCATTCCAACCATGCCAGCCGCACCACTGTGCCAATGGAAAACCATGTCATCCACATCTTCGCGCCAAGGCATACCATCCATGCCAGCCACATCTCCGCGCCAAGGCATGCCAACCATGCCAGCCGTACCACTGTGCCAATGGAAAACCATGCCATCCACATCTCCGCACAAAGGCATGCCAACCATGTCAGTCGCACCACTGTGCCAATGACAAACCTTGCCGACCACATATCCGCGCCAAGGCATGCCAACCGCACCACTGTGCCAATGGCAAACCGTGTCATCCACATCTCCGCGCCAAGGCATGCCAACCATGCCAGCCGCACCACTGTGCCAATGGAAAACCCTTCCAGCCACATCTCCGCGCCAAGGCATGCCAACCATGCCAGCCGCATCACTGAGCCAATGGAAAACCATGACAACCACATCTCCTCTCCAAGGCATGCCAACCATGCTAGCCGCACCATGCGCCAATGGCATGCCGAACCCTTCGCCCCATTATGCCAAGCCAACCGCACCTTTCCTTGTCCCCATTGTGCCAAGCCATCCGCACCATTTACCTTGGCCTCACCATGCCAAGCCAACCGCACCTTGCCTTTCCCCAACCAAGATAGCCGCACCATGCTCCAATGGCATGCCAAACCATTGGCCCCGCCATGCCAAGCCAACCTCACCTCGCCTTAGCCCCAACCATGCTAGCAGCACCATGCGCCAATGGCATACCGAACCATTGGCCCCACCATGCCAAGCCAACCGCGCCTTGCCTTGACACAACCATGCTAGGCGCACCATGCGCCAATGGCTTGCCAAACCTTTGGCCCCACCATGCCAAGCCAACCGAACCTTGCCTTGGCCCCACCATGCCAAGCCGTCAAAGGTCGCCAAACAACGCATGGTAACTTTTGGCCCAAAACCCTAGTTTTAGTCACGCCAAACCGCGCCAAGGCATGCCATGCCACATGTTCCAATGGCATGCCAACAACCTTGTCACGCCATACCATGCCGGCCTTCCCTATGCGGATACCAAAACGAAGGAGTGCTACGATCAACGGACACACTTCAATCCTATATGCAAATCCTAGCCGTCCAAGGTCTCCAAACAACGCATGGTAACCTTTGGCCCAAAACCTTAGTTTTGGACACGCCAAACCGCGCCAAGGCATGCCACGCCACATGTGCCAATGACATGCCAACCACCTTGCTGCTCCATACCATGCCGCCTTTCCCTATGCGGCTACCAAAACGAAGGCGTGCGACGATCAGTGGCCACCCTTCAATCTTAGATGCAAATTCTAGCCGTCCAAGGTCGTAAAAGAACGCATGGTAACATTTGGCCCAAAACCCCAGTATTGGCCACGCCAAACAGCGCCAAGGCAAGCCACACAACATGTGCCAATGACATGCCAACCACCTTGCCGCGCCATACCATGCCGGCCTTCCTTATGTGGCTACCAAAACGAATGCCTGCGACGATCAAAGGCCACCCTTAAATCCTAGATGCAATCCTAGCCGTCCAAGGTCGCCAAAAAACGCATGGTAACCTTTGTCCCAAAAATGTAGTTTTGGCCACGCCAAACCGCACCAAGGCATGCCACGCCACATGTGCCAATGACATGCCAACCACCTTGCTGTCCCTATGCGGCTACCAAAACGAAGGCGTGCGACGATCAACGGCCACCCTTCAATCCTAGCCGTCCAAGGTCAAAAATAACGCATGGTAACCTTTGGCCCAAAACCCCAATATTGGCCACGCCAAACAGCGCCATGGCATGCCACGTCACGCCACATGTGCCAATGGCATTCCAACCACCTTGTCGCGCCATACCATGCCAGCCTTCCCTATGCGACTACCAAAACGAAGGAGTGCGACGATCAACGGTCACCCTTCAATCCTAGATGCAAATCCTAGCCGTCCAAGGTCGCAAAACAACCCATGGTAACCTTTGGCCCCCAACACCTAATTTTGGCCACGCCAAACCGCGCCAAGGAATGCCATACCACATGTGCCAATGGCATGCCGTCCACCTTGCCGCGCCACGCTATACCGGCCTTCCCTATGCGGCTACCAAAATGAAGGCCTGCAACAATCAACAACCAATTTTACATCTAAGGTGCAGATCTTAGCCGTCCGAGGTTACCAGCTAACGCATGGAAACCTTTTTCCCTAGTTTGGTCGCGCCTAAACAAAGACAAAACCCTAAATTTTGGTCGCGCCTAAACTAGACCATATTAAAGCCATACTGATCATGCTTTCATGCCACTGGCTACCAAACGAAGAGTTGCAATAATCAACGACTACCTTTCCTCTTAAGATGCAAAATCTCGACCGTCGAAGGTCACCACCGAGTCGGAAAGTCTCCCAAGCTCAACTTGCCAGACAACAACAAAATGCTACATGTTTTCCACGAAAATACTCGAGACATCAGCACATGTCACAAACTGGGGGATACTCATTGGGTATTGGTTTGACGGTTTACAGCGTGCGGCATACACTACGCCCGTTATAAGAAAGTGTCATACGGATTAGGAGGTTAGTAAATACAGGGATTAATGGTGAAACGCTTTCTTTTATAAAACATCAATTCCAGGCGTTACTTGTTACCACCTCCTCCCATTTACTCACCCGTTTTCCATTTCTTAATGAGACCAGAGTACGTTTCACTTCGACTTGTATAAATAGGCATTACCTATTTCCACCGAAAAACAAGTTCTGGTTAGGCATACAACACTCAGAAAACATTTGCTAGCTCTCTCATCTGTTAGCTTCCAAATTTCTGATACAAGTCATAGAACAACTACTCTTCCAGAATCAACTATTCTGGTCTCAACACTCTCTTCGCTTCCATCCCCAAAACCAACCCTTTCTCCTTCACTTTGTGACAGAAACAAGTCTGGAACGACCATCTCTTGGTTTAAGCCGGAATTTTACAGATTGATCTCTCGAATCTAAAGTACTCCCTTGCAGTACATTGTTTAAGGTTTAAATTCGTTTCTCACCCACACACCCGAAATTACCAAAATCAGCAGAAATCGTTTTCACCCTCAAACACAAGTATAAATACATAATCAAAGAAAACCAGTCTAAACACTTGTGAGACTTTAACCTCAGTTCCTTAGAATCTTTGATGGTATCATCTTGATCCCTCCTAGGACCTAATTACCTTCCGCAAAGTATTTCTCTGTATTCTCACAATGGTTGAATCAACTTCTCAAACACCACCTAAAAGCCCTCATCATCAAACACCACCTGAAACCACATCCATTCCAAACTCAGGAAACCCTAGAATTTCAGATCCATATGTTATACATCCCAATGATAATCTGGCCACTGTGTTATTCTCTCCATTGTTACAGGGCGACAATTATGGATCCTGGGTACGAGGAATCACCAAGGCCCTCAACGCAAAACGAAAACTTGTCTTCGTGGATGGTACTCTCCCACCTCCTACTGATTAACTCGCCTATCAGTGCTAGAAGAGGTGTGACGATCTGGTGGGAAGTTGGCTTCTTAATTCATGCCAACCTGATATCCAGGAAAGCTGCTTATACGCTCCTTCATCTCATGCAATATGGAAGGATCTGCAGGTGAGGTTTTGTATCTCTAACGTACCTATTTTGTTTCGATTGAAATCTGCAATAGCTGCTATACGACAAGAATCAATGTCAGTGTCTTTGTATTACACAAAAATCAAGACACCGTGGGATCAATATGATCTCCTTGTCGCTGTCACTGAGGTGTGTATTTGTGGAGCTGGGTAGTCATTGCTTGAACGTCTAGAACGTGATAGAGCCATGAAGTTCCTTCAAGGTTTGCACGATAGGTTCTCTAACCTCAGAAGTCAGATCCTGTTGATGGATCCATTACCTACTGTTCTGTGCATCTTCAACATGGTGCAACAGGAGGAAGAATAGCAGCACATTATTTCCAGCCCTCTCCCCAACATCGAGTATGCTGCTTTGAATACAAACTGTTATGCTGTAACATCTGCTGGTACTCTTTCTGCTTCCAGCCACAATAAAAGGCCTCGACCCCACTGTGATTATTGTAATCTCCATGGACATGTTCAAGACAGATGATATCGTTTACACGGCATACCTACTCCCTCCACATCACAACCAATTGATGCCAATACCACTGCTGTCACTTCGGAATCTCAGCTTGCACATCCACCTGCGATTCCTACATTCTCTGCTGAACAGTATTCTCGTTTGTTGGCTCTCATCAATCCTCCATCTGAGGATACTCCAATGGAACCAAAGGTGAACTTCGCTGGTAATTTCTTAATATGTTTTTCTTTGAACCCTGGTTTGTTGATAGTAGTACTAGTCACCACATTTGTAATTCATTGTCTTATTTTACTTCATACTCTCCTGTTAAATCATTGATTCAAATGCAACTTCCTGATGGTACTCTTTCTACTGTCAAACATATTGGTGAAGTAGTTTTCTCACCAACTCTAAAATTATCTAATGTTCATCATATTCCGAACTTTAAATTTAATTTTTTGTCTGTGAGCCAATTAACTCGCTCTTTGAATTGTGTTGTTTTTCTTACCCGTGATTCTTTCATTTTTCAGGACATGCTCACGACCAAAGTGATTGGTCGGGGTAAACTCACTCCGGGTCTCTACCAGCTACGGGTTTCTACACCTCCAACAGCATCGCCTAAATTTATTTTTAAGAAGACGTCCTTCGATATTTGGCACTGTCGCCTTGGACATTCTAGTTTAGATCGTTTCCGTTATTTATGTAATTCGTATGACTATATTCAGTCTAGTTTTTCTTCCACTTGTGATGTATGTCCGTTGGCTAAACAGACTCGTTTATCGTTTAATAAAAATCGTATTTCTTCTACACGCTGTTTTGAACTTATTCATTGTGACATATGGGAACCATTTTCTACACCCTCTATCTCTGGTGCAAAGTATTTTCTCACCATTGTGGATGATTTTTCTCGTTGTACTTAGGTATATCTCATGCATACCAAGAGTGAAACCTGAAAATTTATTAAAATTTTTTCTCGTCATGTTGTGACTCTGTATTCTACGCAACTTCATACTATCTCTACAAGTACTTCTTTACCTTTTCTGCCAATATTACAACGCATTCAATCAGACAATGGCACTGAATTTTTATCTCGCTAATTTCAGGCATGGATCCATGATAATGGCATTCATCATCAGCGCAATTTTGTTTACACCCCACAAAAAATGGAGTGGTTGAAAGGAAAAACCACCATTTACTGAATGTTGCTAGGGCTCTTCGTTTCTAGGATAATTTTCCTATAACGTACTTGGGTGAATGCATCTTAACAACCACTTATCTCATCAATAAAATGCCAACTCCAATCCTCTCTAAACGTTCACCTCAGTAGGTCTTATTAGGTATGAAACAAAACTATTGTCATCTTCGTATTTTTTGTTGTCTCTGTTATGCTCGTAATACTAAGATAACAAATAAGTTTGATCCCCGAGATCAACCAGGAGCATTTCCTGGTTATCCATATGACCATAAAGGTTACATTATTCTAGATCTTTCCACAAAATCTACTTATGTATCTAGAGATGTTGTATTTCATGAACATCTATTTCCGCTTAAGGATGCACAAATTTCTTATCCTGATTTTTTTAAACCTGTTGTTCAGGAATATTTTTACTATGACGATTCACCTACTTCATCAGAATTGCAATTGTCTTAATCTCCTTCTCAGAATACTCAATCTCCTTACCAGAACTCACCTGCTTTATCACTGCCATCAACAGATTTGTCTCTGTCTGACACAGATTCTTCAATAATTTCTCTGCCGACAACATATCATGTTGCTGTTGAACCTACAGATTCTACACCCACTGTTGATACGCAAGCGATTTTTTACGTCGTTCTACCAGAGAACATCACCGTCAAAAACCCCTTATCCTCTTACTAATTATATCTCTTTTAATCAGTTCACTCCACAACATCGTGCTTTTCTTTCATCACTTATCACCAATGATGAACCACGCACCTTTAGTGAAGACATTAAAATTCTAGACTGGCGTGATTCCATAATCAAGGAACATACGGCTTTAGATGAGAATGACACCTTTACTACTACTACTCTCCCACCTGGAAAACTTCTATCGGTTGTAAATGGGTTTTTAAAACTAAATATCGACCAGATGGTACGATTGAACGTCATAAAGCGCGTCTTGTTGCTAAGGGTTATACACAACAAGAAGGAATTGATTATCATGACACTTTTTCTCCAGTGGCCAAGTTAGTCATTGTTCGTGTTCTTTTATCTATTGTGGCTATTAATAATTGGCCACTTCATCAACTTGATGTTAATAACGCTTTTTTACAGGGTGATCTCCTTGAAGATATTTACATGAACATTCCTCCATGATTTCAGAAAAGAGGGATACTCGTATTTACAAACTCAATAAGTCTTTATATGTACTTAAGCAAGCCTCTCGCCAATGGTTTTCTAAGTTTTCTACAGCTCTACTTAATGCAGGCTTCAAACAATCTCGTGCTGAATATTCTCTCTTTACCTTTCATTCTGGTACAGTTTCTATTTATGTTTTAGTTCTTTTCTTTCGAAATTAAGGTCGCTCTTGTTGTTCTTTCGGGAATGACATCAAATGGGGGAGAGTTCTTTTGAACTTGTGCTTAATGGTAATATCTTGCGGGTTGTGCGGCTGTGGAATTTCAAAGGGTTTATCTTGTATCTTAAAACTCCTTGATGAATGCATTTAGCTTCGACTTTATGATTGCATCTAAATTAAGTTGGTATGTATTTTTCCTTTTAGTTTATGAAATGTTTCTTGTGGAAATTCCATTATGAACCCGTTTTTGTACCTTTGCCAATTTTATTGACAATAAAAGGGGAGAAATTATTATCACAGGTAATAGTGATTCCGGTATTCAAGACCTAAAGCATAAACTTGAGTCTCAATTCTCTCTCAAGGATCTTGGTCGTTTACAATATTTCTTAGGAATTTAGGTTTCTCGCTCTCCCAAAGGTATTTTTCTATGTCAACGCAAATATATTCTTGATATAGTTAATGATTCTGGTCTTTTAGGGGCTAAGACTTCTCCATCTCCGATGGAACAACATATGAAACTTCTCCCAACTTCTGGTGATCCTTTAACTAATCCTAGTATTTATCGACGTCTCATAGGTCTTCTTTTTTATCTTCAATTGACACGTCCTGATATCACTTATTCTGTTAACTATTTAAGTCAATTCATGCAGCAACCGTGTTATGGTCACTTGGATGATGCGCATCGAGTAGTTCGTTACCTTAAAGGCACTGTTAGTCATGGCATTTTCCTTTCTGCCTCCAGCTCTTTATCTCTTGCTAGTAATACGGATTCTGATTGGGCAGGCTGCCCGACCACTCGTCGATCCACGACAGGTTATTTTACTATGCTATGAGATAGTCCAATATCTTGGAAGTCCAAGAAACGGCCGACAGTCTCTCTTTCTTCCGTTGAAGCGGAATATGGAGCCCTTGCACGACTAACTTCAGAACTGTAATGGTTGCATTATCTATTTTGTGACCTACATGTTACTATTCCAAAACCTATTCCTATTTATTGCGATAACCAAGATGTTATTCATATTTCTGAGAACCCTGTTTTTCACGAAAGAACTAAACATATTGAAATCGAATGTTATTTCTTACATGAAAAACTTCTCTCTGGTCTCGTCAAACCTACTTATCTTCCATCGGCATTTTAATTAGCTGATCTTTTCACAAAACCACTGGGAGTGTATCATTTTCGAAGGCTTGCTAGCAAGTTGGGTCTTCGTCCAGATTCTCCTCAGGCTTCAACTTGAGGGGGGTATTAGACGTGCATATCTACCATCCTTGGAGTGTGCGGTCACAGCACACAAACACTAGAACACATTGCCAAGTCTAAGTCTGTGGCTACATATAAGTTTTATTATGTTGTATAGTCCTAGTCTTATGCTGTAACTGAGTCATGTATATTCCTAGTCTTAGGTTGTAAACTGTCCTGTAAACTCGTACATATTGTTATAGATTCATTTGATTTCTTATCTTGTAACAAGTATAAATACATAATGAAAGAAAACCAGTCTACACACTTGTGAGACTTTAACCTCAGTTCCTTAGAATTAGTTCCTTAGAATCTTTGATCACTGCTCAACAGATGGGGATAGGAAGGGCATCTGAGATTGATGTTGAGATATGAAATAGAACGCATAGAGATGATGAATAATTAGGTTTCGGTATCTGCAACTGAAGAACAAGAGAAATTACTGTGATGGATTAATGGCAGACATTGAAGTTAGGGTTTTGGTTGAGATGAAGCTGCTACTAATGAAACTGATTCATTAAGGAGAAGATGGTATTCACATCGGAGATGAACTGATGGAGATTCAAATTGAAGATGGGTTATGTCAATTGAAGTAAATAATGGGTTTGAGCTGATATGTTACAGGGATGAACAAATAGGTAGAAGATCACGAATAATTTATTTGCAGTGATGTTCATGAGATAGAGCAGGAATTGATGATGCTGGAGATATGAATTCTATCTCAAATGGGTTTTTAATGGATTGAATGTTTTATTACTTTGCTTCGATTTGATTTTGAATGTCTAGCTCTATACTGTAAATGTTTTTAGGACAGCTGAATGCATTTGTGTTCCTTAAGATCCGTCTCAGACCTTGAACTTTGTAAATTGTACTTGCAGGTTAATCTGATCTGTGGGGATGGGATTTTTCTTTGGAGCCATGAATGGAGGGTCACAGAATTCAGAGTGTCAATTTTTCAAACTTACAAATAAATGTAAGACATTTATTGTTATTCATTCATTGAAGTTAACAAACTTCATTTAATAGTGTTACTAATAAATTTGTTTGGTAGATCATTTTTCCACCTTCTGAAACTGATTAGAAGAAATTGTCTCAGAATGTGTAAATACACCTCAAATAATGCTTGAATGCTTAGTTTTTGCGATTATAAAATTCGTGATTAGTTGTTTTACAATTCGTTTGGTTTCGTGTCCAAAATACAAAAAACGATGTAGTATTGTTGCTGTTCTTACTAAATAAGTTAGGGAGATAAGGATGCAGAAGACATGGTTTTGTTCATATTCAGAAATTTTATTTACTTTTCCAGTCATGTCATAAAGCTGCAATCAATTTTTGCTCGCCAGCACTACAAGAAAAGTTGGATTAAGCGACCAGGCATTTTTGGTTGGAAAAGCCCATATTAAGTCGCTCTACCCCTTAAAGCGACTTAATTTGGCTCTCGCTCTCTAGTTGCAAACGATGGGATTTCAACAAGTCTAGAGCAGCTAGGCAATCGCTTTAGTAATCAAATAACTATCATGCAGCGTCTTTTTTCTTAATTGCTTCATGGCTAGACCTACCTTCCTAGAGCAAGCAAAATAGTGATCGCTTTAAAGCTAGACCAACCAAAATACAGCAAGTGAAACGCTGATCACTTCATAGATAAACCAACGATAAGAGAGCAAGTGAAACGCCGATCGCTTCATAGATAGACCAACCATAATAATAGAGCAAGTGAAATACTTGAAGTTGGTTGCTTACATTTTTGAGCTACCAAACTTTTTGCCCGCTGCATCTGTTGTTCTGGTGCCGGAAGTATCTGGCCGATTACGATTTAGATAATCCCAAATTGAAATTAAAATTGATACTAACACAGATTATGAACCAAATTAAAAATTGAATCAAGTTTTATTATCACATAGATCAATTTACATCATTTCTTATAAAAAGATAACTGCAGCTCTTAACAAATAGCTTGATCCTTAAACCGACCAAACTTTTGGGTGCTCGCTAACATTTTAGTTGCCTAAGCCATGCTTTCTTGTAGTGACTCAAGTCAAATCCAACAGGACCCTGTTTCATATCACTAGGAAGCTTTTCGTACGGCATTTCAAAAAGATGTTTCGCGTAATCTGCACATTCTTTGGCTGTAAGAGGAATGCCATCACCTTTACCAATAGCTTTACGATATATTCTGAGGTCATCCTGTCCCAAACAAAATTATATTAGCATACTTGCTAACGAAATGCCTGAAGTCAGTACATATGAAATTAATGGGAATCTGGAATCCATGGTGGTACTTACTTTATTGCTCATTCTGTAGATGATTTTATTGAACCAACCTCCACATCCACTTGGAACAGCAAAAATATTGTCACTAATTTCATAGATCTTGTCCCTCTCCTCGGTGCTGGGCTTTTGGGGTATTCCTGATCTTCTGAGAATCCGTGCTGCTCTTGGATTCAAATATTTAAACTCACACCCGTCAGTTGCAATGTAGGTTCCAGCCTCGTTCCTCACTAGGGAAACAGTTGTACCAAAAATAGGACAAATATTCACATCCATGATCTCTACACCACGACGTTGCTCAAGTCTAAGCCGTCCCATTTCATGTGGTTTCAGCGGGGCTGGTAACGAGTTGAAGAAGCGAGCAGCCTCGACTTCATGCAACACACGCATGAAAACAATGTCACTCATACGCATTTTCCTCTTAAACGTGCATTTAGCAATCCCGTCTCTCTTTGCCGCCTGCCCAGTACGAAAATCATTAGAAACACAAAGAACAAAGTTCACATGAATGCCAAAGCTCCCGATAAGACAAAAACAGATCAACCAAAGAGGATATACAACTTAGACATTCACTCGGAGAAACAGTCCATGCCAGCTGCGGAAAACATAAGAGCGATGCAACATACATACGACTCATGTATAGAAGTCGAAAGAACATTCTTTCATGACTTCTAGTATCACAAAAGAAACTGGATGGCAACCTGTAATGTATATCTAGATACACATCATAAAACTATATTAACACTCAAGACCATACACAGAAGAGAGGATTTTGTTTGTAAACTTTGCACAAACCTCGTTAACATGCCCCCGATTTCCACTCTGAGTCCAAATAGGTGAACCTATAAATTCAACAACATCAACATCTTCTGGTTCAAACTTGATAAGAGACTTCCTCTGCTTGATTTTTAGAGGAGTTCCTTTCAGCTTGATTTCCTTCATTATCTTCATCTCAGGCTGTAAGTCAAGAACGACAGCCTTTGCTGCTACCCGAAGCGCTTCCTAATTCAAAATGCAAACCGTTTGGTAAAAGTAAGTATACATGATGTGGGTCATCGCACAGCAGATAAGTAGCACCTTCAAATCGCACCCTTAGATTTACAAATTGAAGGATCGCTCATTATGAGGAAACCAGATAAGTGACATGCATGTTACATTAACCAAACTATCACACATCGACATGCAAGAAAAACTAAAATACTATTCAAAAGTTTAGAATAAAGTCTCTGGAAATTCATTATTTTTGTTTAGTTTTCTGATCTTTGTCCAAATGATTTCCAAGAATCAAGGACAAGTTATATGAACTTAAACATATGGTTGATTGTTTAACTTGTAATCTTGAAATGCTCGTTTTCATTGCAATACGAATCAAACAAGTATAAAGTTCAAATCGAATACACTAGACCTTAGCAGTATCATTGTCCTAGAAGTGGTTATGTAACTAAGACTGAGTGGCATTGTTGTCGTAACTCTTGAGCATGTAAGATTGGCAGGAAGAATCAACTACAAATTGAAATTAGTAATAAAGAACTAAGAGAAAGAGAGAGACAAACACAAATCAATAATGTTACCAACCTTGATTCAGTAGTAGTTGGAACCCAGCATCGGCTTCTTCTTCCAAAAACCTCACTAGTTGTTTCACCTCCACATGTTTCTACCAAAATCAAAATCAAGTCAAAATCAGGTCAAACTTCATAAGCAAAGAGACAGCATCATATATAAAGAAATCCTATAATACAATCAGAAGAGCTATACTTACAGAGAGACGAGCTCTTCCACTCTGAAACACATTCTTCTTCATCCCATTCACCCTTTAAAAACTTCTCTGAATACCACCTGCGAAACTAAAAAAATGAACTGTTAAAAAATCTCTTCTTCTAAACTCTCAGGGAGGAAGAGAGGGAAACGGTCTGTCTTACTTGTTGGAGGATTGATGACAAGCAGATTTATAAGTTGTGCACATAGTGATGTTGATACAGAGATTTTCTTCTCCTACTCCTTACCCATAATAAAACACAAACTCGAAACCTTAAACCCTGGATAAACTTTTCGCAACCTGCAAAATAACAGTACAGTTATGTATAGTGATTCTTTGAGCAGAACTAATTTTTTTTTAAACTTTGGAGTATATCGGAAAGGAACAAAAGCATGATCTGTAAAAGGGCAAGAATCTAAACACAAAATTCCAATATCAAGTCCGCCACAGAAAAAAAAAATACAACCAAAAAACTTTGCAACAATGTTTATATGGTTGGTCAAGGGAGCAATACCTTGGCAGCTCTTGTCCCTTCGTGAAACAGCGGTTTCTGGTTTCTCAATGTTGAAGAAAGATGCTGAACTTCAATTGAGAGAAGAAAAGTCCAATGCTTTCCACCTATAACATTGGAGGGTAAACAAATTAGATTAGCATAAAAAAAAACAATATGCTAATTGCTTAAGGAAATAGTTATTTGCTTATCAAAGCTCCTCCACCACAAGTCCACAATTGCACAATCTGCGAGATTCCCCGAGTACTGGTAACTCTGATAAACTCTCTGACTCTTAACCACAGAAGCATTAAATTATCAGTTCCATGTTTTTGAAGCTCACTGACTCTTCATTGATCACAATATGGGATTCACTGGACTTCAAAACAGCTTATGAAGGTTGTAATTTTTCAAACATTTTTTGTAAGGTTCGGTAAAGATGGAAAATAAATTTCGCGTAACGATAACCTTAACTGGAAGAGGAATATACCTTGAGCTATTGCAAATGCTAAACCGTATCAACTAGTTATATATGTCTTGTAAATGATCACTACTACCATAAGAGAATAATAGAGCAAGGTCCTACAAACGCTGCAACCTTTTCATGAAATATTAGCTATTAGAATTCCATTTTTGGCTTTCATAAGCAGTTACAAATTCCATCCATAACAGATAAATTGACGAGCCACAGAAATTTTAGACTCGAAGTAACTGCTTGATTCTTGAAAGGTCATAGACTTTTAGGTAAGACAAAGTGGGAACTAGGACAAAGAAGTATGCGACTGAATTCCCAAAACTAGAATGGTTTAAGTTCTAGTCATCATTAGCCACATTTACCCAAAATAAAACTACAGTAGCAGCCTGCAAGGTAGCTTGCTAGTCGATCCTTCCCATGAATAACAAGTTACAGAAAAGAAAAAAAGAAGAAATTAGATAAGACTAATTCTTAAGAACAACAAGAGATTTACCTTAGAATCGAAAGATCTTGTCGTGTCGTGGTCAATGGAGAAAAGAAGGAATTGACTACAATGCAGTCAATATCATCTCCACTTTCTTCTTCACGGCAACCTGACAGCAACACTCAGTCTATCGACTGCAATTTCTTGTTCTCCTTGAGACTTCTCCTTCTTAAATCTCGCAATCAACCACTCTTTTCTTCCATCACAATCCCATCTCCATTCTCTGAATCGATTGCACCGAACTCATCCAACTACAGCCAGCAACAACATCTCTTCACAGACCACATATGAACCCCCAAATCAGATTTTCATTTACACTGAATTACTTCCCTTACCCCATCTCGTCTAACTAATTATAAGTGTTCTTCAATCCCATTCCGGTAATACCCACGAACCCCTAAATACATTCAATCCGGCCAATACTTCAGCTGAATCCCCAGCTAAGAAAGTCCCAAGAACAGCTACCAATGGATCCAATCTTGGATTACAGATAAAACCCCCAAAATAGATCATATGATGACCTAAATTAACGACCTGGTACTGCTGATTTTGATAGTAGACCTTGAGATGAATCTGCCAAGAGACAACCAAGAAGACACCATCTATATTTTTCAACCCAAATCTCTGCACCATGGAAACTGGAAGTGATGGCAGCTGCTCGGATGATGAAGGTGATGCTCTCAATTCCTTCTTTTCTATAATCAATTCCACCTAATCAATCACAGAATACTTGATTATCAGCAGAATCCTCCATACATTTTATTTGCTGCTCTTGAACCCTAAATTCACCAGATCCCCTTTTCTTCCACCTGAATTCTTCTCAGCATCTCAAATCCGCCAGACCCATTAACTCAACATATCATTCCAACAACACCCATCTTCTAATTTATCACCAACAACTCCAGAATCATCTTCCTAACACCACCAGAATTCAATCCCACAACCACTAAATCATCTACTGAGATAATAGGTTGAAAAAATTGTTTCGATTTCGTTGAAGAAATAATATGGTTTTACTGAAATTTGGTTGAAGAATCAAGATTTTGATTTTGAGGAGATCTTGAGATTTGGTTTCGTTTCTTCAACAATGAGGATGTAGGGTTTCTGATTTGCTTCATACTGAAACAAATCACGGGTGAAAAAAATCTTGAGTGAGGGTTATTTTTTTCTGAGGGAGGCGCACCTTGACTTGGGTTTTTTTTCCTGAGGGAGGGGAAGATGAGAGACGAGAAAAGTGGGTGAAAGAAAAAAAAACGTTTTATGTAAAAGAATTTTAACGGACAAGATGTGGTAGGATGGGGTCATACGGATTATGAAATCTTTTGGACGGTGTAGATTTAAGTTTAGAGTGTCATACGGATCAAGGAAAGTGTGTTTTATTGTGCATTGTTTTTATGTTAATACGAACTCATGTTTTCGGTTCAATTATCAACCTTCGACATGAAAAAAAATCTAAAAAAAATATTAATAAATTTATGACATTGTTATTGACATTCTGATATAAAAAGATCCAAAAAATGTATAAGAATGAATGGGGAAATGAAAAATGAATTCGATAATTGGTGTGTTTCGTTGTGCTTTCTCTTTGTGTTTTTGTGCTTTCTCTTTGTGCTTCCGTTTTGAGTTTCGACTAGTCGCGTAGGTCATGGAGTAATTTTGACAATTCATACAGGTCATGAAGTACCTTTAGTTCATACTGGTAAACTCAGGTTATAAGACTCCTAGAGATGGACCACGAAATTCAGAATGGTTCTGTCTTCAAACTTAGCTAGATACATCATCAAAATTGATGAATATAAAGCTCAGTGTTGATTCGAACTTCAAATGTGGTATAGCAACATATAAACTATGAGCCAAAAATCTTCGGGATGGTTCTGACTTCAAACTTAGCGTGATACATCATCGAAATCGATAAATATGAAGCTCAGTGTTGATTCAAACTTCAAATGTGGTATAACGACATATAAGTTATGAAATTAGAAACTTCGGGAGGGTTCTGACTTCAAAATTAGCTGGATACATCATCAAAATCGATAAATATGAAGCTCGATGTTGATTCGAACTTCAAATGTGGTATAACAACATACAAACTATGATCCAAGAAGCTCCGGAAGGGTTCTAACTTCAAACTTAGCATGATACATCATTGAAATCGATAAATATGAAGCTCAGTGTTGATTCAAACTTCAAATGTGGTATAACGACATATAAGTTATGAACTTAGAAGCTTCGGGAGAGTTCTGACTTCAAAATTAGCTGGATACATCATCAAAATCGATAAATATGAAGCTCGATGTTGATTCGAACTTCAAATATGGTATGAAAACATACAAAATATGATCCAAGAAGCTCCGGGAGGGTTCTAACTTCAAACTTAGCATGATACATCATCGAAATCGATAAATATGAAGCTTAGTGTTGATTCAAACTTCAAATGTGGTATAACGACATGTAAGTTATGAACCTAGAAGCTTCGGGAGGGTTCTGACTTCAAAATTAGCTGGATACATCATCAAAATCGATAAATATGAAGCTCTATGTTGATTCGAACTTCAAATGTGGTATGACAACATACAAACTATGATCCAAGAAGCTCCGGAGGGTTCTAACTTCAAACTTAGCATAATACATCATTGAAATCGATAAATATGAAGCTCGGTGTTGAAAAAAACCATATTTTGGCATATTGTACGCATACCATGGCTCCGAGATCGGAAACTGGTCGTGAGTGGACTACTATAAGTCAGAATCTTCGTACGAACGATGAATTCATCCATTTACAGGTAAGATTCCTTTGGAATATACCCTAAAACCTTTTTAAAAAAACACATATTTTGGCATATTGTACGCATACCATGGCTCCGAGATCGGAAACTGGTCGTGAGTGGACTACTATAAGTCAGAATCTTCTTAAGAACGATGAATTCATCCGTTTACAGGTAAGATTCCTTTGGAATATACCCTAAAACCTTAATAAAAAAAACATATTATGGCATATTGTACGTATAAAAAAACCCTTATATTTGGGATGCTCATACGGATTGAGAAGCAAGTGTGTTTCTGTTTGTGCTAATACGAACTCATGTATCCGGTTTTGTTATCAACATTCGACACGAAAAAAAATCCAAAAAAAATATTAATAAATTTAGGACATTGTTATCACATTATGATATAAAAAAATCTAAAAAATACATAAGAATGAATTGGGAAAATGAAATATGAAATCGATAATTGGTGTGTTTCTTTGTGTTTTTGTGCTTTCTCTGTGTGTTTCCGGTTTGAATTTCGACTAGTCACATAGGTCATGAAGTAATTTATACTAGTCATATAGGTCATGAAGTAATTTCTACTATTCATTATCGATAAATATGAAGATCAGTATCGATTTGAACTTCAAATTTGGTATAACGGAAAAGAAACTATGAACCACGAAGCTCCGGGAGGGTTCTGGCTTCAAACTTAGCATGATACATCATATTTATCGATAAATATGAAGCTCAGTGTCGATTCGAACTTCAAATTCGGTATAATGACATAGAAACTATGAACCACGAAGCTTCAGGAGGGTTCTGACTTCAAACTTAGCATGATGCATCATCAAAATCGATAAATATGAAGCTCAATGCCGACTCGAGCTTTAAATTTTGTATAACGACAACGAAACTATGAACCAAGAAGCTCTATGAGGGTTCTGACTTCAAACTTAGAAGGATACATCATCAAAATAGATAAATATGAATCTCAATGTCGATTCGTACTTTAAATGTGGTATAATGGCATATAAACTATGAACCACGAAGCTTCAGAAGGGTTCTGACTTCAAACTTAGTATGATAAATTATCCAAATCATTAAATATGAAGCTCAATGTCCATTCAAACTTCAAATTCGGTATAACACACTATCATACTACTTGAACCAACTTTGTCAATTATACCACCGCCCATATTTTCAGATCTGAAAATGAAGAGTTCTGTGGTGGTGAAGACGTTTATTTATGGTGAAGAAGATAAGGTTTCATACAGATAATGAAAATCTTTGGACGATAAAGATTTGATTTAAGACTGTCATACGGATCAAGGAAAGTGTGTTTTCTTGGTGCTTTCTCTTTGTGCTTTTGTGCTTCTCTTTCTGCTTCACACATATTAGATATGCAGTCTGTCTCTACTTCTATTTCTTCGGTCTAGATTTAAAAATAGATTCCTGATTATAAATTAGACCGGTCTTTTTATCTGAAACCTACTGTTTGGTTTATACAAGTGCATCTCAATCGATCGACCTTAGTCAATTTCTCCACATAGTTATCTATCAAATAAACCGAATTTTCGTGGCTTCACTTAATTTCATTTTTTATTGTTCAATCTTACTCAATGTCAATCGGCCTCACTCAGATTTTCCCAAAAATCATTAGGTTCTTTATCTATCATTTTAATTGAATGTTCATCGACCTTAATTAATTAAAGACATTATTTATCAATCTTGTCCAATATTACTGGATCTCGCTCAATTTTTCTTAGATTCCATGAGTTTATATGGTTATCGATCAAATAAACTAAATTTCCTTCGTTTTGACTTAATTTAACTTGTTATCCATCAATCTTACCCAATATCGTTGGACCTCACTCAGTTTCTCTTAGATAGATTGGTTTATCTAGTAATTCATTATTTTAACTGAATGTCCATAAGTAGTTCACCGAGGATGGGAACTACTGACAGTAAATCGGGAAAATTGACCGAGTTCCACCGATTTTTTGAAAAAAGGGAATTAATGATAATTTTAAAATTTTCAAGGTTTTGATAAAACACCTAAATCAATTTCATGTTAAATCATAGGAATAAGATTTTTCCGATTCTTTGTTTTCTCTGTCCCAAATTTTTTTTAATCACGAAATTAGGATACAAATAGTATTTAAGATCATACAAAATTGTGCAAATTACAAAACGAACAAGGAATTCGATTTTTCAAATTTATCTGGCCAATAGAAAGCCAAGATCTAGGTAATGATTGGAAACAAATTCGGTAATTACCTTTGGTTGTCAATTAGATAGAATTTCGAGTAATGTATTAGAAATGGACGGGAATGAACAAGTGAATTATTATCGTAGAAAATATGTAGAACATATAAATTTTTGATTGAATACTACAAATGTGTATAAATCAATTGAATGAAAATGATTAGCAAAATGAGAAAGAATGGGAAACCCACCTCGTAAAATTAATATAGAACTTCTATTGAAAACCCACCTCGTAAAATTTCTACAAATCAAAATTAAACACCTCAATATCAAACATCAAACCCTAGATTGGTGATCGCTTCCCTTTCCCATTATTAGAATCATCCACTTTCCTTTTCTGAATTGGTGGTCGCTATACCTTGGTTGCTGAGACAGATTTTTAGCAGCCAAACATATTTTGAATTGCTGATACATGGTAGCTTGAAGTAAATAGCTACTAACCTACTATTCCACTCGCTATGTAGTATTGGAAAAAATACTGGAGCAACCCACAAATTTAATTAGTAGCTACGATTTAATGGGAGCATGTTAATAGCAGCCAAAGTTTTTGGTAATTGCAAACGTGGTTGCTTAACTATTAAAGCGACCAAAATTTTGAGATCTTACTAAGATTTTGGTCGCTTAAACCAAGTTTTCTTGTAGTGCAGGAAATGTCTTAGAATGTCGGTTGACTGAGTAATTCATCTTAGAACCTCAAACACAAGGCAAATGAAGATTAACTGGAGGTACATTGTTCATATAAATCACTTCAGGTAAAGATTAGCACCTTACCACGGTCTCATCACAAGCCATCTCTTGCTTGAATTGAAGTTTGTGTTTTGCCAGTTTGGTATAGTTTACAAAGCTTTTTAATAGTCTGATTATTATTATTTTTACTTTGCGAATTATTTTCTTCGGTCTTTTATTATCACAAACTGACTTGCAAGACTGTCCAAGCTTTATTAATGATGGTTTGAGCGAGATTGTTTCGAGAGAGAAAGGCACTTGCATGGACATGAATGATTAAAAAAAATCTTACATTAGCAGGTAAAATGGTGAGTTCTATCTCTTATATTGCAAGTCCAGACGCCCAAAGTGGCTATAAAGGTGATTTCACTGTCTACAAAGGTGCTAACTAGGCCGGCGAGCAAAGCGAGGGAGGACTCTATATATACGGTGATTTTGTGTCAATGTGGGAAATGATTTTTTTTTTTTCAATTTATCACAAAAAGATTGGAAATGGTCCGGCCAAAAAACCAAAAAAAACCCTCTTGATCAAATTTCTCTTTTTTCCTCTAGACATTTTCGTTAATAAATCAAAGAGGAAGGTAGATCTGTCAAATGAAAAAGAAGAAAAAGGACACGGATGTTGAGGGCATTTTTGTCAAAATCGAGTTAGAGTTCCTGGGGTCGAATCCCGGCTCCAAAACATTTTCAATATGTTTTTTTTCTTTCTTTCTTCTTCTTTATCCTCTCGATTTCTTCTCAGAAGAATTCTAAACATCTGTTTTCCCTTTGCTGGAAGCCATTTTCTATTAATCTCCTCTTATCTTCATCATCATCTGATGATGGTTTCAGTAACAGTACCGATGGTGGTAAGAGAGATCAGAACGTAAGTTGTTCTATCACCGAGTGATTCTAGACAAACCGAGCAAATTCTATCACCTACGACCGGCACCATTACCAGCGCCACCACCACCTCATTTCTTCACCTACCACTAACACCACCACCATTACCAGCGCCGCAACTAACACCACCTCTTCCGCCGCCACCATCATTTTTCAGATAACATTTATCTCACCACAATCACCATCACCACTAACGTAATATCCTGCAACACCAGTCTCTTCGATAACTTTTGGTTGAAGGAGACACACCACCACCACTCTCCTCCACCTCATTCAATCTCCATTGAAACGCCACAACCACATAACTAGCACCGCCACCATAACCCCCATCACTTCACTACCAAATCTACCTTATTCAGTGATCTTTCACCACCAGCACCATAACCCACACCACCACCTGCACCATCTGCACCACCAGTACAACCACCGTGACCAGCAGCAGCATCACCACAAAATTTCATGAAAATTAAAAAAAATCGAGACCAAACACATACATAAGAAACTCTTAAAAAATCCCTCTCTCTTCTCCAATTCAAACCTTTTCTGCAATCAAACCCTAATGAATATCCTCTTATGGTAGTAAGTTGTACTACCCTTTGCAATCAAACCCCAAATTAAAAACTTTTCAATTTCTTCGAAACCGATCAAAATAAAAAACCAATTCCTTTCTCCATTCGAAAAGAAATCCGATTTTTTAACCACATGGACCTAATTCATCAACCCAGTTGACAGTTGTTGCATCCGTCGTTGTCTCAACTCTCAATCTTCAAATACTTCATTCAATCCATCGAATTAGACAAATTTGTACAACTAAATTGATTCTTTTGAATGTTTAAAGGTTTGGGTATTAGTTGTTTTTCCAAAAAATTTTCTCCACCAAAAGAAAAAGATGCAAACATCTAAAAAAACAACCTTGGTATAGGGGCGGCAAGGAATGGTAGAGGGGCGACAAACCTAAGACAAAAAGGGTCATTAGGTGGTAATTCAAGTGCCCCTTATCAAATAAAATATGAAAATGACCAATTAACCCTAATTGTTAATAATCAAGATTAGTGATTGATAATCAAGTTTAATGTTTGATAATCAAGATTAGTGTGATAACTAATTTTCACTTATAATAACTCTAAAATCAGATTTTTAAGTTACGAAAAAAAAAAAAAAGTTTAGAGGAGAGAAAAAAAAACTTATGTGATATTTGTGAAACCCTAGATTTTGATTCACTCAACCAAAATGAGTGATTTCAGTGGAAACTTTGTGGTGGGTGAATCTCTATATGATAGACAAAACAAGTACTACATATCTCTTGATGGAGATCCAGATATGGAGTATTTGTTAGATGGTGTAGATGTTTTAACCCAAAGTGATGGTCAATCTCAACCAATTGAAGAAATTAGCCAACAAAGTGGAGAACCAAGCACTGAAAATGACCAGGTATACTTCTAAACTAGTTCCTATTAGTTTTTTGTTGCTCAAAATTCTCTAAAGTACGTAAAAATATCAAACTTTTAAAATTTTCAGAAGAACATACGGTTGGAATGGAGCTCATTACCAACCGTACCTAGTGGTTCGGTTGCAAAAGTATCAGTTACCAACCATATGTTCTTCAATTTTGGGGAAAACCCAAACGTAGTACCAGTTACGGTTGGTTGAGAATTTTCGATACCAACTGTAACTCATCATCCTTTGCATGGAGGTATTTACTACTCCTAGTACGGTTGGTGTTTAAGAATTAGTTACCAACCGAACCTATCCTACGGTGTCTTATGTATTTTCGTGACAAACTGTATATTACTCTGTATGTTCGTACGGTTGGTTAAAATTTTCGAATAACCAACCGTACCCAAGGTTCGGTTGCTAAGTTTTTATCGTTACCAACCGTACCTGTGTTACAGTTTGTTTGCCTCTGTCATTAACAATCGTACCTATAAACATATATTTGTTTTGTTTCCTAGTTTAGACTAATGTTGGTATATTTTTATCCAGCTCTTTGTTGTACCTCCTACAATGGATGTCAAACCTTTAAAAAATAAATTTCTCACCAAAGATTCTAGCTCTCACTATTTAACCGAGGAGACATGGGAGGAGAAAGACGATGCAAAGAAGTGGGCTAGAGAACGAGGCAAGTTGATTAGGTGTATCATAGTTTGTAATGGTACCACTAAAGATAGTGCTTTTCAAATGGTTTGCGAGTGTAGTGGAAAACATAAAAGTCACACAAAAAAGGATACCTTGCAAGTAGCAAAGACAAAGAGGAAGAATACTACTTTCAGTAAGAAGGCAGGATGCCCGTTCAAGCTTCAGTTCAAAAGGAACAAGGCAAACAAGTGGTTTTTGGATAAAGTTGTATGTGGTAGTCATAACCACTCTATACCCGAGAGTTTGCTATCACACGCTTATGCTAGACGCCTTACCAAAGAAGAAGAGAATATCGTATAATCACTGACACAAATTCGTATGAAGCCGATTGATATCCTCGCTCACTTAAAGGAAAGAAACCCTCAAAATGCTTCTAATTTGGATAACATCTACAATGCAAGAAAAAAAATACAAGGCTAATAAATGGGAACAAAGGCACGAAATGCAACAATTAAAGCATTTGGGGGAGATGCATAACTACTCCGCATTCCACAATGATGATGAGAAAGGACGAATAAGACATCTTTTGTTGGATAATCCCGAGTTTGTGAAGTTGGAACGGTGCTCTCATCAAATCCTTCTAATGGATTGCATATACAAAATCAACAAGTTTGAGATGCCGTTGTTGAACTTTGTCGGGCAAACTTCTACCAATGCTCTTTTTAGTGTTGGTTTTTGCTTCTTGAAAGATGAGCTCGAAGAGAGCTATGTGTGGGCATTGAACCAAGTGAAGTTATTATACGTATAGGGATATACTCCAAAGGTCATTATTACCGACAAGGAACAAGCTTTGTTTAATGCAATAAGGAGGGTTTTCCCGGAAGCTCATAACCTTCTTTGCACGTCCCACTTGTGGAAGAGAATTGAAACTAAGTGCATGCACCTTGTCCGTCCAACCAAAAAGAGCGAAATGGAAAGAATAAAGAAGCTACCGTTACATCAATAAAAGGACGCCAAAGAGAAGTTTAAGAAGGATGACAAGTTGGCGGAACAAAAATGGGAAAGTTTTAAGACGGAGTGGAAAGCCTTGACCTATTCTATCACCGTGGATGAATATGAGGATAGAGCTCGTATGTTAGTGGCTCATTGGAAAAAAGGTTATCCAAGTGTTGTGAAGTATTTGTTGGATAATTGGTTGGATCCGCACAAAGAGAAGTTCATATCGGCGTTCACTAACCAATATAAGCACTATGAAAACCAAGCTACAAGTACGGCGGAGTCATCTCACAACCGGTTGAAGAAGAAACTTCATAGTTGTAATGGTGGGTTAGTTACGTTATTCGAAGCCATGCATTCGTATTTCCTTCGTGATCACGATAGAGTTACAGAGTCTTTTGAAAAAATCAAGTGCAAGCAACACACCAAATGGTTAGACAATGAGTGGATACGGGGAATTACACACCAAGTTTCGCACAAAGCAATTGAGAAGATAATGCATGAAGTACAGAATTATGAATGGGGCGATTATGAAGAAGAGTGTGTTTGTCCAAACATGACAAGTTTGGGACTCCCATGTCGGCATGTTATAGCCACGTACCAAGACAAAGTGATCCCTATTCAAGATGTTGATCCCTTTTGGAAACAAAACTAACTTAAATTTATAGATAAGATAAATCCATAAGTCATGTAATCCAAAACTAACTTAAATTTTTCATATAAAACTAACACATATAAGCTCATAAGCTAAATTCCATAACTAACATAAAACAATTATCCATAACATAAGTCAAAAGTTATAACTAACAACACACAACTAAGATAAAACCATAACTAAGCATGGCGGCCGCCACGAACCCTTTTGTTGGTGCTACCACCACCACGAGTTTTAGGACCACCGCGACCGCGGCCACCTCTTCGGCTATGGCCCACCCCGCCCTCCTCCTCTTCATCATTTGTCTCTTCGCTGCCAGGTGAAGGTTGACGACGGCTACTACTCGCACCTCCAAGAGAGTTTCTACTCCTCTTTGAGCCTCGTTCTTCCATGACCAACCCCTCGTAAAATTCTTCCATGTTTGGATTATGCATGTTCCTTATTTGCTCTTGCAAGAGCTTTTGTTGAGGAGCTTTAATCACACCATTACTACGTATGCATGAAGTCATGCTATTTGCCAAAGCTTGTCCTCGCTCTTTCTATTGACATGTCAAAAGAGTATTAAGATACTATTTCATAATATACATTAATCTTCAAATCCAAAGTCATGAGGATAACAAAATTACGTACCGACATGAAGTATAGCTTCTTCCAAGACAAACCAAATAGAACTTCTCTTCATCGTTTTCTTCATCTTCCTCCTCTTCATCATTTGCTTCCTCTTCCTCCCCTCCATCATCATCGGTTTCTTTAGATTCTTCTTCATCATTATTAGTTTCTTCCTCCACAATTTCATTTTCGTTGCCTTCACGGTTAGTTTCGACTCTGATCTCTTCTTGATCATTATGTTCCACTCCTTCTAACTCAACTCCAGATTCAGCCACAGGTTGTTCCCTCAACTTAATTTCAAACCTATTCTTCTTCTTCATCTCATTCTTGTGGATACCTCTATTATTAAATCCTAAATGTTTGTCACCACGAGGGGTGGGCGTATGATCAATCGGGGTTAAGTTATTTCCTCTCTTTTTCCTACACAAGCATTACAATTGATTGATTAACTAAGAGCATAACAAATAATATGGAAAACAAAACACAAAGATATTCCTGAGTAGGCTAAAGTACGGTTCTTAATTACATGAAATGCGACCAACCGTACCGAACTTCGGTTGGTAACTCATTTAAATTTTTGAACCGAACACACAACTTCAAACATACAGGAGCATGTACGGTTGGTAACCTGCATCAAGTTACAAACCGGACCCAAGTACGGTTCGTCTCGAAGGTTTCGACACCAACCGCACCCAACTTCGGTTGGTAATTCAACAAAATTTTGAAACCGAACATAACAACTTCAAACATACACAGGACAATATACGGTTGGTAATGTGCTTTAAGTTACAAACCGGACCCAGGTACGATTGTTAACTAAGGTTTCGATACAAACCGTACCTAAACCTAATTCTCAATTTTTTCAAGGTACGGTTCGTATTTGGGTTGACAGCAACCGTATGTTCTTCAAAATTTGCAGGTACGGTTGGTATGTGGGTTATTTGCAACAGAACCTCACATGAAAAATTCATTTTCCAGTTTCATTTCGATCCAAAACCCTAATGTTTCGTACAAAACTAACTTAAATCAAACACAATAGACTAAACCCTAACTGTGTTTTTCGAAACATACCTTACATAAGTCATTGCGCTTAATTTTGATGGTTGAGGAGTTTTAATTTGATGTTCTTTACCTAATGGAGGATTTGGTTCATTAAAACGGCTACAATCTTCGGCAACCTTCTTCTTCGGCATCTCTAATATAGTTTCAAATCAACGATTATCAATTTTTCAACTCGCCGATTAATTGAAGAGGACGATGAAAATCAATTTTAATGGTGGTGGAGAGGAGGAGAAGAAGATGAAGTAAAGTTGAAAAAAAAAACTGTTTTGATTTTCAGTTTGAATTGGGTTAATAATGGGGAAGGACAATTCAGTCTGTTCAACCACAAAAGCAAGGGTAAATTAGTCCATTTGAGATGAAAAGGGTAGTTTAATCAATTAACAACCCCATAGAACACCCCCTAACCAATTAGAGGGACATTGCTATCACCCTTACCACCCCTCTACCATTCTTTACCGCCCCTATACCAAGTTCGTAAAAAAAAAAAAGAGTACAAATGTTTTCAAAAATTTAGCAGGTGGAGGAAGACGGATGATTTAAGAGTTGGGCTATTCTGTGCAAAACTAAATGAAATGACGGTATTACCCTACTGCCTTAAGAAAAACTAATAGAGGCAAAACATGTGCCGGGGTAGGGAACAAGTGTCCCTTGATGACCAGAACATGTGCTTTTTCCCCTGAAGTAAAGACAGTTAAGTGCATACACGTCAAATGACGAGGAAAAGTTATGCTAGGGCTTAAGACTTAGGAGTAGTGTAGCGTATTGGCTCCAACCCCTCACATGATTGGTGTCTCTTACACATGGGAGGGATACGCAGGCGTGTGTGCGGAAGTGATATATACTTACCGAGCCTATATCCAGCAGTGTATTCCGATTGCCATTAATAGCGCCCTCGACGTTGAGATAGGTGCCGTGTGATATGGGTCCCTAATTTTTTCTCGTGTGTAGCATAATTTGTCGGTCAATGTATCATTTTCCGGTGTGCACAACATATAACACAACCAATCTTAGTATCAAATTCTCGTGTGAAATTATATTTTCTCCGTCCCACCATTAAATGATTTATTTGGTTTTTAATTTTGTCCCATCATTAAGTGACCTATATCACTAAACAAGGAGATATTTCTGAAATTATTCTTTTAATTAATTACTCCCTACGTCCTAAATTATTAGTCCGCTCTAAGTCAAAAAATTAAGGAGACCGGAAAAGTTTACAAAACTACCCTTATTAAATGCTATGTTATTACTAAAATTAAAAGGAGTGTATGGAGTATAAGGGTGCACAGGAACCGAGCCGAAATCCCGGACCGTCCCGGAACCGGCTAAACCGTACCTGTTTTTATCCCGAACCGAGGAAGGGGGTACAGGTACCGGTCCAAAAAATAGGAACCGAGGCTTAGGAGGTACAGGTACACGATCCTGCCTAAGTCCTGTACCGTCCGGACCGAAAGTACCGAAGATTTCTAACCATTAGATTTAGGGGTAGTAAACTAATAATAGCCGTTAGATTGGGGGGTGTCTATAGAACCTTAACGTTAGGATTTCTCATTTTCGTTTTTTCTTTCCGTCTTCTCTCTGAGAAGAACTCTGATTCGATTCGAGTTATAACTAGTCACTTGGGCTTGATGGCGAATCCAAAATCCCTAAATTAGTTTTTGCCTTCAATGAAAACTCTCTGTCTTCTCTTATATATATATATATATATATATATATATATATATATTTGGAAAGATGGAAACATGTAGATGAATGAATTAATTTTGGAATTGATTGAGTTGAAAAGATCCATCCCATCAGCAGCATCAAAACCACTCGCATTGATTCTCTATTCCCATGAGGATTTATACTTTTTTTCGTCACTAACATCACTCTCCTTCTTGATTAATGCTATGGGTTTGTTTCAAACTTCAATTATCTTTTCTTTCTCGGAGGTTTGTAAAGAAAATTAAAATTAGGTTGGTTGCACGCTAATTGTAAGATGTTCTTTTGTTGTTCAAAATTAATTGATTTTCTGAGTCTTTAAAAACCTGTCCGGTTGTTCACATGTGGTTAATTTATTGATTTAATGGTGGGTTGATTGGATTCCCTATATCAGATCAATCATAATTACGAATGCAAATCAATTGTGATTGTGTTAGTAATCTATATGTGTGAAGTGTTACTAATCTGTATGTGTGAGCATTTTGATGATTTTTTAATAATTTTGATGGATGAATTTTGGAATAAGATGAACAATCTTCAATTTATCTGAAAAACCAAATAGGAACCGACTGGTACCGGTACCGTACCTGGTACAGTACGTGTAACGAATGGTACCGGAGCCGAGGTACACGGTACCGGTCCAAAATCTTAGAACCGACCCTAGGGAGGTACATGTACTCGGCCTAGGCAAGAACCGAGCCGAACCGTACCGTGTGCACCCTTAACGGAGTATGTAAGAAAAATACATTGGTAATTATAATTTTTATAGAAATATTTAAATAGAAGATAAAAATAAAAATCTTTATGGATTGATTTAGTAGATTTGTTTCCTATTGAAGAAGATATCATTTAACATCAAGATTGGTGATATTTATAATAGTTTTATAATAGTAGAAGTTTGAAGGATATATTTGAGAGTTTGACTAAAAAATATGACTATAAACAGAAGCTGGACAATATTTTAGGACAGACGAAAATAGAATAGAGGACAAAAAATTTAGGACAGAGGGAGCATAAGAAATATGCATAATTTGATAAGCATGTTTATATTTGTTAGTAGATGTTTTAAAATGCTTTTCAACAGTATAAAGTTTGTGAAGATCCGTGGCATAGTTTGAGAGATAAATCATTTCAAAATTGCATTAATTATTATCTATAAGCGTATAATTATAAAAAATGCTTAAAAATTTATTTTCCCTTATTTGCCTTAAAGTTTGCGCAAATTTAAACTAGGTCACTTAGCGACAGTTTTCAGTACTTACGCTATTGTAAGATGCCAATAAAAAAACGGCCCACCGAAAAAACAGTAAAGCTTTACAAATTTAGAAGTCCCACTTCATATTATTATGGCAGAACTGAATTGTGAGTACAAAATTTAATTTTACGTCAATTTTTCGATCGGCCGTACCACCGTGAAGACGGTCATCTAGTTATATTATTTATCTATTTAGTCATCGACAGAATGTGTGCAAGACTGAATTTTTTGTAGTTATTGCCTTATTAATAAATATAAGTAACTTCAGCTTAGGTGTTGCTTTGAGCAAAGCAACTAATGCTTTATGAGCGGTTACTTCCTCAAACATGATCAACTTCTTGAGGTTATGAAATGTAGGCAACTTTTGTAATAGATCGGCTGCACAGGAAAGAGCCTATTCGGGAAAAGGCAATAGCAAAAATTAAAATAAGTTTCATGAAGCTATATCAAACAAGGAAGAAGCAGAAACTACTCTAAAATTAGCAGCGGAAAAGAATACCTGTAGGGTTTCATCAGAAACAAATAGGCGTTTTATATTTGCAAGGGCTCGAAGAAACTGACTTATTGCTGCACCATGACTAATCCTTTGCTCCCTTGTTGCAACATATGGTTTAAAGCGAAATTGGACTGCTGCTCCAACTAGTAACGGAAAGGTTGTCAGAACATACTCCTTGGCAACACTACCTTTGTAGTACAAAGTCTCCAGGTTTGGTGCATGAACTTTGAGAATACAACCTCGTAACCCGTCGTCTTCACCACGCGGTAACCATCTGTCATCTCTAGTGTGTATGTAATCTCTTTGTTTTGACCTTGGTTTTATTTCCATGGTTCTTTTCTCTTTTTAATATAACCTTCTCCTTCGAAAAAAAATCCTAAAGTGTTTCAGTGCAGGGGTTGAGATACAGAAATTTGGCATACCGAACCAAGTGCAGTGTTCCATGCTGAAATCTTCAAGGACAGGGCAACTGGAAAAGAGCTTCTCATTCCAGTATTCATTGCTAAACTCGGCACCTTCGATTTCAAGAGACTTGAGTTTTGGAAAAGAGATATAATTAGGTAAGCGGACATCAGGGAATATTTGTAGCTTCAAAGAAATCAGTGATTCACAGGTAAAAAGAGAATGTGTAATATTCAGAGGTTCGTTCTGAATTAAATACAGACTGAGCTGTTGAACGTTATGCCTTACAGCCCATGTGATCCATGAATTGACTCGATTAGCATTCAAATGTTTATACCAGGTGATAGCAAACCTTTGTATACTTGCCCCACTATACCGACGTTGGAATGTTCCATCTATGAAATCTATGAACTCATTGATCTTCAAATCAGTGACTCTACTACTACTACCAAATTTTTTCCCTCATTCGAGAAGCTAGCCAATTTTTCGTGAAAACATTTAATCATATAAACACATTCACAAACTGTGAGTTTGTGACTAGCACACATATACCGGTCAGAAATCACGGTCAGACAAACAATACGTTTCAACTCTTAAATTAAATAATAAATTAAGGAAGATCAAACGATCACAATAAACCCTAATCCAAGCGGTCAGTTTTTTGTGTCGCACTCAAGTATGCAAACGGGGCGCATGCCTAAGTATCCGGAATTGGTCTGGGTTCGCCAGTACGCAAGTGGGTAAACATACTGTCATAGGTGGCCAACCTCAGTTGAATTCTCGGACTTGAAATTTTACTCCCGTACACATACGCATACGGGTATGCATACTATGGTTCCGGACTTGGAGTATATTTGCAAAAGTATGCATACTGTGCTATATCCGATCAATGGTTAACTTTTTTAAACTCCACTTTAATAATTGAAACATTCTTGGAAGGCGAGAATAGCTATCTCACACAAAGTATTAGCTTCAAAGCAATTTTCCAGTGATCAAATGATCAATACAAAATATTCCGAGTCTACGTCAAATGACTGTTTTACACAAATCATGCAAGATGTTACCATACAATTTTCACATGATCATCTTTTGATTTTCGTCAAGAACATAAGACGAACTTGGTTAATGCAAAAGATTACCAACATATTTATAGAAATATGTAAGCGAGTTAAACTCAACCCAAAATCTAAAATGTGCATAAATTGAAGTCTCTATAGCTATATGACTTTTGTCTCAGAAAGGAGATATCGTAGAACTAAAATTTTGAGTTATAGATGAGTTCAAGTATCCACATAAATTTTGTTTGTAAAGTTCCACAAACCCCCCTTAGTAATTCTTCGTGTTTAATCGATGAACGCCGTGAAGTCCAAAGTTCAACTACACATTTTATCATAATCCTAAACTTATCTATAATTAAACAAGAAATCAAGACTTATAATTTTGACAAGTAAACTTGACAAAAAAACTTAAAACAACGCTTCCGAGTTCGACCGAGCAATGTTCTAACATAGTGTATTGGCGGGTGAACATAGACGAGACTTGGCGTTTCTCTAAAATAACTTCATTAGTAAACGGTTCCCCAATTGGTGATTCATATACCTTTAACAACTAACACCAGTGGTGGGTAACTTAACACATCCTTCTGGAGACCCTAAAATAAGAGAATGTCAACATATATCCCATGCGTGTATAGATTCATGGATCGTGTCGAACTTATGACCTCAGTATACAGTATTTGTCCTGTGTAAGCATGTGGGTCCTTGGAAGAGGAACCAGTAATTAAAGTTAGGTGGTAACAAATACCTAAGGTAATTATATCAAGACGAAAGAAAAGAGAGCTGGGTTGCACGGACGCTCCGTTTTCGGAGTCGTGTCCGCGTCCGACGCGCATCGGACATAGGACGTGCATTAGACGCTGATACGATACGTGTCCGACGCGCGTTAATACGCATTCCGCGCGCGTCTTATTTGGACGCATCGATGACTTGTGTTTAGAGCATTTTTTATCATTTTCATTTAAACTTTTTCCTTTATTTTTACTATTATTAACTAAATGAAGAAAGACAAACATTTAGATCACTCATTTAAGTCTTTATTAGGATTTTGTAATTGGAAATGACATCACATGTATTTTTTGTTGGGAATGTGTTGTTCTAAGAATACATTTTGATTGTGCCATGTGTTTAATAGTGATGATTGTTTGACCTTCGACGTGTATAAACAATCAATCTCTCATTTTCTTTTGAAATTGTATACACATGTAGCATTATTTTTTAACTTTTAGAATCGAAACACTTGACTTTGTTGTATAAATACATAATTGTATATATAAATAATATATAAAAAAAATATGTATTTACGTGTCCGCGTCCTAGTTTTTTGGGAAATTTGTAGTGTCCGCGTCTGCGTCCTGCCGTGTCCGTGTCTGTGCAACCCAGAAAAAGAGGAAACAAAAATGAACAACTTGGCTAGGAAAATTACCAACAAACCAAAGAACGGTCATGTATTTTGGCTTGGATGACTAATGATGACTTAATGGATGACGTTAGGTGAATCACGAGAAAGGTGTGATGACCATGAGAGATTATAGTGCGAAAAAAGTCAATGTAAGCGTGCGAGAATGACGCAAGCCATATCCGAAAATAAGGGTTTTAATATTTGTCATCCACTATGTAAACCCCTATATAAGAGAACCGAGCGACCTTGTAAAGGAGAGATTTTTTAGAGAGTTTAGACTTGGAATTTAGGAGGGAGAAAGATTGTTTGTCCTCCAAGTTAGAATTCATCTTAATACTTGTAATCATATTGAAAGTTTATAAATATATGTATGAATTGAAGATGATCTCTTGAGTTATTATCGAGGCTTCTTTGAGGGTGTGGTTGTAGGATTTCCTGCAACTACACATAGTATCATTACTGCACAAGAAATATTCGGAAATAGAGATCATCATCATCATTATTGCATAAAAAATGTGTTTGATAGATTTTCAGCTTCTAAATCGTTGTAACTTAACCATACCTTATGCTAAAAACAGAATGACTCTTAGAAAAGAGACCATGTCATTCTTTCCATGTATCCCTCTAGCCTCTTTGATCATGAGATAGAGAGACAACTCAGTAGCTACATAAGACAGCTCATCACTTCTTAACCTTAAAATTGTAATAATCTTAAGCTAAGCGTTACGTACACAATTAGACCTTTAACAAGACCTTAATATACCTCCCATTTTTTTTTATCGATCAAAGAGAATAGATTAAAATGCACATAAGCCGTGTGCATGTGAAGAATATAACAACCAAGAGCGAAAAGCCCACAAAGAGTACAAAGAAATTTCTAAGAGAACAAAGAGTGTCAACAAAAGACACAACTTGTGAAACCTAACAAACAAAGAGAAACTTGCAAACCGCAACGAGGACCACTGCCTAAAGACATTAAATACCTATCAACATCTTCTACAAATAGATCATCGTGGTTTTTTTTCAAATCGCTAAACATCTCTTCACGGTTAGATTTCAAATGTGGAAATTCTAATCCCTAAGAAGATCCAAACTCCACTATCTTATCTGCAGAAACCTTGTTAGGAACTTTAGATTAGGAGGTTTTTTATTTTTTACACTTGAGAGAGAACCATTTGGAAACATACCTCTACCTTTATACTTTATACTCAACTTCACACCAATACCTAAAATTGGCTTATGCAATGACGCCTTTGTAGCGCTTGTTTTTGGATCTTTCTGAGCTAATTGGAAAGTGAATACTTTCTCTTCTTCCTCTTCCTCTTTTTCATTAAAACCATGAAACCTGCTACGGGATTCAAAACCCGGGGGATGGTGGGCTCGATAGGCGAGGTGCTTGCAACTTCCACAACCGGCATGTAGGAGTCTGTAAGTGCTTTTCATTTTTCTGTTTTGCGGTTCCTTTCTTTATTTTATAAGAAACCCACTCACCAAGAGCTTTTTCTTGTTCAAGAAACTTCTCACCATTTACAAACATCTTTGCACTTGGATCAACGGTAGTAGATAAAACTTTAGGGATATAATTAATTATCATTTGCTCCACTATTTCAGGCTCTAACCCTTTCTCGACAGATGTTGACAGGGAAGCAGGAACATAATCAACTATCAATTACTTTGGACCATTGGTACATTTACTACTAGAATGTCCAAATGTAGCACAAGAGAGACATTTTGGAGGTTTCCAAGAGTATTCTACAAGGAAATTGAATTCTTTTCCATCAAAGGAAACTGGAATAGAATCTGGATAATCAAAATCAACTTCACTCCCATTTTCTTATCCAAACAATATGATATCAATACGATTCTACAGTCTATTAAGATGACGTCACTGTTCATCGCTTTCTATTAGGGTGAAAAGGGTATAATGGCATGGCGATGACATGTAAAGTAATGCTGACATGGCTGCACTATATAGCATAATGATCATTGTTGCGCCATGTGGTGTTTTTGGGATCCCTAATTATAAAGAGAGATTTGAATATATTTCCTCTGTTCCATCAAAAATGGAAAGTGGGAGAATGCAAATTATGAATAAATGATGTTGCCCATTAGGCCATTACGGTTTTTCGCAATTATGTGACCAACTATATTAAAATTTGGGAAAATGAGGAAATCCAAGAGCCTCTTGGTATCATGGCAGGCAGTTTGTTAATGAGCAAACTATTCACTTGGAACCACCCGCATCACAAAATTTCTGTGGACCGGAGAGCCCGACAAACATGATGCGCGTGCAAAGATGTAAACTATAAATGATATAACAATTACATGGGTATGGCATTTCCCTCAATTTTTCTATCAATTTGCATTCACGGATTCACCTCAAATAATTTATCACTCATAGGCGATTAGCCATGTAGGAGTATGCACTGCAACTCTCCAAGGCCCATTCTAAAACCCACTGGAAGGTTAAATTGGAATGACAATTTGATAAATTACCACTTAGTGTCGTCTGTAAAATAAAAAACCCTAAAATTCTCCATTTGGTGTTTTAGAAAGAGAGAAAATTGAGGGAGTGAAAGTGTGGCGCCGACGGCGTTGAAGAAACAAAAATATTCCTAGAGAAAATATCCTTGAAAGATCTGATCATCATCAGAAATGGGTTGTTGTTGTCATGAATTTAATTTTGGGTTTGTATGGAAAGCCTTACACATCCTGGATGGAGATAAACCACACAATAGATCTCATCATGACACTATGATTTTTCCTCTCATGGTTTTAATTTATTAGTTCGATTGATGCCCTCTACTGCCACAGTTGCATCACTACACTTGTAGTATGTTTATCTAATTCTACAGATTTTTTTTCATTGTTGTTCAATTTTAATCATACACTTTTGAATGTTAATTGAACTCACTTGTGATGAAATTTTACAGATTCTTGTTGTATTTGAATTCACATGGGATATGGAATAGGCAGTCTGACCAATAGATTGGAAGGGTTTAGGCAATCAAATAATGAAGAGACTTAGAATCAGCAGGGTAGGAAACCCCAAAAGGTCTTGTAGTAGCATAAAATCATAAACTACATCCAATGATACGGGGGTTTAACGAAATCAAGTAAAGATGCATACTCCAACATGACCACCAAGATATACGTGGTTCGACATGATTACCTAGTCCACGGGGTGAAAGAATGATTGATATTATTTCACATTTTAGGTTACAAAATGTTATCTCTTCCAAATGAACTCTCTCTTAAACTCTCTAGTGTATTCCTTTTCTCTATTTTATTCAACCTGCCTCTCACTCTCGACAAACCATTATATTTAGAATCATTTTTCGGGGACCATGATTCTTTTGGGGGACCATGGTCTTATTAGGCCACCTACCCTACAATGATAAGGGATGTCCTAACAATAATCCTACTTAGCAAGTTTACTTATTTGCCCTTAACCTAATTAACATTAACCCTAATACTAAAAAAAAAATGACGCACCCACTCACCCATTCCCTACTCGTCTTCCTCTTCCTCTCTTCTTCTTCTTCTTCTTCATTTCAAACTCGTCTTCATCGTCGATTCATAAAAAATTTCATCATCGACAAACCCATTCATTTTAATTTGTTTTTCATCGATTCAATTGAATAGAAATCATCAAAATATGCTTGAAATGATAGTTACAGTGTTGGGTTCGGTTAGAACGTGTTTTCTATTTGCCCTAGGTTCCTAACGAACTCACTGAACTAAAGAACACGAAGAACAGTTCGGTTCCATGTGATTCATAACTTATTTACCGAACTGTAGAGCTCGGTTGTTTCGCAAAGAAATTTTAAAATTTCCATGTAACCGAACTGTAGGGTTAAAAAAAATAGAAAGAAATTTTGAGGATGTAACCGAACCTTACCATTTTTCCCATTAGTTTTATTAGTTTTATAACCGAACTCTGAACTATGAGTTCGGTTCGATCGCAAACATTTTAAAACCTCCATGTAACCGAACTGTAGGGTTAAAAACATAGAAATAATTTTTTTTATGTAACCGAACCTTACTGTTATTCCCATTATTTTTAGTACTGTAAGAACCGAACTCTGAACTATGAGTTCAGTTGTTTCGCAAAGAAATTGTAAAATTTCCATGTAACCGAACTCTATTTTTTCTTTGAAAGAATGAGTTCGATTTTGTCGATAATTTCACTGGGTAACCGAACTGTTGAAATAGTTTGTTCGGTATGCTCGCAAAAAAAATTCTCTTAACCAAACTCTATTTTTCCTTGTATACAAGGTTGTTCAGGTGAAGAAAAATGGCTACATCGAAATATGTTGTTGGGGCCATAAAATCTGAACACTCTTGTTTACAAACTTACTAATCTGAGTTCGGTTGGATCGCAGAAGCATGCAGTTTGCGATCCAACCGAACCTTATACACTTATATCAAATTAATTTGTACGTAAAGTTCGGTTAGTTGTGAACCAACCGAACATAACGCTGGATGCCAGAACTTCCATTGATATGGAGTTCGGTAACCTGCGTGTTTGGATCAAGTAACCGAACTACATCTTCAAACTAGTTCGGTTACTTGTTCATCTCACAAGGAAACACGAACAACACCTTCGGATGAGTTCGGTTACTTGTTCATCCTCACAAGGAAACCGAACTACACCTTCAGATGAGTTCGGTTACTTGTCTTCTTATAAACTAACCGAACTGTTCAAAATCCAGTTCCAAATGTTTTTCTCCTTCATCTTCTCTAACTCTAATCTTACAAAAATTCTACTCATAATAATTTACTCAACTAATAATAAACCCATCTTTTAATTTAATCTCACTAATTGTTTTTAACTAAATTATTTTACTAATCATAACCTAAATTAATTAGGAGGGTAGATTAGGTATTAAATAAATAACTAAATATGGGGTGACCTAAAACTACTTCCAATGTCTTTACCCCAAATAGAACCATGGTCCCCAAAAAACGGTTCTATATTTATAGCCCACAGTCGAGATACAACGAAGTTACAATGTTGGTCATAGTACATCAATTCAGTTGTTCCCTATCAGACCCATCTTGGTGTTCTCCCGTCTTTCTGGTGGTACCGATATAGTCTTGGCCTTTGATATCTTTTCACCCGAGGCCGAGTCCTTGATATTTGGTTGACCCGACATCGCCCTTCTTCCTTCTCGTCCCTTTGTTTTGACTTGCTTCCTTTGTTTGACCGAGTACTTCCTGATCGTCCGTTTATCTTGTCAGATGATAAAGGTCACGTCACATCCGACAACTGTATGACCGTCACGTCCGACCCACGTGACTCCTCATTCTTCATGCCTTCTGGATTTATTCCGTGCTTCGCCTCTCTTCGTTATTTGATGCATCCTAGTCTAGGATCTTTCCACCTAGCCCCGTGGATTATTTACACCTACAGGCCTGAATTGGAGATTAGAGTACTAAGTTTCCAACCGAAATAGTTAACTGGTAAGCATATGCTTTTCTTGAATTCAAATATGTTTCAAGTTGTTTGTTTGTTGAAGCATGTTTCATTTCTGTTTGATTTATGTTTCATTATCATCATCCATATATGTATTCAGGTGTTAATCGTAACATTATTGACTAAGATTTAGTTTCCACAGCATCTTACGTTTATCTTTGGTGTCGCATAAATTGCTTCCTTAGTTTGATTTATGTTTAATCATCATCATCTATATATGTATTTAGGTGTTGATTGTAACATTATTGACTAAGATTTAGTCTCCACTGAGTTCAAACTTTACTCACCTAATTGTTTTTCAACAGGCTGGTCCAGTAGCTGCAATGGCCAAGAAGAACAGTTTAATTTCGGGTAAGGATTTCACCCTAAAGTACATTTTTGTTGGTTTTGCTTATTCCTTTTCGTAAAGTCACTGAGATTTTTTAAATGGATTGGGGGTTTTATGATTTGAAATAATTACAGTAATACTGAACGACAATTTGAGGACCCCTATTCTCCATCTCATTGGCATGTTCGATTTCTCTTTTCTTATGTGGATATGACCCTTCTAGGCCATTGCAAGGCCTTAACTTTGTCAAGGATTGCATTTTATTTCCTCAAATTGAACTGAACATAATAATTAACAGTATTAGCTTCATGTTTCACTTTTGCTTCCTACTTAGACTGATTTTTTGATCAATCCGTTCGCATCTTAGTAGTTTGAGTAAACCATAAGTATGGTAAGCATCTCCAAATTAAAAGGTTTGAGATTTTTAGTTCGACCTTGGTTAAGTTACTTGCTCATTATTGAGCAAGTCTGCATGTTTATTTGTATACCTGTGATTGATGACCTGATGTACAAACTGCAGAGATCATGTACGTTTGTATCCATAACGGACATGTTTTGTTGCTTTTCTCCTTTTGTGTGTAACACGTGTCAACAATTATACCCAGAATCATGGTGAGAAAATTCTTATTTTTTATTGGTCGAAATAAAAATATTTTGAATTTTGTGAAACAAGCGTTTTGACGAGGATACTTGGCAATTTATAATTGGATTTAAAAATAGGTAAAGGGGAGAGAAGAAAGGAGCCGTGATAATTCGGAATTTCTTCCTAACTTGACAATTTAGGTAGTCTAAATTTGGAATTCAAATACGATACTATGTTAGGAAACTAAGTCTAGCTGGAAAAGGATATACATTATCTAATGTATATAAAGGCTCTACCATCTTCGGTTCATTGATCACATCAATATTGTATTTGTGCATCAGAAAAATATATGTTCTATAATTTTCTTCTTAAAGGAAAATTATGTTCGAATATATTTTCTTCTTATCTCATGTTCTGTAATTTTCTTCTCTGTTCTCATATGTGTTATTTTGATAAAGATTGTTTGATCCAATACTCCTCTCTAATCTCTTCGTCTGATCATTTCTTTTATTTTTTATGTCTGCAGGCACAAGGAGCGAAGACTTTTTATATAGTGTTAATCCGATCAGCAATGGATTGGATGCTCATACAATTAGTCCAATTGGGGTATCAGTCAGATTAAGCACTATGTATCTGCTGCATGGGCTATCAATCACAGATCAAAGTTTGAAATTTAAAACAATTGCTGAGATCTATTGAGCGGCCCCTCCATCCCAGTGCTATTATTTACGCTAACAAAGCCAAAAGCAAATCCCATATATGCTGTTTAATTTCAGCACGAGTAAAGACCACCCAAGCATAGTGGGCAAATACACCAAAATTCATACTCATTTGGAGCTTTATTTTCATGTAAATTGGTAGCTCAAGGTATTCTGATCAAAATTGATTTTGCTCTCTATTTGCATTTTTGCACATCTCCATTAAACAAAAAAAAGATTGTTGTTTGATAATACAATATTTGGGAGTCGGTTTTCTCTGAATTTTGTAGTTTTTTTCTATGTTGACTGAATTTGGTCCACTCGATTCATACGTTCGTTGAACAAGTTTTACATTGAATTCATTAGATCATGCATATATATAGATCATGTATACAGATCATGATACACTAAACCTTTGCAGGTATATAGATCATGCATATATATATTATGGCCAATTTTCCATAGATATTGAATTCTCATTTACATTACATACACATAAATAGGCTGCCGGACTGAAACTCAGTGTATCACTATAATGCAGCGACAACCATGTATGAAAGCATTGTTTAATTATAGCAGTGATGCTCATGGAATGCTTGGGTAATCGATATCGCTACTTTTACGGATTGGTCAGCTTATTCTTTTACGGCTAGCATGTGTCACGTGGTACTGCGCCTACTTATGCTTATGTTATTGATACAGGTGTATTTGTACTACTTTAGGGAACTTAGTTAACCTCAAGTTAAGTTGAGGGAAAAATTCTATTTTAGGAAGGAATCCTTGTTTTTAGGAAAGAGTTTGTTTTATGCAACACTCTTAGTTTAGGAAATAGATTCCTAATAGAAGACCTAGACGGCTGAGTACGATAAAGTCTATAAATAGAGAGGTTTGGTTGTTAACTAAACACACAGAAAACCTAGAGAAGTTGGTGAGACAATTAATTATTGTAAAAGCAAGCTTAGCAAATAGTTTAGGGTTAACTACTGTTTAGAGTGATTGTGAGCGTAACAAAGGGAGAATTGTAATCGTTTTCTTGTTCATAATCTAGAGAAGATATATTTCTTCGAATCACTACTTGTGTTATGTATTCTTCTAAGTTTCTTGTCTATTATTATACCGAATTTCGCCTTTATAGTAATAGGTACCAAGGTATAGAGATCATACGTAACAAGTTGGTACCAGGAGCAAGGTTAGTTTCTAGGGTTTATCCATGTGGTTTATGGTTTTCACTAGATATCTCTACATAAAGCTTGGTGAGATACTCGAGAAGCTAGAAGACGTTAAGAAAACAAGGGGATCAAGGATGACAAAGTCAGATGATGATCCTAAGGAAGGAGAACCACAAACTATGGAAGAAAAGGTGGCTACGCTACAAACAAACATGAAGTAGATTCAAACCACCCATGTAGAATTGACTGAATGTATTCGTTCTCACACACCCAAGCCGAAGGCGAAGAAAAATATTATACCTTCAACTGTAGCTTCAGAATAATAGGATGAGTATGAAGAAGAAGATGAGGACGAAAAGAAGAAAAGTGGGATTCTTAAAAGTCCTGCTTCAACTAAACTTCATGGTAAGAATCTGAAAATTGATTTCCGTGTTCATATTCCACTTTATGATGGGAGTGTTGATGTGGAAAAATTGGATGATTGGATTGAACGTCTAGAGACATACTTTTCTTTCTTTGAATATGGTTCAAAGGAAAAGATAGATTTCGCGACATTGAAGCTACAAAAGTATGCTCTAACCTGGTGGAAGGCTTATCAAAGACAAAACCTAGGTAAAGGAGTATTGTCCTGGAAAAGATTCAACGCAGTTGTAAGGAAACAGTTTTATCCGGTTGGCTACCTTGAAAAGAGATGGTTCAAGTGGTACAACTTGAAGCAGACGTACAACCAAACCGTGCAAGAATATATTATGGAATTTCAGAATCAAGCTATGATTTTGGATTTAGACTTGGAAGATTATGCTATCTATATGAAGTATATTTCCGGGTTCCATGAGTATATATGGAAGTAGTTGAAGATGTTTTTGGTAGATATCATCTCCGGAGCAAGTATAAAAGCTAATGCCATTGAAGGCAGACTTAAGAAATCTGATTCTAAGGGAAATACTAAGGTGAAATCTGGAGGTACCACTGTGAAAGGAGGTGCAAGGAGCAAATAAGATTGGAATTCCAATGAAAAGAAGGTTTGGTGTGAAACCATTGCAAGAAAACAGGTCACTTTATCGACAAGTGTTGGGTTAAGAACCCTCATCTAAAGCCTAAAGGATTGAAGATGAAAGAATCCAAGAAGGCAGCACTAGTCCCTCAAACTCCAAAAGAAGTTCATGGACCAACATAAACCAATTCAAAGCTCTCTCTTATGACAGGGGCAAAAAAAAGACCTTCAAAAGATGATCTTAGGGAGCGACTATTCACAGTGAAGATGCAAGTAAAAACTTCACTAGTTGATGCTGTTATTGACCCGGGAAGTCAGAAGAATTTACTCTCAAATTATTTGGTGCAGAAGTTAGGATTAAATACTTTCAAACATCCAAAACCATACCCATTAGGATGGCTTCAAAAGGAAGGGGGCTTAAAAGTTTCAAAGCAGTGCACGTTCAAATTTGATCTAGATGAGTCATATATTGACGAAGTTACATGCGACGTAGTTCCTTTGGATGTTTTTCAAGTGGTACTAGGTAGTCCTTACCTATGGGATAGAGATGTTACTCTACACTGGAGGGAACAAAAGTACACCTTTACCAAAGATGGATAAAATTTTGTGATTCGAGTTATAGACACTCCTCTTGAGGGATCCATCTTGATCACAACCACTCAGGCTAAGCAGTTGGTGAATGCTAGCACGAAGTTCATTCTCCTTGTGATCCGTTATCTTGAAGAGGAATCGAGTAGAGTATGTTTAGCAATCTTGACTGCTCAACAAGAAGGCGACCTAGAAAGGTTGAAGTTTAAGTACAAGGATTTATTTTCAGATGTCACGGGATTACTGCCAAAGAGGAGTGTGGATCATGAAATCATGTTGACCGGGGAGAGTTCTCTACCTAATGTAGGTCTTTATCATACAACCGTAGAGGAATCTAATGAGATCAAGAAACAAGTCCAAGAACTCCTATAATTAGGAATGATAGTGCCAAGTGTTTCACCTTGCAGATCATCGGTGTTGTTGGTTCCAAAGAAAGATGGAGGCTGGCGTATGTGTATTAATTATAGAGCATTGAACAAGATCACAATCAAGAATCGTTACCCTTTACCGAGGATAGACGACATGAAGGATCAGTTGTAAAAAGCTCAAGTCTTTCCAAAGTTGGATTTCAAATTCGGATACCACCAGATGAGGGTTCGAGAAGATGATACATGGAAGACTGCTTTCAAAACCAAACAAGGCTTGTTTGAATGTTTGGTGATGCCTTTTGGTTTGTGTAATGCTCCATCGACGTTTATGCGTTTGATGAATGATTTGTTACGACCTTTTACAGAAGATTTTGTGATTGTTTATTTGGATTATATACTTATATACATTTGAACTTGGGAAGAGCATCTCATTCACGTTAAGAAGGTGTTTAAAGTGTTACATGAAGGCCAGCTGAAGTTGAATGTAAAGAAGTGTGAGTTTGGGAAGGAGGAGTTGGTGTATCTCGGATTCATTTTTGGTGGTGGACAACGGAAGATTGATTCAAAGAAAGTTGAAGTGATCAATAAGTGGCCTAGACTTAGAACTGTAACTAAAATCAGGAGTTTCTTAGGGGCTTGCACCTACTTGCGTAAGTTTATCCGGCATTTTTCGAATATTGCAGGACCATTACATGTTTAACGGGAGCTAAAGAAAAGTTTGAGTGGCAGCAAACCCATGAAGACGCTTTTCTGTTGCTAAAAATGAAGATTTCAGAAGCACCAGTATTGGCATTGCCTAACTTACATCGTACTTTTGAAGTTGAGACCAACGCTTTTAACTATGCATTTGGATAGTGTTGTTACAAGATGGTAAGCCGGTGGAGTACCATTCAGAGTTGTTCTTAGGTGCTATTAAGAACTACGCACCTGATGACAAAGAATTTTATGCTTTATATCAATGTATCAAGCATTGGCGAGTGTATCTTTTAAGTAAAGAAGTAGTGGTACATTCTGATCACAAACCGTTGGAGTATCTACATGCACAGAAGAAACTACAACAAGCCCGACACATGAAGTGGATGTCTTACTTGATGACTTTCAATATTCTAATTAGGGACAAGAAGGGAGTAACAAACAAGTTGGCAGATATGTTATCTCGACCTCCAGTTCAAGTATTAATGGGGGCCATGAGAATTCAGCAAATTGTTCCTCAAGAGTATGCGGAGTCATACGCATCCATCAAAGACTTCAAGAAGGTGTTAGAAGGTGTAAAGAGTGGTTTGAAAAAAGAGTAAGAAATCCGAGATGGATTGTTATACAAAGGTCATTTACTTTGCATTCCATAAGATGGAGATAGTTTACAGTGGTTGATAGAAGCACACACTTCCCGAGTTGCTGGACACTTTGGGATGAATAAAACTCTACTTAACCTCCGGCGTTATGTATTTTGGACGAAGATGCAAGATGATGTGGCTAAGTTGGTTAAAGTGTGTAAGTTGTGCAACACATCTAAACCTTCCAACAAAAAAAATGGTTTATATCTACCATTACCATCAAGGCCTTGGGAGAGTATTTCTATGGATTTTCTTGGTGTGTTACCAAAGACCAAGTCTGGACATGATTACTTGTTCATTGTTGTCGACCGATTCAGCAAGATGATTGCATTAATTCCATGTACAAAGACGGTAACGGGAGCCGGTGCAGCAAAGCTCTTCTTTGAGCACATGTGGAAGCATTTTGGTTTACCTACTTCGATTATTTATGATAGGGATAGTCGGTTTTTTAGTCACTTTTGGGATTCTTTATGGAAGATGATGGACACTAGGTTGAAGAAGAGTACAACTTTTCATCCAAAAACAGACGGACAAACAGAAGTGGTCAACAGGACTATGGTTCACATGTTAAGGGGATATAATTCTAAGCATCCTAAAACTTGGGATGAGAGTTTACCATATCTACAGTTTGCTTTCAATAGAGCAGTCCACATTTCTTCGGGAAAATTTCCTTTCGAGACGTGCTATGGTTACTTACCACCTAATCCTTTTGATCTAGTATTTTTTAGTGACACCTCAATGGGAGGGAAGGAAGGAAGTGAACTACAAAAGGCACAAAAGTTCTTGGAGAAGATATCTCAGATTCATGCGACTGTTGAAGCACAACTAAAGAAGTCACAAGCCAAATACAAAACAAAGCAGGACAAGCATCTTGTGCCTTGTAATTTTGGTGTTGGTGACTTAGTATGGTTAAAATTAGGTAAGGAAAGATTGAAAGGTCAAGGTAAGAAGTTGAAGCCATTGAGGTATGGACCGTTTCGTATTCTCGATCATATTGGTGACAATGCCTTTCGTCTAGATCTTCCACCTTATCTTGAAATTTACTCGATTATAAATGCCGAATACTTGACGTTGTTTGAACCACCATTACTAGATGATGACGGCGACGACACTATGATCTTACCACGGGTAGAAGACTTATGGTTTGATAGAGAAAAACCACTCAAGGAAGACTGCATATTGGGGCGAAGAGTGACTAAAACACGACAAAGAGATAAAGAAGATTTTCTAATTGGATGTAAAGGTTAAGTTCCCAGCAAGGCCAAGTGGTTTAACAAGTAAAAAGGGTCTCTTGAGTTCCCTCACCTTCATTTTTAACTCTCACAGGAGTTCAAGTTCTTAAAAGGGGGACCCATGATACAGGTGTATCCGTACTCCTTTACGGAACTTAGTTAACCTCAAGTTAAATTGAGGGAAGAATCCTATTCTAGGAAGGAATTCTTGTTTAGGCAGAATTCCTAGTTAGGAAAGAGTTTGTTTTATGCAACACTCTTAGTTTAGGAAATAGATTCCTAATAGAAGACCTAGTCGGCTAAGTACGATAAAGTATATAAATAGAGAGGTTTGGTTGTTAACTAAACACACAGAAAACCTAGAGAAGTTGGTGATACAATTAATTATTTTAAAAGCAAGCTTAGCAAACAGTTTAGGGTTAAATATTTCTTGGAGAGATTGTGAACGTAACAAAGGGAGAATTGTAATCGTTTTCTTGTTCAGAATCTAGAGAAGATATATTTCTTCGAATCAATAATTGTGTTCTGTGTTCTTCTAAGTTTCTTGTCTATTATTATGCTGAATTCCGCCTTATAGTAATAGTTACCAAGGTATAGATATCATACGTATCAAGTTGGTCCCAGGAGCAAGGTTAGTTTCTATGGTTTATCCCTGTAATTTATGGTTTTCACTAGATCTCTCTAGATAAAGCTTGGTGAGGTACTCGAGAAGCTAGATGACGTTAAGAAAACAAGGGGATCAAGGATGACAAAGTCAGATGATGATCCTAAGGAAGGTGAACCAAAAACTATGGAAGAAAAGGTGGTTATGTTGCAAATATACATGAAGTCGATTCAAACCACTCTTGCAGAATTGGCTGAATGTATTCGTTCTCGCACACCCAAGCCGAAGGCGAAGAAAAAGATTATACCTTCACCTGTAGCTTCGGAAGAAGAAGAAGAAGTTGAGGACGAAAAGAAGAAAAGTGAGATTCTTAGAAGTCCTGCTTTAACTAAATTTCATGGTAAGAATCTGAAAATTGATTTCCGTGTTGATATTCCAGTTTATGATGGGAGTGTTGATGTAGAAAAATTGGATGATTGGATTGAACGTCTAGACACATACTTATTTTTCTTTGAATATGGTTCAAAGGAAAAGATAGCTTTCGCTGCATTGAAGCTACAAAAGCATGCTCTAACCTGGTGGAATACTTATCAAAGACAAAATCTAGGTAAAGGAGTATTGCCGTGGAAAATATTCAAGGCAGTTGTAAGGAAACAGTTTTATCCGGTTGGCTACCTTGAAAAGAGATGGTTCAATTGGTACAACTTGAAGCAGACTTACAACCAAACCGTGCAAACGGATATGCTTACAATCTGAAGTTGCATATCCGCCAGTACAAGAATTTTGAGCGACCTTTCATCTTAACTAGCTTTGTGGTTTAAGAATTTTGATTACAAAAACAGAAGTCTTGAAATAAAACTCGGCAACTCTTTGGACACCCAGCCAAGCTCAATTTTTCAGCTTAGCTTAGCTTCACTGCAGTCTTAGCCTGACTCATATGACAAATTAATGTTGGAAAAACGATTAATAAAATTGGTTTTTAAAGATTTTAATTAATTGTTTCTTTTGTGAATGAAAAAATTATTAGCCCCACATCGTGGAGTTTCCACTATTTAGTTGTTTTAAGAGACTATATAAGCTTTTTAGTCCCACATCGGAGAATTCATCTTTTTAATTTGTATTTGTCAATTATATAAAAAAATTCACTAGTTTTGTAGAATCTATAGGAAAGGGGTTGCTCTATATTTTAGAGAGACCCCTAAGGGAAAATATTTATAGCGTTTCTTAGCGTTCGCGATTTTCCTTAACGGTTTTTTTGGAGTTGCCAAGCTCAAGTTGAGCATCTACTACATATGCTAGTAGTAGGTGTAGTAGGGTGTTTTATCCTGGAGATATCCGTCCTGTGAGGGCTATAGCATCACTCTTGAGTGTAGCCTGGCGCTAATGTCTTAAGGACAGCGTGTTGAACACGTGATTCACTCTATTTTCCAAAGTTTTGCCTTGTTGCTGTTGCGGAGATATGGGGAGCTTGTTCGTTTCGTCAAAGCAATCACTTCCATTATAAAGGAGCTAAGTATCAATAACTTTTGCTTATTTGATTTTTCTTTGTTTTTGATCATTGCACCCAACAATCTTAAGACATTATCATTTGTAATAATCGAAAACGATTGATTGGTTTGTGAATCATGGATGTTAATTGTGGAGTGAAAAACAAAAACGAATTTCTGGTCAGCTGTAGAGTTTCAAAAACAAAATTAATCTAGAAGGAATTTCGATGAACCCTTTCGCCCTAATGTAGTAGACATCCTGATAGTTACCCATATAAAATTTTGGAATTTTTGGAGTTGTAAAAGTATTTTTTTGATATTTTACAAAACAGAGAAACGTTCCTGAAAAATTCTGACGAGCAGAAATTTGTTGTTAACTAAAGTAGTTTTTATGGGGTAACCATGAGTTTTTTGATATGGTGATTCAAACGAAGTTTGTAGATCTAGATGTTATCTTCAAAACTCATATGTTATTTTCCGTTTTGGAACTAAGGTTTGTGAGATGTGGTGTATTAGGTGATTGGGAAATTGTCGTGTCCGTGGCCAAAGTATAAACGGAGATTATGACATGAAATTGGGAAGGGACATGGATACCAGGAGCATGTGGATGAACACAAGTCTTCCAAAGCTGAAAAAGGCGAGAACATCAAACAATTCTAAGCGTAGTATTCATAAGAAAGGTATGTTTCGTAAAACTGAATCCGACATTACTTTAATTAAGGGTGATTGTTATGTTTGTAAAATTCCTGGCCCCGCGGCAGTAAATTGTAGACAACATAAAAACCTTAATAAGTAGAAAGTTAATGCTAATTTAGTTGAAACAAACTAGAACGATTTTAGTGGCATGATGTCGGAAGTTATTTTAATAACCAATGTGAGAGACCAGTAAGTGGACTCTGGAGCCACCAAGAATGTTTGTTTAAACAGAGACCTGTTCACCTCCTATCATAGGATAGGGGATGTCGAGAAACTCTTATTGAGTAACTCATCTGCAATAGAGGTTTCATAAAAGGAAAAGTTCGAGCAGAAGCTCATATCTGTAATATTCTCACATTGAATGAAGTTTTCATGTTCCGAGAATATGCGAGAATCTTATATCTTGTTCTGTTGTAGATGGAAAAATATTTAAGATCTTAATTGAATCTGGAAAACTTGTTGTAACTAGGCAGTGATTTTTTAAGCAAGAGTTATAGGACTTTGGGTATATATAAGCTTAACGGAAAAAACTGATGATGTGAACATAGTTGATTCTTGTGCTTTCTTTGTGTGATTGATTGTTTTACGTGGTAGACTTGGAACCGTAAACTTATAAGTCAATGCTTAAATGGCTAGCATAGGCTGCGTACCCAAATTTAGTTTGGATTTTGAACACAAAAGTGAAATCTGTGAAGAATCAAAATATGCTATAAACCTTTTAGCCCAAATGTTCAGAGTAATTCTAATCCTTTAGAACTAATTCAGTTAGGCCTAGTTTACATGAGTTCAACCCAAAACCACTATGGTAAAAGATGGTTTATAACTTCCGTAGATGATTGTACGAGGTACTATCTTGTATACTTTTTTAGGGATAAGGATGACGCCTTAGAAGCCTTAAGATGTATAAACTTGAAGTTGCAAAACAATTAGAAGCCTTGAACATAACAACCGTATCCTTAAGGAGATGATAATTGCCATGTTGATTAGTTCAGGATTACCTGCGGCCTTGTGGGGGGAGGCAGTCATCTTAACTAGTATATCCTGAATAAAGTACCCTTTTAAGGATATGGTTTATGGAAAGGTAGATGACTTTATTATGAATGTGTCAAAGTGTGGGGGTGTTTGACTAAGATTGTAATTCCTCTTCCTAAAAGAACTAGATTGAAACCAAAAATATTGATTGTGTTTTCGTATAGGGTATGCTGAGTATACTTCTACAAATAGATTTTTGGTTGTGTGTTCTAATGTTTTTCCGACTTTGGTGTGAATATTATTACGGAATCTAGGGATGTTGAGTTCTTTGAACATGTTTATTCTAAATGTGTATCTCATTAGAGATGTGTTGTTGATCCCCTAGATTTATTTTCAAATAGTCAGAACTTAGTTTAAAGGAAGATGAAGTTGATGTTGAGCCTAAGAGAAGTAAAATAATTAGACTTGAGAATTTTTATGAAACCGACTTCATAACATGCCTAGCTTAGTATGAACCCCAGACTTTTAAAGAAGCCTTGATATCTACTGAAACCTCATTCTGGTAAAAAGCTTCATTTAGTGAAATGGACTCAGTCCGTCGGAACCAGACTTGGGAGCTTGCTAGTTTACCTCCAGGGAGTAAGACCATAGGATGTAAATGAGTCTTTTATAGGAAACGATAGGTAGATGGAACTGTGGAAAAATATTAATTTAAGTTGGTATCTAAAGGCTATAAACTAAAAGAAGGTGTATATTTCCTTGATTCTTATTCACTTGGGACGATAATTACTTCTGTTGAGATGCTAATTAAAATCGCTGCCATAAACAACTTGGAGATACATCAGATGGATGTTAAGACAGCTTTTCTAAAACCGTGAATTAGGTAAAGAAATTTACATAGACCAAACTAAGGACTTTGTAGTGAAAGGTTGTGAAGACAAAGTTTGTAAGTTGAACAAATCTTTATATGGTTTTCAAATAAGCACGTAAACAGTGACATGCAAATTTTGATCATGTGATAATGAGTAGTGGATTTAAGTTAATGAATCTCACAAGTATATTTAAAAGTAACTTGTTAAGGATGCTTGTGTGATTGTATGCTTGTATGTTGATGATATGCTTATACTTGATACAAACATAGATGTGATTAATTCCACTAAAAACATGCACTGAATGAGGACGTTAACTTGAAATACTTACGCCCTTTTGATATATCTTAGGGATGAGGGTTAGAAGATAATCAAACATTTATAGTCTTAGTCATTCTCATTATATTGAATTTGTGCTTATGAGATACAATCAGTCTGATTGTAAGCCTGCGTGTACTCCATACGATTCTTCTTGTTATACTCGAGAAAAATAAGGGTAATGAAGTATCTTCACTTGAATATTCAAGAGTTATAGGATTTCTTATGAATTTAATGAACTGTAAGAGTCCATACATTGCCTATATTGTGAGTAAGTTAAGTAGATATACTTGTAGTCCAGAGCAAGAGCATTTGGATGCACTTAGTGGAGTATTATGGTACCTAAAATACTCTAATACCTTTTGTTTGATTTATGAAAGGTATCTTGTTGTACTTGAGGGACTTTGTGATGCAAACTGGATAGTTGACTCAGAGGAGTCTAAGTCTACGAGTGGATATGTTTTCACTCTAGCAGGAGGGTTTATTTTTGGAAGATTTTCAAACATACTTATATTGCTTAATTCATTATGGAATCTGAGAGTATTGCGTTAGATAAAGAACGAGAGGGGGTCGAGTGCCTAAGATGCTTTTTAGAAGACATTCCTCTCTGGCATAGGCCTGTGCCAGCTATATCTATACATTGTGTTAGCCAAGATATAATAGTTAAAGCTAAGAAATAACTAATCTCAATTGGCGGTATTTCCATTGATTGGATAAAGTCCAAGGATAATATCGCGCAACCTTTGAAAAAAGGTTTGTACAAAGAGATAGTTAAAAATGCATCGAGGGGGTTGGGGCTTAAGCTCATATATTAAACTTTCCATGAAGGATACTCAACCTTGCTGACTGGAGATCCCATGATCAAGGTTTCGAATGAGACAACTAATTTGTGGTGGGTAAAGGTAAACACTATCAGAGATTTTCATTCTCTGTCCCTTCCTTATGTTGTATACGTGATAGTGTGACTGCATGTGGAGGATGACTTTTTAATAAGTCTTAATGAGTTCTATAGTTTCAATTTAAGATTGAAGTGGGGTGTAGCAGTAAACACTCTTGATGTAATTCACCTATATGAATGAGGAAGTGGGTCGCTTCCTATGAGACTATGAGATGATTCTCTAGAGCATTCTGAGAAACAGGATACGTCCAGGGCCAAAACGGCACGAGCTTGGCAGCAACCTTGGAGATATCATCTGTGGTTGTTATCGCGAATTACATCAAACGCTAGCAGTTCAAGACATAGTTCACTGTCTCTAGCAAGTAATTCCGGTAACATCTCACTATGCAAAGGTTCAAGACCTCATGGACACCTCTGCCTAAAATGGTATTTCCTGCGCTTTTTATGTGGTTTTCGTTTTTATGGTTTTGGTGTTATTGGAACTTAGGACCGAAGGGTCACTAAGGGTTCACTAGTTCATGATTTTTCACTTTGGTGAAAGAAAACTTTAGTCTCACTTGTGAGAAACTAAAGATGAAAGCTCTCTATACTATTATGATTTATATAATCCACAGTATGACCATGGGATCAACACACTGTTGTGTGAAGGAGAGGACGTTGAAATGGATAGTATGACTTCAACAAACGCACGACATGTCTGCCTGTTCGGTCAGGTTAGGTCGTGGGATTGGGGTGGTTATTTACCAAGATCTATTTATATATTTCACGTTTTATTGAGTTTTCATTCATGTGGGGGATTGTTGGAAAAACGATTAATAAAATTTATTTTTAATATTTTTATTAATTGTTTCTTTTGTGAATGAAAAACTTATTAGTCCCACATCGTGGAGTTTCCACTCTTTAGTTGTTTTAAGAGACTATATAAGCTTTTTAGTCCCACATCGGGAATTCATCTTTTTAATTTGTATTTGTCAATTATATAAAAAAATTCACTACTTTTGTAAAATCTATGGGAAAGGGGTTGCTCTATATTTTAGAGGGACCCTAAGGGAAAATATTTATAGCGTTTCTTAAGCGTTCGCGATTTTCCTTAACGGTTTTTTCGGAGTTTCCAAGCTCAAGTAGTTGAGCATCTACTACATATGCTAGTAGTAGGTGTAGTAGGGTGTTTTATCCTGGAGATATCCGTCCTGTGAGGGCTATAGCATCACTCTTGAGTGTAGCCGGGTGCTAATGTCTTAAGGACAACGTGTTGAACACGTGACTCACTCTGTTTTCCAAAGTTTTGCCTTGTTGGTGTTGCGTAGATATGAGGATCTTGTTCGTTTCGTCAAAGCAATCACTTCCATTATAAAAGAACTAAGTATCAATAACTTTTGCTTATTTGATTTTTCTTTGTTTTTGATTATTACACCCAACAATTAATGCCAACTGATATGCGAAAATCTACAAGATACACTTATTGCGTCCATAGGTACAGCTTGATCATGGCAAAGCTTCCGGAATTAATCTTGTTTCCATCGTGAAGCTTCGTCTTGCCAAATCGCCTTTTACATATCAACTACACCTGAAACAGAAAAAGGGTTAGAATTTCCGTACATGTACAGTTACTCTTGTACTAGTGCTAGTTGTGCAACAAAATCAAGTCCGCTAAATAATTAACTAACAAAGGCGAACAAAAACTAGGATTATAAGAGCAACTGCAGTGGTGCGAGTATAACCAAAGATCAAAGACCAAAAAAAACGATAAATTTGAGTTTAGTCTGTAATGTGACGCTACGGGTAGACTAAATTTGGTCGAACGTAAAATTAATCACCGTATGAAAACGGGCGGATAATCAAGGTACGTTTGATTTCTGGGCGGATATATAAATTACGTTTGAGACGGGCGTACGTTATATTAACGCATGTTCTCGGGCGTAAATATAAATCACGTTCCATATGGAACGGGTTTTTAAATCACGCCCGTTTATCAGGCGCATTTCATATCACCGCTCCAACAAACGTAAAAAAAAATTACGTCTGAGTGGGGCGTAAATTTGGTGTATGCTTGTTGGTTTGTGGATGTGTACAAGGGGTGTTTGGCAGTGCTAGTCAATGTTTCTACCCCGACAAGGAAAGGAAGAATGAGGTGAGTTACTTGACAGAGAATTCAGTCGAAGAAGATAAGTTTGTTGTCGATGGAGTTTGAGAGTTATCAGAACAGATCGAGTGGAGAATTATTCTCACGCGTAAAAGTTGAAAATGGGAATTTGGTACAACTTCATACATCGAATTGGATGCTCACGCAGTGTTAAGAGCAGACACATCATCTGATACTGGCCCAACGACTCATGCATCCAATCATGCATGGTATCCACTCTACTAAGATGGCCCGGGGAGCAAGGAATCAGCAGCACATGTTTTCTAAATCTTGTGAAACTCTATTAGAGCAACTGCTTACAGCCGATCACTAAATCCGGTCGAGTGTTAGTGACTACAACTACTTACACTCGTGTTATGGGGACGTAAATATGGTGTACGTCTGAATGGGGCGTAAATTCGGTTTACGTCTGAATGGGGCGTGATTTAAATCACCGCCTGCTGCCAGGCGTATATTTTATCTACGTCCGATGAAGCGTAAATTTCAGCTACGCCCGAGAGAAACGTAATTTCTATCTATGCCCGATCAAAGAGCGGATAATTAAATTACGTCTGGTAAGAAGCGGATATTCAATTTACGCCGAGTAATAAGCGGACATTAAATTTATCGCCCGACTATATTTGGATTTGGGATTTAATCGCGACCAAATATGGTCCCAGATTTGATCTTAGTCTGGGATTTGATCTTTACTCCGTCCCACTATGTTCGAAACTCATCCCAAATATTTGGATTTACTCGCCCACTGTGGATGCTCTAAACATATCATGTCTAGTACAAAGGTTACAGGCACACTAACTTCCGGGTAATGTTCTACATAACAATATCCCCACTAGAATACCGACCGAAACAAGTTACAAGGAAAGGATAATGAAAACCATAAAGGATCTAGGGAGTAGGGGGCTTATTATACCGAATCGGTTGGCAAGCTCATAGTCGAACTGCAAACAGATAGACTCTACCGGTGGTTGTGGAAATTACACTACTGATAATTAGGTTTTGATGAGATAAAGATATCACCCCAATAATGCAGATCAAAAGTACAAAAACAAAAAAAAGATATCACCGGAATAAGACAACACCTGAACAACAATTAGTTGATCATAATGCTCAAGTTGTGAAATGAGATTAAATCGGAACTCCCTTCAATTAGAAAGTTTGGATTTGGATTTTAAATTGGTGACGGATATCGAACCCTAAAGAATAGTACTTCATTTGAAGCAGGACGTTTTCCTCTTTTAATTTCGTTTGGATTGCTGTCGATCTTTTGTTTAACTATTCATGTTTGTTGTTATTTGGCAGGTGTAGTAGTAATTTTTTTTTCTTCTTTTTGCTATTTTGTCCATTCTGTTCAAATCTTGATTTTGTACCATATGGAAAAAAAAACACCCCTTGATTGGGGTATATTCAAATTAATTGGGATTATTTTTTTTGTTCCCATCCAAAATAGTGTGTTAAGGGTGTCTAAAAGATGCTAAAATACCAAATCACCTTTACTATTTATACCTTGCCGACTGTGACCCAAAAAAATTTCAAATTTTTTTCGAAACTCAATCAAAAATCAATCGAAATGTGATGAAATCAAAAATCCATCAAAAATCAGACGAAACAAAAAAAAAAATTGTCTACGGTGTTTGAGATTGGGTATGATTTCATGATGGTTTTTCAAAAGTTGTTTGTAATAGTGGTAAAACTGGGTCTTTTCAGACTTGTGAAGGAAACAATTTTCAGATTTAAATTAAACTAAACAATTAAATAAAGTTGCTTCAAAGTTATAAAGAAAACACCAAGACTCTGGATTCCACCATTGACCAATTAATTGATAAACTCTAATCAATATTCATGCAATTTTTCTTTTAAAGTGATTCTAATATTTGCCTCTAATAGATTTTTGAAGTAATAGTTGTAATTACAAAGCATGAAACATCAACAGTTTTAAAACTAAGCATGCTTCATCAAAACAATTCACAACTACTCAATAAAAATCAATTTATCTATATTAATTCTATGCAAATAATCATATAAAAAATATTGCAAATAAATAATAAAATTAGAATTATACCAATTAATGTGGAACAATGGCTTCCTCCGCTGCCTTGGCTAATGGGTTTAGCTCCTCATCCCAAAAACATACTCACAAGATAAATTCATGGCTAAAATTGGTGTTTTTATTGATGATTATAAGCTGAAACAGAAATTTGCAACGCTAGAAAGTGTTACAGCGTCACTGTTACAAAGAGGAAAAGGGTTGAAAATAAACGATATCTGTTTACTGCGGTAAAACAACGACACTCGGTTTTGAAATAAGACTGCTAAAGAACGACGGACTCTGCGAGTCTGTTCTTCGTGTTCTTCAGGAATTTTAATGGCAGCAGCAGCAGCTGGTTTCTTTCTCTGTAACTCGATTTTTCTAGCCTCTCCTGACCTCTAAACTCTCTCCTAATGTTTTCTAACCCTTCTATGACTTGAACCAACTCTTATATAGTCTTCTAATCCCCAAAAATCTCTACCGAATCCGACTTTTTCTTTTCTTTTCTCTTCTCTGCCAGTTACGGGTCTATCTCTTCTCCTCTCTTCTGTATGCGTATGTTAGCTATTTAATCGTCACCAGACTATCCTTCTGACTCGAACAGGACCAAATAAATGTATATCCAGCGTTAAAGTATTCCACAAATCTCTCACAAATCTTTGAAACTCAAACAGAAAGTACGTGTCCCTGTTGAACTCTGATTTCTTCCTCCGGCTTATCCAGCCCATTTCGGTTGATAAAATCACTTGCAAATGATATGTTTAGTTCATTCATGCCCAGCACAAACAATTCCGGCGATTAAATCTCTTAAAATCACGAAGAACAATTAAAACCAAAATCTGGTTCGCTGTAACATGCATTCCCGCCAAAATTCTGTTTTGAATTTGGGAAGAAGACCTCCCCCTATCCAGTTCTGGTGTGCGAATAGCAAGTGGTCACCCCTTATCAAGTGGGTGCCCCTTATCCATTTGAGGGGTATAAATAACACATATCCTTGGGTGCCTTTAGTAATTTTTCTGGGATGTTTTCCGCACTTTTTCGGGGTTCCTCCGGGGTATTTCTGGGGTACTTCCGGTACACTTCTGGGGCGCTTCCGGTACATTATCAACGGAGGTCCAAATGCCGCATTTTTAGCTAAATTCGCCGCAAGAGCTTATTTTTCCAAAAACACCTACAAATACATAAAATAACCAAATAAGTACAATATCGAGCACTAACAATATATACAAATGAGCTATATTAGACACATAAATGCGTCTATCATTTCATACCCAATCTCAAACTCTGTATGATTCAAAAGCCAGCAGGGTATTTGCTTGTCGAACTTGCCGACCAGTTTCAGCCGGCAAGGTTTTTCTTTGGAGAACTTGCCGACTTTTCATTTCTGAAATTAGCATTTTACAGGGTCGGCATGGTATTCATCCTTGTACCTTCCCGACTATATTTCAGTCAGCATGTTATGAAATTAAAATCTTGCCGACCAATCGTGCATTTGCTTCTTTGTATGTCAACAATCCTATAGTCGGCAAGGTATTTTTTGACGACCTTGCCGACAACAAGCTAGCCGGCAGGGTAATAAATCAATAAGATGCCGACTAGTGAAACATTTCGACAGCCTTCTGTGTGACAAAAATAATAGAGTCATCATGTTCTTCATCCGTAGACCTTGCCGGCCATAAGTTGCCGGCATGCTCTTCATCGTCGACCCTGCCGACTTTTCATAGTTTCATAACTGAAATCGTTCATTTCTTCTTTAATTTTTAGTATGATTTCACACATCATCTTTGCAATCCCCTTTTTAGAAGTGTTTGGGTAGTATGTTTTCATTTTCGTTGAAAAAAATTCTCAAAAAAAATTCTTTTCATCAAAAATCTTTCCACATGAATTTAATCAAAAATAAAATTTCATAACTTAAATTCATAAGTTTTAATCTACTCAATCAATCAGTCTAAACTCAATTACTTAAGCTAATCAGAATTTCTAGTGTTAATTAAACAAGGACATATTAGCCATTAAAAAATACAAGGTTAAGGGGTGGCTTGGTTTTGACTTCAAATGACCATCTTTTGTTTTATTGGGTATACCCCAATTAATTTAGATATATCCCAATCAAGTCAGGAAAAAAGAACTAGGGTGATGCCCGGTGGAAAGGAAAATCCATAACCTAAAATCATCTCAAAAGTGAAATTTCTACCACCATTACATAAACATAAGATTATATGTTCACCTAAAGAAGGTAACTAAGGTGTATTAATAATATGATAGGTGATAGATACAAATAAGAATAGTGTTTATTATTTTGTGCTTTCGAAGTTTCTAGCATTTCATCTTTTCACTGAAAAATTACAGACCAAACATCAATACGACAAAGGTAATAAAGTGCTCTTCAGGTTTTTTCCCATGTTCTATTGATTTCTTCTTATTGGTCCTTCCTTTTGTATCCGGTGAAACTAGGCTCACATTATTATTCTCTTTTGGTAATATAAAATTAAAACTCCCATTAACCCGCAACAAAATCAACTTTTCTTTTTTATTACGGAGTAGGACACCAAGTACGATAAGAGTAGAACTTACTTCAACACATTCTTTTACATTTTAAATTGATATTCCTCACTTTATCTCTTGACCTCTACCCTATAACGAGTTGAACTTATTGAACCAAATAAAAAATACTAACAAGTTCTACAGCAGTGTTAGAACAAGTCTCTACTTGACCTGCTTCAGCATTGCAATCACAAACCAAGCACTATGTAATATGCAAATCTAAGAGAATTAAGTTGAGCACAATTCAGGTATCAGCACTTAGAGTTATTTTCCTGTGCATAACGTTTTATTGTGATCATTCAGCACTTACAGTTCTTTAATCTACCAGGTATAATTAGAGAAAGAAATTGTGGACATGGACAATCTTGCAGTCTCTCAAGTATCAACACTTCGAAATGACCATATCAGATTACATGACTCATTAGACAAGGAAAGCAGATAGGACACTAGTCACACTACACGGTACCATTATGACAAACAAATGATCTTCTTCTATTTCTAGTTCTCCAGCAAAATAGCTGACAGACTTAAAATACATGGTCCTCTTTTGTTAAAGGAGGTCTAACAGCATAATATTGTTACCGTTAAGAGGTGAAGAGCCAGAATTGAGATAAATGGGAACGCTTGAAGAGGCTTGTGAAGGATTGTTTGGATGCTCTATAATTAAGGGGTAAATGTACATATTCAGCTGGAGGATTAACTGGTAGCTAGATGACCATAACCCAGACAAGTTGTGCTCTCTCGGTTTGGTTGTGAGGCTTCTCAACTTCACGGAGGTCTTGTAGAAATTTTGATCTGACTTTCACCTGTGCCCTTCTTTATACTTGGCTTCTCTTGGTCACCTGCCATATATCCTAACACATGATAAGAATAATGACCTTACTATCCAAAGATATTGAACATTAAACATGCACCCAAAAAAGTGAAGATGGCATTATCAAATTTATATTTGTAAATTAGTACCTGAAATAGGTCTGGAGTCATCATTTTGTCCAATAACTCCACAGCATGCGACCATACCTAAATAACGGAATAAAGAATGATTAGTTATAATATTTTGAAGGGGCAAAAAACAATTTTTCAATAAAAGCATCAACTACTATTCGTGAAAATAAATCTACGTGAGTTGGTTAGATACTAACTGAAAGCTTCCCTAAGATGTCAATGCTATCAGTAACGACATATGGGACACGATTACTAGTTAACTTTAGCCTTAACCGGGTTTAACAAAGTGCTCATATGACATAAATTATGCCTTGTATGCCGAAAACATAAGTATTTGAAGTATTATTAGTGTCTACAAGTGAACTCAACAGATAGCATCAGAAACAACATAAATAGTTACCAACAATGTTATACGGATGGAATCACCAAAAACAAATAGAGAGAACATCTTATGAGGAAGCATCAAGAATTTTCATTCATCCCTAGAAAGGAGACCTTACCATGCTTCCCATGCGTCTCTCTAGCCTTTTTCGTCACGTTATTAGAGGGACAATTCAGTAGCTTAAGTACACAATTAGACCTTAAAAAACTAGATTATTGCCAACCCAGCTAAACTTGATCTAATCCCAGATTCGCTACAAAAAGAGAGCAATCAGAATTGTTACACTCCTGACCCTACTGCATAAGAACCAATCATAATTACAGATTAGTATATCGTTACTGCATAAGAACTTATATTAAAATGCGGAGTAAAAGTTCAGTAATGTTACCATAACGTCTTGAAGTGCCAGAATGGAGATAAAAGGAATGTTAGAAGCAGCTGGTGAAGGGTTACTTCGACGCTGTAAAAGGGGTGAAGCCTAAGGTACGAACTGACGTTGAAGATGGAGGTTTGGTCTCAGTGAGGATTAACATCTACCTCTTATTAAGTGCAGAAAGTTTGTATTTCGAACTCCTGCTTGACAAATGCTGCCTTTTCTCTGTCAACCTGAACAAACCACGGGAAAGAATAAAAATGTTGTACTATCTAATTATGATGGTATATAGAAGAACTATGATAAACTATGGCATTTCCGCATATCAAATTGGATAAACCGAGAAATACATGTACAATTAACTAACTGAAGCCACCAATTAATTTTAGAGTAAATGATTAGTTCAAATTGGATAATATCTAGACATTTATTGGTGATCGAAGTGAAACTCAGTATTCATCTGCACTTGCGGATGGGAAACATTTAACATTTTCTAAAATTTACCGCACCACCAGATTCGTAAATCAACCAATAAGGTAAAGCAAGAAAATAATTAAGCGGTCCATTTTTTCAGGCTAATCACAATAAGGCCAATAAGTTATACAACAGTAAATCAAACTTGTCTTCCATCATAAAAATAAAAATCAAGATTAATTAGTCCTAAATTAGATTTAACTTGAAAAAGGAAGCCATTGTCCAATTAAACTTAAATAACTTTAGGTATGTACTTACCCGTGGAATTTGCTCCATTTCTAGGTAGAATAGAAAGAAAGTACTTATCCTTGCACTGCAGATGAGAAGCAAATTAATTGAGTCAATAGTTCTAGTAAACTAATAATTCTAAAAATTAAATAAAATAAAATTAAGAGTAAGATCTTAAGTTTGAGAGGAGATATCATCATGCTGCGATCTTTTTGTTGTTCTTTGATGATTATCGACATCAAAAACCATGATCAACGGTAAAAACAGAAAAAAAAAAGGGAAAGAGAGAGTGGAATAAGAAGAATGAGTTAGTATGCCCTAACTTGGACGGCTAAAATAAGAATCTGTCCAAATAGTTAAAGAATAGGAAATGTTAATCACACATCCATTACACAACTCTTACTTGGAGGAGTATGTTTTACACTACGAAAATAAATTGGAAAATGTTCTAGTATACACCCATTTGATAACTTGTTTACAAACCTACACCCGTTTTTCTGGAAATTTCTAAAATACACCCATTGTCAATTAAAACGTTAAGTCTGACTGTATTAAAATCTAGCCATACATTTGGAAAAATTAATCAACGATGGAGATTTTATCTAAGCTTAAATTACTTCTTTACCCGTAACTGAGAAACAAAAATGGTTCTGAAGATGTTTGGAATTCCCTTCGTTCCATTTCTTCTCTGTTTTTCGGCTGGTCACGTCTCAAGAGAAAACTAGAAGTTAGGAATTGAGTTATTTCGTGAACTAGAAGAAGAATCTAAAGAAGATTTCAAGATGCGACAACGAAAAACAGAGAATAGTATCAGATTTGAGGAGAATTACCCAATCAGTGCTAGCCGCTTGGTAGATTAAACTAATCCCAATTTACCCTCTCCGGTTCACTGCTTTTCAACGGGTACATCAAATCCATATTCGCACCTGCACCATTATTATGGATGGGGCTTTCTTCTGCAAACATTCCAATTAGTACGCTTGTATCACAGTTTACGGTCCTAGAATTTCATTCTTTTCCACATTCCCGCGAGGAATGCCCACAGAGACTTCTCATCAAAATTTTAGTGTTAAACTAAAATTTTGAAGACCATATCATATAAGTAGTTGAAAAACTCAATCCATACTCGATTTAATTACTAGATCATGAAGCAAAGATATTAGCATCCCAAACAAAGTAGTATTGATCATATAGTATTACAGTTACTATATTTGGGTCTGGCTTTCTTTTACCACTAATGGTGGTTGTAGATTCATATTTAATTACCATGCACAATCATGCTAATAATTGATCGTTCATCCTTGTTACCTCAAAACCAATCAACAATATTAGAGAAGATAATTTTGTATTCTCGGCTAAAAGAGTGTAGTCGTGTACCTATTAGAATATCGAAGATACATACATATCAATGGTGATTCAAGTTTTTTCTTGAGTCGACAAGGTTATTCACTGATTTGAACCCGAGTTTGGCCCATTAGGGGTTATTGAGACCTTTTAATGTGCTGACAGCTGTCGTACAGCTGTACACATAACAGTGGTTAGGCGTTTTATTCAAAAAAACGGACGGAATTATCGTATCCGGTGTATTTTAGAAATATCATAAAAAACGGGTCTATTTTAGAAAACACATTATCAAGTGGGTGTATATTATAAAAAACCCCATAAAAATGTTAGATTGCGGTACAAATTTAGAAATGGCATTTAGGGTCACTAGCTAGCAGAAAAACTTTTGAAATCACTTATAGTTCATCGAGGATAATATCAACCAAAAAAAAGGGAATCCTTCTCTTTCTCTTGTCGGATTTCTCGAAATTGTACATTACAATATGCTTCATTATATTTTCTTATTTTCGATCTTAAACCCATTATATCCTTGAATTTCAATTAATGAAAATGTACTTTGTTATCAAAAATAAAATAAAATAGAAGGGACTATCCGGTGCATCTTTCTAGCCCCTAGAGAGGGTTATCCATTCATCAAGATCATGGTTCAAGATACAAAATAGATGGGATAAAAAAAAATGCACCAAGTTCACCGTTAAACAGCTACAAATTTTCTCCGATTACAAGACCCAAACACAAACTCAGTTACTTGAAGTCCCGTTTCAATACCCCAACTCTAGCTTGTTGTTATCTCTACAGGTCAAAAACTAAAGAAGGAAACCCATTAACAACAAATTCAAGAGAATGAAATGAATTTAAGCCTCTGACTTTTAAAGCTTGTTCTCTGCTTTCCACATTTGGAACCACTCGGTGAGTATGGACTTGAACACTAGCTAGTACAAGTATAGCTAGTTGGCTTTTAAAGCATGAATTTAAGCCTCTGGCTTTTAAAGCTTGTTCTCTTCTTTTAAAGCTCAAGTTCCACTTTTCTTTTCTTTCCATTTGGTTCACAATTAGCAATACAGAAATTTGAACACTAGCTAGTATAAGTATAGCTAGTGGGCAACTATAACACGATTATTTGCTCATCAATGCCATTTTCTCACAGAGCAACCAAATACGAGATCTTTCTGCTCTTCTTCAAAGACTCATCCATTGAGGTTTATATTCCAAGTGTCTTGACCACTTTTGCAGCACATCATGCACCTTGCTTTGTTCAAATATCTAATTCTTTGACTTTCTGCTGCAAGTGATTCAGAAAGTCTTTGAAGGTCCATTTTTGCATCACTGGTGATTGCAACAACGTAGCCCATAGTACTTGAAATACGCTTCTGCTCCAGCTAGAGCAAGACATTAGGAGCTAGGACTGTCAAATGAACCACAATTATGATTCTTTTCATAAGAATCTTTATTATACAAGAAAAAAAAGGATTTATATTAATTCTAAAAATAAAATGAAGAGTAATAAAATATACTAGGTATGCATTGTTTCTCTTGTTGATGATCATCAACATCAGAAACCATAATCTATTAGTGCTGGAGTTTTGTTTTGGGACGACACAAAACAAAGAAAGGAGGGAGATGGAATGGAAGAGGCAGTAAGAAACTAAGAATGATAATACCTTATATCCCACATCTAACCGATCCCTCGTGTTTTCTATATCTTTATCTAGAGACATTTATTGCAGATATATGGGCTTGTCATAAAATGTACTATTCTTCGTAACCACCACATGCTAGCTAAAATTGGGATTCACAGTATTCCCTCCTTTTGTTTTCAAAGATCAATTGTTTCTAATATCACAGTCTGCCTATCCCTCCCTCACAAATTGTTCACAAACTTTAGAATAGAGTCCATTATGCATATGAATAGTCCATTGTATTTGGGTCTTTCTGTAATAGTCCATTATACACAATGTTATCCAGTAAGCTATCTATAAATATATGCCTCTCCACCCTATTAGGGTTGTGTGAGAGTTTATGCAATTGTTCATGGTATCAGAGCCAGAACGATCTCTCTAAACCCTAGCCTCAACTTCATCCTTTTCTCAAGAAATCTTTATCCTGCTCTCCTTCTCTTCATCGCCATGTCAACTGCATCAACCCAAAATTCTTCTTCTTCTTCTTCTCTTTTTGAACGATCACCTTTTCTCTCTTCCTCTACCAAAATAGTTCTTTTAGACAGAACTAACTATCTGCTTTGGGAATCTCAGATTCTACCTATTCTCAAATCCCAGGGACTTTGTAAATATCTTGATGATTCTTATGCGATACCGGCCAAGAACTTGTTACTGAAGGAACTGAAGACAAAACTTCCAACCCAGATTATGAATAATGGGAAGTTATTGATCAAACCATCATGTCTTGGATCAACTCTTCTCTCACTGATCCTATGAAGTATGAATGTGCTCGTCGTGGAAACTCTCGTGAAGTATGGAAATATCTTCGTTCTACTTATGCTACTATTAATCCAGCTCGGATTCTTCAGCTCAAAGCAAATATCTCAACCATTCATAAGGGAAATTCTTCGATATCTGAATATATTTTGAAGATCAAGGAAATCTCTAACTCTCTTGCAGCAGTTCTCCAACCAGTTTCTTATCTTGAACTTGTCTCCACAACTCTGCGTGGTTTAGGTGCTGATTGGTCTAACATCTACACCGCTGTTATTGCTCGCACTACACTTCCAACCTTTACTGAGCTTCATGCCCTTCTACTCCATCATGAGTCCCATCTTCAATATCTACAGAATCTGCAAAACAATGTTTCTGACGTACAGAATCCAGTCTCCTTCTTTGCTGGTGCTTCTGGTCGTGGTCAAGGCTTCAAAAATTATTCTGGTCGTGGTCGTGGCTCAAACAATGCTTCTGGCCGTGGTCGTGGAGGTAGTAATGGTCGTGGAAACTATTTCAACAACTATAAAGGGGGTAATACTCAATTCAGTAATCGCAACAATGCGACAAATGGGTGGAACACAAACAGAAACTCTTCTAGATGGAATAATTGTGGTGGTCGTGGAAATAATAGTGGTTTTCAGTTCAACGGTGGTTACAATCCTGGAAACTATGTATCTGGCTATCCTGAGGTCGAGGTCGTGGCTATAACGGCAATGTTGCATCAGTCCTTGGTCCTCCCCCTCAGAACTCAGCTGTTACATGCCAATGGTGCGGCATCAATGGTCACACTGCTCAGACTTTTCATCGCCTTACTCATTCTCAGAATCTCGATCTTCCTCAATATTTTTCGGCAATGCAACTTCAGTCTATGCCGTATGAAAATCAATGGTTTGCTGATACTGCTGCTTCTGCTCATATGAAATCAGACTCCTCTCAGATAACGAATCGTATGGAGTATAATGGTAATGAAAAAATTCTTGTTGGTAATGGTAAGCTGTTACCAATTTTAGGGGCTGGTGATATCACTCTCAACACACCTTCCTCTAGCTTGGTTTTGAAAAATACACTCCATGTTCCATCTATTGCCAAGAACTTGGTTTCGGTTGGCCAACTCACCAAAGATTCTGACGGTGTTTTCACCTTTGATCGTCATGGTTTTTGTGTGCAGGATCAACTAACGGGAACTCTTATGTACAAGGGCAAGAATGAAGATGGAATGTATCTTATTCTCCACAGCTCTCATCCATCCTCTAAGCCCTTATCAGTCTCATCTCTCTCTACTACCTCCGTTGGTGTTCGTGCAAGTCCTACAATCTGGCATATGCGCTTAGGACATCCCAACAACAGTGTTTTTCAGCATCTTAAATCGAGTTTGTCCTTTGATTCTAGTTATTTTTCTCATACTATTTGTCCTAGTTGTGTTGGTGCTAAGCATCATCATCTCCCCTTTCAATCTAGAGCTACTTATTCTACTAAAATTGGTGATGTTATTCATTCTGACTTATGGGGTCCTACACCTTTTAATTTAAATTGTGGTTTTCATTATTTTCTCTTATTTGTTGATGAGTGCTCTCATTTCACATGGATTTATTTTCTGTCTGATAAAACACAAGTATTTCGTTGCTTTCTTAACTTTAAATCTTTGATTGATACACAATTCTCTATAACTATTCAGATTCTCCAAACTGATGGTGGCACTGAATATGCTGAGCCCTTAAAATCGTACTTATTTGAGCATGGTATTATTAATCAATCTTCTTGTCCGAGCACGCCTCAACAAAATGGCATTGCTGAACGTAAGATACGACATATCACTGAGACTGGTCATGCCTTAATAATTCAAAGTGGTTTTACTGAAACCTTTTGGGCTGAATTTTACGCTACAACTGTTTATTTGATCAATCGCTTACCTACTGTTGTTTTATCGAATCAATCTCCGTATTTTGTTGTGCACAATCGCTTTCCGGACTATGATTTTTTGAAAACTTTTGGTTTTCGTTGTTTTCCACTCTTGATTCATTTTCTAAAGAACAAACTTCAACCTAAAACTCTACCATGTGTATTTATTGGTTATAGTGATTGTCATAAAGTCTATAAGTGTCTTGAAGTTAAGAGTAATCCAATGCAGCTTACAGCATACTCGGATGCTGATTGAGGAGGTGACCCAAACAGTTCTCCTTCAACTTTTGGTCATTGTATTTTCTTAGGTCGCAATCTTATTTCGTGGGGATCTAAGAAACATCTTACAGTCTCCACAAGCAGCACTGAAGCTGAATATCGTGCTCTTTCATCCACATCTGCGGAGCCTATCTGGATTCAATATTTGTTGCATGATCTTGGTTGTCATCTGCAACACTCACCTGTCTTATACTCTGACAACATTAGTGCTACATATCTTGCAATCAATCCCATACAGCACTCAAGAACCAAACATATTCAGATACACTACAATTTTGTACGAGAGAGGATCACTTTTGGTGCTCTTCACCTATCTTATATTAATACAGAACATCAGCTTGCAGATCTATTTACAAAGGGACTCTCTACATCACGTTTTCTGTTCTTATGTAACAAGCTTTCACGTTGCTTACCACCACGTACATCTTGAGAGGGGGTGTAGAATAGAGTCCATCATGCATATGAATAGTCCATTGTGTTTGGGTCTTTCTGTAATAGTCCATTATACACAATGTATCCAGTAAGCTATCTATAAATATATGCCTCTCCACCCTATTAGGGTTGTGTGAGAGTTTATGCAATTGTTCACAAACCACATTGAGTCGTGACTTACAAATTTTCTTATACATACGACAGTGTAAGCAAGAGATAGAGTGGAAATACACACAAACGATGGACAGACATGCACACGCAAATATAGCATACAGATACAGAGTGCAATAACCATGTTTAGGAAAATAAACTAAAATTGGAAGCAAAGAAATTGTACATCTCTGCCTCAACTAAAAGTAATAAACGTTTTTGGTCATATAGCTCAGGTCAAATATTGTCTGACACTACCAAAGACCGACATGGTGATAGTGTCCAAACACGTCGATATGATACCAATAAAAAACTTAAAGTGGAGAACTCGCATTGGATGGGAAATACCCAACTGTTAAAGAGACCCAATTAGGGAGAGTGGGTGGTGCTGGTGCAAGTAAGTTTGCTTGCAATCCGTTCACCTATAGAAGTTAAGTAAGCTGTCTTAAAGTGAAGGCTACATAAAACAATAATGTTCTTAGAGTTTGCGCACAACTAAAATAGACTTTTATCCGTTTTGTGTTTTCTTTCTAAGTTCCCTACAAAAATCGTAGACTAACATCAACACCACAAAGGTAATGAAGTGCATAAGATATTTTTACCTCTTCTGGTTTTCTTCTCAGGCTTTTTTCCCATGTTCCCATTGGTTTCCTCTTATTGTCCTTCATTCTGTAGTTAGGAGAAAGTAGGCTAAACCTATTATCCTCTTCTGGTTATATAAGATTAACCTTCCATCAACCTGCAAACGAAGAATTCTTTTTTATTATAGGGCACTAGCTAGTGAATACGATAAGGTATAACTTACTTCATTGAACAGAAAGAAACAAAACATTCTTTTTACATTTCAATTGATTTGCCTCACTTTCTTTCTTGACCTACTACTCTTTAATGAGTTTAACTCATTGAAACAAATACAAAAAAACTAAGAAAGTGTACAACAGTGTTGGAACAAATCCCAACATGATTCTACTCTTAGCTCTCCATCACACACAAACGCAATATCGATTATGGAGTCTAAGATAACTAAATTTAGCACAATTCATGTGTCATTACTTGGAGTTCTTCCTGTGTATAAAGTTCCATAGTTTTGATTGAGAACTTAGAGTTCTTTAATCCGTCACACATAATTAGAGAAAGAAATTATGAACATGAACAAATTTACAGTCTTTCAAGTATCAACACTTCGAAATGACAAGATAAAATTACGGGATTATTGATAGGACACCAGTCGCAACAAACGAATGATCTTGTTACTCTACTGCTTAATGGGGACTACAATGCCAGAATGGTTACTTATCAGATGACAAATAAATAAACAACAACATGGGAACTCGTCGAGCAACAGCACGTTAGGGTAAACCTATTATCCTCTTCTGGTTATATAAGATTAACCTTCCATCAACCTGCAAACGGACAATTTTTTTTATTATAGAGCACTAGACACTGACCTACTACTCTATAATGAGTTTAACTCATTGAAATGTACAGCAGTGTTGGAACAAACCCAACATGATTCTACTCTTAGCTCTCCATAGCACACAAATGCAATATCGAATATGGAGTCTAAGAGAACTAAATTTAGCAAAATTCATGTATCATCACTTGACTTCTTTTTCCTGTGCATAAAATTCCATAGTTACGATTCAGCAGTCGGAGTTCTTTAATCCGTCACACATAATCAGGGAAAGAAATTATGAACATGAACAAACTTGCAGTTTCTCAAGTATCAACACTTCCAAATGACAAGATCAGATTACGCTACAGAACAACAAACTTATGATCTTGTTCCTCTACTGCTTAATAGGGACTGCAATGCCAGAATGGTTACTTCACAGATGACCAAAAGAAAGTTTCGGAACAGATATTCTTACCAGATTGGTTGTATCCCCTTTCTCTTCTTCCCTTTAGATATATTATACACAAAGGTAGTGCATCATTTCTGAACACATTTCAGTTTCAAACTTTCAAACTGTGATTACACCCCTAAGATATATGAAATGATTGAAGAATTTGTGTGACAACTGCATATTTTAAGTCACTCGGCTTCTTACTTTAGTTATGGATGATTTCTGCCTTTGAACCCCAACCAATCATATTACTCTACAACCCATAAAGAGTGGTACCACTACCACAAAAAAACATAGGCTAGGAGGAGACAACTCCCACAACTACAGCAGAATTCCATATATGTTACGGTGTGAGTGAAATCCTGATGACGGAAAAAGTATCAGGAAAAAATAAGCACCTTCTCAGAAAATTTTCGTTTGAAAAATTCTTGTTGTTGTGGTGCCGTTGCTGTTGGTTGCTGGTGATAATATGTGAGAGTGCCGCTCAACCTGGCGCACAGCCACAATCAACAAAATTTTCTTCCTTTGTCCGGTTCTAAACTTTGAAGGACCATGTGGTAAAATTTGAAGGACCATGTGGTATATATACGTTTGAAATACAGAGACAGTATTTTATACCCCAGCACCTCCAGCAGCAAATGTTTCTAAGCCAAAATGTGCAAATACGTGCACAGCATGAAGTGTTCCCAAGGCCAATCGTAGGAAGAAACGCAACACATACAGTGTTACCAAGGCCAACCGTAGAAAGAAAAGCAATGAACAAAGTGTTTCCAAGCTTGCCGGTAAAAGGAGAAACAATGGTGAATACGAGATCTCATAACATGAGGTTCAGTCATTTGACTAACAGATGAGGATAAAGACGTTATGCGAAAAGATAGGTCCCCCAAGGAAGCACTGGTGATGATCTAGATTAAGGAGCAAGAAAAACCGAAGTAACACTTAAATGAGAGGACATACTGTCATGATGAACATATGAATAGCCGTCTCGATCCCAAGGAGGACGAGGAGGAAAAAATTTAACATACATCGAAGAAAAGAATAGAGGAAAATGAAGCTCATACCCTCATCAGAACCCTTCTTAAATAGAAGAAGAAACCTTTGGAAAAACAAATCTTCCAAACCTAAGAAGGTCAAAGGCGCGGCAAGCTAGACGATAAAAATCCCGGAATAAGAGACATCTTGTCTCCAGAAAATCTAAGATAACCGACAGGAATCTTAGGAAAAACCGACTAACCCACACGTGGAGACAAAAGGAGGGATGGTTACATAGTTTTTTCCCATTATGCCCTTAGCAAGTTGCAAAGAAAAGGAGAAAATGTGTGGGTAAAATACCCGATGGCCACGTATCAGCATCTTAAGGGATTACTACATGATGAGATGATAAGGTAGGAGCACCGAATCACTCTCCATAAAGGGAGTTTGTCTCAGTCGAGGCAACTGTACCAGCGCCACATGAATGACGCGTGTAGATAAAGGTCTAATCTGCTCAGACGGTCAAGTCTAAAAAGCAAGACTGCATTTAATGAAGGATAAGAACAAAGACGTGGGTAGTTCTGCATCGTGACGGAAGTCTCGGCGACCCATATTACGACCCAGAGGCGATAGAGCACCAGGTTCTCCACAGAAGGCCAACACGATCCAAGGGAGAGCGAGACAACTCGGACGGAGAACCTAGTAAGCCATCACGAGGGACCGTATGGAGTTAGCCCGAGGAAACCATAACGAGGGAAGACAGCTCACCAAGCTCGGACGACCACGCCACCACGAGTCTAGTAAGGCTATAAATAGCAGTCCATGTACAAGGAGAAGGACAACTTATGTAATATTTTAGATGGTCTTTCTACAGAGAATTCCTGAGAGAGATCTAGATAGAGAGAAAGTGAGGAATCTAGATGAGATCTATAACACTTTCAAGGGTAAGACCTTATAATCAATAAGAAAACATCTTTTTCTCCGTGGACGTAGGTCTTCATGGCCGAACCACATTGTATATGCTTGTGTCAATATTTACATTTCATGCTATTTACTTCTTGTTCATGTCGAATCTTGTATCTTTAAGTAGTTCTTATCCTTTAATCTTACTTGGGTGTAGTAGTAAGAAAATATGCAACTACACGTTGATTGCTTCAAAAAATGAACCAAAGAGAAATTAAAACACTTAATGAATCAGGCCTTCATTTTCATTCGAGTCATAATTCATGTGGATGTGTATCTTACAAAGTCATCTATTATCTACCAACATTTAATCTGATTACTAGACATTCATATAAATATGGAACTCACCGATATGATTCTTAATAACCGTTCGTCTTTGTGATGAAGTCGCCATATTTCGTTGGATATCAGACACCATGGCCGGCATATCCTAAATTGTGTATTCTAAACCATAACCACATTTGCACCTTCATTGGAAAAATATGTTACACCTCATTGACTTCTTTAGTTGTCTTTGATTGGTTTGATGGTGATCTCCTCCTTTTGGCTTGTGATGTTGCATTCCATCTATTTTTCACATACATGCTAGCTGTTCTGCAAGGTCCAGCTTCCTCCTCTTAGGATCCCAGCAATGCCAAAAGACCCCAGAACCCTCTACTACCTTAGCTGTTTAGTTTCCTAGAATTCACAATATTAACAACCAGAAAACCTTGGGCGGAATGACTGACCAGACACTTACCCAAAACAAATTTCCCAACCTAGAGCAGAAACACAAACAAAAACAGGAGCAAGTCACAATTCCAAGAAAATCAAACCAAATGAAATTAATTAAAAAAAAATCTACACCCAAATAGAACTGTTGAAATTACCCCTAAACATCACAGCAAATTCTTCCAGAACAAAAACCCTTGAATATAACCACATGAAACAATAATTCACCCAAAATATCTAGATGACTTCAGGAAAAAAAAAAAAAAACTTTTTCGAAAATCCAGAAAACAAAAATGTTGAAAAATAGCAGCCTTCAAAAGATCCAAACTAACTTTAATTGAATCAAGCTAAGATTTTACCTGTGACTATAATGGTCGATACGTCGGACTTGATTCCCTCACTGTCTAGTGCTTATATAGTAAACTAACATGAACAATGGCATGAATACTAGTTATATTGAGAGGAGATATCATCATATTAAGTGTCTTGTTGATGATTGGATTATCAACGTCACAAGCCATCATCGATGGATCTAGATCTGTGATGGTTGTCTTTGAGGCGGCGTGAAACAGAGAAGAAGAAATTGAGAAGAAGCGGTTATAAAGAAACTAAAATGACGCCCTAGACGACCCTATAAGTAGTGGGGTTAAGTAAACCAAAGAGTGAAAAGTTAATTACACTATGATCACACCAGTAAAATACACACAAGTGGAGCACTTTCTCCTGCTGTTTTTTGGGTTACATAAATAGATTTCGGATAGCGAATTCGGATCTCTAGGCACACCGGAGATTTTTCGGATCAAAAACAAATTACATACGGCGTGACAAATTATGTAATAATATGACATGGCAATTAAAAAATTAGATCAGGAAACATGTATTGGTTAATGAAACAAACACAATGAGATTCCAATGCATTGGTTATTTGAGTCTACTTGAGTGAATTTCCTCCGAGTGGTACCCGCTTATTACATCACTAGGATACACCACAGTGGCAGAAGTACTCTTGAAACAGTCTTGATCTCAACTCAAGGCCCACCGATTTGGCAGCCACCTACTGAAGAGTCTGTCAAGCCCAACTTGGATGCAGCTAATAGAGACTTCTCATCAGCTTCAGAGAGTGAAATTTTGTGTAATTATGAATCTGAAGGAGGGCTGTTTTTAGGCATACCATTTTCTTTCTAGGCATACAAAATGGTATGCCTAACATGGGTGACCTTATAAGGGGTAACCTTATGAGGGATCAATTACCTATATACCCTTGATATAAAAATCTAAAATCAGTTTTCTAAAAAATCAAAATCAGTTTCCTTTAACATCTTTTCTTCTTCCTCCTCTAGCCAAATTCTTCCTCTCCCGCGAAAAAAAAAATCATCACCGTGATTAATTGTCGATTCGTAAAAATTTGATTGTCGATTAAACTCAACTACATAATGACTCGTACAAAGAAAAGCAGGGACTAGGCAAACTAAATCGTCTTCTAATCCATCAATTGAAGAAAAAGAACCAATTAAAAAATGAAGGTGTAGAAACTGAAAATCAACCACCAATTGAACCAGAAATTGACCAACTGCATCTCGAACTCCGGAAATGAGGATAAGAAAGTAAGTTTTACGAACCCAATTTCCTATTTGTTGTTTTTCATCGATTAAATGACGGTTACGGTGTTGGGTTCGGCTCAAAAATGAGTTGCGTTTCTAGCCGAACTGTTCTTCACAAAAGCTTCTGTAAGTGTATATGAACAGTTCGGCATGAAATTTCAAGCCGAACCTAGTCACAGATAAAGATGGATCGGGATTCGGCGTATTCGATTATCATAATATGTGCCGAACCTAGCACATTTACGATGTTCGGCTCATACGATTTTCGAAATATAAGCCGAATTAATAATTATTTTTTTCCGGGTTATTCAGAATGTTGTTCGGCTTACTGTGAAACTTTCATATAAGCCGAACTAGTGTCATGCAAAAGGGTTGGAATTGAAAATTATAGGTTCGGCGCATGCAGTAAACATATTCAGTGAGCCGAACTGTTCATCAATCGATAGATTCGGCTCATAGATGTAGGTCGAACCTATTCCAGGCGGGTTCGGCTCATACGATTTTCATTATATAAGCCGAACCATTATAAAAAAATGGGCAGTTTTGCCATTATAAAAAAATTTGGTTAAGGGGCTTTCTGATTTTGTTATTTGACATCCCTTTTTTTTTTCACTTGGTATGCCTATTGATGAGTGCCAAATATTGTATATAATTGTCCCTTTTTATTGGCATTTAACTCATCTTTTGCGCATTAATTTTACATTTTATCCCATATTCTGTATTTTCATTGTTTTCAAGAATAAATATTTTTATTAATTAATTTTGCATTTTTAGGTAATAAATAAAGTTTGGATTGCAGAGCTAAAAGAGCAGAAAAGTGGTGGAAAGACGGGAGGAATTACGCAAGGAAGTCGCGAAGAATGTTGTGCACAAGACCAAAAGGCTAGAAATGGGCTTGAAGAGGAAGAATTGTTCTTAAAGAAGATATGGGCTTGGCATATCCAAGGCCCAAAACCCTCACCCAAATCCATTTCCTATATCCATACCCGTTTCCCTTTCTAGCCGTCAGATTGGATCACACCTGAATCCAATGGTCGCAACATCGCCAGTACATCAAAGTCTGAAGCTCCTGTCTAACACTAGAGCACCTAACTCCATCTTGAGCCGTCAGTTTCGTTGTATCAGGCATCTGACGGTCGCTACCAGCCTCTTCACATGGAGCCGTCCGATCAATCCATCATTTCCGCACCCCACGGCTCAGCGTCGCGAAACATCAAAACTTGATGAACCTGCTCAACACCCTAGTACCTAACACCCTATACCCAAAACAAACGCACCTTACCCAAATCCCCATCGACACCATCTTCTCCTTCACAGGTTTTGCAGAGAAAACCAGAACTGCCACCACCTCACCCTGCCATCGCCACCACCTCTTCCCCGACCAACACCAGAACTCCATCAACCTCAGCTTCTCTCTATCTCGGTTTTAGCTTCTCCCTTAGACGCTACAACCAAGAGAGACAGAACTAGGGTTTCACAGTTGCAGAGAAGACACGATGGAGACGAGTAGCAGAGCAATTGGGAGCATGGGTTGTCGAAAAAAGGCAGAGGAGACAACAATTTCAGAGAGTATGGTGAGTTGCATTCAAATCCCCCTCTGTTAATTTTGTAAACCCTAAAATTTTGGGAATTGGGGATTTTGGATTGTAAGCCCTAATTGGTTTCTGAGTATAAATGGGGATGAGGGGGGTATGTTGTAGACATGCTGGACTAGCCAGTGTCACCTAAGAGCACTGGAATAGCCAGTGTCTCAAGGGTTAGTGTTTAATGTCAATTGTTTTGTGATGTTTGATATTCATTCCATGTTGGTTCAATTTTAGTCAATTCCAGTATGTTTCCATTGTTTTATTTCATGTTTAAATCCTATTCAGTTCATGTTGCGCTTTAATTCAAATGTTTGTGTATTCCAGTTGAAGTGTTTTTGTGTCTAAGCAAGATAAAACCATGAAGCCTTATGCAACTGCCATTGTCTTGATTGTATCTTATGTGATTTAATGACTAGGAGAGTTGGGAGCATCTAGGCTGTAGACTTATGCCAGATTGATCCTTTAATTAGCCAAATAGCACTAAGTTTGGAGAACTCTAGCTGTCATCCCAATTAGCCATTAAAATGAATCCTGGGACAAATGTAAGGCTAGAACCTAACATCCCTGCCTAAAACCAAGGGAGCAAGAACAATACAATTTGTGCATTAGCTGAGAATTAATGGTGGAGTCAAGGCTTTAGTACATTCTTTGTTTACTATCTTTAGTTTCATTTCCCCTGTCCCTACCTTTGGCCCTTGGCTACTGCCTTGGTTTGTTTATCCTTGTTTCATGTGTCTACTGCCCTTGGCTACTGCCATTGTATATATGCACTATTATTGCCACTGTAAATACCATCTTCACTTCCTTGTAAATGTCACCATCTTAACTGCCTTGGTCTGCTTCATTGTTACTTTGTTACTGCTTAGCTTCACTACCCTGTAAATATCTTCACTGTTTCTCTGTTTTACTGCCACCATCAATGCTTCATTAGTTACTACCTTGCATTTAGATAAATAGCTAGAAAACTTCATAACTTACACTCCTTGTCCCTGTGGATGACCCTGACTTGCACACAACTACTACAAATGGACCCTGTGCACTTGCAGGTATTACAAGTAGGTCACATACATATTTTCCAACCCCATTCATGGCCTACCACCTAGAAATTTTTAGGTATGCCTAAAAACATCCCTCATCTGAAGAGCAACATACTAAAGCGTACCAAATTAATTGTGAAACTAGGCCGACCATATTAATCTGGACTATCACAAACCCAGATTAACATGGATTAACCAAATCCTGATTTGTCACTAAACCATAAGAACCCAACAGTGTTTACACCCTTCTAACCAAATCCTGATTTTTACCAACCCAGCTTAACTCTTCATTAGTGTAAACAAATCCTGCTTTGTTGTTAAACCAATAAAAGCCAACAATGTTTACACCTTTATAACGAAGTATCATTGTTGCACAAGAACCAATCAGAACTACAGATCATTATCATTATTGCGTAAGATCGTAATATTAACACAAGTTCAATAATGCCACCATAACATCTTGAAGTGCAGGAACTGAGCTAAACGAAGGTTGGAAACGGCTCGTGAATGATTATTTCAACATTCTATAAATGATGAATGTACATTCTCAGCTGGGGGATTAATTGGTAGCTAGATAGGCAATATGATGACCTAGATTATTTTTCCCCTAGCTCTCTGCTTTCGTGTGATCTTGAAGATTCTCAACTTCGATGAGATCTATTACAAATTGCGTTTCAATCTCTCAGATGTGCCCTGCTTCTGCGTGAAATCTTTTGGTCAGCAGCCATGTATTCAAGAACACAAGAAAACTGCAATGATGTTAGTATCTAATATATCTCAAACACTAAATATACAACCAGAAAAGTGATTATACCTTTTACCAACAAATTTACCAATACATTGGCACACATGTATTATGTTGTGAGACACATTGATTGCTTTAAAAAACCATTGGAAGAAAAATTAAAATATTTTCGGCATCAGTCCTTCATTTTCTTTATCAAGTCAAAACTCATGTCAGATGTGCATCTTACTTAATCATCTACTATCTACCAAATTCAAAACATATGCTTAATCTAATCACTATACATTCATATAAATATGGAACTCACCATTATAAAAAAAAATTATCGGTTAAAGAGGAAATTCATTGAAAAGAGAGGTACTTAAAAGGGGTACCTCAACCCAATGAATACAAATGAGAGATTAAAAAAATACAAGAACATTCCGGCAAACCCAAAACAACGAAAAACAAGCTTACAAACGCCGAAATAAAGAGTCACGTAATGCAATCACCATATTCTCTGTTAGACCCAACATTTTTGTGTTGGACTCGGCCCAAAAGAACGCTTGAAGTTTAACATTTCTAATGAGGCTTACCAAATTTTCTTTTTGTTTTCAAAAACTCTTGCATTTCGCTCTCTCCATATACACCACCATTTTAGTTGCATATTTTCTGACTACTACACCCAAGTGAAATTAAAGACTAAAAACTACTTAAACATACAAGATTAAATATGAACAAGAAGTAAATAGCATGAAATTTAAAGATTGACACAAGCATATAACGTGGTTCGGCCATGAAGACCTACGTCCACGGAGAAGAAGATGTTTTCTTATTGATTATAAGGTCTTACCCTTGAAAGTGTTACAGATCTCGTTTAGATTCCTCACTTTCTCTCTATCTAGATCTCTCTCAGGAATTCTCTGTAGAAAGACCATCTAAAATATTACATAAGTTGTCCTTCTCCTTGTACATGGACTGGTATTTATAGCCTTACTAGACTCGTGGTGGCGTGGTCGTCCGAGCTTGGTGAGCTGTCTTCCCTCGTTATGGTTTCCTCGGGCTAACTTCATACTGTCCCTCGTGATGGCTTACTAGGTTCTCCGTCCGAGTTGTCTCGCTCTCCCTTGGATCGTGTTGGCCTTCTGTGGAGAACCTGGTGCTTTATCGCCTCTGGGTCGTAGTATGGGTCGCCGAGACTTCCGTCACGATGCAGAACTACCCACGTCTTTGTTCTTATCCTTCATTAAATGCAGTCTTGCTTTTTAGACTTGACCATCTGAGCAGATTAGACCTTTATCTACACGCGTCATTCATGTGGCGCTGGTACAGTTGCCTCGACTGAGACAAACTCCCTTTATGGAGAGTGATTCGGTGCTCCTACCTTATCATCTCATCATGTATTCATATCTTGAGATGTTGACACGTGGCCATGGGGTATTTTAACCACACATTTTGCTCCTTTTATTTGCAACTTGTCGTGGGCATGATGGGAAGAAAACTATGTAATCGTCCCTTCTTTTTTGCCACGTGTGCATTTTTTAGACCCTTCTAATATTCCTGTCGGTTATCTCAGATTTTCTGTGGACAAGATATCTTCGGGATTCTTATCGTCTAGCTTGCCGCGCATCTTGGGTTTTGGAAAGTCTAGTTTGTTTTCAAGGAATTACTCTTCTATTTAAGAAGGGTCCTTATGAAGGTATGGGTTTCATCCCTTTTATTCTTTCTTCTGATGTATGTTAAATTTTTTCTTCCTCGTATTCCATGGAAGCAGGGTGATTATTTACATGTTCAACATGATAGTATGTCCTCTCATTTGTGTGTTACTTCGGCATTTCTTTCCCCTGATTCTAGATCATCACCAATGTCTTCTCGAAGAGATCTATTTTTCGCATAACATCTTTAGCCTCATTTGTTGGTCTAGTAATTGAACCTCCTGTTATGGAATCTCGTATTTATCATTGTTTTTCCTTTTACGGGCAAGCTTGGAAACACTTCATATATTGTGTTTCTTCCTGCGATTGGCCTTGGGAACACTTTGTGTTGTGCACGTACTTGCACGTTTTGGCTTAGAAACATTTGCTGCTGGAGGTGCTGGGGTATAAAATACTGTTTCTGTATTTCATATGTATATATATATACATTGCCCCTGTTTTATGTCGTAGCACCGGAGGCTGGCCGTGTGAGGGAGGTGGTTTAAGATTTGCTCCAGCGTGAGTTATGTATGTGGAGAGGGGTCGTTCGTGCCCCTGGGTGTGGTTGTTTCTTCGGAAGAGGAGCTAGTAGGTGGAGGAGCCGTTGCTCCGAGAGAGGTCTGAGTGGGATGCTCCCGCTTGGAGGCATCATATAATTTGTGTTGTTCAATATTTGTTTGTTTATTTGATTGTGTTTTGTATACACATGGCTCTGAGGATTCATTTGTACTGTGGGTCCGATTATGGATGTCAAATCCAAGGATTGATCAGTTCCTGTATCTGGATAAGGCACCTCTTATAATATGGGATTTTTATACATACAATTTTTTTTCCTTCTCGCTCTCGTGTGATGTTTATTTTTTTGTCCCTTGTGTTGGGCTATGATTTGTCCTTGTGACTTGGAGGGTGATACCTCGTCCAAGTGATACTTTCCCCAACCAAGGGAAAGTATCTCAGTTCTGGGTATCTCCTCATTAGAGGACATCATCCCGATTTTGTGATCTTGATGGCATTACCTTAGGTCTGTGTCCCTGTCGGGTAGCTTAGGTAGAGTACCTGCATCATTCTGAGAGAATGGAAGGTGTGGCTAGCACCGTGCCATAGTGGTGTATGGGATTTAGTGGAATGAAAATATGGAATAAAGTAATAGAAAAATAAATAAGAGAAAAAATGTCGAAAACAAAAAAAGAATAGTAGAGAAATAAAACAAAACAATTAAAAAAAATTAAGACAACTGCATCAATTTTATTGTTTTTTCCAAAGAGAGTTTAGTAAAATCATGGTACATTTTTAGAGGGGTTCTGTGACCCGTGTACAAGTAGAGAGCGTGCCCCATTTTAGGACCTTAAGCATGGTAAGATTTTAGCTATTTGATGTTTCATCGGCGTTCTAGTTCTTCGCCATCTGATTTGAGCAATCTGTATGCTCCATCTCCCGCCTTAGCTAGGACTGTTAATGGACCCTCCCATACGGGTGCAAATTTGCCTGACTCGCGCTGGTAAGGTGGAATCTCGCGCCAGACTTTGTCGCCTGGGCTAAATTTTCTCTGGTGATAACGCTTGTTGTATTCCCGAGCCAATCTCCTGTGATAGTTTTTTATTGTTTGGAGCGCAATCTCTCTATTTTCTTCCAAGTCGTCTAGTTTGGAGAGTATCATGTCCGAGGTCAGGTTCTTCTCCCATGCCTCGGTTTTTTTTTGTGGGGATCATTGCTTCTGTTGGTATGATAGCTAATGGTTTTTCAAAAGTGATTGTAGTAGTGGTAAAACTGGGTCTTTTCAGACTTGTGAAGGAAACAATTTTCAGATTTAAATTAAACTAAACAATTAAATAAAGATGTTTCAAAGTTATAAAGAAAACACCAAGACTCTGGATTCCACCATTGACCAATTAATTGATAAACTCTAATCAATATTCATGCAATTTTTCTTTTAAAGTGATTCTAATATTTGCCTCTAATAGATTTTTGAAGTAATAGTTGTAATTACAAAGCATGAAACATCAACAGTTTTAAAACTAAGCATGCTTCATCAAAACAATTCACAACTACTCAATAAAAATCAATTTATCTATATTAATTCTATGCAAATAATCATATAAATAATATTGCAAATAAATAATAAAATTAGAATTACACCAATTAATCTGGAACAATGGCTTCCTCCATCGCCTCGGCTAATGGTTTTAGCTCCTCATCCCAAAAACATAATCAAAAGATGTGTTCATGACTTAATAGGTGTTTTTATTGATGAAATAGTGTAAAAAGAAGTTCGCAACGCTGTAACGGTGTTACAGAGTCACTGTTACAAAGATAAGTGTAGCTGTAAACGATATATTTCTGTTGCGGTAAAACAACGACACTCTATTTCTCTTTTAAGACTGCTAAAGAACGACTGCCATAGCTAGTCTGTTCTTCGTGTTCTTGAAGGTCTTTAATGGCAGCAGCAGCAGCAACAATATCTCTCTGTAACTTGATTCTCTCGTCTCTCCTGACCTCTAAACTCTCTCCCAAAGTTTTTCTAACTCTCCTATGACTTGCAACAACCATTATATAGTCATCTAATCCCCCATAAATCTCTCATGGCCTCGACTATTTCTTTTCTTTCTTTTTTTTTGCGCTGTTGAGAGAAACTCTCTCTTAATCTTCTCTGTACGCGTTTGTTAGCTACAAAATCTCCATCAGACCCTTATCAAGACTTGGACAAGACCAAGTATAGTCTTCCTTGGCGTAAAACTCTCCCAGAATCTCCTCAGAAATCTATCGAACGTGAACAGAACCTTACGTGTCCTGTTTACCTCTAATTTCTTCTTCCGGCTTATCCAGCCCAATTTGATCAGACCAATCACTTGAATAGGGTCTGTTTAGGTCCAACAGGATTATCCCAACTGATTTCCGGTGTTTAATCTCCTTGAAAACTCTTCCGAATTTGATTCCACGATCTGCAGACGTGAAGAATACTTTCCCGCCAAAAACAAAGATTTGAATTTGAGAAAGAATGCCCCTTGTCCAGTGCTGTTCTCCCTTTAGCACATGCCTAGAAATGGGTTACCCCTTAGTAATTAGGTCACCCCTTATCAAGGGTCCGTATAACAAGTGTCCTCTGGGGCATTTTCCACACTTTTTCTGGGTTCCTCCGGGGTATTTCTGGGGTACTTCCGGTACACTTCTGGGGCGCTTCCGGTACGTTATCAACGGAGGTCCAAATGCCGCATTTTTAACCAAATTCGCCGCAAGAGATTATTTTTCCAAAAACACCTATAAATACATAAAATAACCAAATAAGTACAATATAGAGCACTAACAATATATACAAATGAGCTATATTAGACACATAAATGCGTCTATCAAATACCCCCAAACTTATTGTTTGCTAGTCCCGAGCAAATCAAAACTAAAAAATATAATCCTAACTCACTTTCGCAGGCATCATCGATTGCATTTAGCATATGCAATAAGCCTTTAAACCCCTAGGTGGACCTAGCGGCCGAGTTATAGTCTCGGGAGGGCTTACTAGAGATATACCCACAAAATCTTTACTCCAGACCCTAACTATCTATGCAAAACCTTGGAAAGCACTAAAGAACCTCCTTGGTTGGCATACTTATTGATTACAGGAGGAAGTACCCTGATGCGAAATTCCAATTGCTGTACACGAGTTTGCACTCAAGCATACTAAAATTCATATAAGTGACAGAGCTCTACTAAGATAGTTTCACAATGGACATCATATTCGGAGTCAATACTTAACACATGGAAGGATTAAGAGATGGATATAGAAAAACATAGATGGTTTTGATGTTGACTAAGTGAACAATGTTTCTCATATCTGTCTGAAGGCCACTGCCAAAACGAACCTATCCTAATGGATTGAGATACTGGTCTGATTAATATCAACACAACTGGCATATACAAGGGAACCAGTGGTCGATAACCTAAATCTAGATCAACAAACTGGCATATACAAGGGAACCAGTGGTTGACTACATAGAACAATTTTTCGATTTTTTTTTTTTTTTAACGGCATGAGTAGATCTTTTTAATCCAAGCGCATGCTTCTTGTCAGCAGATTACATGATAGTTCCCACGGGTCCTGCATTCCACGCTTGTTTAGGCGACGGAGACAGGGAGAACACACACATATTGCTATCCAAGTGTTAATATTTATTCCGGTTGGTCTCATGGTCTAGCCTTTTATTATTTTATTTTTTTTAAGTAACTCAATCACTCTATTTCACCCTAGCAATGGTAACAACTTGAATCGTGAGCCCCACCTAATCACTTAGAGAAACATAGTTTAAAATGAAAAATAAAATAAAAACAGAAGTGAAAAGGACTCATCGAGATACGGCGAAACTATCATGTTATTTCTAACACCTGAGCTCTGTGCTTTTATGAATAGACTCTTTAGATGTTTCCATCTAGTCAGATTGGTTCCTCAACTCCTAAAACCAAAATGCTTCCATCCACTTAGATTGGTTAGTGCTATCCTTAATAGACATAAATTTCTAGGTTCTGGAGTTTATTTATTGCAACTAAAACCAAAAAGTGTTTCTTCCCCACCCCCAAACTTAAATCTAACATTGTCCTCAATGTTCTAAAAATGAAATTAAAAGCATGAACAAGGAGAAACTGTTACCACTGAGGGAAAAGAAATAAGGAAGGATATTACCGTATCACATGAACGCGGAAGCCTCCCAGTAAATGCTAAATTTATAGTCATTAGTTAGACACCAAATACCTCTAAAAGAATTGTCACCTTCCAAAGTCGTATACCAATAGTCGAAACAATTGTGGGTCCATAAGACCAAATAAAACTGCCACAAATAGGAGACAAATGCTCGAAATCAGAAAAATGAGCAGATATAGCACAACCTGATCTAAAGTTTCTCGCAAGACAACTGGATTTATCTGGGGTGCCCACTTGGGCTTCATATAAGTGTCTCGGCAAACAGATTCATCCGAAAAACGGGTCTCTAACATATGGATTTTCTCCTGGACAGTATCAGGAGGACCGGGTTGTGGAGTCTGAATAGACTCATGGAATACCTCACTAGGCTCGATTCCCAAGTTAGGGACTTCCAATGGGGATAATTGACGATCACAAGAATCATTACTACCCCCAAACTTAGGGTTTTCACTACTCTCAGACAAACCTTTAATTATTGCTTGGATTTCCGAATCTTCGTAGTCCTTGAAATGCTCGAGAGCTTCTTCTAGTTCTACATTTGGTTCACCTATTTGACTTAACAGGATTGTTTCATCAAATGAATCCAAACAATTATCAAATAAAGTGTCATCCCAATTATCCTGAATTAGATCTTGAACTAAAGTGCTAATCATATTCACTTCCTCTAACTCATTGGAAGGTTGTCTAGTAACATTAAAAACATTCAGTTCAGTTGTCATATTACCAAAGGATATGTTCATGAGTCCAGTCCTACAGTTGATGACGGCATTAGCTGTGGCTAAAAATGGGCGACCCAAAATCACCGGTATTTCAGTACTAGGATCCTGAACAGGTTGGGTATCTAGGACAACGAAATCCACTGGATAAATAAACTTATCAACCTCAATCAAAACATCCTCTATGACACCACGAGGTACTTTGACAGACCTATCAGCTAATTGTAAGGTCATTTTAGTCGGCTTCAACTTACCAAGACCTAGCTGGTTGTAAACATGATATGGGAGTAAATTAACACTAGCTCCTAAGTCAAGCAATGCCTTATCCACTGAATAATTACCGATCACACAAGATATAGTGGGGCATCCAGGCTCTTTGTACTTAGGGGCTGTTTGGTTTCAGAATGATCGAGCTTACCTGACCAGCTAAAAAGGCTTTCTTATTGACATTAAGCTTACGCTTTCGCGTACAAAGGTCCTTAAGGAACTTGGCATAAGCAGGAATTTTCCTAATTGCTTCTAATAAAGGAATATTGATGCTCACCTGCTTAAATATCTCCATTATCTCATTAAAGTTGGACTCCCTCTTAGTCGGAACTAAGAGCTGTGGGAATGGGGCTCTTGGAACAAAGTGAGGCTCAACAGGACCCTCATTGGTCTCTTTAGAGACTCTATCAGTCTCTTCATTCTCCGGCTCAGCAGGGTGAACTACAACATGTTCACTATCAGGCATGGCAACCTTGTTGTCAACTTTCTTCCCACTCCTAAGGGTTGTGACAGCATTCACATGATGGTATGATTTCTATCCTTTGGGGTTAGGCTCAGTATGACTAGGGAACTTTCCATCTTCTCTCTCACTTATAAACTTAGTTATTTGTCCTACTTGAAGTTCTAATTTGGCAAGACTTTGGGAAGTATTCTTCAATTCTTGCCTAGTTTCTTGTTGAAAGCTCATGTGGTTCTTTGATAGCATTATGAGAGTTTCCTCTAAGGTAGACATCTTTTTCTCGGAAGTGTTTTGAAACTGAGTTTGACCTGAAGAGTTCTGAAAACCAAATCCTAGGGGAGACTGAGAATTACTAGATTGGCCTTGACTCTGGCCCTTAGACTAAGAGAAATTAGGATGGTTTCTCCAACCAGGGTTGTAGGTCTCTGAGTATGGGTCAAACTTCTGACGGTTCTCAAACCTAGCGTTGTTATAGACAGCATGGGCTTGTTCTTCACTAACCTGACCTTCCCAAAATGAATTATCGAGCTCTACTCCACAACTAGAGACTTGAGAGGCTCTATTAGGTTCAAAAAGGGACCTATTTTTAGACTGACCCATTTCCAAAGCTTCTAACCTTCTAGACAAAGAAGCAAATTTAGCATCTGAAGCAAAACTCGTATCTACCATATTGGTGCTACTTCTATTGACCAAAAGTCTTTTAGGGGGTTCAACACAAGATTCCCACTGTTGGGATTTTTCAGCGATAGCTCCTAAGAAGGTAAAAGAATCATCAGCATTTTTACTAGTGAACTCACCAGCGCACATAGACTCAACCACGGCTTTGGTCGAATAGTCTAAACCATCATAAATAATTTGTACGAGTTTCATATTATCAAATCCATGGTGAGGACACTGAGATAAGAGATCATTGAATCGCTCTAAAAACCTATAAAGAGACTCTCCCTCTTGTTGCACACTAGCATTAATTTTCTGCCTAACAGCTGCAGTTTTATGCTTAGGGTAGAATTTCATATAGAAAGCAGCAATAAGTTCCTGGCATGTTTCAATGGATTCAGATGGTAGGTTGTTCAGCCAGGTCTTGGCTTTATCTCTCAAGGAAAAGGGAAACATCTTAAGTTTCAAGACTTCATCAGTAAGGTTTTTTATTCTAATTGTCCCACAGATTTCCTCAAAGTCCCTAATATGGAAATAAGGGTTCTCATCATCTTTTCCTAAGAATATAGGAATCATCTGAAGAATACTAGGTTTTATCTCGAAATTAGCCGTAGTGGCTGGCAATTTAATGCACGAAGCTCGGTTGGTCCTAGTTGGGAACATGTAATCTTTCAAAGTTGCCATCGTTGGCACAGCAGAAGTACTAGGGGTACTTTCCTCTCAAAGAGACAGATTCTCAAAACTGAAGTTTCCAAAAACAGGGCTCTCAAAAGAAGAGTCTTCGAGCTCCCTGTTTCCACAAACAGATTCTATGGGAGCTTTTGTGATGACTGTCACAGTATGTGCATGAAAATATGTACGCAACTTTTGTGTTGCGTAGACCAGAGATAACACCATCTTTTCGATCTTTGAATAGTTTTTCTCAGCTGACGTGAGAGTTTTGCTGATGAAGTAAATTGGGTGTTTAATCTCTGCATCTATGCGAGTGAGCACTGCACTGATCGACGTATTCGTCGCCGACAGGTAATTATATAGATTTTCACCTGGATTCGGTTTTTGGAGAATTGGAAAAGTTGTCAGATGCTCTTTGATTTTCTGGAAGGATTCTTCGCAAGCACTCGTCCATGAAAAATTTTCACCCTTTTTAAGGTATTGAAGATATGTGGTGCTTTAGTACTCTTGGATTTTGTAACAAAAAGTTATATAAGACCGTTTAACCGGTATCTTTCACTTTGTGGATAACACAATATTCATGAGGATATTTTGTGAGTTGCAGTGATGTTTAGCCTCAAGTTACATGCATCAATGAGTTCATGTTTGTTTTCTTTTCATATAATAGAAAATAGGTGTAACACATGTTGCCTATCCTTTTAGGTTTAGCTAATATTTTCCAAAATAAGCTCAAATTCCTAACTGAGATGCACGTACCTACACAGCTTTTGTCATGGCAGAAGATGATTAAAACGTGCCCCTATATGAGGATCAATGGAATGATGAGGTGGATTCAGATGGTGGCCATAGAATTGAATACAGTAGTTACCTAGGCTATTTGTCCCGTGATATGTTTGGAATAAAACATTTATGTTGGAAGGAAGTCCCTGCAACAACAAAACAAAATATTTGGGAGGAAATTCTGGTATGCATATGCGTTTATCAATTCATCGTTTTTGTTTTCGAACTGTGAGTCTGTGATGAACATACATTAGTTGTTATTGTAGTTTCATTATGAGGTGCCCCATGAATATAAGCGAGCGGTCATGAAGCGTCTAGTTGTTCATCTGCGGGACTTCAAAAGGAAATTGTACAATAATCATGTAAAACCCTTCCTGGAAAGACCGGACAAACTAAAAACTTTCCCCAGAAAGTACAAAATGGTAATGGACCATGAAGACTGGGACGAATACCTTAAGTATGTACTGGAATCGCCTATATTTAAGGTATGGAATATACATTGCTTTTTCTAATTTGTGTTTCGTTATTATTGTCTATCCAAGCATACTAATGAAATTATTTTTATTTCCTCTGCAAGAAAAAATTCGGAGAAGGGAAAAGAGGCAATATCACAATCCAAGTTCCCACATCGGACGGGACGAGGAGGATACTCGGGATTAAAACTAAAATTAGTAAGTCTATTGTCTTAAACCAGTTACATGATCTTAAGACCATATGTCTGAATTATGATATCAACTATATGAATCACGGATGCTAGGGTATATTTTGGAGAACCTTGTATATTTGTTACCTATTCAATTCATCAGTGTCTTCGAATTCACGGTGGAATTTGGTATATTTGTTACCCGAATATGGTCTAAGAAGCAGTCTCCTAATCTTATGAAGAACTCTACCATTAATTCACAACCAAATCCTTCAATATCTCTAGAGAAGTCGTGCACATCTACGGCAGAACCTATGGCTAAGACATCTAATGGAGTATGTTTTATTTTGATTTTTTTCTTCTTCGTAAATCTATTTTGCTAATCCTAACATCTTCTTTTTATATGATATTCATATGTCGTATCTACGTAGAAAGAAAAATACGACTTTTGGAATGGATCTAGGGGAAACGCCGTTGCTAGAGGAAGTATTTTTCCTATGGTGCCTAACCATAAAATACATCGACAAGAGCTTCTTCAACACTGTTATGCTGCCAATATTCTGGAGGTCATAGATCCATCATTCGTGTTAACGGAACCAAGTGGTGGAGTTATTAGGGGAATCTAAAGATGGTTTTCTGGCATGGTCGTAAGATAACAGTTCCATCGCTGATGACAAGGTTAGTGATTAATGATTTAATGGGGGTTGTAGTAATGAGGTTCAAACTCTCGGACTTGTGGAGGATAGATTTTTTAGATTAAATAAAATATATACACAAAAATATTGACAATGGTGCAAGAGGTACTCGGACTAAGGATTTGGCCGAATTCACTACACAAGGTTCATTCATATATTCTTTGACAATTTAAAACTCAATAAAATAAACATGGACTCTGATTTTTCCAAGATAGATTCTCAAAACATTGATTGTAAGTCCTAAGCATGATGTATCAAAACACCTAAGCTAAGCATACATCATCAAATTAAATAACAACCAATTAATTTAAATCATATTTCAATTTTTAATTAATGCAAAAGTCATAGAAAAGAATAAAATAAATTTACATGTGTATGAAATTCAATCTCCTCCGTCGTCCCAGTGTTGGTTTTAGCTCCTCATATTAACAATAATCTCAAAATATTTAATTATGGCTCAAAAAGAAGAGAAAACAATTAAACAGGAAATCTGCAACAGAAAACGAGCGTTACAGACCGACTGTTTCAAGTCTCAACTGTTAAGATGAAGATAAGCGTTGCTAATTTGAATATAAATGTTGCAGCCGAGTATGAAGAAACTGTTACAACGACAATATATGTTGCAAAAGAGGATGAAGAAACTGTTACAATGAAGATAAATGTTGCAAACTAGGATGAAGAAACAGTTACAATGAAGATAAACGTTGCAGAGCAGTTGAAGAAACTGTTGCAAACGTATGATGAAACCGTGGCCGATTCCTTGTTCTTCACGGGCAGCAGCAGCAGCAGCAACAGAGTTCTGAAAACTCTGATTTATGCTTTTCTGGCCCTCCTCTCGACTCCCAACTCTCGACAGCCATTCTACTCGACCAAGGTGTCCTTTTATACTCAGAAGGCGCGTTTAATCTCGCCATAACTCGAGATGATCTTCATTATTTCCGCTGTCCAAAAATAGGGAATAATTGCCAAAAATAGAAGATTCTTACGTACTATTGCTTCCTGCACACTCCCAATTTCCTTATACACGCCTCAGCACTCGTCAAATGCTAGTAGAACTCCTCCATGCACGTTATAACTCCAATTTTGCTTGCTTACAGTGCGTGTTGCTCTGTTTTGGTTTGGTGAATCGAACCAGGAATTCTAGCAAAATTTTACCAATTACGTTACCCATAATGTGTTACTCAACCTATATCACATCTCTATACCAAAATTCAGCCATTGAATCGACCTACCACTACTTCATTTCTTCGATCGAAAATTCTCCTGTGCTGTGAACATTTTTCCCGCCAAAATCGATATTCAAATGAAGAAGAGGGGTGTCCCCCTATCCTGTCTTGGTGTCCCCTTAGTAATTTGGGCTGAAATAGTAATTCTTGGGTTGAAATAGTAATTTTTTCTGGTTTCCTCCGGGACATTTGTGGGGCGCCTTCGGGACATTTCTGGGGTGCCTTTAGTACTTTTCTCCGGTGGTGTAAATCATCACTTTTTGAGCAACTCTTTCCATACAAGGGTATTTTCTCCAAAAACACCTAAACAAACATAAAAACACCATAATGAGAACAAATGGGTACTAATAAAATACACAAAAGAGAAGAAAATAGACACATAAATGCGTCTATCAAATACCCCAAACTTATTATTTGCTAGTCCCGAGCAAATCAAAACTACAAAATAAAATAGTGATCGAGTTAATCTCGGGACGGTTTACCAGAGGTTTACCCACAAAACCTTTATTCCAGACCCTAGCTATCTACACAGAACCTTGGAAGGCACTAAAGAACCTCATTGGTTGGCATACTTATTGATTATGGAGGAAGAACCCTGATGCGAAATTCCAATTGTTGTACACGAGTTTGCACTCAGCATACTAAAATTCATATAAGTGACAGAGCTCTACTAAGATAGTTTCACTATGGACATCATATTCGGAGTCAAACTAATCACATGGTAAGATCAAGGAGATGGACATGGAAAAATATAGATGGTTGAAAAGTGAACGGTGTTTCACATATCTGTCTGAAGGCCTCCGCCAAGATGGACCTAACCTAAATGATCGAGATACCGGTCTGAATAATATCAACACACTGGCAAATACAAGGGAACCAGTGGTCAATAAACCTAACTCTAGGTCAACACAACTGGCATATACAAGGGTACCATGGTCGACTTTATTTGATTTTATTCCGTTTTGGTCGAATGGTCAAGTCTCAATTTCTCTTCTTTTTTTTTTAATAATAATTTTTTTCATAATTTTTTTTTTCTTTTGGTATCCCTATCACTCTATTCCATCCTAGCAATGGTAACAACTTGAATCGTGTGCCCCACCAAGTCACTTGAATAAAAGAAAAATAAAAATAGAACGCGAAAAGGACTCATCGAGATATGGTGAACTATCATGTTATTCCTAACACCTGAGCTCTGTGCTTTTATGAATAGACTCTATAGATGTTTCCATCTAGTCAGATTGGTTCCTCAACTCCTAAAACCAAGATGTTTCCATCCACTTAGATTGGTTAGTGCCTACCTCAATAAGTATAGATTTCTAGGCTCTGGAGTTTAATGCAACTAAAAAGTTTATCCCATACCCCCAAACTTAAATCTAACATTGTCCTCAATGTTCTAAAGATGAAATTAAAAGCATGAACAAGAAGAAACTATTATCACTTGAGGGAAAGGAAAGATATTACCGTGTCGCATGAATATTGGGTTACCTCCCAAGAAGTGCTAAGTTTATAGTCTTCAGCCAGACTTAGGAAAGGATCAGTCAACTCGAACCGTACAACAATAGCCGGAATAACTGTGGGTCTTTAAAACCAAAAAGAGCTGACAAAAGAAAACTGCAGTGAACCAACGAAATGAACAAGACTAGCATGCCCTTACCTAGTTTCCTGATAACTATCGCTAATTGCGTTTCAGGTTCAGGTTCTATGAAAGGATCTAAATAGAATATTTTCATTGGCTGCGTTTCTTCATAGATGGGATCCGAATCATTAGGTCCTAGAGTCTGGAAAAACTCAAATAAGAACTTAGAATCACGAAGTAATAACCTAAATAATTGCAGATCCTCTAAGTCAATCAGATATGACTTACATAATTGACCATAGTGAGAGTAGTGGTCATTCTTAAGCAAATGTGTCGATTCTAATTTCCTAAGGCATTTAGGTTTAGTCTCACAACTTAATATTCGACACATTTGGAATATAAACGTTCCCACATTCGGAAGAAAACTATTTGGTGGGAAAACAAAGTCAATCTTGGTATCATAGCCTGGGAAAACCACATCAACCAGAGGATGGGTTTCTAACGACTGAACTTCTTCATGGACATCATTAGGTTTGGGAAACCTAGTATGAAGATAATCTTGTAAGATGGTTGAGGCATGGATATCAAGTCCTATGTGAGGGGACTTTCTGAGAGTTAAAGGTACGGCACTAGGAAAGTGATAATCACCCCCAAACTTAGAGTTTTCAGTGTCTCTAGATAGACTAGTCACAATCTCCCTAATTTCTAGATCATCAGATTCTTGGAAATGGTCAATTGATTCTTCTAAGTTATTATCAAGTAGTGCATCTTTACTCATCTCTACGGGTCTATCTTCTTCGTCTAGGATTATTTTTTCTAAGTCGCTAGACTCTAAAACAACATTTTCAGAATAAACCCGTTCCTCTAAACCACCATCATATAAAGGATTATAAGAGAAATTTTCTAGTAAAGGCTCATTAACTAAGGTGTTAATCATAGTTACTTCCTCCGATCCACTAATAAGTTCATCAAATAATGGATTGTCCAATACTCTGTAGGCTAAAGGATCATGAACTACATCGTTTAAAACGGTGGTATCCCTAATCAAATCCTCGTCCTTTTGAATAGGTGAATAATCATAAAAATTATTTGGATTTGAACTAGAAATAATATAATCACTATACAACTCAATTGGATTACTAGATTCCTGATCACTATGCCTACATATTTCAGATTCTTCATTACTACTATTCTCATCATCATAATAGTATGAAGATGAGTGAACCTTATCTAAATAAGTAGTGTCTTTTATTCTAACCTCGTCCTCTAAATTAGGCATATATTCACTATTGACATCAAGGGTAAAATTGGAAACATTACTTTGGAAATTTAGATTTTTTAGAGAAGTTCTATTTTGGGTCTCTAACAAAAGCTTTTGGGCCGACTCACATGAATTCCTGACATAATCTAGGAAATCAGGTAAAGAAAGTTCACTCATTGCATTATTTTCATCCATAACTAAGTTATTCATTTCAGCGAACTTACGTGTTGTCTCAGCTAACTTACGTGACGACTCAAGTAAAGAGGAATTAGCATAATTTTGTTCGTATGACTGATGGTTATGAGGATAGTGATTGGGCTCTCCATGGTATGAACCATAACCTTGAAAAGGTTGGCGTTCCCAACTACTATTCCCACCATGGTCATAAAACTGATGATGTCCATATTCAAATTCAGGTCGATAATCATTGTATTGGCTTCTATCATACTAGTTCGACATTCTTAATTGCAAGGGAATTCTACACAATCGCAAACAATGCTGACTCGACCAAATCAAACCTATAAAATCTAGCAAACAAAAAGCATGATGGCTCCACTTAGATTGTTTCTAGACCAGCTTCTATCTTTCGAAAGGGAATTCGTTGCAATTTGAGCAAACCCCTCTGGAATCAATGCGAGTCAAAGTAAGTTGAATAGAGGTGAGGGAAGCTAGTAGAACTTTGATACCCAAGGCCTCACCGCCTCACCGCATTAGAAGGCGGCGCAGTTACGCATTCAACTCACAGAAACCATCATGAACTTTGAAGTGTGCTTAAAGAACAACCAATATTTTTCGAACGAATTTCCTATTAAGCTCGTTACCCTATCGGTCTCGTTTTATTCCAAATTTTAAAGCTTAGGTTCGCGTTCGGTTTCGTTTTCCTAAGTCGGGCAAGAAGGGAACGGTGATGAAATCCGAACCCTTATCTTGTATTGGCCAGGCCTTGCCCTTTACTAGGAATTTAAAACAGCCGTATTCAAGTCCTCAGCATATATTCACCTTAAGGCAAACAGTAAACCCGCTTGCAGGAGATTCGCGGGTGTTTAGAAGTTTACCTCCCGTACCAGACGGGCGAAGAACCGCTGTAGTCGACTCGAGCCACGACTCCTATGTCATGTGCGAATCCGAGGGGCCGAGACGATATAGTAATCGTCGTTCTTCCCTGCAAACAGTTTGTATTTAATAAATTTTTTTATTATTTTTTTTAATTTATAACCCTTCCGTAGGGTTTTAAAAATAATGAAGTCCAAGTCCAGTCCAAATTTCAAAAGGAAAAAAAATAAATAAAAATAATAATAATAATACAAAAATTTCCTCACACACTCTAAAAAAATTAAAAATTAAAAAAAAATATATTAAAAATTAAATCCTACAATTTTATTTGTCTTCTTTTTTTTTTCTTTTTCTCTTTTCGCTTTTCGCTTTAAGCTTTAAGCTTTTACCAAGTCCTTAGTTTTCCACATCGAACCTGCAAAACAAAGATAAAAAAAAACGTAAAAAGGAACAAATAATAAAAATAATAAACCTAAAAAAAAATTCTACCTAAGCACAGGTCCGCGTCGGCGCGCCAAAATGATTAATGATTTAATGGGGTTGTAGTAATGAGGTTCAGACTCTCGGACTTGTGGAGGATAGATTTTTAGATTTAATAAATATATACACAAAAATTGACAATGGTGCAAGAGGTACTGGGACTAAGGATTTAGCCGAATTCACTACACAAGGTTCATTCATATATTCTTTGACAATTTAAAACTCAATAAAATAAACATGGACTCTGATTTTTCCAAGATAGATTCTCAAAACATTGATTGTAAGTCCTAAGCATGATGTATCAAAGCACCTAAGCTAAGCATACATCATCAAATTAAATAACAACCAATTAATTTAAATCATATTTCAATTTTTAATTAATGCAAAAGTCATAGAAAAGAATAAAATAATTTACCTGTGTATGAAATTCAATCTCCTCCGTCGTCCCAGTGTTGGGTTTAGCTCCTCATATTAACAATAATCTCAAAATATTTAATTATGGCTCAAAAAGAAGAGAAAACAATGAAACAGGAAATCTGTAACAGAAAAAGAGCGTTACAGACCGACTGTTTCAAGTCTCAACTGTTAAGATGAAGATAAGCGTTGCCAATTTGAATATAAATGTTGCAGACGAGGATGAAGACACTGCTACAGCGACAATATATGTTGGAAACGAGGATGAAGAAACTGTTACGATGAAGATAAAATTGCAAACTAGGATGAAGAAACTGTTATAATGAAGATAAACGTTGCAGAGCAGTTGAAGAAACTGTTGCAAACGGATGAAGAAACCGTGGCCGGTTCCTTGTTCTTCACGGGCAGCAGCAGCAGCAACAGAGTTCTGAAAACTCTGATTTCTGCTTCTCTGGACCTCCTCTCGACTCCCAACTCTCGACAGCCCTTCTACTCGACCCAAGGGGTCCTTTTATACTCAACAGGCGCGTTTAATCTCGCCATAACTCGAGATAATCTTCATTATTGCCGTTGTCCAAAAATAGGGAATAATTGCCAAAAATAGAAGATTCTTACGTACTCTTGCTTCATGCACACTCCCAATTGCCTTCTACACGCCTCATAACTCGTCCAATGCTAGTAGAACTCCTCCATGCACGCTATAACTCCAATTTTGCTTGCTTACAGTGCGTGTTGCTCTGTTTTGGTTTGGTGAATCGAACCAGGAATTCTAGCCAAACTTGACCAATTCCGTTACCCATACTGTGTTCCTCAACCTATATCACATCTCTATACCAAAATTCAGCCATTGAATCGACCTACCACTACTTCATTTCTTCGATCGAAAATTCTCTTGTGTTGTGAACATTTTTCCCGCCAAAATCGATATTCAATGAAGAAGAGGGGTGTCCCCCTATCCTGTCTTGGTGTCCCCTTAGTAATTTGGGCTGAAATAGTAATTCTTGGGTTGAAATAGTAATTTTTTCTTGTTTCCTCCGGGACATTTCTGGGGCGCCTCCGGGACATTTCCGGGGTGCCTTTAGTACTTTTCTCCCGGTGGTGTAAATCATCAGAGCAACTCTTTCCATACAAGGGTATTTTCTCCAAAAACCCTAAAAAACATAAAACACCATAATGAGAACAAATGGGTACTAATAAAACACAAAAGAGAAGAAAATAGACACATAAATGCGTCTATCAGTTAGTTTTAGCTCTTTTGCTATTTAATCAAATATATAAACTATTTTACATGAATGCCAGTGTAAATAAACTGTTTTACATAAATTGTGCATTCATTTTGATTAAACAATAAGTAGGAGACATAAATATATTAACACCTAAATGGAACATGAATGCCAGTGTAAATTAGAAAATTGATATTTGTTTACGGATTTTATTATGGGCGTCAGCTGTGAAAAATGGCGTGGCCTTTAGTGAAGTTGGCTTTATCACATTATTGGAAAAATGACTTTTATCTGTCTCTTGTTGAGAATTCATATGACAGACGAATTCGCCTTGGATTTAGAACATATATATATATATTACATTTAATCTCTTGCTGCAGGAAACTCCACAGCATGGAAAACCTCATGAGCAACCAGAACCAGTTTTAGATTCTGAGAAGAAATTGGACAGTGATAAACTGAATAAGGAGCACCTAGCAGTCAATCCACATTCGGGGAGTCATGCATGCAGCCTCTGAAAAGCTTTCTCAAAAGACTAAAAAGGCGCAGAGAAGGTTATATATGCACCAACTGTGTAGAAGGCATACCAACTATCAGATGGGCAACAGAGGAAGACAAGGTTTGGCGCGTCAAGAATGTCACAACCTGATCCATTGCATGCAGAGACACCACCATAAAAAAAGTTGAAGAAAACTGATGATTTTTGGATAAATGCTCTTTAATATATTTTTTGCAAACTGTTAGACCAAAGCTCAATATTTTTTACTGTGTTATTAATAATAATATGAATTTTTGGCATATATGAATTTCAGATTTAACCACAATTTATAAAGTATATAAGAGACTTTGGATAGTGCTAGGTGGATGGTTTAGATTCTCCATATCTGAACGGCTTATAGGCGTCACACGCATAATACACACGCTTCGAGATTAATTGGCGTGGCTAAACATAACATAAAGACACATTAAACAGATATAAATTGGCATGGTTAAATATCATATAAAGCCGCACTATATGTCGTGTCTATAGGTTCTCCAATGAACGGCTCCCAACGTTACATGTGGATGGTATTCAACGGTTTCTAACACAGCCATGTGGATGAAGGTTATTGAAATTGGCGTGGCTAAAACATAACATATGGCCACGTTAAACCTGTATGAGGCGTGTCTAAAGGATATCCAATGAACGTCTCACAAGGTTACATGTGGATGGTATTCAACGATTCCTAACACAGCCACGTGGATGAAGGTTATTGAAATTGGCGTGGCTAAAACATAACATATGGCTACGTTAAACCTATATGAGGCGTGTCTATAGGATATCCAATGAACGGCTCACAAGGTTACATGTGGATGGTATTCAACGGTTCCTAACACAGCCACGTGGATGAAGGTTAATGAAATTGGCATGGCTAAAACATAACATATGGCCACGTTAAACCAATATGGGGCGTGTCTATAGGATATCCACTGAACGGCTCAGGACGTTACATGTAGATGGTATTCAACGGTTCCTAATACAGCCACGTGGATGAAGGAAAGTGAAATTGGCGTTTCTAAAACATAACATATAACAACGTTAAACCTATATGGCGTGTCTATCGAATAACCAACGGCTACGCCAAAAGAAATTTGCGTGTCTAAAGTGAACCAAATAGCCACGCGAAAAGAATTTGCGTGTCTATAGTGAATCAAATAGCCACGCCAAAACCAATTTGCGTGTCTAAAGTGAACCAAATAGTCACGCCAAAAAGCAATTGCGTGTCTAAAGTGAACCAAATATCCACGCCAAAAAGCAATTTACGTGTCTATAGTGAATCAAATAGCCACGCCAAAAGAAATTTGCGTGTCTATAGTGAGCCAAATATCCACGCCAAAAGAAATTTGCGTGTCTATAGTGAACCAAATAGCCATGCCAAAACAATAAATCGTGTGTCTATAGAGTACCAGTACTTAAGGTTTTAGGTAGCTTATAGCAACGCCTATACGGCTCTGGCGTGTCTATTTCATGCAGAAATACACACGCATAACATGCGTGGCTATAAGCTACCTAAAACCACGCCATGCTACCTAAAACCACGCAGGCAGAAGTCACGCCAAGTCCAAACCAAAGTGGCGTGTCAAAACCCTTATGGACACGCCAATTTGGCGTGGCCAAAGGGTATCTGTGTACTAGTGTGAGATCGTGAGAGTTCTTCGATAGTCAAGATAAATAATCACAAACATCTTCATTTCACTGTTTGTGATTCCTCGACAATCCGCTTGTGTAGTCAGGAAGGTTTGTAGAGAGGTGATTGATTAATCTAGGCTGTTCTTCGGGAATATAAGTCTGGATTATCAATTGGTTCATGTTACCTTGATTTCTATCAAAATATGGAACAAAACTTAGGGTTTATCTGTGGGAGACAGATTTATTCCTCGATACACTTTTCTGTGTGAGACAGATCTATTTATTATCAAGTCTGTGATTTTGGATTACAGCAACTCTTTGTTGTGGGTTAAATCAGCAAAGGGAATCAATTGTACCTTGTATCAGTGGGAGATTGATAGGGGTTCAACAATAGTCCATTATGAAGTTAGTTTGCAGTAGGCTAGTGTCTGTAGCGGCTTAATACAGTGTGTATTCAATCTGGACTAGGTCCCGGGGTTTTTCTGCATTTGCGGTTTCCTCGTTAATAAAACTTCTGGTGTCTGTGTTATTTCTTTTCCGCATTATATTTATATAATAGAAATAATACAGGTTTGCGTTAAAGTTTCATCAATTGGAGATACAATCTTGTGGTTGTTGATTTCATTGATTAACACTTGGATATTGGTCTTTGGTACCGTCCAAGTTATTCCTTGTATTTGATTAAGAGACTCTCTATTGTTTTAGCTTGAGTAAATCAAATCAAGTGAAGAGATAATAACTTCTTGAGATACGTTTTATCTAGATTGAGTCTGACTGTCTATTTGATTCTCTAGCAAAGTATTTCGGAGTTAGTCCATACAGATTGCTAAGAGAAATATTAGGTAGTTTTGTTAGACCCCCCTTTTTCATATATAATCATGCCGGTGATGCAAATTAGGAGCAGGGAGAAATGCATTATTAGAGTTGTTGATCAATCATTAGTGGAGATTACCCTATTTATATCATGTGAGGCACTGACCATAAATTATTTGTAGCTGACTAGAGAGCTTCTTTTGAGCGTGTGTCACCGTACTATAATTCCGGGTAAAATGGTGAGCTACCCAACTTCACACCAATTTTCAGCACTATTTTTTATCTCTTGAGTGCCAATTTTGTCAATCATGAGGGTGACATCTATAGATGAAATCCTCCTTCTTGTAGTTCGATTTGCAGTTAGCACCATTCTCTCAACAACAACAACGGGTCCACAGAAACACCATCATCAACAAGGGAGCGATATCAAAATCTACAAGTAAAGTTGAAAACGTTCAAGGTTAACAGGCAATGGAACAAGAAAAGAGCAAATTTTATATCAAAGTAAAGAAACATACAATGAGCATATTTTTACATATATGTTGAAGACTTACAATACAATGAGGTAATTCTATATCCAAGTATGGAGACTTATTTACGAGAGCAAAGAGAATCAAAAGGTGAGAATTTTTGAAGTTTATGATTTCTAGACGATTCAATTTGTGAAGAATCAAGCGGTAAAATACTTCTCACACGGCCACGGTTTGTTTTATTTTCACTTTGTTTTGTATTTATTTCTCTGGTCTTAATTTAAAAAAAAATGAAAAAAATGAGACAAGAGAAAAATTTATCATTGTTTTGCATTTTATTTAATAAGCCGTAAGAAATGAAAAATATATATGGAAGTTTCAAGAGACAAGGATTTATGGTAAAGGTTACAAATTGTCAAGGATCTACGAAATTCGAGAGTTTATCATCAATAGTTGAAGCCGAAGCCGAAGACTAAGAAGATAAAGACGAGAAGCGGAAGACATTTATATTGGATGTTGTGAGAGTGGTGTTATCATCATTGCAATCGGATGTGAAGGTAAGTAAGTAATCTCATCCTCGATAATAGTGGTTGATTTCCTTTCTTAGAGATTATCAGAAAAATGGTTTTTCAAAATGTTAAAAGATGTGGGTTTTTAAAATATTTCGGAAGTTATCCTCCCCACAATTCAACGTGTTGCAGGAATTCTCTCTTCATTCCTACTTGCACACATGTGAGAACCATAAAAGTATGTATTTTGAGTGCAATTTCATAAAACCCTTTTTTGTGAGTCAGAAGTCGAGGAGAAATGCTTATTGATCGTTTCTCAAACACGCGTTCTCTCATTATGGTGTGGTTATTTATCACTCAACATTTAAGAATGAGAATATGTTCTTTAGTATTTCTAACTTCTTATTACTAACATGCAGAAACTCTATGTCCTCATTGAAAAAGCGGGAGTCTAACAACAACACCCAATATTTCGATTAGCAATCTGTATGGACTAACTCCGAAATACTTAAATAGAGAATCAACTAGACAGTCAGACTCAATCTAGATAAGAATTATCTCAAGGAGTTATTATCTCTTTACTTGATTTGATTTACTCAAGCTAAAACAATAGCGAGTTTAATAATCAAATACAAGGAATAACTTGGACGGTATCAAAGATCAATATCCAAGTGTTAATCAATGAAATCAACAACCACAAGATTGGATCTCCAATTGATTAAAATTCAACTCACAACCTGCATTATTTCAATTATATAAAATATAATGCGGAAAAGAAATAACACAGACACCGGAAGTTTTGTTAACGAGGAAACCGCAAATGCAGAAAAACCCCGGGACCTAGTCCAGATTGAATACACACTGTATTAAGCCGCTACAGACACTAGCCTACTGCAAACTAACTTCAGAATGATCTATAGTTGAACCCCTAACAATCTCCCACTGATACAAGGTACAGTTGTACTCTTACGCCTCTGATCCCAGCAGGACACTGCGAACTTGATTCCCTTTGCTGATCTCACCCACAACAAAGAGTTGATGTAACCCAAAGCTATAGACTTGATAATAAACAGATTTGTCTCACACAGAAAAGTCTATCGAGGAATAAATCTATCTCCCACAGATAAACCCTAACCTTGTTTCGTCTTTTGATGTAAAATCAAGGTAACAGGAACCAATTGATAATCCGGTCTTATATTCTCGAAGAACATCCTAGATTAATCAATCACCTCACAACAATCCTTCCTGACTACACAGGAGGTTTGTCGAGGAATCACAAACAGTGAGACGAAGATTTTTTTGACTTCTTTATCTTGCCTATCGGAGAACTCTCACGATCTCAAGCCAATCAAAGATTGTACTCGTACGATAGAAGATGCAAGATCAGATCAGACAACTACAAGGCAGTAGTATCGGTCTGGCTTCACAATCCCAATGAAGTCTTTAAGTCGTTAACTTGAATTTGAAGAAGAAACTCAAGGGTTAATGGAAATCGACTCTAGCGAGCGCACTAGTATCACATAGACGTGTGGGGATTAAGTTTTTGCTCAAGATATATGTCTCCTATATATAGTCATTCAATCAAGGTTTTTCCTTATGTACAAAGCAATCCTTATTCACTGTTAGATGAAACCTGATTTAGATTCAAGCCAATATATATCAACCGTTAGATCGAAAGACATAGCTTGCCACACACACTTTGTATACGTCTACTGGGTTCGTGAGAACCATGCCCAAACGTGTAAGAATATGTTGGCTCACAGCCTACCAAAACGGTTAACGATAAGTGCATCTCATATTAACCAAGTTCGTCTTCACCATAACTAGTTCAAATGACTCATATGAAACTAGTTATAGAGTGATCAATTGATATCACACAATTGAATCAAAGATGATACGATTCGATTGAATCGGCTCATGAACATCATATCCACGGTTTGCATAAAGCATTTCTTAGGAATTTAATGATTCATGTTCAGAGCTCATCTTTAGATCATAACCTATTAAGTTCACAAACAAGTTCGCGGACTTAATTAATCGGATTGAGTTTTCCAAACTCAGCAGAACTTCTCGGGTCGAGAACTTCCGCCAGTTCGTGGACTGAACATGCAAACGATTTAGTGGAAAAACCAGCAGAAATTTTCTGTTCGAAAACTTCCGTCAGTTTGCGGACTGAGTCTGCGGATTGGGTTCGCGGACTTGGCAAGCCAATTCCACAATCCTACCGATTCCACTTGCTCAACAAAGTTCAAGAACTTCGGATCAAGTATTTGGTCATGTAATCTAAACTCTACATTCCAACCATTGAAACATTCTCATAGGACATTATTCAGTGTAAAACACAACCTTTCTCATCAGAGCATTTCCAAAGACAATTGAAATGTTTTCATGACTTTCGTCACTAGGTAAAGATAAACTCGATCAAAGCGAAACGCTTTACCAACACACGATTTCGAGAAACAAGATAAGCATTGAATACTCAGCTCGAAATGTCAAGTGTGTATGATCTAGTCTATATATATAGCATACGACTTACGTCTCAAGAAGTATGAGAAGAATAGATATACTTTCGAGTGATATATAAGTTCAAGTCTCCACATACCTTTTTGTTGATGAAGCTCCACGGTTCCTTGGTGTAGATCTTCGTCGTTGTATGATGAATCGCCATGAAGTCCTTGATCTTACTACACTTTCCTATCCTAGTCCGAGACTTAGCTAAATAGGCTAGAAATCAAGACTTATAGTTTTGATCACTAACATTGACAAACATGCTTGAGATAGCAACGCATGCGAGGTTGACCGAGCTATGCTCTAACAATCTCCCCCTTTGTCAATTTTAGTGAAAAAACTACCAATACATATGGAATACAAAAAAGATAAACTTTAGTGGCTTTTATTCCATATTCCAATCTTCAACCGTTTGCTTGAAATCTTCGTCCTTCCAAGTGCTTCAATGATCCCAAAGGTTGTAAGTTTAGCACCATCGTTGTTGAAGATCCATAGCTACAACAATGAGAGAACTCGGGATTCTCAATCATCATTATACAGTATCATAGTATTATTATGAACATCAAAGTCCAATTGCATCACAACTTCGACAATAATACTACGGTGATATGTATTACTCCCCCTTAGTTAATACTATGTCTCAATCATGGAAACCACTCCCCCTTACACCATGATCCGAAAACCATATGTATATGTAGTGTGAACTATAATATTTATCCCCTTTTTTCAATAAAATTGGCAAAGGTACAAGAACGGGTTCATAATGAAATTTCCATAACAGTCTTTTCATAAACTAAAAGAGAATACATACCATCTTAATTTAGATGCAATCGTAAAGCCGAATCTAAATGAATTCATCAAGGAGTTTAAAGATATAAGATAACCCCTTTAAAATTCCACATCCGTACTCCCCGCAAGATATTACCATTAAGCACAAGTTCAAAAGAACTCTCCCCCATTATATGTCATCCCCTAAAGGAAACAGAGCGACCTTAATTTCGAAGGAAAATAAGGATTTTTAATTGGACACCAAAAACCACGCGAGTGATTTCCCATATCCAACCTTCAACTAAATTAATCACAAGTAAACCTATGATTAATTCAATTGGATAACACAACTAAATCAAAACAACAAAAGTGATCAATTTAATTGTTAAGTGCTCAACATAAGTAAACCTACGGAGCTATGACCAAGTTAATCATATGGAGGTGACTAACTTAACCGTTCAAAATACTCAACATAAGGAAAACCTTACGGAAAATTAAATATACTCGACATTAGGAAGTTCTTACGGAATATACGATCATCTACTCAACATAAGGTAAAACCTCGCGGAATATACGTATACTCGAAATAAGAGAAACCTTACGGAATATATGACTAAAATGACCAATAGAACATAATTAGTAGTCGTTCATATACTCAACACAAGGACTTGTGGAATATATGAAAACTCAATTAGATTAACTATAAGAGAGCCTATAATTAATCTAACGGTAATACTAATAACCAAACTAATCACCGAAGTAATCAATTTAATTATCAAGGGATTTGCTCGACAAAAGAATAACTTTCGGAGCAAATAACTAATTAACCAAGCAAGATGATTAACTTAGTTCACATGGGCTCAACATAAGAGATTATGGAACCCCGACTAAGATTGACATAAGATATGACAACCTTAATCGTTCATGTACTCAACACAGGTGAAGCTTATGGAATACTAACTAAGCAATCAAACTAGTCGATTAAAATAGTTCTTAATTCTCAACATATATCATCTTATGGAACAACCAAAAAAGCCAACGTTAATTGACTTAGTTGTAAGGTGCTCGACATAAGACACATAAATGGAGCCTTCACGGATACATAATAAAATGGATCAATTAAGACCTATACCGTGGATAACCATTCAAGGATCTATTCTATTTTCCATCGTTAAATTCATAACAACATAATAGACTTTATCCTTGTTCAAAAAAAGTTTTAATCATATTTTCCATCAAATACATGATTACATAGGCATCACTTTTGTATATGTCAAAAGTCCATTCGTTCCTTAAACCAATACGAATACCGATCATAAATGACTTTACTTTTGATAACAATATGGGACCTTCAAGATCAAGACCGTAAACATACATATCCCATCAAAATATTGCAATATATCAAACCAAGAATAAATATTGCAACCAATCATCCTCCAAATATTTTTAGAATTTAAAATCCAATAAACCTAAAAAATAACAAAGAGAATGAAGTAAAACATAGCTATGTGTAATCACAATCATCGATATTTAAAGCACTAGTTATTCTTCCAACTAATCCAAAAAGAAGACATCATAGGCATTAATAAGCTTTTCCAAGATTTCTTCAGAGAACTCCTCATTATTGAATGGATCCTTCAATTCCTCCAAATCTTTTGGAAACACTGTCAACTTCCTGAGTTCTTTTTCAAGTTTTTGCACAGTGCTCATGGAATGAGACATCATTTGTTCATAACGAGCAATATCTTCTAAGGATGCAGAAATCCGAGTTTTTAAGCTGTTTCTTTTGTAGATGAAATCTTTTACCAGGTTCCTGAAAAATTCATCACTTTGATAAGAAGATGAAAACCAGTTTAAGGAGGGATCTTTACCATTGATTATAGCCTTCACTTTCTTCAAACTTGTTGAGGGAATCCCAGTACAGCGACGTACGTTAACTACAAGCAATGTGTTCCTACTCGTGCTGCATCTAGTAACAGGTGCCATAGAAAAGACCTTTTAGAGATACACCGTTCCCGAATGACAGAAACCCTGGAAAAATAAGAGATTTTGTAGTTTTAGATATATATAGAGATAAAACTAAAAAATTACCGAAAATACATTCCTTGAGCCACAAGACGTAAATCCCCATATATCTCAAGGTCATCATGGGGACGCGAACGTCTAGGGTTAGGTAGAAACAATGGGACCAAAAAGCTCCCCTTGTTTACCCCATATTGACTTTCTAAGATAAGACATATGAGCATAAATTCTCATTCTTTTGTTCCCTGAGGCGCCTATCACAAATGGCTTGTGGCAAAAAGGAGTTTGAACAGCTAAGAAACATTTCAAAGGAACAATCATTTCTTTATGCTTAAATTCTACAACTCTTGGAAATCCTTGAGACGTGAGTGTGAATGCTCCGGATATGTTTAAACATTCTTCCTTGTTACTGGATTCCAATTTAACGCTTTCATTACAAACATTGGACATGTATCGTACAGAGTTCCATTCAGCATGTCTATGAAGTTGTTCTAACTCATGCCTTATTGAGTCCTTCCAGTAGGAGTTGCTTAGAGTTATATCAAAATTTACTGGTTCTGGATTAGAATAACTTTTAATGGAAGGATGTCCTTTTGTCTTGGTTGTAGACCCTTTTTCATAAGATACACAACATGAAGGATCACCTAATACATGTAAAAATGGGCTACAACTACTATTACTACACCATTGAAGGAAGAAGTAGGGCAAGAAGGATTGCATATACCATCAATACTTTTTTGTATAGAATTTCCTGATAGTATTGAACGAGTCTTTTGAGTAATGCAAGAACCTGCAGAATTCTTGTGGGGATTTTTTTTGTCCTCCAAACTCTTTAAAGAAGACGTACAGGGTCTATGAGAATGATTAGACGAACATTCATGAGAGATAGACCTTGGGCAATAGTCTGAATGGTTCCTAGTCACATCAGTTTTCTCAACAATTGATTGTTGAATTTTATCTGAGTAATGACAAATTTTTAGAGAGGAACAACTAGTTTCTCTTAAACACAATGATAGATACCTACTGGAAATAAAATACTTAAGCATAGCGAGCTCTATGAAAGATCAGAGTGGATCCGGATTTGTTCTTCCAATCTCATTTGAAGATTAACTAGTTTATCAGACCTTTCCCTGCGGTTTGTTTTTAAACCTGGTGAGGCGTTCATTGAGACATAGTAATCCATATAGTCAGATTGCTACAAACACAGACTAGTGAGGTCTTAAACGTGTTTGCCTGCTCTGATACCAATTGAAAAAGCGGGGGTCTAACAACACCACCCAATATTTCGATTAGCAATCTGTATGGACTAACTCTGAATACTTAACTAGAGAATCAACTAGACAGTCAGACTCAATCTAGATAAGAATTATCTCAAGGAGTTATTATCTCTTTACTTGATTTGATTTACTCAAGCTAAAACAATAGCGAGTCTAATAATCAAATACAAGGAATAACTTGGACGGTATCAAAGATCAATATCCAAGTGTTAATCAATGAAATCAACAACCACAAGATTGGATCTCCAATTGATTAAAATTCAACTCACAACCTGCATTATTTCAATTATATAAAATATAATGCGGAAAAGAAATAACACAGACACCGGAAGTTTTGTTAACGAGGAAACCGCAAATGCAGAAAAACCCCGGGACCTAGTCCAGATTGAATACACACTGTATTAAGCCGCTACAGACACTAGCCTACTGCAAACTAACTTCGGAATGATCTATACTTGAACCCCTACCAATCTCCCATTGATACAAGGTATATTTGTACTCCTACGCCTCTGATCCCAGCAGGACACTGCGAACTTGATTCCCTTTGCTGATCTCACCCACAACAAAGAGTTGATGTAACCCAAAGCTATAGACTTGATAATAAACAGATTTGTCTCACACAGAAAAGTCTATCGAGGAATAAATCTGTCTCCCAAAGATAAACCCTAACCTTGTGTCCGTATTTTGATGTAAAATCAAGGTAACATGAACCAATTGATAATCCGGTCTTATATTCCCGAAGAACATCCTAGACTAATCAATCACCTCAAAACAATCCTTCCTGACTACATAGGCGGTTTGTCGAGGAATCACAAATAGTGAGACGAAGATGTTTGTGACTTCTTTATCTTGCATATCGGAGAAATATCACGATCTCAAGCCAATCAAAGATTGTACTCGTACGATAGAAGATGCAAGATCAGATCACACAACTACAAGGCAGTAGTATCGGTCTGGCTTCACAATCTCAATGAAGTCTTTAAGTCGTTAACCCGAATTTTAAGAAGAAACTGAAGGGTTAATAGAGATCGACTCTAGCGAGCGCACTATTATCACACAGACGTGTGGGGATCAAGTTTTTTCTCAAGATAGATGTCTCTTATATATAGTCTTTCAATCAGGGTTTTGCTTTAGGTACAAAGCAATCCTTATTCACCGTTAGATGAAACCTGATTAGATTCAAGCCAATATCTCTCAACCGTTAAATCGAAATACATAGCTTGTCACACACACTTTGTATACGTCTACTGGTTTCGTGAGAACCATGCCCAAACGTGTACGCATATGTTGATTCACAGTCTGCCAAAACGGTTAACCATAAGTGTGCATCTCATATTAACCAAGTTCTTCTTCACCATAACTAGTTCAAATGACTCATATGAAACTAGTTAGAGAGTGATCAATTTATATCACACAATTGAATCAAAGATGATACGATTCGATTGAATCGACTCATGAACATTATAGTCACGGTTTGCATAAAGCATTCCTTAGTAATTTAATGATTCGTGTTCAGAGCTCATCTTTAGATCATAACCTATTAAGTTCACAAACAAGTTCGCGGATTTAATTAATCGGATTGAGTTTTCTAAACTCAACAGAAATTCTCGGGCCAAGAACTTCCGCCAGTTCGCGGACTGAGTTCGTGGACTGAATTCGCGGACTGAACACGCAAATGAGTTATGGAAAAACCCAGCAGAAATTTTCGGTTCAAAAACTTCCGTCAGTTCGCGGGCTTGGCAAGCCAATTCCACAATCCTACTGATTCCACTTGCTCAAAAATGTTCAAGAACTTCGGATCAAGTATTTGGTCATGTAATCTAAACTCTACATTCCAACCATTGAAACATTCTCAGAGGACGTTATTCAGTGTGAAACACAACCTTTCTCGTCAGAGCAATTTCCAAAGACAATTGAAATGTTTTCATGACTTTCGTCACTAGGTAAAGATAAACTCGATCAAATCGACACGCTTTACCAACACACGATTTCGAGAAACAAGATAAGCATTGAATAGTCAGCTCGAAATGTCAAGTGTGTATGATCTAGTCTATATATATATAGCATACGACTTACGTCTCAAGAAGTAGGATAAGAATAGATAGACTTTGTAGTGATAGATAAGTTCAAGTCTCCACATACCTTTTTGTTGATGAAGCTCTACGGTTCCTTGGTGTAGATCTTCGTCGTTGTATGATGAATCGCCATGAAGTCCTTGAGCTTACTATACTTATCCTAGTCCGAGACTTAGCTAAATAGGCTAGAAATCAAGACTTATAGTTTTGATCACTAACATTGACAAACATGCTTGAGATAGCAACGCATGCGAGGTTGACCGAGCTATGCTCTAACACTCATATCTCTTTGGATGCTTGGGACGCTGGAACGTATTTAATATCTATAGGTTATGCTTTCTTTGCTATTTTTCTTGTAAATTATATATTTTACGCGTATTTTGAGTTTTGTAGCTACTTTGGAGTCACGCGGAAGAAAAGAAGAAGAAAGCATCCTGATTTAAGCCAAAAGGGCACAATGGTCATTTCACAAAGCAAATGCTAGTGGCAGTCGATCCGATGTTAAGGGGCAACCATATTTGAAGAAGTACTAAACACAGATCAATTGAGGCTAAGGGGGCTTGAAATTGGCTAGCCTTTATCAGAAGTGACCACTGATTATGGGCACCCAGTCTGGGGGTGGATCTTATCCCTGGGGTGTACCAAATCCAATCCACCCGATAACCCTACATGAGAGACGACTACCTCTGATTCATCACATTTCCGTTTCTCTGAAATTGAGAAAGAACAGCACAACGACTGCTATTGCCAAGAGATTGAATCCGAGAGAGAACTGGATGTTGTTGAATCGAATTGAGAAAGTAGATCGAGATGAATTGATTGATAAATGAGAAACAACACAACAACAATTAATGGAATTAGGGTTCTGTTACTGCATTTGCTGTTAAAGGGGTTTGTGGAAGAAATTGCAGATTGGGTTTTGTGTGGTGCTACTGTTGAATGATGCTTCTAATGAGAAATTGGTATCGGTGGTGGATTTAAGGAATTGATAAGGTTCTGAGAATGGGTTTCTAAGATTCGGAAGAAGAGATCGATGGTGTTGCTGCCAAGATTCAGAGAATAAGAAATTGGAGATTAAAAGGGGTTATACTGTGGTGATGAAATTAAACCGAGTTACAGCCATGGATGATTGGAAAAATCAGTCGAGAAGATTATCTGCTAATGTTGAGATTGAGAGAATGGGCTTAGTGAAAGACTGTGTTTTTGCCATGGATTAAAAGGGTTTTCGGTTGAATCTGTGATGGCAAAGACGACAAGAAATTGAAGGGGTTTCTGCTAATTTGTGATTGTGAAGCAGGGAAGGTGAAGTTGCTGCTGTCGATTGGAAAGTGATAAAGGAAGAATGGGTTTCGTCTGGTATTGATGATGGTTGATCTGAGTTCGACGGAGAAGAGAATCGAAGGAGTAACAGAGCTACACATGGAATGGTGGTTGTATTGGATGGTTGCTGTAACTGAATTAACTTGGTAGATGTATGTATAGGATTGTCGCAGGGAGAAGAATTTGGCCTGAATTGGCCTGAGAAATGCTCAATAAACAGTCGAAATTCGGACGGTTTTCCATCACAGCGAGTTAACTCTGTAGCCGACGATGAGCCGATTCCGATGTGTTGATTATGTGTCCGACGATCGATCCAGTACTCGACTCATCTGAGTAAGACCCAGTAAGAACACTTAGACGAAGCTGACTTGGCTGAATCTCCCTTCCTTGACCCGGTTGACTAACAAAAGACCGTTAAGTCAGCAGTTAGCTTTGACGGCAGCCGACGGAATATCCTATCAGCTGAGGAGAATCTCAGATGACCGCCAGTGACTTCTGGCCGGATTCCGGCAACCCAGAATGGAATTACGGCGAGAAAAATAACTGAATTTGTGAAGAATTTTCTAGCTTATCTATAGTCATGGGTGCGAGGAATTGGACTTGAATTTGGAAAGAGAAGATGGAGGATTTGATAAAGACTTGAACTTGGAAAAAAGACTTATAAAGGGAAAGAGATTCTATTCCTAAGAGGATTGCTAGGAACTTGAAGCTTATACATAGAGAAGTTCCCTACTTTTATCTATACACTTTACACTTATACACTTTTACACACAACACTTCTATTTTATTTATTCTTTATGTGAACTCCTTAGCATGAGTAGCTAATTTTATTGATTGAGGATGAATTCCTAGTTCTTAACATGTTTTGGGTTTTGTTTTAAATCTACTTTGAAGTTTTTCACATGATTATCGTTTGTTTTTACTAATGTGAATGTTTATATATTCATGCTTGATTGATAGGTCGTTTAGGATGCATACTAAATTGATTTGTTAATTGATCTAAAGCTAGTGAAAGTTGATAAGTAATCGTTTCTTGACTCTTTACACAAGTAGTAAACACAAGACCTTGCAGAGGGATTCCGTGGAGCAATTGTGTGTGAAAACAACGTTACAAGTAGACCTTGATATAAGAGTCTAACTACTAATATCCACCTAATAAGTTCATAAATCTTAATGTGTTTATTTAAATTACATCTTGAGTGATCTAATACTAGGTGGTTTGGTAAATAGAATCCAGTAGTCGAGAACTTCCGTATCCGGTGATAAAAGGGATTTAGGGGTTTAGCACTGATCTAGCTGGTTTAACAACGGTTGGTGATAATTTGTGACTAATAAGAAGTGGAAAAGAACATAACTTGAATCATTGTTTTGTAACGAAGAAGGATTCCTTGATTTAACTTCTCTTATTGATTTCGACTTATACTTTTAATCGCTTTATTTAATTCTTTTGTTTTCAAAATCTAAAACCAAAACCCCCTTTGTGACATTATAAGACAACTAAAACCTCTTGCTCCTCGTGGGAACGAACTTAACTACCACCATATTACTTGTTAATTGAGTGGGAAAATACTCGCTAATTTGTTGTGGTTACGACACGCACCACTCTACTAGATGCCATTAAACGGATTCCTTTGCATGCTAAGTTCTTGAAGATATGTGCACTGTTAAACGTAATTTGAATGTGCAAAAGAGAGCTTTCCTTGCTGAACAGGTGAGCTCTATTATTACGCAGAAAATGCCGCCTAAATACAAGGATCCTGGTTTTCCTACGATTGCTTGCACTATAGGAGAACACAAGATTGAGCATGTTTTATTAGATTGTATCACACAAACCATGTAATATGTTACTCGGTAATTTTCTCATGATATAAGATGAACTTGGTCGAAGCGAAAGCTTACCAACACATATTTCGAGAAATATGTAAGCGAGATATACTCAGCTCGAAATTTGAAATATGTAAAGAGAAAACTACTATATTGTAACACGACTTATGTCTCAATATAGGAGATAGTAGAAATAGACTTTCCAAGTGATACATGAGTTCAAGTCTCCACATTTTTCGAAGAAGTTCCATAAGCTCCCTTTAGTATTTCTTCGCCTTCAAATGATGAACGCCGTGAAAACTAAGCTCAACTACACTATCTATGTCCTAGTCCGAGACATCTATAAATAAGATAGAAATCAAGACTTATAGTGTTGATCACTAACATTGACATACATGCTTGAGATGGCAACGCATGCGAGTTCGACCGAGCAGTGCTCTAACACTAGGTACTCGGAATTTCACAATTAACAGGTACGCATACGGGTATGTGTACTATAGTTCCGGACATGGATCACATATATGCAAGAACGCATATTATGTTCATATAATCCAATGATGGTTAAGTGTTCTAAACTCTATTTCAATAATTGAAACATTCTTAGAGGATGACAATAGATGTTTTCACGAACTATTAGCATCAAAGAAATTTTCAAGTTAATGAAAGAACCATTACGAAATATTCCAAGTTTATACCAAACGATTGTATCACACAAACTATGTAAGATGTTACTCGGCGATTTTCACATGATCATCTTTTGACTTTCTTCAAGAATATAAGATGAACTTGGTTGAAGCGAAAGCTTACCAACACATATTTCGAGAAATATGTAAGCGAGTTTAACGTAGCTTGAAATCTCAAATGTGCATAATCGAATACTATATAATAATACCACTTTGTCTCAATATAGGAAATTCGGTAGAAATAGACTTTCCAAGTGATAGATGAGTTTTAGTCTCCATATACCTTTTGTTGATGAAGTTCCACAAGATCTCTTTTGTTAGAGTATTGCTCAATTGAACCCACCAAGCGTTAGTATGTCAAGTTTGGTTGTCATATTTTAGTGAACCGAAACTCATGTTAAGAGTCGCTTGGTTATGTACTAGAGTTAAACTTCGTATAGTTAGCTTGAAAGCATTAGGATATGAGACATTACAAGTATTGCGAAGTCTTGAAGATGTGAAGAAGCGAGGAGCTACAACGACAACAATCATCCTTCCACTTGAGGTTAGTGATATTTGACTTGAACTGTTTCATTCCCTAACGTATCTTTCAATTCGTGCATATTGAAAACATAACTGCGAAGCATATTTGAACTCTAGATAGACATAGTATTAAGGAATACAATACGAGGTTTATTGCTGAACAATTAAACTTTGTAGATAAGACATATCCATAATCATTTGAATGCTATTGTGATTATGTATGGGTATAAGGTGAGGATTTCATCATAGGGAACAATGTTTATATGTGTTCTAAGGAAGTAAGTTCATAAACTTGTTTTGTGAACCGAAAAGGAAATTGCCATGTGTTATTGGTTTTGTTATTCATTTCATATCTTATGAACAACCAATATGTGTGATAAAGTAGAACCGCTCACAACTTTTTGTGTTCTTAGTAGAACTATTCACAAAGGCCTGACTTTTGTATTGGTATAACTTTTATTAGTAAAACTGATGAGTGCCAAATATTGTATATATTTATCCCTTTTTGTTGGCATTTAACTCATCTTTTGCGCATTAATTCTACATTTTATCCCATATTCTGTATTTTCATTGTTTTCAAGAATAAATATTTTTATTAATTAATTTTGCATTTTTAGGTAATAAATAAAGTTCGGATGAGTCGCGGAGCGAAAAGAGCAGAAAAGTAGTGAAAAGCCGGGAGAAATTACGCAAGGAAGCCGCGAAGAATGGTGCGCACAACCTCATTTTCTACACAACAAAAGCGCCTCCGTTCTCAGCCATCAGATCAGTTCTCAGGAGCATCCGACGGTCGCTCCTTCATAGATCATCAAAATCTGAAGTCTCTGCCGAGCACCACAGCGCTGAAATTCCAAGCCTTCAGATTAGATGGTAGTTGAATCCAGCGGTCACCTCATCACTGTGCATCAAATCCTGATGGTTCCGCCCAACACTACAACACCTAACCTAATCTAGCACCGTTGACTTCGTTGTGTTCCGCATCCAACGGTCGATACAAACTGCTTCTCTCTTAGACGTCCGATCTACCTACCATCGTCACATCCTACGGACCAGATAGCTGCTCATCAACTTCAGATAATCCCGCCTCACACCAGAACATCCCATACCCTAAAACTATCGAACCAACCTCATTCTTCCTCTTCCCTTCTCTTTCTTTTCCTTCTCCTTCACCCGACAGTTGCAGAGCTCTGCAACTGCAACTCCTGCCCCTGCCATGCCGCCAACACCATCACCTCCACAGTTCTGCCACCACCACCCCATCCCAAGTTTCTCTCTTGTCTCGTTTTTAGCATCAAACTAGGTGCTACAAGCTAGAACAGTGAGAAGCTAGGGTTACATAATCGCAAAGGGGACAAAACTTGAAGAGACAGGAGCAGAAGAAGAAGATAAAGCATGGGTATGAACTTAATCGCAGAGGGGACAACGAAATCAGTGAGTAATTTTGGGAATTTGAGAAAACCCTAATTTCAATTTAGGGTTTCGAAAAATTAGGGTTTGTTGTAAACTATAAATATGGATGTTGTTGCCACTGTTAAAACTGGTTCTTGGACTAGCCAAGTTTCCCCCTAATTGGGTTAGGTTTGATTTTAATTTCACTTTCAATTTTAACCATTTGCATATTTTTCTCCTTGTTCACTGTTAGTGTTAATGTCTTGATGTTTCATAGTTTGATGTTTAGTTAGCTCAATATTGTTAGTTTCATTGCACTGTTAATCTTTAATGTGTTAATGCTCCTGTTAGTTATAGTTAATGTGCATGTTCTGCTACTATTTTTTCAATGTGTTCTGTGTATGTTCTCTGTTAATGTGCATGTTCTGTTTTGTCTTGTAAATGTTCTCATGTTGTTCATGTCATTCTTAGATGTATGAAATGTTCTAGGATAGAATTGAATCAAGGTAAACCACATTTTACTCTCACAGTGCATATCATGTATGCTTTGTAGTTAGGATAAAACTATGTGATATTACCACAACTCATACCTATTTGATATTGTCAAATTCTCTGACTAATTGTGCTTTAGTCAGACATTTAGTGCTTAGGATTGACACTTTAGTTGTGATTCAACTGTCCATTGGTGAAACACCCTAGGTAAAAGGCAGGATTGAACCTTTACCTTTACCTGCTTTAGGGAAGAATTGGCATGATCAGTTGAGTTCATCCTCTTGTCCTCACTGTTTTGTTCTTATTTTGTTCTTTTTCATGTTTAGACTCATTCCATTGTTTATTGTTTTCTTTCTTTCATTTGCTATTCATCACCACCCTGCCCTGGGCCTTAGGCCTTGGTTCAATTTGATTTGTCCCTTATTTTTGCCTCTGCCACTCTGCTGCCACTTCTTCTCCTGCTGCAGCTCCATTCTGCTGCACCACTTCTGTTGCTGCTGCAGCTTCTTCTGCTGTAGCTGCTGTTGCCTCCTGCATATGAGCCTCTGCAGCTGCTCTGCCAATCCACTTCTCTGGGCTGTTGCATTGCTGCTGATTGCTTTGCTCTCCACGCTCACTTCCAAAAGCCCAGAGCACAATTTGAGCCCAACTGTAAGACCAAACCAAAGCCCAGTTCATTAAGGCCCAAGTCAAATTCATTGTTAAGGCCCAGCCCAATTCATAAGTGAACAACTGAGCACAAGACTCAGTTCACTGTAAGGCCAGAGCCTAGTGAACTGCTAAGCCCATTCATTCAAAGGGCATTCAAACCCATTAGTACTCAAAGCCCAATCTAAGCCAAAGGCTTCTAAGTCCAAAGCAAACTAGAACCCAATTAGCTAAAACACTTCCGAAACACACCCGATCTCTGTGGATCGACCCGTACTTGCACGAGCTACAACTGACGACCGTGCACTTGCGGTATTACTGTAGGCCCGTTTTTACGCATCATTTTATACACTCTTCCCGGCCACCAAGTTTTTGGCGCCGCTGCCGGGGATTGGTGCTGTGTTTTATCTGTGTTTTTCTTAGCTATTTTGCATTTCATTTCATAGCATTTGCATCTGCATCTGCTTCACTTCATTTGCTGTTGGACCTGCTGTTCTGAACCTGTTTTTCCTCTGCTGGGACGCCACCAAGGAAAAGAACCAAAACCCAACTGGGTTTTTGCAACAATATCAGAGCAGCTGGGCTGTGCTAAAAAGGTAAGCCTAAACCCATTCAATTGAGAGAACCCAACCTGTGGGCTTCCAATTTTTTATTTGTGGGCTTGTAATAATTAACCCAATTTTTTGGGCTTTTTATTTTTCTATTTTGGGTTTGTAATAATTTATTTGTGGGCTTGTTGTTTAATTTGTGGGCGTGTATTATTTTGTGTGGGCTTGTTTAAATTTTTCCATTGGACTTGTATTTGGACTCTGGGTTTAAACCCAGCTGAGCTGATAACCGATTGTGGGCCGCAGCCTTCCTTCCATTTCCTTAGAGGCTTGCACAGTGGGCTTGCTCCCATTCAAAAACCAAATTTTACTTTTACTTTAAAAAAAAAAAAAAAAAAAAAAAAAAAAATTCTTTTGCTCCCAATTTTAACAACCAAATTTTTTCTAAAATATCCCATTAAAACCAAACTTGCCAAAAAAATGTCTCCCACCAAAACCAAATTTTTCCCAAAAATCCAAACCCTTTAAAAACCAAATTTGGGCTTTGTAACATAGTTACTTAGCTTTTGAGCCCAATCATGTATAGATCTTTTTCTACAGTTGGGGAATACAACAAATCCCTTAGAGAACTTGCGTGTGGACAAACTTCACGTTATGAACCTTCCACGGACCATGATGTCAATAGTCATAGGAATTATTATGGACATTTTCAAAGTCCCGAGCCTCAATACATGAACCCTAATGACTATTCACACATGCATCGTTTGCCACAACGTGAAAATGAACATTTTGCTAGTGCCTCACTCAACAATCATCTTGTGGATCAATTAGAAGCTCGAATCGCAGCTTTAGAAATGCAATCACATGAGGAATCTGTCACATCTAATTTTCTTAGGCAACCTGAAATCTATGCATGTCCCGCATGTGGTAGTTTAGACCACCCTGTTGAGAATTGTCATATTTGCATAATTTTAGGCAATCTAGAGAAAATCCAAGGTATGAAACGCCCATAAATTGTGAGAATGGTAGTCATTGGGACCATAATCAATCCTTTGAGGGTTGCGATCAATATTTTGTAAACCCTAATGACCATGCACACATGTACCATTCACCACAATTTGAACATGAAGAATTTTGTACTCCCATGAATTTAGACTCCACCACAGAAGCTTTCAGACTCAGTGAGCAAAACTTCGATAGATCTACATCACGAATTCAGGCATATTTAGATCAGATTTTGCTTCACCTACAAAAGGGGGAAATTCATGAGGAAATGTATGTTGTCCCTAATGAAGTGTCTAGTCCCATCCATGTAAATGATGATTATGAACCTAATTTAGAGGAACATGAATCGACTAATGACACCACCACTTTTAATGAGGACCAATATGCATGCTACCATGATGATGATTATGATGATTATGATGATGTGTTAGAAGAACATGAAAATATTGTGGAACCTGTTGGTTCAATAACATATGGCTTCTCGCCCTCGACCTTCATGAATGTTGTTTTTTCTGATACTCATGGTAATTCATATGATTTTGATATTGACATGGGATTCGTACAATTATTCTGTGAAGATGAACATGACATAGGAATAGTTGAATCTTCTGTAGACACTAATATGCATGAAAATATATTTGATGTGTCTGATTCTCTACCTAGGTCACATTGTGATATTTCTCCTGATTTGCCGATGCATGAGAATGAATCTGTTGATGATGTTGATGATTCTAAGTGTGAACTTGCCAATGTGAGTGATGATTGTGAGCATGATGTGACATGTGTAGATGATTTAGGAGATTTTGATTTGATTGATAATGATATGCCTATTCTTCTACCTAAGTCACAATCTGTTGGCCTTCCACCCAACCTAGATTTGGTTTGTACCAATATTGTAAAACCAATTTTTCTGAAAATTCCCAACCTAGGTTTGGAACTGTGTGCTTCCCAAGTCCTCTTGGACTATTTTGCTTCCAAATATAATACATTTGAGGAACCACAGTTGGAAATTGCATGTTTGCCCGTCCCTAGCACAGTTCATTTCGAGCTAGACCTTTTGCATGATGAACCCCCGAAACTGCGCGATTTTGTTTTCAAAACTATATCTTCTGTAAAATCCAGGTTTGGGGGTAGCTCATTTTGTTTCACAGTTTCACTTGTGTTTCTTTCCTGTTATTATTGTGTGAAGCTGTTGAAACCTTTACACTTTGTCTTTTGGGTTGATCCTCAACTCTTTAGATTGTTAGTGTATGGTGAATATTTTTTGTATATAATCCAGTAGATAAAATTTTTAAAAAAAAACCCTTTTGTTCCTTTTGTATATATTTTGCTAATCCAATATGATCTCGGCTGAAATATGTTGGATTTTTGCCTTGAATAACGGAGTTTTAATTCTGCTTTCGCCGAAATCGGGTATTCTCTCTCCTTTTACTCTACTCAGCATGTCCCTTTCCATATGTTGCATTTTAATCCTTTCCATATTTTGAAACATTGAGGACAATGTTTAGTTTAGGTTTGGGGGTATAGATTAGATGCCACGATAATATGCTATAATTGAAAACGAACTCCTTCTTCTTTTTGAAAAAATTGAAAAATTTCAAAAAAAATTAAAAAATCAAAATTCAAAAAAAAATTTAAAAATTGAAAAAAATCATAAAAATGGAGCTCATCTACCTTGAAATGTTGACTCTTGTGCAAATATGTATTTTTATTAGGAGTCTTAGTCTAGATATTTAGGCACCCTGATTCTAGCACAATTCACATAGTGATAAGAAATTTGCACGCGCACGATCTACCAATACATGTATGGCCTCGATCTTCAAGGTGTTGGATAGGAAGTTACGATTGCCAATCACTTTAGAATACTGAACGAAACTTGACTAGCTTGTTCTTTGGTTGGTTGGGATAGAAGGTGGAGGTTACATTAAGAAAGACAACCATCGAATTTAACTGGGTGCATCAAAAAGGGCTACCTCTTGCAAAGTGTCATGTAATCTTTTGTTTCCTTTTGTATATGTATCAAAAGTGTTTCCTTGTTCAAAAAAAAAAAAAAAAAAAAAAAAAAAAAAAAAAAAAAAAAAAAAAAAACGATGTATATATCAGAAAAAAAAAAAAAATATATCAAAAAAAAAAAAAAAAAAAAAAAAAAAAAAAAAAAAAATCAAGTATTTATCAATTCCATCATCTCTTGTTCCAAAATAAAAAGAGAATAGTCAATGTAAATAAGAGTCATGTAAAGAGTTATTTTGTTGTTTTTTGTAATAAGCAAGGAGGGTGTATGCCATTGATGTACAACGCGAGTAATTGTGAAATACCTCCAACTCATTCACAATTCTCGTAAAGTCCGGACAGCTAGCTAGATTTCGACCTCAGTTCTTAGCCTGAGAAACTATCTCTTGGTGATTAGTAGTCATAACTTCAGATCTTTCTTTACACATGTGTAGATACACTTTACACTCTTATCACATGTCCTTATTTGTTATCAGTGCTAGGATTGTGCCTTTGATAGCTAGATTGACATCTCCATTTTGTTGTGAGCTTAAACTGTTTTGCACATGTCACGTTTGATGGAATATGAGCTTATATTTTGTCCTTAGGTTTTGTAGGCACACCTCTGGTAAACCTTCACGAGACTTCAACTCGTCCACTAGGGACACTTAGTGGTTTAAAAGGCTTAGTGCATACGCTAAATGCATTCGAGAGACCAGCGACAGTGGTATAGTTAGGATTTCCTTAGTTTTGTTTTACTTGAGGACAAGTAAAATTCAGGTTTGGGGGTATTTGATGAGTGCCAAATATTGTATATATTTATCCCTTTTTGTTGGCATTTAACTCATCTTTTGCGCATTAATTCTACATTTTATCCCATATTCTGTATTTTCATTGTTTTCAAGAATAAATATTTTTATTAATTAATTTTGCATTTTTAGGTAATAAATAAAGTTCGGATGAGTCGCGGAGCGAAAAGAGCAGAAAAGTAGTGAAAAGCCGGGAGAAATTACGCAAGGAAGCCGCGAAGAATGGTGCGCACAACCTCATTTTCTACACAACAAAAGCGCCTCCGTTCTCAGCCATCAGATCAGTTCTCAGGAGCATCCGACGGTCGCTCCTTCATAGAGCATCAAAATCTGAAGTCTCTGCCGAGCACCACAGCGCTGAAATTCCAAGCCTTCAGATTAGATGGTAGTTGAATCCAGCGGTCACCTCATCACTGTGCATCAAATCCTGATGGTTCCGCCCAACACTACAGCACCTAACCTAATCTAGCACCGTTGACTTCGTTGTGTTCCGCATCCAACGGTCGATACAAACTGCTTCTCTCTTAGACGTCCGATCTACCTACCATCGTCACATCCTACGGACCAGATAGCTGCTCATCAACTTCAGATAATCCCGCCTCACACCAGAACATCCCATACCCTAAAACTATCGAACCAACCTCATTCTTCCTCTTCCCTTCTCTTTCTTTTCCTTCTCCTTCACCCGACAGTTGCAGAGCTCTGCAACTGCAACTCCTGCCCCTGCCATGCCGCCAACACCATCACCTCCACAGTTCTGCCACCACCACCCCATCCCAAGTTTCTCTCTTGTCTCGTTTTTAGCATCAAACTAGGTGCTACAAGCTAGAACAGTGAGAAGCTAGGGTTACATAATCGCAAAGGGGACAAAACTTGAAGAGACAGGAGCAGAAGAAGAAGATAAAGCATGGGTATGAACTTAATCGCAGAGGGGACAACGAAATCAGTGAGTAATTTTGGGAATTTGAGAAAACCCTAATTTCAATTTAGGGTTTCGAAAAATTAGGGTTTGTTGTAAACTATAAATATGGATGTTGTTGCCACTGTTAAAACTGGTTCTTGGACTAGCCAAGTTTCCCCCTAATTGGGTTAGGTTTGATTTTAATTTCACTTTCAATTTTAACCATTTGCATATTTTTCTCCTTGTTCACTGTTAGTGTTAATGTCTTGATGTTTCATAGTTTGATGTTTAGTTAGCTCAATATTGTTAGTTTCATTGCACTGTTAATCTTTAATGTGTTAATGCTCCTGTTAGTTATAGTTAATGTGCATGTTCTGCTACTATTTTTTCAATGTGTTCTGTGTATGTTCTCTGTTAATGTGCATGTTCTGTTTTGTCTTGTAAATGTTCTCATGTTGTTCATGTCATTCTTAGATGTATGAAATGTTCTAGGATAGAATTGAATCAAGGTAAACCACATTTTACTCTCACAGTGCATATCATGTATGCTTTGTAGTTAGGATAAAACTATGTGATATTACCACAACTCATACCTATTTGATATTGTCAAATTCTCTGACTAATTGTGCTTTAGTCAGACATTTAGTGCTTAGGATTGACACTTTAGTTGTGATTCAACTGTCCATTGGTGAAACACCCTAGGTAAAAGGCAGGATTGAACCTTTACCTTTACCTGCTTTAGGGAAGAATTGGCATGATCAGTTGAGTTCATCCTCTTGTCCTCACTGTTTTGTTCTTATTTTGTTCTTTTTCATGTTTAGACTCATTCCATTGTTTATTGTTTTCTTTCTTTCATTTGCTATTTTCATCACCACCCTGCCCTGGGCCTTAGGCCTTGGTTCAATTTGATTTGTCCCTTATTTTTGCCTCTGCCACTCTGCTGCCACTTCTTCTCCTGCTGCAGCTCCATTCTGCTGCACCACTTCTGTTGCTGCTGCAGCTTCTTCTGCTGTAGCTGCTGTTGCTTCCTGCATATGAGCCTCTGCAGCTGCTGCTGCCAATCCACTTCTCTGGGCTGTTGCATTGCTGCTGATTGCTTTGCTCTCCACAGCTCACTTCCAAAAGCCCAGAGCACAATTTGAGCCCAACTGTAAGACCAAAACCAAAGCCCAGTTCATTAAGGCCCAAGTCAAATTCATTGTTAAGGCCCAGCCCAATTCATAAGTGAACAACTGAGCACAAGACTCAGTTCACTGTAAGGCCAGAGCCTAGTGAACTGCTAAGCCCAATTCATTCAAAGGGCATTCAAACCCATTAGTACTCAAAGCCCAATCTAAGCCAAAAGGCTTCTAAGTCCAAAGCAAACTAGAAACCCAATTAGCTAAAACACTTCCGAAACACACCCGATCTCTGTGGATCGACCCGTACTTGCACGAGCTACAACTGACGACCGTGCACTTGCGGTATTACTGTAGGCCCGTTTTTATCGCATCATTTTTATACACTCTTCCGGGTCCACCAAAAACCAATCTTAAGTAATCACCTTGGTATGTATCGGTTTTATGTCTTCCATGGGAAGAAGGGAACCGATCCTTGTAAGAGGTGAAGGGAACCGATCCTATTAATGGGTGAAGGGGAACCGATCCTTGTAATGGGTGAAGGGAACCGATCCTTGTAAGGGGTGCAGTACATTAGGGGAACCGATCCTTGTATGGGGTGCAAAAAGTTTACAGAAGAAAGGAGAACCGATCATGTGAAGGTGTGCAACACATATAAGTTAGATATCATATATATGTGGGTAACCGATCCTAGTACCTAGTCAACCATATCTTTGGTAAGCTAGTGTGACTATGCGTAGTACTCACATGAAAGTATAACCGAAACTTGTTTTGGTAGAACCGTAAACCCACGATTGTGATTGAATGTTGGTTTGATCAATCACATAGTTCTTGAAAGTCAGATGAACCAATTCTAAAATTGTTTGGAAGTGTGGCAAATCAGTTTCAAGGTTGTAAGTGTAAGAGAGAAGTTACAAAGTAAAGATGTCGACAAAATTGAACACGTGCTGAGAATGTTTATTTCTATAATTGTTCAAAGATATTCCTTAAAGGCTAAATGGAAGAGAATACCAGAATCGAAACATAAGTAAGTTAAGAATCTTTTAGTTAAGGTTATTAATTTATCTTGGTAGGAAATTATGGAATTAGTAATGTGCATTTACTAATTAGATTTTCCAAGAGATTTCGATCATATTTTTGGACAGAGCATTTACAGGAATTATGAAAACCGAATCTGTGCATTTATGAATATCTTGAGAATATTTTCGGTTTTGGAAATTCCTTGGTGTCCAAACTTCCTTGTCTATAAATACACAAAGTTTGCCTTTCTAGCAAACTAATCCTTCGTAATAATTTGACTTCCTCTTTTGTCATTGTTACTGGTGAAGCCACCTATCGCAGAGGAGAGTAATCTAATTAGGTGAAATCTATTACGGCCGCTCGTTTTAAAGTCTTCTTTGGGATTGAGAAGCTCTAGCACGACCCGTTGGTGGGAAACTAGATAATTGCGGTTTATCTTTGTTTTTGATTGATTTGATTGACTAACGGTGGTTGAAATCTGGTTGCACCTAGTTTTTTTATTCTTGAGAATCTTCTCTTCTGATATAAAATTTACTCAAACTAGATCAGAGTTTCGACAGGGATCTTGAGACTATTTTTAGTTCCACAAGTTCTTGTGTTGAGTATATGAACGGCTATACTAATCATGTTCTATTGGTTATTATAGTCATATATTCCATAAGGTTTTCCATATGTCGAGTATACATTAATTCCTTAAGGATCTTCTTATGTTGAGTATTTTGATTGTATATTCCGTAAGGCTCTCCTTATGTTGAGTATCTTTAATATTCCGTAAGGTTATCCTTATGTTGAGTATTTGAACGGTTAAGTTAGTCACTTCCATATGATTAACTTGGTCGTAGCTCTGTAGGTTTACTTATGTTGAGCACTTTTCAATTAAATTGATCACTTTTGTGGTTTGATTTAGTTTTGTTATCCAATTTAATTAATCATGGGTTTACTTGTGATTAATTTGGTTGAAGATTGGATATAGAGAATCATTCGCGTGGTTTTTGGTATCCAATTAAATCCTTCTTTTCTTTCGAAATTAAGGTCGCTCATGTTGTTCCTTCGGGGATGACATCAAATGTGGGAGAGTTCTTTTGAACTTGTGCTTAATGGTAATATCTTGCGGGGAGTGCGGTTGTGGAATTTTAAGGGGTTATCTTGTATCTTTAAACTCCTTGATGAATGCATTTAGCTTCGGCTTAATGATTGCATCTAAATTAAGTTGGTATGTGTCTTTCTCTTTTAGTTTATGAAAAGACTCTTGTGGAACTTTTATTATGAACCCGTTCTTGTACCTTTGCCAATTTTATTGACAAAAATGGGGAGAAATATTGTAGTTCACACTACATATACATATGGTTTTCAGATCATTGTGTAAGGGGGAGTGGTTTCCATGATCGAGATAGAGTATTGACTAAGGGGGAGTGATACATATCACCGTAGTATTATTGTCAAAGTTGTGATGCAATTGGAATTTGATGTTCATAATAGTACTATGACACTGTATAATGATGATTGCGAATATCGAGTTCTCTCATTGTTGTAGCTATGGATTTTCAACAACGATGGTGCTAAGCTTACAACCTTTGGGATCATTGAAGTACTTGGAAGGACGAAGATTTCAAGGAAACGTTGAGGATTAGATGGTGTGTCAGGAAAACACACAGAAAAATAGATATGCTTGCAAGTATACAAGGCCAAGTTTATAGAATAGAAGGAAAGCAGAGGAAAGTCCACAGGGAGTGGGAGCACTATAAGAGAAACCTAAGCTAACAATGGAGACAGTGAGCAAGACAAAGTAATATGGCATACAAAGTGGCAGAAGTAAAGAACCAAAGCAGCAAGGTAAAGCAAAGCAGCAAAGAAAACAGCTAAGAACCAAGGCTTGGAAGCCAAGGGCAGAGGGAGATTTTGTGCACTGTTTTCAGTGCGCAGAGACTACAAATTGCAAGACAATAGGCGAGCAACACAGCTAAGAAATATAAACTGAATTTGAAGCAAAGCAAGACTGAAAATGTAAGTGACTGAGAAGGATATTGTGGCTAAGCCAAGGCTTAGATTCCACCTTGTGTCCTAATCAAATAACATATTCCTAGGTTGAGTTGAGTCCTATGCATACAATAGAAAGGAAAGAAAATCAGCTTGCTAACAGAAATACCCCTAGTATTGACTGTCTTTTGACAGCACAGTCAATCACAGGCAATCAGAGCACTGCTTTCTTCCCAATGCTCAAGCAAAACAGGGCATATGGCATCCTATCCTAGCAATTTACCATTTGACAATGCACCAAGGCTTCATCAAAGCCTCAGCTTGTTGCTAATTAGCTCATACTACACATGATAATAACAATAACATTCATAATATATGATAAATTAAACACAATAATCAACATTCAAAATAAATCAAAACATGCACAACTTTCACTGTTAACTGCATAAGATGAACTGAAATTTGGAATTGCATGAATTTTGTTTCAATTTTCTACTGGCTAGTCCAGAGAGATGTAGTAATTCACCTTACATCACACCCACAGTCCCAATTTATAGTTTACAAGAGAAGTCCCCAAAAGCCCCAAAACAGTGTAATTAGGGTTTGGTGAAAAATTGGAATTAGTTTTACCTAATCACTGATGATTGCTTCTGACTTCGACCCACGCCTCTAATTGTTCTCCTGATGTTATCCACGCCTCCAATTGCAACTCTATTTCACCTAATTTGTCAATTTCACCTCTAGGGTTCCTGACATGGGAGAGGCGTGAAATTGAGTGATTAGGAGGAAATTGAGTTGGTGAAAGGGGAAGTAATGATGTGGGTTAGGGTTGTTGAGTGATTTGAGAGCTCGTATTGAGCTGGTGGTGGTGGCAGATGGAGTGGGTGGCGGAGCAGGTGGTGGTCATGGGGTTTGCAGTGAAGAAGAGGGGAGGAAGAAGAAGGAGCCCGATAGAAAATAGGTTAGGGTTTGTTTGGTTTTTGGGTATAGGTATTGGGTGCTTAGGTGTTATACGGGATCATCCAATTTGATGTTTTGTGAAGGGAATACGTTGGATGGAAAGATCATAGAATGATCCAACGGCGAGATGAAGATGGATATGGAGCGACCGTTGGATATGTAATACATCAAAACTGATGGTCCAAGATGGAGTTAGGTGTTATAGTGTTAGACAGGGGCATCAAAGCTCGATGCACTCTGATGGATCGACCGTTGGATGATGGAAAGTATCCAATCTGACGGCTAAGAATAGAAACGGGTTTGGGTTTGGATTTTGGGATTAAGAAATGGGTTTGGGCTTAGACAATATTGATCCACTTCTTCTTTAAGAACAATTTCTTCCTTTTTAAGCCCATTTTCATCTTTGATTCTTCCATACCACATTCTTCACTTCTTTTCCACTAGAGTTTCCACTGGCTTTCTCCCATGTCTTTGCTCTTTTCGCTCCGCAACTCATCTAGTCTTTATTACCTAAAAATGTAAAATTAATTAACAAACATATTTATTCTTGAAAACAATGAAAATACAGAATATGGGATAAAATGTAGAATTAATGCACAAAAGATGAGTTAAATGCCAATAAAAAGGGTGCAAATATATACAATATTTGGCACTCATCATTAGACTACGGAATAGGAGCCACTAAAGTTTATCTTTTTTGTATTCCATATGTATAATAGTTTTATCACTAAAATTGACATAGGGGGAGATTGTTAGAGAATAGATCGGTCAATCTCGCATGCGTTGTTATATCAAGCATGTTTGTCAATGTTAGTGATTAAAACTATGAATCTTGATTTTTAGCCTATTTAGCTAAGTCTCGGACTAGGATATGAAAGTGTAGTAAGCTCAAGGACTTCATGGAGATTCATCATACAACGACGAATATCTACACCAAGGAACCGTGAAGCTTCATCAACAAAAAGGTGTGTGGAGACTTGAACTTATCTATCACTCGAAAGTCTATCTATTCTTCTCTTACTCCTTGAGACGTAAGTCGTATGCTATATATATAAACTAGATCATACACACTTGACATTTCGAGCTGAATATTCAATGCTTATCTTGTTTCTCGAAATCGTGTGTTGGTAAAGTGTTTCGCTTTGATCTTGTTTATCTTTACCTAGTGACGAAAGTCATGAAAACATTTCAATTGTCTTTGGAAATTGCTCTGACGAGAAAGGTTGTGAATAACACTGAATAACGTCCCCTGAGAATGTCTCAATGCTTGGAATGTAGAGTTTAGATAACATAATCATATTACTTGATCCGAAGTTCTTGAACTTTGTTGAGCAAGTGAAACTGGTAGGATTGTGGAATTGTCTTGCCAAATCCGCGAACCCAGTCCGCGAACTGATGGAAGTTCTCATCCCTTTCTGCTGGAATTTCCAAATAACTCGTTTGCTGCTCAGTCCGCGAACTGGCGGAACTTCTCATCCCGAGAAATTCTGTTGAGTTTGGAAAACTTAACCGATTGAATTAAGTCCGCGAACTTTTTTGTGTACTTAATAGGTTATGATCTAAAGATGTGCTCTGGAGATAAACATTAAATTACTAAGGAGTACTTTATGCAAACCGTGGCTATAATGTTCATGAGGAATTATCTTTGCTTCAATTATTTCTTACGATTGAACAACTCTTTAACTAGTTACATTTGAGTCAAGTGAACTAGTTATGGTAAAGACGAACATGGTTAATATGAGATGCACATATGGTTAAACTTCTGGTAGACTGTGTTGAACCAACATATGCATACTTGTTTGGGAATGGTTCTCACGAACCAAGTAAACTTTTACGAAAGTATGTGTGACAAGCTATGATTTCGATCTAACGGTTGAGAAATATTAGCTTGAATTTAAATCAGGTTTTCATCTAACGGGATTGCTTTTTTCCTAAGGAAATACCCTGATTTAAAGACTATATATAGGAGACATCTAGCTTGAGAAAAAAACTAATCCCCACACGTCCATGTGCTACTAGTGCGCTCGCTAGAGTCGATCTCCATTAACTCTTGAGTTTCTTCTCTAAACTCGAGTTAACAATTTAAAGACTTCATTGGGATTGTGAAGCCAAACTGATACTACTTTTATCGTAGTTGTGGGATCTGATCTTGAATCTTCTATCGTACGAGTACAATATATTGATTGGCTTGAGATCGTGAGAGTTCTCCGATAGGCAAGATAAAGAAGTCACAAATATCTCACTGTTTGTGATTCCTCGACAATCTGCTTATGTAGTCAGGAAGGATTGTAGAGAGGTGATTGATTAATCTAGGCTATTCTTCGGGAATATAAGTCCGGATTATCAATTGGTTCCTGTTACCTTGATTTCATATCAATAGACGGAACAAAACTTAAGGTTTATCTGTGGGAGACAGATTTATTCCTCGATAGACTTTTCCGTGTGAAACAGATCTGTTAAATATCAAGTCTGTATTCAATTCTGGACTAGGTCCCGGGGTTTTTCCGCATTTGTTGTTTCCTCGTTAACAAAATCTTGTTGTGTCATTTACTTTTATTTTCCACATTATAATTGTTTTATTGTAATTAAAGTAAATCACACAAACATTAATTCCTAATTACTTGATAAGTGAATCCTACTGTGTTGTGAACCGATTAGTTGTATTGTCTCGATCTCGTATCCATAGACAATCACTTTCGGAGAAAGCACTTATAGGTCGGAAAAGTTTTAGCTTGAGGTATATTTGGGTACCCTCGCCTTTTCATCTTTAGTAGTTATTTGTCTTCAAATGATGAACGTTGCGAAGTCTAATGCTCAATTACACAGTCTATCCTAGTCAGAGACATCACTATAAGTAGACTAGAAATCAAGACTTATAGTTTTGATCACTAACATTGACAAACAAGCTTGAGATATCAACGCTTGCAAGTTTGACCGAGCAGTGCTCTAACAGTGTTTTGATCATATTCTTTGAAGAATTTATCCCTAAAAAGTTGGTGATAATATTTGTTTTTGATTTCGTTCCATTTTCCTAGCTCCGCTTGAATATTTTTTAATTTGTCTATTTCTTTAGAGATATTTCCGGATATATGGATAATATCAATTTTATTGTTTAGGGATTTGATATGCTTGTGGATGTTCCCAAAAGTATTTGAGTTCCAATGGGATAAATCTGAAGGTAACAATTTGAGGAGCCCATAAAAGGTTCTCTCTAAGGAATTGTCGGAATGAAATTTCCAAGAGACTTCAACTACAGTAGGTAAGGTAAAATGAGTTAACCAAGACCTAAAATATCTAAATGGTTTCAGAAGCCTAGTTTTATCAGGGTTTGAATCTAATAAAATCGGCGTATGATCAGAACCGACCCTCGGGAGATGAGTTACCTTAGTGTCCGGAAAATTATGAGACCACAAGAAAGAAGTTAACTCTTTGTCAATTCTTTCGCAGATGTTTTTTTTACCCTTTCAATTATTAGACCAAGTGAAAGGCGATCCATCATATCCCACGTCTTGGAGGCCCAAAGAATCGATAGTGTTGACAATGAAAGGATTTCTCCTAGAGCCTTCTTTATTTCCACCTTGTTTTTCATCCGGTTTCAAATTAATATTTATGTCCCCTATCAGAACCCAAGGTTTATTTATTTGTTGCGCGATGTCTGAGATATATGTCCATTGTTCAATCTTATCACCTGCTTCGACTGCTCCATAGACACATGTGATTATGATATCTGTATCTCCTATCCTTGATTCAAAATGACAAACATTAAACTTAGAAGATATTATTTCATTTCTATATTGTTGTGCCAGGCTATTGTTAAACCCTTGGCTATTTCCACGGATGGAATGATGAACCAGTCAAAGAAAGGAGAATTTATAAAAAAAAAATCTATGCGAGACAATGTGGATTTTTTCTCTTCTAAAAAAACTATATCTGACTTGTAGTATCGACACAAAAAATTGAAATGGACCTTGGTGAGTGGAGTCCCAAAGCCCTGGACATTCCAGGATAACAACTTCATGGTGATTGAGATAAAAGGAGCCTAATAGGGGAACAAAGGATATGAGAGAAGAGAAAGGTGTCAAAGGAAGAGAAAAAAAAACCTCAAAGCTGGTCTATGGATAGGAGTAATGCAAACAAGAGAAAAAAATTTATACACAACTAGCATAAAAGGATAGAAGAAGAAAAAATATTATATAAATTAACCTGACAAGTAAAGTAAGACAATATTAAAAATTAGTTTAACACAGGTCACAAGAAAGGGAGCAGAAGGGGAAAAAAAAAGCATGGACCTAAAAAAACTAGCTGAGCAAGATAAATAAGTAAACAATGAAGGTCTAGTTAACTAGGATGATGCCAATACATATAACACACACAACAGAGAAAGAAACAAGGGAGATCAAAGCTGAGTAATAAGATGGCAAAAGAAAAACACTTAAGAAGCAAAATACATATTGTATTAAAAGGATTTACAACAAACACACTACAACAGATAAAAAGTAGATAAGCATGCAAGTGAAAAGTTACACCAAAAGAGAACTAACAAAGAAACGAAGATTAAAACTAACTATAATACAGAAAGTAAAGACATGAAACTAAATCACAGGATAGCAGACTATAAACAAAAAAAACAAGCAAGAAAGGAGCCACATGCTCTAATTGAAGTCTTCACTTTGAGTCACGTAGTCTTTCTGCTTTTTTTAGGGGTCATGTTAACATCAACCCAATTTTGAAATTTCCTTTCCCTTTGCTTTAGGATCATTGTTAGAAGGAGTTGCATTTGATCCTTCACCACTGAACCATTGATGAGGATGGGTGTTGGCCTTATCTTGCTCTTTAATAACATAAATGTTCCTTGGAACTTCAAGCACTTGTTCTTGTGGAGGGCAATTTAAATCAATCTCAGTAATTTTGAGCTTCTTTAGAGCTGGTAATGGTAAATCCCAGTGAGAATATGATTGCATCAGTTGCCAGTTTACGATGTAAGCAGAGTCTTTGTTATGTGATTGCTTAGATGAGATATCACCACTCCAGAAAACAGCTTCAAGGTTGAGAGATTGGTCATGCCTATCTCTTTTATAGACCACTTTCCACATGTAAGTGTCAGGATGAACACTAGCATTAGAGTAGAAAGGATGTGAATCTGCATTTAATGTACTAGCATTAGTTGGACCATTATTGTCAGTGTATTGATGAGGCTCAACAACACATTATCCACTTCATACTGTTTGAGATAATCTGTGAATGTTACCTCAGATGTTGATTGCTCTGCATCAGAGATAGCCAAGCTATCTTCAAAAAAACTCCATATCTTGTTGCATATTCTGTTGCTCAAGCTGTTGCAAGTTTTCATGTTCTAATTTTTGTTCATCTATATTTTGCATGGAATCCATGACAACATCATCCTCTGCTTGTTGTTCTTCAATTTGTTATTGGTACACCATAAATTGTCCAAACTCAAAGGAAATCACATTGGTGTATCCCATTTCATTTTCAGCAAATACACTGAAACTGAGTTTTTGCCTGTATCGAATGCTAGCTCTTATTGTGTTAGAGTAGATTCCATTAGCTTTCCTTATAGGGAAGGAAAATGAAGTAATTTCTCCCATGCAAGCTATGTATCTCCTTAGGTTCTCACTGTTCACCTGTGCTTGAGTTAAGTTGTGCATTGTGATAAAAAACTTCTCTTCAGATGGATTTCAGTCATCAAATTTCTCAGTCTTATCCCATTTTTTAATGCAGAAAAGATCACCATAGACTACTCTGGTATCCGCAGCTAAGACTATATGCATTTTTTCTTCTATTTCAAACCTAACCAGAAACACCCACTTACTAACTGATTTACAAAAAGACCACCTTGAATCTTCCATCTATTTCCATACGAAGAATAGATGCTTACTTCTCTCTGATTTCTCTACCCTTGAATCTTCCATCTACTTCCGCAGATAGACGGACGAAGAATAGATGGAAGATTCAAGGTGGAAGATATCTTCTTCCATTTCCGAGTGCGATATCTTCGTCTGGAAATAGATGGAAGATTCAAGGTGGTCTTTTTCTTAAAGTCTACGATATCTTGAATCTTCCATCTATTCTTAGATGGAAGATGGAAGATTCAAGATATCGCACTTCTACGTTTCGGACCACCAATAACGCGTAAATCGTCTGGAAAAGATATCGTAGATGGAAGATTCAAGATATCGCACTCGGACCACCAATAACGCGTAAATCGGATGCCGGACGAAGAAGATATCGCACTCGGAAATTGAATGTCGTAGTTTGACAAAGTCTATCTGCGCCGTTGACCGCACACCGCTCACCAGACCGTTGTTCTGACTTGACTTGACCTGGACCTAGGCATTGACTGTTAATTGACCTCTTTAACTGTTAGAGACCGTTAGTTGACCCGAGTGGATTGGGCCTTGTGTAATGGGAGGAGTTTAGTGGACATCGGCTTAGTGCAATGTATTCTTAGTTCGAGGTTTTGGACCTTGTGGTCCGAATTAACCTTTGATTCCTTCCACAAAGTTATAGATTATCATAAAACGTATCTTATGGACTATAGAATCAACCTAATTGAATTAGTAAACCTTTGTTATGCTAAAGATAGATAATGAGATGATGTAGAACCATAAATGGGATTAAAACCATTAGATAGTTCATTTATCCTATAACTAAAGAATTGTATGAGTTTATGTTATGAGTCTTGTGTGAGCCTTTTTGCTAATCTCTTAGAATGCTTCTGTGATTAACAGTTACTCTTTATTAACAACGAATCGGTTCAAAGGATGAACCAGTGGATCGTGGATCTCGAGGTAGGCAAGGCTTGTCATCAAAAGAGGTGGGAATCGATAACGAACTTTCTTGTATTCATTATTGTTTTACAAATCAATATTGGTGTTGTGAAATTCATGCATATCTTTGTATGCTCTGTGTGGTATGAGATGTGTGCCGACACAATATCAATATTCTATGGCTAGGGAGATACACCGCAATATTACCTAATGAGTATGGTTAGCACAAATATTATTCTTCCTTTATATATCAGTATTCTATGGCTAGGGCGATACACCGCAATATTACCTAATGAGTGTGGTTATCACAAATATTATTCTTCCCTTATGTGCGGAAACACACATCTCATACATGGATGTTTACTGTTATTTATGGATGTCTATGAAGAAGTTTCTACTTTATGTTTTACTGCATTGTCTTCAATTCATATTAATGATTACTTGAAAGCTAGTTGTTATTCCTACGGGGCACCCCTTTTAGGGATGATGTGCTCACCCATTTCCACTTTCAGTTTCAGAGACAAATCAGAGTTGCGCAGTGCAAGCTTTGTGGCGTTGAGTCTTCTGCTATGTTTATTATTGTATATTCTACTTGCAAACCAAATGACAACTGTATATGTATCATTTGAGAGAAATTCTTATTTATATATTTCGCAGCGGGGCTAGTATTGGGCTAAGCTTTGTAGCAGATTTCTTAATTGAATGTTAAGTAAATGTTTTAAGTAGATGATTTAGTTTCTTAGTGCCTCTTTATTTAGTTAATATTAGTCAGCTGCTAGCTTTGGGGGCGCTACACCGGACACTTCATGATCAGATGAGATTTCTTTTTAATTTTCAAATAAAACTCTGAGAAAATGCTTCTCCTCGAAAGTTAAAATGGTTCTTCCAAATAAAATGGTTATTCCCGTTTGAGTTTCTCCTTCACTGGAGATGCGTTTCCTTCATTTTCAAAATGACCAAAGGTACTTCCTTTTTCTCATTCTTGACATGGATTTTGCTTTTTCAATTATGGGTTTCGTTTTTTATGAATTCCTGATATTATAATTTTAGGAGTGTGATGATAAATCCTAGATGGACGAAGCTCTGGAGGAGGCTTCATCACCAAATAAAGCTGATGATTCTGGGTCCCTACCTGCTGTTGCGAAAACCATTGGTTCATTTGAAGATGGACAAGAACAAGTGGGTGTGAATCCGTTACAAGAATCTGATACTACACAGAAATATAACACTAAAATGTCGTTGATGATGATAAAGACAAGGTCTTTCCTTTATTTACAGATAAAACCGCGCCAAATAAAGCTTCATCAAAGCTTCCATGGGGAAGCTTATTTCTCAACACTCTCACGTGGGTCATTCTTTCCGTTGATGGTTCTTTAAAATTTCGTTTTGTTAACTTTAGTGTTTAGACCTATTTTTAGTGTATTGCATGTTTCAATACCTCGGTCACTTTTTTTAAATTTTTTGGGAATACTCATCCGGTCATCAAGAGACCGGATTGATAAAGCAAATTAGTCCATCCGGTGACTAAGTGACCGGATGACAAAAAAAAAGAAAAATATATCTCCGAACACTGAATGTACGGATGATATATCCGGTTATCCAATGACCGGATGGACTACTCCACAACCTGCTCCATACATCAGTGGAGTACCATCTGGACTTCAGCAAGATATAAACCTAAATTCTGCCCATAGTGGCATTTTTTATCCATAAAATCTGGATTATCAGAAATATATGGACTTATTTCTACTCCATAAGAGTTTTCCTTAGGGCAACTCTTATGGAAAGTAAAACCGTCCATAAATCCTGGATGATCCACAATATATGGATCAAAAATGCTACTATGGTGTTTTTATAAGTCCACAAAACCATCAAGTCCATCAGGTACTCCACTAATTTGAGAGGTTGATATAGAAGGTCCATCCGATCACAGGATGGTCGGATACCCCATCCAGACATTAAGTGTTCGGATGTACTTTTTATTTTTATTTTATTTTCTCCAATACGGTCACTAGGTAACCGGATGCAACAAATATCCTTTCTCTTATAAGGCCACTCAATTACCGGATGAGAGTTTTATCATTTTGAATGATTTAAATAGCAACTCATATATGTGTTGCTAAAGCATAGCAACGCTTTTTGTGTCATTTGTAACTATTTCTGGTGTTGCAAATTTCAGATGCGGTTGATCCAGCAAAATCAGGTTGATGAGTTCTTTTTTTGGAATCCAAACTAAGAGTAGTCGGATGGAAAATCATTTTGTTTTGTCTCCACGGTGGGTTTTGTCTCCACAAAATACTGAGGATCCATATATATATGAATACTCTTTAACTTGTGGATGTTTTTAGCTCCATATCATGGTGTGTGGAGTTAAAACCATCCATAACTTGGTGACTCTCCATATTTTTATGGATCCTCATGAATTTGTGGAGTCAAAAGCTACTGTGGTAAAATTAAACTGATTCTCCATCCAACTATTCAATGCCGGATACGCATCCGACTACCCAATGTCCGGGTACCCATCGGATCACTCAATGAGCGGATGACATTTCCTTTTTAATTTAAAAAAAAACACACAAAGAGCTTCTTTCCTTCCATTTTTTTTATCGAGAAAAAAATGGTTCTTCCCGTCTGAGTTTCTCCTTCTCTGGTTTATCTTCTGTTTCGTTGATTTACTGTTCTGATTCATCTTGGTTTATTTCTTCGTGGAGAAAACAAGTCCAAAATCATCTCTACATCTTCATAGAAAACCTCCAATGTCGTCAGGTATGTTAGGACTTCTCAAAAACTATAATTTAAAATTTTAGAAATCGATTGATTTATTGGTGTTGTTTACCTCAGAAACCAATTGGTTTTTAGTGTACTAAAACTAGTATTTGATGATTTTATAGTGTTTGATGACTAGGGTTTACAGCCATACTCTATGATTGATTGGTCATCTATGATTTTTTTAGTAGATTTGAATGCTATTGTTGAAAAATTAACATGCATGTTAACTGTTTGATGAAATTCCTCATAGGAATTTAGTTTGTTCTACATGCATGATGAGTTTCAAATTCTTCTTCGTAGAATGACCCATATGGTTTTTTTCATACTGGGTCTTGATTGATCGTTTAACAACTCATTTGTTGTAGTCTTATTACCCTAACACAAGGTACTCTTCTTTAATTCATTTTTACACATCAGTCCTGCCCAATTACTTGAAGGGGCTTACCCATGGTGTTAGTTTATACTTTGTAGGTTCTGACATAAGTCTTGGCCCAATTTCAAGCTACAACGCACTGGGTTGGAAGAAATTGTAGTGAAATTGAGAGCGATCGTAGTAACACCTTTCTTAGGAGGACACTATTTTTTTGACAGACAGGGCTCACTAGTCATTGTACTCTTTAGTGCCTTGTCGGACTTGAATTGCATCTTATGATCTGTTTCAATGATGTAGCCACTAGGAAATTACCTTCCTAGTGTTAAACCATTACACTGCAATATGGTGATTTCTTAGTGTTTATACGTAATGTATCACTTATTGCGTTTGGCCATTTCAAGATGAACAGTTTCAGTAGACAACACTGTCAGTACCAATTCTTAACTAATTGTTTAGTAAGAAATGATGTGATAGGAATGGTGTACTTAAATTAGTTTTGGAAATTAAATATAGGCAGGTTTCATCTTCAATAAAATGAATGATTTGTCCCCGCGTGAAATTTTAGAAGAAAAACTATTCACTAAGGTATATTCATCAAGGTGCTCATGGATTTTTTATGATTGTTTTCTTAGAAGTATGATTGGAGCATGACCGTTCCAAATTTTGATGGTGATCCGATGTCTATCCCAGTTATTCCTCGTGTTCCTGACAATCTAAATGCTAAATGGTTGAATGCCTTCTCTATTCATTTCATTCTGTATAAATAAGATCATTGTACAACCTATAACAGGCAACAAAATATAGAACTAATGTTATATACTATTTGGCTAACTATTCTAAGTAATATATACAATTACATGCAAAGAAGAATAATCCTAATTTGAGCCACAATATATCTGCAAAGAATCCTGAATTAACTACCAGTGATATCCCCCCTCAAATTGATGTTGGATGATTGTGAATCATCAATTTGTCAACCAAGAACTGATGACGTTTTCTTGAAAGAGCCTTCATGAAAACATCAGTTGTTTGAAGAGAAGTATTGATATGAGGAAGTGAAATAACACGACTATCATATGCATCACGAATAGAATGACAATCCACTTCAATGTGTTTTGTACGTTCATGAAATACTGTATTTGCGACAATTTGGATGGCACTGGTATTATCTGCATGAAGTTGAGTAGGCTCGGCTTGAGAGAAGCCAAGTTCACCCAAGAGACCACGAAGCCAAATAATTTCTGAGCATGCAGAGGACATAGCACGATACTCAGACTCAGTTGAAGATTTAGATATTCGTTGCTGCTTTTTGCTCTTCCATGATACAAGAGAGTCACCAAGAAACATACACCAGCCGGTAATAGAACGTCGAGTATCTGAACAACCAGCCCAGTCTGCATCACTATATGCATCTAAACGAATGGAAGTACCCACAGGAAAGAAGAGACCTTTATCAGAAGTGCCTTGCAAATAGCGAATAATGCGATCAACAGCAGCTAGATGGATGTGTGTAGGTTCTTGCATAAATTGACTAACTTGTTGAACAGCAAATGAAATATCTGGCCTAGTAATCGTCAAATAATTGAGGCTTCCCACCAATCTACGATACAAAGAAGGATCAGAAAGAAAATCACCATCATCCCGACGATATTTGACATTTACCTCTAAAGGAGTGTCAACTGAGCGACCATCTTGTAGTCCAGCCAAAGAAATAATATCTCGCGTATATTTATGTTGGTGTAAGAAAAGACCAGTGTCTGTCGACTGAACTTCAAGACCCAAAAAATATTGCAAAGGACCTAAATCCTTCATATGAAAGGACTGACAAAGATGCACTTTAAGTTTGGAAATCAAAGTAGAGTCTGTACCCGTAATAACGATATCATCAACACAAATCAAGAGTAAAACAATGCCATTTAAAGTTTTGCAAAGGAACAGAGAAGAATCATACTGACTCTGGACAAAGGAGAAGTTGATAAGTGTAGTGCGAAACTTGTCAAACCAGGCTCGTGGTACCTGTTTCAAGCCATAAAGTGATCGTTTGAGCTTACAAACATCTGTCGATGGAGTGGAGAAGAATCCAGGTGGTGGAGTCATATATATTTCTTCCTTAAGATCCCCATGTAAGAAAGCATTCTTAACGTCCATTTGACTCAATGGCCAACCTTGAGAGGCTGCAATAGCAAGAATAAGTCTTACAGTAGTCATTTTTGCGACAGGTGCAAATGTTTCTTCGTAGTCAACTCCATGTTGTTTCCGATTACCAAGTGCCACCAACCTTGCTTTATATCTGTCAAGAGACCCATCAGAGCGTAGCTTAATGGAATATACCCATTTACATCCAATGGGTTTTACACCCGCAGGACATGGGACAATATCCCAAGTATGATTCTCCTGAAGAGCTAGAAGCTCTTCTTGCCTGGCTTTCGTCCAACATGCAAGTTTAGCTGCTTTAGAATCACATGTGGGAATTTCAGTGTTAGCTAAAGTGGCAGAGAAACCATACCGAGTGGGGGGCTGAGTGGTACGATGTGACCTGCGGAGAGCCACTGGAGCAATCACCGGATCAGGGTCGGGAAGGATTTGTGAAGAAAGGGGCCGTCTTCGCTGATAAACATGGTTGCGTTTAAAACGCTCAATGAGTGGTGACAGATCATTGATATGCTCAAAGGTAGGAATACAAACATTATCAAGATGAGAGACATGCTGCTGAAAGAAATACTCATTTTCAAAGAAAATCACATTTCTAGAAATACGCATGCGATTAGCAACACTATCATAGCACAGATATCCTTTCTAAGTAGTACTATACCCCATAAAAACACATTTTACTGATTGAGCCATAATTTTGTGACGCTCATGAGAAGGCAGATGAACGAAACAAACACACCCAAAAGTGTGCAAACTCTCGTACTGAGGATATGTGCTGAAGAGGCGATAATAAGGAGAGTCAAACCTCAATTGTTGAGAGGGTAAGCGATTGATTAAATATACAGCCGTAGATAAAGCTTCCACCCAAAACTTTGCTGGAACAGAGGACTCCAAAAGCAATGTTCGAACCATATCCAACAAGTGACGGTTCTTACGTTCAGCCACCCCGTTTTGTTGAGGTGTATTAGGACAAGATCTCTGAGATATAATACCTTTCTGTTGCAAGAATCCCTGAAATTCATGTGACATGTATTCACCTCCATTATCAGATCGCAAAATCTTAATACATGTAGAGAACTGTGTTTCAATATAGGCTAGAAAAGCTTGAAACACAGTGAATACTTCAGCCTTGGTGCGCAGGAAATAAATCCATGTAAAACGGCTGTAGTCATCAATAAACGTAACAAAATATTTATATTGAGCATGTGAGATAACAGGAGTAATACCCCAAACATCAGAATGTATAATCTCAAAACATGTAGTAGCATGACTACCAGATGTAGGAAAAGGTAAAACTTTACTCTTCCCCAACTTACAGGTAGAACAATCAAAATTGAAACTTTTATCTTTGTTACCAAGAAAACCACGATTCATTAATGTTGATAAAATCTCATTATTCGGATGACCCAAACGTTTATGCCAAATGGAAGCCTTATTCTCAACTAAAATAGAAGCTAAAGACAAAGTTCTAGGAATCGAAAATTGCAGCGGAAAAATTCTGCCCACTTTAGGCCCCTTCGCGATCACCTTCCCCGACACCTGATCCTGTACAACACAACCATTACGAGAAAAGTGCACATCACAGTTATTATCCACCATTTGACCAACTGAAATAAGGCTAGTAGATAATCCAGGGGAAATAAATACATGACGAAAAGAGGGTGTAATATCTCCAACAGCTGTAATTGGGAGTTTACTGCCATTAGCAATTTCAATATTTTGTGTACCAGTATACTCCCGTACATTGTGTAATAAATCAGATGAGCCAGTCATATGATTGGACGCTCCAGAATCAACAATCCAAGGAAAGGTAATTGACTTACTATTACCTTGAACTTCAAGCGCAGAGAAAGCTGAAAGAATCATTTGTTGTATCATTTCTGGAGTAATTGTTGACTGACTAACAGTAGAGGATGAAGCAACAGCTTGAAATGCTTGGGTTTTTCTATTTTCTGGACGTGTAGGACACTCTTTGATAATGTGGCCTTGTTGTTTGCAATAGTTGCAGAATTTCTTATTGCAATTGCGTGCAATATGCCCAAACTCTTTGCAACTATAGCATTGTGATTTCCCTTTCCCATGATTCCTCCCTTGAGCAGCATAGGCCAGATTGACCAAATCAGTCGTTTCTTTCTGCCCACTTATAGCAGCTTGTGTAGCCATCCTTTGTTCCTCACGCAATAATTCACCAACACATATATCTAATGAGGGAACCGGATCTCTGTTCAACAATCCAGCTCGCGCAGTCTCAAACTCTGGTCTCAATTTCATCAAGAATTGATCCCGCTTGGTTTCCTCATGCACTGCCTGAAGACCTTCCAACGTCTCTTGAGAGACCTTAGAATAAATAATACCAGAATACTCGCTCGAGAGGTTAATAAAATCAGAATAATATTGCTCAATGGAAAGATTACCTTGACTGAATTGACTGATTTCAAGTTCAAGTTAAAAGCGCCGCGCAGTATTTTCTTGGTGATAAATACGTCTCAGGTAATCCCACATTTGTTTTGCTGTATGAAAAGAACGCAGATTATTGACCATACGTGGCTCAATAGTTGCTAAAATCCAAGAAATGATGCAAGCATCTTTGGTTTCCCATTGCGCAAGTTCCACAACGTCTGTAGGCTTTGAAGAACTGCCGTCGATATGATTCCAAAGTGTCTTCCCTTTCAAGAACATTCTGAACTGAAACTCCCAGGCAACATAGTTCTTACCTGTAAGCCTGATTGCAAATGTCTCCGAGGATTTGCCAGAAAAATGTTCAATAGACATCTCTAAAAAAAAATTAAAACCAAAATTGTTGAAAATCAACCCAAAACCAAGACGAGACGAAAAGACAGCCCAAAGAAAAAAATCAGAAACTGATTGCTGGCTCTGATGCCATGACAATCTAAATGCTAAATGGCTGAATGCCTTCTCTATTCATTTCATTCTGTATAAATAAGATCATTGTACAGCCTATAACAGGCAACAAAATATAGAACTAATGCTATATACTATTTGGCTAACTATTCTAAGTAATATATACAATTACATGCAAAGAAGAATAATCCTAATTTGAGCCACAATATATCTGCAAAGAATCCTGAATTAACTACTAGTGATAGTTCCTAGCACCTCATGGAGCGTAGACGTGCATCCATTGATAAGTTCTTTAAGCTTTTTTTTTTTCTTCCATATTTTCAAGAATGGCTGTTGATCTATCTATACGGTACACTGCCAGCAATAGTTCACTACTGTAGTGCTGGGAGTTTTCATTTGATTATAGTATAGGGTTGATGATGTCCTCGCACTAAGCTACAACAACAATTAGCATCTTGCAGAGCAATACTAAGATTACCCCACTAACCAATTAACTTTAAGCTAAATTGTCGTGTGAATCTTCTATATGACATGTGATCTGCTGAAATACAAATAGACAGGCATAGTCCTGGGAAGGTTTTTGCTGGCCGTTCTAGAAAGATTTGGCTGTTCACATTGAGGATAAATAGAACCCAGATTTTACCCAGCCTTGCTTCTTGTGGATTGTAGCTTGTCCTGTACTGGCTCTTGACTGCTCACTTTGCTTCTAGTTGTTTCTGGATTTTTAATGCTTCCTCGTGTTCAGAAAGCTTTCGCTCAGTGTTTAGTTTTTATGTTTTGATGGACACTCTCGTATTTTGTGTCACCAGCGACATGATTATTTGACTTTAACCTGATTATGTAGTCAATGAACTGTGATTATACCTCATAACACTTTCGTAATTACTAATCAAACCCACTAATTAAGCACAAGATAATTGTTATTGACTACTGCCACTGCCTTTTTGTTCATCAGTACTGTTGCTGTGAATGCCCACTACTTTCTTTGTAGTTGTTTGACAAACGTAAGTCATTTTCACGGGCCTAACAAATCTGGGGAAGCCTACCCATTTAAGATCTTCTAACAGTACAAAATGGATTGGTGGGCGTATGCGTATCGATGTTAAATTTGACAGTGTTTATTTTGGACCTGGTAACTTTGTGAAATGTACTTTATGCAAACTAGTTTTTGTATGTGCTTCATTACTGAACTGTCCTGCTATGACTTCATATTATGAATGTATATGTAGATAATCCCTTGGCTGAAATCTGTTTGTGAGGGTATCCAATGGCTCATCTGAATTGATTAACATACCAATGCACGAGGCACTTCACGCAGACTTATGTGCACATATTTGGGTGAGGCACTGGGGAGAGGTGGCAAACTGAATTCTGGAAACTGCAATTTTTGTTGCTCTTGCGTCCATGTTTATTGTGGCCAGCACTTGTAGTAGAAATTCTCGCTCTGTATGCATTCAGTCTGTGATCATGTTGTCTTATGCTCCGTTTGAGTAGTTGAATTCATTTCTGAAGTATATATACATCCAGAAGTCTAGTTGGATACTGTTGGGTTTTAATTTTGTAATTCAGTTACATATTTTGTGGCATCTGTTTATGGTTAGTTATAGAAAATACAGAAAAATGTGTAGATTAACAAAGCAAAGAGATAGGTTTTTATAGACCGTTGAACGGTCATTTTTTTTTTAATTTTTTGGAATACTCGTCCTTTCATCAAGTGACCGGATTGATAAAGCAATTTTTTTCATCCGGTGACTAAGTAACCGGATGACAAAACTTTTTTAAAAATAAAGGTGTCCGGATTACATATCCGGTCATTCAGTGACCGGATGGGCTACTCCACATATCACTGGAATACCATCTAGATATTAGAAAGATATGGACCTAAATTCTACCCATAGTGGCATTTTTTATCCATAAGAAGTGGATGATCACACAGATATGGGCTCTAATGAAAATTCTAACAGTGTAAGAAATTTTCTTAAGAATTGAAACAGATGTCCATGGGAGAGATTAAAATTGATAAAGTTAACAATCGAATCCGGAAAACAAAGTGAAGAAGATTGTTAGAATCAAACTCGTGAGGGATGTTCATAATCATTACCTGACCTAGTAAGTTGAGAATCAAATACAACCACCACCACTACCTTGCTCCAATTGAAAATTAATCTTAACCCAAATTAAATATGACCCCATTAAGCAGAAAAACTTAGTGATTTATGTGCTTCCGGTCCATCAGAGCCTAAAAAATTCTTTGTGAGCACCTGGAAATTCTTGGGCCATTTTTTATAGAAAGGCCTAAAAAAATTTAAAAATAGAAATAGGAAAAATAAAGATCGATTTTTTGGGACCATGATTTTTTTGGGGGATCATGGTCCTATTAGGCCACTCACCTACAATTTTAAGGAGTGTCCTAAAATCATATGGGATTACTAATTTTCCCCTTACCCTAATTAAAATTAACTCAAACCTAATAACCATCTCTAATTTTATCTAAAATAAAAACAAAACAAAAACAGTTTTCTCAAAACTGTTTTCCTCTTCTTCTTCCCCATTTGAACACCGTTTTCATCGATTAATCGTCGATTCACAAAATTTTCATCGTCGATTAATCAATCAAATATAAGAATGGTTCGTCGTAAGAGTACCAATCGACTCCCAGGAATAGGTCCCCCATTAGGGCATCTAGCAAATCTCCCCGGTGAAATTGTTGAAGAAGTGGAACCACAAGCTAAAGGCATCATCAAGTATAAAAGACGCCAGCCGCAACCTGATTCTTCCATGGGACCACTCCGAAGGTGTTTTACAACAAACCCTTCACTTTAATTTGATTTTGATTGCTTCAATCGAATAGAAATCATCAAAATAGGGTTTTAACATGAGTTACAGAGCCATGTTCGGTTAGGTCGATTTTCCAAAAAAACCTAGTTTACTAACCGAACTTCATGAAAATGAACAACACGAAGAACAGTTCGGTTGTTTTGGATTTAAAACTAAGTAACCGAACTCCGTGTTCGGTTGTTTCGCAAAAGTTTTGAAAACTACAATGTAACCGAACTCTACCCTTATTCCCAAAAGAAGAAAACAAATCCAGTCTAACCGAACTGTATTGTTTTTCCCACTATGTTGAGTTCTCATATAACCGAACTTATCCAACACATTTCGGTTGTTTCGCAAAAGTTTTGAAAACTACAATGTAACCGAACTCTACCCTTATTACGAAAATAAAAAACAACAAATCCAATCTAACCGAACTGTGTTGTTTTTGCCACTATGTTGAGTTCTCATATAACCGAACTTATCCAACACAGTTCGGTTATTTCGCAAAAGTTTTGAAAACTACAATGTAACCGAACTCTACCCTTATTACGAAAATAAAAAAAAACAAATTCAATCTAACCGAACTGTGTTGTTTTGGCCACTATGTTGAGTTCTCATATAACCGAACTTATCCAACACAGTTCGGTTGTTTCGCAAAAGTTTTGAAAACTACAATGTAACCGAACTCTACACTTATTAAAAAAATAAAAAACAACAAATCCAATCTAACTGAACTGTGTTGTTTTGGCCACTATGTTGAGTTCATAAATAACCGAACTTTGCCAACACAGTTCGGTTGGTTCGAAAAAAATTTAAATAAGGGAAAGTAACCGAACTCCTCCCTTATTCCGAAAAAAAACAACAAATCCAATCTAACTGAACTGTGTTGTTTTGTCCACTATGTTGAGTTCCTAAATAGCCGAACTTTGCCAACACAGTTCGGTTGGTTCGCAAAAAAAATTAAATAAGGCAAAGTAACCGAACTCCACCCTTATAGTTCTAGAATTTTACTCTTGTCAATGATTAATTCATCAATTTATCTTATCTTATCTTATCCATTTACTCTTGTTAGATTGTTTTGTTCCGATAAGCTAATATCTTTTGTTTTCTTGATTAATGGTAAAGGTAAAAAATGTTCAAAATCAAAGCAACCTTTACCGGAAGAGCTGAGAACTCCCACGCCTCGAGGCAAAATACATTGTGATGCTGGTCATCGTGGAACCAAAAATGCTAAGCATGGACGTGGGTCATTACCGGGTGTTGTCATCCAAGATGGTCTCAATAGAGATAATGTTGACAACGTAATCCAAGAAGTAAATGAAGAAATTGTGGAAGAGATTAGCAGTCAAGAACACAATCAAGGTGGAGAAAATGAACCAGCTCAAGGAGAGGGAAATTGGGGTGGCGATGATGAGGATGGTGATGATGAGGAATATGGAGACAAGGATGGAGATAAGGATGATGATGAACCAGCTCAAGGAGAGGGAAATGGGGGTGGCGATGATGAGCATGGTGATGATGAGGAAGATGGAGACAAGGATGGAGATAAGGATGATGATGAATCATAGGAGGACTCAGATGAAGAGGAACAAGCGGAAATAGTGGTAAAGAGACCTAAAAAGGCGCCTAAAAAGCCTTGTGCTAGATATTCATACATTCCTAAGCAGGATTTGTGTCTGCCGCCAAAGAATCCAACTTATGGTACTCCAAGAGATGGCGGGGAGGTATTGATGGGATACAAAAACTCATGGGCTGCCAAGATCTTTGCGACAAAGGTATGGTTCAATCTTAACCATCAAGATTTAGATTTCTCAGTCATTTTATTATATTTTGTCATATATTGTTCTTTTCTATATATATTAGTATATAAGATATGATGTTGTTTTTTTAGGATCATAAAAATGTCGTTCGTATTTTGAAACGTCAGAAGAACAAGGTTTGGAATATACAAGATGAGTGTGATGAGGTCCGCTTGGCGGTATTTGATTGTGTACTATGGAATGGGATACAACATGCGCACCAAAAATTTGATGCTGTCACTGTTACTGCATTTGCTGAGAGGACTTATCCAGAGACGGATACCTTTCATCTACCTTTTGGTGAGATGGCAATAACTCCAGATGATTATTTTAGAATCACATACCTACCAATTACAGGAACAAGTGTTCGAGATGGCTACAATCCCTCGATGAGTTATGAAGTTCTTGAAAAATTAGTCGAAAGGTGTCTAGGATGGAGCGATAGAAAGGAACATTGTGAGTTTAGGCGAGCTAACAAAGATCCTAAGGAAGGTGATGAGTATAATGAGTTTGAGGAAGATCGCACGTACAAGAAGAAGTTGAAAAAGATCAAGCTCAAAACCTTGTTTGAAGAGTTTTCAGGGACGAAAGATTTGGTTACTAAAGGAAAGTTGGTGATGACATAGGAGAGATTAAGCACCATGTGACTGCTTATTTGTTATATCAACTTGGAACCATCTTCTTCCCTGACACTTCAGGCCACGTGGTAAATGCTCATTACCTCCAGCTATTGGACCCCTTGGATGAGGTGAACAACTATTCTTGGGGCATTGCGGTTCTTTCATTCGTTCAAGCGGAACTCAGAAAAGCTTCGAGGCTTAGGAGTCTATATTTTGGAGGCTTATACACCCTTGTTCAGGTACCCCGTTAAATTATCGTTTGTGTGTTTGAATATATAAGTGAATGAATGTGTATTGTTACTAATCATATTGCCTATGTATTATTTGTTGCCTCTTCTCATAGGCCGCATGTCATCCCAAAAGATTTGCCTTTCGAGTTTGTTCATGTTTCGGTATTTTTCGATAACCGCTCTTCCCATTTCATTGTCACCAAACTCTTCACCGACACCACCCTTTGGAGGAGGGACAAAACTTAAGTGTTGCCAATGTGGATCAATATCGCATAAAGGGATTATGCCATGTTCATACTTAGCTATCATGTAGCGACAAGGGATCCCCATAGACTTCATCATGTTGCAAACAGACACCTCTTCCGGCTGTGTTCCCCATATATCAATCAAATTCACCTCAATCATTAACCTCTTGATGCAAGCATGTGAAACATTATAGTGGAGTCCCTTGAATAACCGAAGGTCGTCATATTCTTGATGTTACCACCCTTGTCTACAATCCTTTTGTACTTAAATATGGGGCTTTTTTGGAACTTTTCTTTAATTCTCTCAATATCGCGGTTAAAGTAACTCTCCATTGTGTTGAACACAACCACAAAATTATCGACGCACCCAAAGAGATTTTTCTTCAACCGGTGGTGAGCAGATTCTACCAAACTTGTCGCTTGATTCCCAAAATGTTTATAGTTATTGGTAAAAGCATAAACAAAGCGTTCTTTGTGCGGTTCCAACCATTGCTGCACCACATACGTTATTATATTCTCCGGATATTCGGGGCTAGACCAATGTTGTCTAAATTCGGCAAGATTAAGATAATACTCTTCTTCGGTGAGAGACCAAGTCAATGCCTCCCATTCCCCGGAGAATGCAACCCATTTAGCGTGATTTATGGTGTATTCTTTATCGAATTTCTTTTTTGCTTCCTCTTGTTTATCAACCGGTAGCTTACTAATATCTTCCAATCCTTTCCTCTTAGGTGGAAAAATTTGAGGCTTGCACCTATTCATCACATTGCACCATATATGAAATGTACAAAGCATATTATATGCTAATGGGAAGACTTTCTCTATTGCTTTCATCAATGCTACATCATTGTCCGTCACGATAACCCCGGGGATCTCATCATCTCGATAGATCTCCTTCATTTGTTGTAACGCCCAAGTGAAACTTGGTTCTTGATCATCCTTAAGAAAACAAAAAGCAACGGTAAACGGTGACTTCATCGACGTACGACCAACAATGTTCAACAATGGCATCTCGTATTTGTTTGTCTTGTAAGTGCAGTCCATTATAAGAACTTCATGGAAGGATTGAGCCAATTGAACACTCTTTGGATGGGCAATGAAGAGATGAGTTATTTCTTCTTCCAGACCAACCTTCTTTTTAACCGCGTAGCCTTTCTCTTGAGCCGGAAAAAACAATTGTTGCATAACTTTTCTATTGTTCCATTCATTCCTTTTAATCGTCTCAATTGCATTGTAAATAGTGGAAAAAGATGGGCATTGTGGAAGGTGGAACACACAATTTCCTATACTCGGCTATTTTTTCCATTTCTCGAGGAGTGAGCCTTGCGGCCATTGCATTCCCTTCAAGATCATCCGGACGAGGGTGGTTATCACTACCTAACACCTTATCCATAGATAGAAACCATTTCTTCGTTGATTTCCTCTTGCTAAATACAAGCTTGAACGGACATTTGATTTTCTTTGAGCACGTTGTGTTCTTCCTCTTCGTCTTTCCTTTATACTCATAACCCTTCCTCTTGTGACTAGCTTCAGGATATCCACTTCTCTCAAAAACCATTTCTAAACGAGTGTTGCTTTCTTTCCCATTACAAACCAAGACGCAATTGACTCTCTTGGCATGTTTTCTAGCCCAATTCTTCACATCAATAGGTGAGTCAAATTCTAACTCATTAGCATAGTGATGAGATGTATCTTCGAACAACATACCAATCAGATAAGGTTGATCATGCATTGGTATTATCTACAAGAAATCACAAATAAGTTCGGTTACATAAAATTTTTATCGGTGAAACCGAACTATACGTTCGTTTATTAAGTAATTTGGCAAGTAACCGAACAAACAAAAAGAAGAGAGTTCGGTTGTTTCCCCAAAAAATTGTAAAATTCCCATGTAACCGAACTCCAGGGTTAAAAACATAGAAAGAACTTTTTTTATGTAACCGAACCTTACTGTTATTTCCATTGTTTTTATTAGTCTTAAAACCGAACTTTGACCTATGAGTTCGGTTCGATCGCAAACATTTTAAAACCTCCATGTAACCGAACTCTAGGGTTAAAAACATAGAAAGAATATTTTTTATGTAACCGAACCTTACTGTTATTCCCATTGGTTTTATTAGTCTTAAAACCGAACTCTGACCTATGAGTTCGGTTCGATCGCAAACATTTTAAAACCTCCATGTAACCGAACTCTAGGGTTAAAAACATAGAAAGAATATTTTTTATGTAACCCTTATTGTTATTCCCATTGGTTTTATTAGTATTAAAACCGAACTCTGACCTATGAGTTTGGTTCGATCGCAAACATTTTAAAACCTCCACGTAATCGAACTCTGGGGTTAAAAACATAGAAAGAATTTATTTGGCTTGTTAGGTTCGGTTGGCTACGCTCTAAGTTCAAGTTTAAGAAACAACCGAACTGACTAATCTGAGTTCGGTTGGATCGCAGAAGCATGCAGTTTGCGATCCAACCGAACCTTATACACTTATATCAAATTAATTTGTACGTAAAGTTCGGTTAGTTGCGAACCAACCGAACATAACGCTGCGTGCCAGAACTTCCATTGATATGGATTTCGGTAACCTGCGTGTTTGGATCAATTAACCGAACTACATCTTCATATGAGTTCGGTTACTTGTTCATCCTCACAAGGAAACCGAACTACACCTTCAGGGGAGTTCGGTTACATGTTCTTCACATAATGTAACCGAACAGTCCCAAACCAGTTGAAAAATTATGATTTTTAGGAAAATTTTTACTAATTAAACATACGTTATCTAAGTTTGCATCATACCTGTTTACCCAAATACTCATCCTCCTGTTGTGGTTGATAAAATCCATCATTTTCATCTTGAGTTTCTTCTTGAATAATACAATCACCATCTAAGAAATAAGCCAAATCCGGATCATTTTGAAGATTAACAAATATAGTATTAGAGGATGGAGATGAAGAATCAGATTCATCACTTGAATACTCAAATGGGGTGAATTGGAAAAAAAATTATTTTCCATGTTTTTCTCCTTCATCTTCTCTAACTCTAATCTCACAAAAATTTTACTTATAAAAATTCACTCAACTAATAATAAACCCATCTTTTAATTTAATCTCACTAAATTTTTTTAGCTAAATTATTTTACTAATCATAACCTAAATTAATTAGGAGGGTAGATTAGGTATTAAATAAATATCTAGATAAGGGGTGACCTAGAATTACTTCCAATGTCTATCCCACAAATCTTTTGCAGCTCTTTGGAAACCGTATCTTACCTCTAGGAGGCGATTGTGGCAAGGAAACATACAGGGGAACTTAAATTTTTTTACTAATAATAATAATAATGTTACATCATATGTGATCTCATATTATAATCAGGTTTAGACTAATTAAACGCATAGAAATGAACTTAGCTGATCATACTCAAGCTTTCTCCATCAAATACATGCATAAAAGCCCTGCAGTTTCTTCCGTAACTGATCCAAAAATTAAAATAAAACAATCTTAGTCTTTAGGTTTGTGATCTCCCGCTAAGATACCCTATGTCCACCCGACATTAAGAACAATATAAACTTTAGGGTTTCAGAGAGAGAGAGGAGAGGAAGCACAACCGAAAATTAATTCCATGGATACCCGCTAAGATACCCTGTACCCTGGATATGAATTCCATGCTTCTTGATCCTGATGGTATTGTTCCATAGGTGGTCATTTTTTAAGAGGCCAATGGTGTTCACCTGGAAGCACAACCGAAAATTAAGAACAATTAAACTTTAGGGTTTCAGAGAGAAAGAGGAGAGGAATTAACCATGTCCACCCGACATCGTAACCAGATTCAGATTCTTAGGCTTTCCTCTGAGATGGGATTTCTATCGAAGTTTTTGATTAGAAAATAATCCAGTATTTCACCTATGATTCTAATAATCAAGCACTCACAAAGCTCTCAAAATCCAAAAACTCCTTACCCGTAACCGACTAAAAGCTAGTCAAATCCCACAAATCTTTTGCAGCTCTTTGGAAACCGTATCTTACCTCTCGGAGGCGATTGTGGCAAGGAAACATATAGGGGAACTTAAAATTTTTTACTAATAATAATAATAATAATAATGTTACACCATATGTGATCTCATATTATAATCAGGATTAGACTAATTAAACGCATAGAAATGAACTTAGCTGATCATACTCAAGCTTTCTCCATCAAATGCATGCATAAAAACCCTGCAGTTTCTTACATAACTGATCAAAAAATTAAAATAAAACAATCTTAGTCTCTAGGTTTGTGATCTCTCGCTAAGATACCCTATGTTGCTATGTCAATTGTGCAAAAATTCCCAATCTTTTTAGAAATTTATGTTTTTTCATCTTGATTTTTAGCAATAAATCTACTGGTCTGAATTATGGCAGAGCTAGCACATGGTAAGAGTTGGAAGTTGCACACCCTACTGGCCTGGTGCCCAAGTATGCATAATTATCACCAAAAAGAATAATTGCTTCCCCCAGGGCCGGCCTTAAGGCAAAGTGGCCGAAGTTTGACTTTGGGCAGCAATTCTAGAGGGGCATTGAAATGATTCGGATTACACTACAAAAACAGGTCTATTACTGAGGTTTTTTTTAGGGGCGTGTTGACCAACTGTAGGAAATACTAGGGTTAGTCAAATGAGTAGTTTTCTTCTGTCGATTTCGTGCTTCCGACAAACAAATCATTTTCCGGCAGAGTAATATTGGCGGTTTCTCAGCCGTCACAAATATTTTGAGAATGAAAATATTTTTTTTATTTGTTTTCCTCAGCCTTATCTACTGAACTCATCTGGTTTTATTTCCAACCTTGGTATAGGGCGGCAAGGAATAGTAAGACAAAAAGGGTCATTAGGTGGTAATTCAAGTGCCCCTTATCAAATAAAATATGAAAATGACCAATTAACCCTTATTGTTAATAATCAAGATTAGTGATTGATAATCAAGTTTAGTGTTTGATAATCAAGATTTGTGTGATAACTAATTTTCACTTATAATAAATCTAAAATCAGATTTTTAGAGTTATGAAAATTAAAAAAAAAGTTTAGAGGAGAGAAAAAAAAACTTATGTGATATTTGTGAAACCCTATATTTTGATTCACTCAACCAAAATGAGTGATATCAGTGGCAACTTTTAGGTGGGTGAATCTCTATATGATAGACAAAACAAGTACTACATACCTCTTGATGGAGATCCTGATATGGAGTATTTGTTAGATGGTGTAGATGTTTTAACCCAAAGTGATGGTCAATCTCAACCAATTGAAGAAATTAGCCAACAAAGTGGAGAACCAAGCACTGAAAATGACCAGTTATACTTCTAAACTAGTTCCCATTAGTTTTTTTTGCTCAAAATTCTCTAAAGTACGTAAAAATATCAAACTTTTAAAATTTTCAGAAGAACATGCGGTTGGAATTGAGCTCATTACCAACCGTACCTAGTGATTACGGTTGCAAAAGTATCAGTTACCAACCGTATGTTCTTCAATTTTGGGGAAAATACCAGTTACGGTTGATTGAGAATTTTCGATACCAACCATAACTGATCATCCTATGCATGGCGGTATTTACTGCACCTAGTACGGTTGGTGTTTAAGAATTAGTTACCAACCGAACCTTCATACGGTGTCTTATGTATTTTCTTGACAAACCGTATATTACTCTGTATGTTGGTACGGTTGGTTAAAATTTTCGAATAACCAACCATACCCAAGGTTCGGTTGATAAGTTTTTTTCGTTACCAACCGTATCTATAAACATATATTTGTTTTGTTGCCTAGTTTAGACTAATTTTGGTATATTTTTGTCCAGCTCCTTATTGTACCTCCTACAATGGATGACCAACCTTTAGCAAATCAACTTCTCACCAAAGATTCTAGCTCTCACTATTCAACCGAGGAGACATGGGAGGAGAAATACGATGCAAAGAAGTGGCCTAGAGAACGAGGCAAGTTGATTAGGTGTATCATAGTTTGTAATGGTACCACTAATGATAGTGCCTTTCAAATGGTTTGCGAGTGTAGTGGAAAACATAAAAGTCACGCAAAAATGGATACCTTGCAAGTAGCAAAGACAAAGAGGAAGAATACTACTTTCAGTATGAAGACAGGATGCCTCTTCAAGCTTCAGTTTAAAAGGAACAAGGCAAACAAGTGGTTTTTGGAGAAAGTTGTATGTGGTAGTCATAACCACCCTATACCCGAGAGTTTGCTATCACACGCTTATGCTGGACGCCTTACCAAAGAAGAAGAGAATATCGTAGAATCACTGACACAAATTCGTATGAAGCCGATTGATATCATCGCTCACTCAAAGGAAAGAAACCCTCAAAATGCTTATAATTTGGATAACATCTACAATGCAAGAAAAAAATACAAGGCTAATAAATGGGAACAAAGGCACGAAATGCAACAATTAAAGTGTCTGGAGGAGATGCATAACTACTCCGTATTCCACGATGATGATGAGAAAGGACGAATAAGACATATTTTGTTGGCTAGTTCCGTTTGACGAAGACTTGTCAATTAAGAAAACAGTTGTAATGGGGCATGTGGAAGGAAATCATTACATTGGCCTCCGATTGCATGAAGGAAGTCCATTACCTCCATTGTGGAGGGAATTTGCTTGTGACGGTGAACTCCCCAAGACTTGGTGCAATCGATTTGAGGAAAGGATGGAATTATGGAAGGCCATAATTCAATCTATGCCGAGCAATTCGTACTTATGAGCGATGACGAAGAATGAATGAATGAAGTATTATGTTGAAAGTAGTTCAAAGAATGTTGAAAGTATTTTTATTTTGACTAAATGTGATATGATTAAAAGTGACAATATCATATCTATTTGATTCGTGTGATGAATGAATGAAGTATTTTGTTCAAAGAATGTGAACTTAAGGTATTAGGATTACATACGGTTGGTAAAAGAAAGACAAATACGAACCGTATGTCTTAGTAAATTTGAAATCCAGAGATACGGTTAATAATTAAAAGGAAGTTACCAACCGTACCTCTGGATTAATTTAAATCCATACATACGGTTGGTAATTAAAAGGCAGTTACCAACCGTACCTCTGGATTAATTTGAAATCCAGAGGTACGGTTGGTAACTGTTTCGGACTTACACACCGTACCTCTGAGTAATTAAGAATACCATAGTTACAGGGATACATGAAGATATACGGTTGATTAGCTTAGTTGAGTTACCAACCGTACCTTAACACACGGTTGGTAGCGTAGTTGGGTTACCAACCGTACCTGATAAGTTAGGCTAAGCACCACTCCCAGTTTACATACGGTTATTAGCTTAGTTGAGTTACCAACCATTCCTTTACATACGGTTGGTAGCATAGTTGGGTTACCAACCGTACCTGATAAGTTAGGCTAAGCACCACTCCCACTTTACATATGGTTGAGTAGCTTAGTTGAGTTACCAGTTGTAGTCCAAATTTATAGATAATATCCGTAAGTTCAAATACATAACTAACACATATAAGATCATAAGCTAAATTCCATAACTAACATAAAAAAATTATCCATAACATAAGTCGAAATTCATAACATCCACACACAAATAAGATAAATCCATAAGTCGAAAGTCATAACTAACAACACACAACTAAGATAAAACCATAACTAAGAATGGAGGCCGCCACGACCCCTTTTGTTGGTGCTACCACCACCGCGAGTTTTAGGACCACCGCGACCGCGACCACCTCTTCCGTTATGGCCCACCCCCCTCCTCCTCTTCATCATTTGTCTCTTCGCTGCCAGGTGAAGGTTGACGACGGCTACTAATCACACCTCCAAGAGAGTTTCTACTCCTCTTTGAGCCTCGTTCTTCCATGACCAACCCCTCGTAAAATTCTTCCATGTTTGGATTATGCAAGTTCCTTATTTGCTCTTGCAAGATCTTTTGTTGAGGAGCTTTAATCACATCATTACTACGTATGCATGAAATCATGTTATTTGCCAAAGCTTGTCCTCGCTCTTTCTATTGACATGTCAAAAAGAGTGTTAAGAGATTATTTCATAATATACAATAATCTTCAAAGCCAAAGTCATAAGGATAACAAAATTACGTACCGAGATGAAGTATAGCTTCTTCCAAGACAAACCAAATAGACCCGTTTTCTCTTTGGTCTCATGAACTTCCTTCATTTGTGCTACAGCCTTTAAAATAGTTTGCTGGGCCTCCAGATCATTATTGATCACATATGGATGACCAAAATAAGTATACCAAGTCATGTAATCAGCAGCGGCTTCTTTCGTGTTGATACAAGGAATTGCCTCTCCCACTGCGAGTTGGTATCTTTCTTCATGGCGATTGTTCCAAGCATCAACCGTCGGAGTTGGGCGGTAGTTGAGTACAATGGTGGGGCCTTTTGTTTCGGATCCTTCCTTGGATAATTTAAAGTTTTCCTTGATAGCTCTTACTTGAATATGACCAATTTGGCGTAGAATGCGACGAGGATTGGTCATAACGTAACATGTGGGATGATACAATGGTCCGTTGTAGCCTGCGGTCTCTGTGAACCTACGAGCATCAACTCCATTGTGGATCCTCACATAAGGGTCAAAGATAAAATCTTCAACAGTGAAAGCATCTATTTTCTCCCTCATTCGAATGAGCTTGTTGTCTTTGAACCTTTGTTGTCTACCAGTGAACATGAACTTCTTTCCCGTAGGGACATAATCATGTGGTTCCCAATTAGTAGGAGGTTCCAGGCTAGGAAAGTGGTGATAAACCCATGCCTAAAAAAAAGACGAGTATAAACTATTGCCTCATGACTAAAAATATAACAAACAATCATATAATTGAATAAAAATATAACCAAACTTACCATTAGAATCGCAACATTCCCGGCAATTTCAGTAGCTCCAACCCTTGAGGCTTTTCTTAGGCTATCAAGTAGATATGCAAGGGTGGCAGTGGCCCACGAATAATTTTTGATGTTGTCCAAATTCTTCAACAATTGTAGATAATGAACATTCACCCGATTTCCCGAGTTGTCGGGAAAGAATACGGTCCCAAGAGAATACAACAAGTAAGATGTGGCTGTACGCTTAAATGTTATTTCATCAATCACCTCACCTTCCTTTTCCCTCTTGAACGTTCCTTTAAACTTTTTCCTCAGATTCTTCAACATTAGCTTTTTCAACGGGTTTTTTGGTTTATGTGGTTCATTTGGGTCATAACCACCAACCAACTTAAACTCCATCTCAGTTTCATCTTTCCCCCACCCAAGTGTTTCTTCAAGAAGAGCGTAAAGGTCAGTCCAAGCCATGTTGTTGTTAAAACCTTCAAATACTAATTGTCCTTCAACTTCAAGGTCAGTAATTTGCTTCACATCGTCCGGTGTTATCGTCATATCTCCAAATGGAAGATGAAATGTACCGGTTTCAAGCCAATATCGTTCCCTGAAGGCAGAGACCACAACACTATCATACTCTGTTTGGAAATTGAGAATTCCGGGCCCTAATCCTGTACTAACCACTAGATTTCGAACCAAAGCACATTCTTTACTTAATGCCCAATGTTTAGCCCTTTGACGCTTGAGCAATTTTGTGCATCTTGCATGGTCCTAAAAACACAAATATACAAAAATATTTACACATATTGGTGAACTGAAATAAACAAACTAAATGGATCACAATCAGTTAAAAATTGAATGCTAAGAAAAACAAGGAAAATCATACCCTTGTCTGACAGACTTTTGTGGCCCAGGAATATTTATAACCAAATAAGATTGAAGACTTATGTGGAGCCTCGCCCCAAAGCATTTTATTCTTCTTCGCTGGCAACAACAATTCTTTGCCTTTAGGAATATGCATCCCTTTCGGTGCGGGCTCCTTTCTCGGCTTTTTTTCTTTCTTTTGCCTTGGAGGTGCAAAAACAACTACCTTTTTTCCTTTGGTATTTTCTCCCTCTTCATCATTTTCTTCCTCTTCCATTTCTTCATCATTCTCTTCATCTTCCTCCTCTTCATCATTTGCTTCCTCTTCCTCCTCTTCATCATTTGATTCCTCTTCCTCCTCTCCACCATCACCGGTTTCTTTAGATTCTTCTTCAGCTTCATCATTATTAGTTCCTTCGTCTACAATTTCATTTACATTTCCTTCATGGTTAGTTTCAACTCTAACCTCTTCTTGATCAGTATGTTCTACTCCTTCTAACTCAGCTACAGATTGAGCCACAGGTTGCTCCCTCAACTTAATTTCAAACCTATTCTTCTTCTTCATCTCATCGTTGTGGATACCTTTATTATGAAATCCTAAATGTTCGTCACCACGAGGGGTGGGAGTATGATCAATCGGGGTTAAGTTATTTCCTCTCTTTTTCCTACAGAAGCATTACAATTGATTGATTAACTAAGAGCATAAAAAATAATATGGAAAACAAAACACAAAGATATTTCTGAGTAGGCTAAAGTACGGTTTGTAACCTGCATCAAGTTACAAAACGGACCCAAGTACGGTTCGTAACTTGGGTTTCGACACCAACCGCACCCACCTTCGGTTGGTAATTCAACTAAATCTTTTAACCGAACATAACAACTTCTAACATACACAGGACAATATACGGTTTCTAATGTGCTTTAAGTTACAAACCGGACCCAGGTACGGTTCGTAACTTGGGTTTTCATACCAACCGTACCCAACTTCGGTTGGTAATTCAACAAAATTTTGTAACCGAACTTAAAAATTTCAAACATACACAGGAGAATATACGGTTGTTAACTAACGTTTCGATACGAACCGTACCTAAACCTAAATCTCAATTTTTTCAAGGTACGGTTCGTATTTGGGTTGAAACCAACCGTATGTTCTTCAAAATTTGCATGTACGGTTGGTATGTGGGCTATTTCCAACCGAACCTCACATGCAAGTTTCAATTTCGATCCAAAACCCTAATTTTTCATACAAAACTAACTTAAATTAAACACAATAGACTAAACACTAACTGGGTTTTTCGAAACATACCTTATATAAGTCATTGTGCATGATTTTGATGGTTGAGGAGTTTCAAATTGATGTTCTTGACCTAATGGAGGATTTGGTTCATTAGAACCGCTACAATCTTCAGCAACCTTCTTCTTCGGCATCTCTAATATAGTTTCAAATAAACGATTATCAATTTTTCAACTCTCCGATTAATCGAAGAGGAACGATGAAAATAAGTTTTAATGGTGGTGGAGAAGAGGAGAAGAAGATGAAGTACAGAAAAAAAACTGTTTTGAAAATTAGTTTGAATTGGGTTAATAATGGGGAAGGACAATTCAGTATTTTCAACCACAAAAGCAAGGATAAATTAGTCCCTTTGAGATGAAAAGGGTAATCTAGTCAATTAACAACCACATAGGACACCCCCTAACCAATTAGAGAGACATTGTTATCATCCTTGCCGCCCTTCTACCATTCCTTGCCGCCCCTGTACCAAGGTTGTTTATTTCACCTTGTCTTCCTTCTCCCATTTTTTTCTCCGCCGAAGAACTGAGGTTTGCTCTCCCCTCTTCTCTGTCACCATCTCGTTTAATTCGTCTCTTCTCTGTTACTATCTCTTCCGTCTCTTTTCTATTCTCGTCCATCTCTTCTCTGTTGTTCCAATATTACTTTTAATTGGTTTGTCGGCGTATGATTTCAGTTTCGATTTACTTTTGTACGTCTTTATAAGTCGATTTAGGATTTTAGGGATTGTTCATCATCTGTATTAGGATTTTAGGGTTTGTTCATAATCTATAAATCGATTCAGTTTGCTCAACTTTGTTTGTTAGATTCAGGTATTATTTTTAGGGTTTAGATTTTGTTCTACAATACCCAAATCTAAGTAATTTGGTTCTATAGAGATATAGAAGCAGTAACAGCAGCAGAGAAAGATTGGATGTGGGTCATATGCAAAGAAGACAAATTGATTAAGTTGTTACTATATTTCATGAAGTTAGTTTTTAAAGATGGGCTTGTTTACTTTTCGTTTTTGTTTACTTGATTTTGTGTTTAGGGTTTTAATGATGGGGCTGGTGTGGTTGTTTTTAGGGATTTCTGGACGATCAGTTTACTCAGCTACAACAGCTACCAGATATTGTGTTTGAAGTTGTTTCTCCTTTCTTTGAGGATTCTGAGAAACTTCTCAATGAATTAGCCACAACTCATAAGTATCTTTGATTTCTTCTTTCTGGGTTTGGTTTGGCTTCTTTTAATTTTGATTAGTGGCTTATTTGGTTACAAGAGTCAACAGTGTTCATATTTCAAAAAGATTGGTACCCATGTTCATCAACTTAAGGGCAGTAATGTTGTTGGCTTAAATTTTGTTATCTGGAAAGCAACATATATACGTCTCTTCTTTTTCATTCATTCAGTATGTGTTGTTGTGAGCATAAGGTGTTTGTTAATTTTACTAAGTCAGTTTACTGATTGATGTAGCTTTGTCAAACTGTATGTTGCCAGAAATCGAAGAAGTGAGAGCAAACAAGAAATGGATGTGCCCTTGTAGCATAGAAAACAAAGGAATCAGGCCATATTTGATATGTAACAGGTGATTTTCCTCGGCTTTTGTTCCTTCTTCTATTACTAAAGTAGATTCATACAGGAGTCTTGTTCTTTTGAGATTTTTTTTTCCCTGTGGTGTTCTATTGATTTTGCAGAGTTGAAATTTTGTGTTTGAAGGTGAGAAAAAAGTGAAAATGAACGATTTCACCAAACTTGAACTGAAACCTGATCATGTCCATCGTCCTATATGGGCTTGTGCTGATGGTCGAATCGTCCTCGAGACTTTCTCACCTTTGTACAAACAAGCTTATGATTTCCTCATTGCAATTGCTGAACCTGTTTGCAGGTACCTTGCTGAATTTGCCTATGTGTGACTCTTGAATTTGCCTATCTTTTTTTAAAGAAGAAACAACAATTATTAATGTTTGATTATTATTCTGTGATTTGTAGACCAGAAGTTATGCACGAATACAACTTAACCCCTCATTCTTTATATGCTGCGGTATCAATTGGTCTTGAAACCGAAACCATCATTCGAGTTTTGAATCAATTGTCAAAAACAAATTTACCGAAGGAAATGATTGATTTCATCCACGCATCTACATCTAATTATGGGAAAGTGAAGCTTGTTCTCAAGAAGAACCAATATTTTGTCGAATCCTCATTTCCAGAGGCAACAGCCCTTCATCTTATAATACTTACATATTTACTTCTCATTGTGTAGGTTTGCTTACTTAGTCAAGTGGTTTGTTCTATTTATTTTTAGGTAATAAAGACGCTGTTGCGGGATGAGGTGATTTCTCGGGCAAGGCTTTCTTCTGAGGTGTCTTCCTTGTGTTGAATATATATATATATATATATCATATTAACTTTGTTTTTAGAATGTGTGTCTTTAAGTCACATGATAGATAACATTGCTGGCTAGCTCTGCTAATTTCCCCCTTTCCACATTTCGCTCACTTTATCTTGTCTAGGGTTCAAGTGGGACTGATTCTATCACAATTGCCAAAGCAGTAAAAGAGATAGCAGGTGCGCATGATGAGTTGCTAAATGGAATTGAGTTGGCAGCCGCTGAAGAAAAAGAAACGCATAGCTTTGAAGTTGACCCAGCTCAGGTTAGAGTCATTCTCTGGGCCCAAACCAATTGTCCCTTGTAAAAATCCTTCACGAATAGACTTCATTTGCTTACAACCTAAAAAATACTAACCGTTTGACTCTGTTAGGTGGAAAATGTCAAGCAACGTTGTTTGCCGAATGCTTTAAATTACCCTATGTTGGAGGAGTATGACTTCAGAAATGATACAGTGAGTTTTATTTCATAAAATGCATTGCGTTCTTCTTGTGAGATATACATCAGTTTAGTTAAATAGAATATGTTTAAATACTACTCCCTCCATCCAAGTTATATAGGCAGAACATTAGTTTTAGGTTGTCCATCTATATAGGCAAATTTATAATTCCTAGATGACGCTTTCCTTAAAACGGCCCTATTTATGGCAGTAATATTACACTAAAAATAATTTAATGTTCATAGTTTACATCAAAAAGTAGGGGCAAAACAAAAAAAGAGATGGACATCTATGAAACCAATAACTTTTTCTTAATTTAAAAGTTTTGTTTTATGAGAGGGGTGTAACACTATTAATGCCAATTTGTGAATGCAGGTTAACCCTGACTTGAACATGGAACTCAAGCCTCAAGCTCAACTAAGACCATACCAGGAAAAGAGTCTGAGTAAAATGTTTGGAAATGGTGAGTCTCCTTTAAGATGACACACATCTTTGCTATGTTCGGATCTTTTTTTTAATATTGAATTTAGATAGCCCATCCTTATGCTCTTGAAATCCTTTCAGCCCTGAGTAAAGCTCCATGCAACATGTTAAATGTATGTATGGTAGGTTGTATATAACCAGTTAAAAAATTACAGGTAGAGCAAGATCAGGAATCATTGTTCTTCCTTGTGGAGCAGGAAAGTCCTTAGTTGGAGTTTCCGCAGCTTGCCGGATTCGCAAGAGCTGCCTTTGCTTAGCAACAAATAACGTTTCTGTGGACCAATGGGCATATCAATTTAGATTGTGGTCTACTATTAGAGATGACCAGATATTTTCTTTCACATCTGAGAATAAGGGAACCTTTCGTGGTAATGCTGGTATTTTGGTGGCCACGTATGCCATGCTTGCTTATGGTCGTAAGCGATCTGAAGAGGCTGAAAAAATTATGGAACAGATAAGAAGTAGAGAATGGGGATTGCTTCTTATGGACGAGGTGAGCTTTAGTTTTAACTGTATCTACTTGACCTACAGTCATTTTTGGAAATCATTTTTGCTATAATAACCAAGCCTCTTTTGGAACTTTCTTATCGTTTCTCTCTTCTTGCAATTCCTCATCTGTAGGTACATGTGGTTCCTGCAGACATGTTCCGCAAAGTCATCAGTATAACCAAATCACACTGCAAGCTTGGACTCACTGGTGGATGTTCAATCCTTAGCTTTTCCCATGTATTTGCAAAAGCTATTTTGCCTCTCCTCTCTCAAATAATTTATTTTTTCTTCATTCATATTACAGCAACACTAGTGAGAGAAGATGAACGTATCACGGATTTGAACTTCCTTATTGGTCCAAAATTGTATGAAGCCAATTGGTTGGACTTGGTAAGGGGAGGGTTTATTGCAAATGTACAATGTGCTGAAGTATGGTGTCCAATGACAAAGGAGTTCTATGCCGAATATTTGAAAGACGCGAACTCCAAGAAAAGACAGGTCCTTTTTATATTTTCTCCAACTGGATCTATTTTCACTGTGGATCTGAATACCAGTAAAAGATATTACTTTCTACTCCCATAATTTGTTTTAGTAGTATTTTTGTCGCCCAAAACTGTTAGTTCCAATTGCATCTTAGATTCAAAATTTTCCAAATATAAATAGTTTCCGCATTCGCCGTTATACCACTGCAGGGGTAATGTGTTATTTCCTTTCATTAGTCGGTTAAATATTTGAAGTTCATTTACTTCTGAAGGGGTTACGTGATATCTCCTTTGAGTCGGTCAAATATTTATAAGTTCAATTAGCTGTTGCACCGACTGATTTTGCACGTCACATTTCTGATGGAAGATTCTTTGTAGGCGCTTTATGTGATGAATCCAAATAAGTTCCGGGCATGTGAGTTTCTGATACGGTTTCATGAAGAGCAGCGAGGTGATAAGATAATTGTTTTTGCTGATAATCTTTTCGCGCTTACTGAGTATGCCTGGAAGCTTGGAAAACCTATGATCTATGGCGCTACCAGGTTGTTAATCAATATGTGAAATCTCTTACTTTTCATGTTTTGGTTGCTTACTTTCTTAATGTGGAGTCTGTTTGTTTAGCCACCAGGAGAGAACGGGACTTCTCCACACATTCAAGAACAGTCCACATTTAAACACTCTTTTCCTCTCTAAGGTACCTGCACTCAGCCTTAAAAGTCTTCCTTTGCATAACAGGACTCAGTTCTTCTCAAGTAACTCTTTTGTGTATATTTCTGTTTCATCGTGTTAGATAATGCTATTAAATCTTGTATTGGCGAGCGAATAAATCCAACTTCTAATTTCGACCATGTCATGTTTTCTGCAGGTTGGTGACAACTCAATAGATATCCCTGAGGCCAATGTGATCATCCAGATTTCGTCTCATGCCGGTTCGCGACGTCAGGAAGCTCAACGACTGGGTCGTATTCTTAGAGCAAAGGTTTTTTACTTTCTATATGCAGAATTTTGTTGTTAGGGAGTGTTATGGCAAGCTACTTCTTCATGAGAACATTAAGTGCATTGGGTGTTGCATTGTGAAAAGTAAAACTTGTGGGAAGGGTTTTGTGCAAAATCCGTCAAAATCCCTTCCCATTACTGAGAAAGATGCTTCTTGACAGCTCACAGGAGTTCAGGCGATTACTCACGATTGGAATATAATTATGTTACACCTGTGAATGGTCCTACTGAGCGCAGGGAACTAACAGAACAACCAAATCTCAATAAGCAAACATGCAACTCATTCAGCCAGTTCAAAATTATCTTGTTGTGTGATTATTTTTGTTTACCACTTCCAATTTACTAGTTATAACATTCTCTTGACAGGGTAAACATCAAGATCGAATGGCTGGTGGTAAAGAAGAGTACAACGCCTTCTTCTACTCCTTAGTATCTACTGACACACAGGCAAGTTTTGGATGCTAAGGTTTAGTCAAAATATTCCTTGTATTCTTGTACATTTAACTGGATCCATTGATGCTGATATATTTATTTTGTTAAATTTCTGAAAGTCAAGAATGATCTCGATGTCTGTAATGTGTATATGCGTTTATTAAAGTTGCTCTTGGTGTAGGAGATGTATTATTCTGCAAAAAGGCAACAGTTTCTGATTGATCAAGGTTACAGCTTTAAGGTAGAGTTTTGGCAACTCCTCTTCACCCCTTGTGTACAAAATTTCATGCTTCCACAGGTTTATTTTGATCCAACTTCAAGTTTAATCAATTTTTGTGTCCCCTGATCACACTTATCAAGGTGTGCCTAATTACGAACTGAAATTGGAACTGTTATGCTGGTTCTAGTTCCATTTAGCAAGTCATCATCTCTTTACTTGCTCTAGCCTGGAATAAGATATAAAAGTGTTTACATTATATTATTGAGGGCTGCAGTTTATATCGTTTATATCTCAATTTGAAAAAATTCTTTTGTCGAGTTGTTTTCATTGAGAATTGAGAAATTAACCACATCGCTCGGAGTATTCTCTTTCAAGCCATTGTCAAGATTTTTTTTTCATAGAATTGGATTAATTTGATAAGACACTAGGGAAAGCTGCTTATTTATTTAGGTCGTAGAAGATTTTTTGGTTTTTCATTTTCATAGAGATCTTAGAGAAGATGGTTAGTTAGATTTCTATCTTTATTTTAGGACACTGAAGCCTTGAACAAAGTCGGTGCATTGGTGGTTGCATATGTGAAAGTTTATAAATTTGATAAATACCTGTAAAAAGCTTATGTGGGTTTTGACAAGAATTTACGATTCTGAACCTCTGTGAGCTCGCTTTGGCAATTTAGAAACTTTAGAACATAGCATTACTATGTCACTATGGGTTCTTATTTTACGATTAGGAAAACTGTTAATTTTGAGAAGGATTCGTCACCTCTTTAGAAAAACATAATTCTAAGCATATCCTTCGACCCTTGGGAGTGTTGAGTGTTGATTATTAGAAACCGTTATTTTTTCTCGTGTGCCAATATGAGGTGGATGCCCTAATTCGTCGAATGTGCAGGGTTTATATAAGAATAAGTTCTATTATTTTATATATATATATATATATATATATATATATGTAGATATATAGAACCAGAACCAAACCGGTATCAGGCTCTTAAACCATTTCCAGTTATTTTACCACCTAACTGTTAGAAATCTAAACTGAAGCCAGTATGTACTCCGGCTTCGGTTTGGGGATTACTGAGGCAGAACAAAACCATCAACATGCCTCCACTTACAATTCTCTCATAAAAGGTCAACTTTAAAACTTCATACCAAAACCAAATGTCACAATGGGTAATAATGAAAGTTGGACGGTGATAGTTTGAACTTTTCAGGTACGATTGTCCTTAAGTAATTATAAATGTGATCAACAATACTTTGACAGATCATCACAAGTTTGCCACCATCTGACTCTGGAGCAGATCTAGGCTATCACAGTCGTGATGAACAATTGCATCTTCTCGGGAAGGTATGGTTGGTTTCTTACCTTTCAATATATTTTGTAATAACTTTCTTGTTCACTGGTGAGATAGGCAGGTGTTTTCTAAGACGTAATTTTGGGTGTTATGTGCAGATACTAAATTCTGGTGATGACATGGTTGGTATGGAGCAATTAGACGAAGATACATATGATGATACATCTGCAGAAGTTCGCCGCACTCTTGGATCAATGAGTGCTATGTCTGGTGCAAACAAAAATGTTTACATGGAATACAGGCAAGAAGGATCTCTTTTTTTTTCCATAAAAATGTTTATCATTTGATTTGGTGTAAAACATCCTACTATTTTGCTCTCATACTTGAATTTTTCAACTTGTGTGCAGCAAGGGAAAGTATCCTGGTCAGGGTAATCTTAAAAGTGTTAAGCCCAAGGACCCAGCCAAGCGGCACAGCTTGTTTAAAAAGCGATTTGGTTGAAAGACTTGCGAACTTGTTACTAAATCAAATTTGAAGAATGCTGACATTTGTATGTCATGTGGACTAGGATTCCTCCAATTCAATAATTTTGCAATTTGGTTCCTTGGATGCTTCTATGGCTCTTGTCGGGTCTTGGGGCTGTGAATTATGTATCTATAGATTTCGTGTTCATTTTTAGATACCGGAAGTGTACTGTTTATTATAAAGCTGTGATAGACTTCTTGAATTACAACAGCCACTTCAGTTTGAAAGCCAAAGTCGATTTGGACATTGGGGTACGAGGGTTCTCATGCTCCCTCCCAGTAAGGGATGTTAGGTTCGAATTTGGTAGTAATAAATTTTTGGGAAAAATAAGGTTTAGTCCAAAATCCCATTCAAATATATTATTTAGTCCTTTTTTATGGAAAGTACATAAATAACATTCCTGTTTACAGTATAGTCCAGATATTTGTAAAATTTTAAATAATAAAATAAAATCAATTTATCTTTTGAACCGTTTGTCCAAAATTCGCAAACTTATATATTCGGAAAGCTCTTTCCGAGAGCTACAAAAAAAGTACCCACATGACTATAATTTTCATTTTTAAAATTTTTTAATTTACAATGATGTGTACAATTATGTACACCGCTGCAAAGATCCAAAAAATCCAGTCTATGATAGCCAAACTGCCACCCTAATTTGCACAGACTGATAAAAATAACAACCACGCCAAGCTCCAGTTGGATAACATCCAGATTTGCAGAGGTAAGTTTAGCAGATAACATGCATCGAGGACAAACCAATGAACATAAGAAATCGCAGCTTGAAAAGAAAGTGATTATCCTTTCACCAACATCCACGTAAGAAAACAAAACAAGAAAACGATCAAAATAAAAATTTACTCATTTTATGGTCAGAGACACAATCCATGTGGGCATTACTACACAAACTTAATATGGCTTCGAAACATCCCAGTACAGTGATTCATTGCACTTTACCGAAAACGAGATTACTAACATGCACAACAGATCAATCAATCATGCTCACACCCAGACCTACTTTTTCATGAGAAGTATATTGGTGCATCAATATATTCATCCCAGTGAAACATTCCTAAAGACGATCATTCATAGCCACAAACAAACCTACTTTTCAATGAAAATACACCGGTGCACCAATGTGTACACCCTTGTAAAACATGCATAAAATCGATCATTCATATTCACACTCTGGCACACTTTTTCATGGGAATTACACAGGTGCACCAATGTGTACACCCCTGCAAAACATGCAGAAAAACGATCATTCATAACCACACACAAATCTACTTTTACATGGGAATTATAGAGGTGCCCCAATACGTACACCGCTTCAAACATGCATACATCTAATGGATGTCATGATATGGTATCGAGAAATCATGCAAAGTTATCACTGAAGACAAACAAAAACATGAATTAAACTTTAGTTGGCATCAATGATGATATCTGCAAGCTAATTAGACTTTAAAAGTAGTTGCACGTGATTTTCCTAGTACTTTCTAGATTAGGAAAGCAGTTACACGTTGTTTTACACCGCATACACCCCTGAAATCAACTAATTAACTTTTAAAAAATTCTATCAATATTCAGATATTAAAAAGTGAAATTCAAATACACTGGAAGAACTATACAGTACCAAAAGCTCAAAAACCAGAAGAAGACAGTGAACAAGCCTGCAACTGGGGTTTGAAAGTCCAGCTTGACAAGTTACATATCCATTTGGAAGGTTAGCTCCTCTTTGTCCAAGTGTCATTAAATAAATTGAACTTTCCTTTTAGATTCCACCACCTTAAAATCGAACAGAAACAACACAGTAAACAAATCCACTTAAATATCAATAGCACATTAGAACCTTCAATCCATGTATTTTGATACAAATTCCTTAGTTCAGGCACTGTATAGATCACTTACAAGATTTGGATGTTTCTCTACTTTTCATAAACTAGAAGATTCTTATATAGTGAGAAGCATGTGTACAACTACGTACACATTAATTATTAACATATGTACAATTATGTACACCTTACCAATCAATAGGTGTACAACATTGTACACATTAACAACCAACAGGTGTATAGTTATGTATACATTGAGAATCAAATATGAACTTACCAATATTACTGACAGCCTTATGCACAAGGTCCTTCGGTAAACTATAAACATGTAAAACAAACTTCTTAAAAGTGCTTAGGTTAAGCTTTCTGCAAACTGCAAGACCTACAAGTGGGTTAACTCGAATTTCTCAAAAGCAATTGATCTTTCATATGAGAAAATTCAAGGCAACTTCATGTATGCAAACAATCAAAGTTATAAAATAAGAAATTGACCTGCATGAATCCAGTTAGGATAAGGACCATGAGACAGGTAAACAGTATGGGTCCTAGATAGCTGCCCTTGTCCTTCTTAGCATCCCAGAAAGTGTATCTAATCAACGAACAAACCACAGCTGATGTCAAAACGAGTGCTTGGGGTAAGATTCTTCCTGTAAACATACAAAACAAAAGAATGATGCTCGCCTTTAAAAGTTATCAGTAAGTAAAGTATCAAACAACAATAATAGTTCCAGTAGATAATCCGAATTAGTAACGAAAATGGATTAAAACCTTCCAAAAATAACTTAATTAAAAAGGTACACTTTTATGTACACCCGTATAACTGGTGTACAAGAAAATGCAAACCTAAAGTGGCAGTACATGGGAACACCTGGAAACAAATAAAAGTTTACATAGGCCTGAGTTTCATTTCTCCAAATCATATTTACCCAAGCATAAGCTTTTGCTGCATATGTACCAGTTTGTACACCCTAGTTATTTATCCAAACATAAACTCATGTAGTCATTTTTTCCATATGCACACCAGTTTGTACACCCTAGCTATTTACCTAAACATAAATTTATGGAGTCATTTTTTCACATGTGCACCAGTTTGTACACCCTAATTATTTACCCAAATATACATCTATACATTGCTTTTTCCTACATGTGCACCAACTTGTACACACAGCGTAAGTGTACATAAAATCCTATTTTCAATTAATGCACCAAAAAGTGCACGTGCAAAAAATAATTTTCTTTAAAATGGTACACCAGAAATTACTAGTAAACAAAAATAAACAAATACTGCACAAAATAATTTTCTTTAAACTGGTACACCAATAGACATATCCTCCACAATGACTTTGTGAAAGAATGACATTTAGCTTACGCCACAACTAAGTCTTTAAACCATCGAAAATTTCGGAAATTTAGGTCCATTGGGTGCATTAGAGATACAAACATACAATAACAAATAAACCAAAAATAGAAGATTCATGTACAATGAGAATCACTAAGAAAGACACAGCCTAAATGTTCCACGTTCCGCATATCATGTGTTGGATTAGGGATTATACTTTATTAGATACAAAAGTTAGCTAGTAAGCATACAAACAGGGAATATATTGTAAGAAAGGTATGAAAAGATTACAAGGATAACCAAATATGTCACAGCAATAAGGATTTTTTTTTTTTTTTTTTTGTAAACATTAAAGAGTCCAACCTCGTATAGTCGCTTGTAATTGAACGGCTTGAAAACGAGATAGGCCCCATAAGCCACCATCATTGTGCAACTGATGAACTTCTAGTTCTATACCATTGAACTAAGTTTAAATAATACAAGACTAGAATCTCACTGCAAACAAAAACGAAGAAGTTTCAAAGATTTTATGATGAACCTCTAGCTTATTATTATACTGCCTACGGTAACATTACCCTTGTTGGACTTGGAATCTAAGTTGTCACGTGCATCCAACACCATATTTGTTTCTTAAATATTACACTTTATTCATACCTGTATTTGGTTACTGGAGTAGGATTCATCTGTCATTCGTGGTTAACACTTTACAGACTGATCTGTGTTCCGCTGCTTTTGAAGCCAGCATGTTGCTTCCTATCTCCCCTGTTCCAAGATATCAAATCCCAGGTACATGAAACGGGTGTTAAGAGGAACTAGATGGGAGGATTTCCTATGACACAACTGGCAGGAATGGAACACTGAATAACAGTTTTGACTTCAGTCACTAACTAGAATATAAATTGTACCTTGGTAAATTAAAAAAATCCAGTTAGTCTTGCTATTATTCAGAAAAATGATTAAATGGAAAAATTTCAACACAAAAAATTAACCTAGTAGTTACGGAATTTAAAAGGTAAGTAGGAACATTAATTAACTACCTTATGTCAGCTATTCTTTTGTTTGATTCCAGCAGTTTCCTTCTCAAAAAACTCGATTCCTTCTACAATAATTTGATTGAAGTTCTCGCAATAGCTGGTAATCAAACAAGCAATAATTGATGAAAGTAATAATAAAAGGATAAAAAGAGAAAATCGATCACAACAAGTAGGTCAATCAAGATGGGGCGATTATAAATCTAAAATCTTATCATAATCAAATAAAAAATTCGAATTGAAATCATATTAATTAGGTTTTTGAAACCGTTAAAAAAATCATAAAAGAAATTTTAATAAGATTGCGAGGAAAACAAACTGCTCATGTAAAATTAATGAATTTTGTTCAAGATTTAGATGAAATTTTACCAGATCTGATTGTTTTTAGATCTTCTTCCAGAGATTCTTCGGTATTGACAGAAATGGGAAAGGTAGAGATTCCTAAAATGATTTAAACCTGATCATGAATCAAATCCGAGATGAAATTTTGTCAAAATCTTAGGCTGTCGTCTTCAACCGGAGTAGATGGAGAGCTCTTACGCGAGTTTCGACAAATGAAATTGAAGCCGACAATCAAGAAGAAATGTTTGATGGGTATTTTTGTCCCCCAAAAAATTCATTCTGGACTAAAACGTTCATTTAAGGACCAACTCGTTTTGAATTTTATATTTGGACTAGAGAGTACTAGGCCTGAGATGAGTGGACTAAAGCGTCCAAAGCCCAGTAACTTTGGGACTAAACGTCAATTCTTAGTAAAAATTTTTGCAGTGACTAAATAATAACCCCCACTAAACTAAATGCAACCCTTCAAATTATTAAACCTTCTTGACATGGTCCCTTGATCATCAAAACTAGATCAAAATTTGAAGTTACGAATTGATATCAGCACAAATATTTCGACGATGATACTGATTCAACACGATCAAAGTGTAACTGAACTACAATCGTTAAGTCTTCACTATCCATGGATGCCACAACCTTCAATATTCACTTGGGACTTGATCTTACTAGAGAAATCGATTCGAATCTATAAAGGTTATCCACGTAACAAGTTACTGCAACCTGGTGTGATTCCATGAAATTTCATCTATGTGACCTATCTACATCACAAACCCCCGCACAAACTTCCTCTCTTCACCATAATGAAGACCGATGCTGTCGTCTTCCACAACAACGTCGATTTACCGAGGAATACAGTTCACAGTAAAGTCATATTGTTCAAGAGAATTGATTAGTACACTTTCATCCTGGGAATGCTCAACGCACCAACTAGTTCGTGAATGTAAAGGCTCACCGGATGGAGGAGCAAAGATTATGTCGATAATCATGGTTTTAGTCTCTCTGGAGCAACCTCAACCATGGTATCAGCATTCGATAATGATCTCTTTAGGAACACCATCCTTGATCTCAACATCAATAAGGATATCTGGAGCGTAATCAGTCGTAATCTCAGCATCTACAACGGTGTTATGAGCAACATCCCGCTTCATCAACTGTCTGTTATCTACATCCTAAGTCTGGAAGTATTACTCGATGGATCATACTTCTCCTAGCACTAATGATTCATATCAAGATGTGTATACGTGAAAACATCTTCACATGAAAGTATTCCCAAATCTTGAACGACTGGCAGGCGCAATCCAAAGTCTTCTACAAGATGTTCTCATCACTTTTACAAATGAGATACAACACATTTCAGGCCATGGGTTTAATAAACGTATCAATGGGTGAGGAATGGGATAATTCTTTCTCAACAAAATATCTTCGTCTATGTCTATTCTACAACATACCAAAATGGCGCATCAATCGGACATACGAGCTGAAAGATACGGCCTTTACTGTCAGGTCTATCAAATCTGAAAATTCCGTACGGGATTACAAATTACAAATGTGCATGCTTGGTTGGGTGACCTAAACAGCTCTCACCTATCAAAAATCCTATTGGTGTAAGAATTATTATAGGTATACTCTTGCAAAGTAACTATGATTATCCAGCTATTTTCTTATCGTTCTTAGATGAATAATCAGTCACAAACTGTTGTATGAGTATTTTATCATCCTCTTGTATTGCTTTTGTTTCTCCGAGTTTTACCCTTCAAAATCTTGTTTTGGGTCCTCGTAAGGGTACTTGTACGGTTTTGGACTTTGTCTCATAGACCTACCGTTTAAACCCTAATTCCCTTAAAAGAGAAGGGAACTCTTGTCGAAGTTGAAGGATCTCTTTATCAATCTCTTTTATTCCTTCCAATGTGATTATTGATCTTCAGCAACTTGTTGGGACTATAAAGTTTCTTGATGCTGTAAGAGGTAAATTGGAAAATGTTAACTATAATCTGGCTCTTATGAAGGATGTCAAAGAACCCCTCTCAAAGGATAAGGGTGATAAGTTTACCGGCTCTCAAAAGCTCAATAATCACAAGACTCATGGACCTCCAGAATCATCCATCTGATGTTGTTTGTCTGGTCTCTGTTTAAGAGTCTGTTCTTGTTTAGATGCGTAGGATATCTTCTTTTTGGATTAGATAGAAGAATAACTAGTGCTTGAATAGCGATGATTGTGATTACACGTAGCTATCTTTTATTTCATTCTCTTTGTTATTTTTTAGGTTTAATGAATTTTAAATTCTAAAAATATTTTGAGGATGATTGTTATTGCAATATTTTATTGGTTTCTTACATTGCATTACTTTTGGGATATGTATTGTATACGGTCGTGAACTTGAAGGCCCATATTGTTGTCAAAAGTAAAGTCGTTTATGATCGGTATCTGTATTGGTTAAAGGACGAATCGACTTTTGACAATTACAAATGTTAAGCCTATGCAATCATGTATTTGATGGAAAATAGGATGTCATCGTGTTTTTTTTTGCAAGGATAAAGTCTTTTATGTAACTTTGTGATGCAAAGATGGAATTGATTCTTGGATGTTTATCCACAGTTTTGGTCTTTATTGATCTATTGTTTGTATACCGTGAAGGCTCCATTGTGTGTTTTATGTCGAGGACCTTACAACTAAGTCGACTAACCTTGGTTTTGTTGGTTGTTCCATGAGATACTATATGTTGAGCATTAGAAAATAAATTAATTATCCTTGGTTATTTAGTTTGTACTCCATAAGTCTCTTTCTTCTCTTATGTTGAGTACATGAACGGTTAAGGTTGTCATATCTTATGTCAATCTTAGTCGGGGTTCCATAATCTCTTATGTTGAGCCCATTTGAACTATGTTAACCATCTTATTTGGTTATCTAGTTATTTTCTCCGAAAGTAATCTTTTGTCGAGAAAATCCCTTAATAATTAAATTGATTATCATGGTGATTAGTTTAGTCATTGGTTCTTGGTATTCCAATTAGATTAATTATAGGCTCTCTCGTAGTTAATCTAATTTAGTTTTCATATATTCCACAAGTTCTTGTGTTGAGTATATGAACGGATATACTAATCATGTCTTATTGGTTATTTTAGTCATATATTCCGTAAGGTTTTTCTTATTTCGAGTATACGCATACTCCGTGAGGTTTTCCTTATGTTTAGTAGATGATTGTATATTCCATAAGAATCTCCTTATGTCGAGTATTTGAACGATTAAGTTAGTCACCTCCATATGATTAACTTAGTCGTAGCTCCGTAGGTTTACTTACGTTTAGAACTTTTCAATTAGATTGATCACTTTTGTGGTTTGATTTAGTTGTGTTATCCAATTGAATTAATCATGGGTTTACTTGTTATTAATTTGGTGAAGGTTGGATATATAAAATCATTCGCGTGGTTTTTGGTGTCCAATTAAAAATCCTTCTTTTCTTTCGAAATTAAGGTCGCTCATGTTGTTCTCTTGGGAATGACATAAAATGGAGGAGAGTTCTCTTGAACTTGTGCTTAATGGTAATATCTTGGGGGAGTGCGGCTCTGGAATTTTGAGGGGTTATATTGTATCTTTAAACTCCTTGATGAATGCATTTAGCTTCGGCTTTATGATTGCATCTAAATTAAGATGGTATGTGTTCTCTTTTAGGTTATGAAAAGACTCTTGTGGAGATTTCATTATGAACCCGTTCTTGTACCTTTGCCAATTTTATTGACAAAAAGGGGGATAAGTATTGTAGTTCACACTATATATACATATGGTTTCGGATCATTATGTAAGGAGGAGTGGTTTCCATGATTGAGACAGAGTATTAACTAATGGGGATTAATACATATCACCATAGTATTATTGTCAAAGTTGTGATGCAATTGGACTTTGATGTTCATAATAATACTATGACACTGTATAATGATGATTGAGAATCTCGAGTTCTCTCATTGTTTTAGCTATGGATCTTCAACAACGATGATGCTAAACTTACAACCTTTGGGATCATTGGAGTACTTAGAAGGATGAAGATTTCAAGGAACGTTGAAGATTAGACTATGGAATAGGAGCCACTAAAGTTTGTGTTTTTGGTATTCCATATCTATTGGTAGTTTTGTCACTAAAATTGACAAAGGGGGAGATTGTTAGAGCATAGCTCGGTCAACCTCTCATACGTTGCTATATCAAGCATGTTTGTCAATATTAGTGACCAAAACTATATGTCTTGATTTCTAGCCTATTTAGCTAAGTCTCGGACTAGGATAGGAAAGTGTAGTAAGCTCAAGGACTTCATGGCGATTCATCGACAACGATGAAGATTTACACCAAGGAACCGTGGAACTTCATCAACAAAAAGGTATGTGAAGACTTGAACTTATCTACCACTCAAAAGTCTATCTATTCTATCTCCTACTTCTTGAGACGTAAGTCGTGTGATATATATATAGACTAGATCAAACACATTTGGTATTTCAAGCTGAGTATTCAATGCTTATCTTTTTCTCGAAATTCATGTGTTGGTAAAGCATCTCGCTTTGATCAGGTTTATCTTCATATTTCAATCATATTTGAGAATTGCTCTGATGTGAATACAATACGTGAATAACGTTTGGGATAGGATTCTCTGAGAATGTCTCAATGATTAAAATGAGAGTTTAGATTACATAACCATGTATTCCTTGATCCAAAGTTTTCGAACTTTGTTGAGCAATAAGAATCGGGAGGATTGTGGAATTGGCTTGCCAAGTCCGCGAACTGACGGAAGTTTTCGAACCGAAAAATTTCTGCTGGGTTTTTCCACTAACTCGTTTGTGCGCTCAGTCCGCGAACTGGCGAAAGTTCTCGAGCGATAATTTCTGCTGAGTTTGGAAAAATTAACCGATTAAACTTAAGTCCGCGAACTTGTTTGTGAACTTAAGAGGTTATGATCTAAAGATGTGCTCTGAACATAGATATTAAATTACTAAGGAATGCTTTATGCAAACCGTGGCTATAATGTTCATTGAGCCGATTCAATCGAATCGAATCATCTTAATTCAGTTGTGTCTTGTGTAGTTACATAAGATCTCATAGCAATTAAATAACTCTCTAACTAGTTCGTTTGAGTCACGTTTGGGCCAGTTTTCACGAACCTGGAAAACATTTACCACAAGTGTGTTCGACAAGCTATGTCTTTTGATCTAACGGTTGAGAGATATTGGCTTGAATCTAAATCAGGTTTCATCTAATGGTGAATAAGGATTGCTTAGTAACTAAGGAAAAACCCTGATTTGAAAGGTTATATAAAGGAGACGTCTAGGTAGAGCAAAACCTAATCCCCACACACCTTTCTTGTGTGATACTAGTGCTCTCGCTAGAGTTGATCTCCATTAACCCTTGAGTTAATTCTCTAAATTAGGTTTAATGACTTAAAAACTTCATTGGGATTGTGAAGCCAGATCGATACTACTTTTATCGTAGTTGTGTGATCTCATCTTACTTTTATATCGTACGAGTACAGTCGATTGATTGGCTTGAGAACGATTGAGTTCTCCGGGTAAGATAAAAAAGTCACGAACATCTTCGTATCATTGTTCGTGATTCCTCGATAATCCGCTTGTGAAGTCAGGAAGGATTATTGAGAGGTGATTGATTAATCTAGGCTGTTCTTCGGGAATATAAGATCGGATTATCAATTGGTTCATGTTACCTTGATTTCATATCTAAAGACGGAACAAAACCTAGGGTTTATCTTTGGGAGACAGATTTATCATTTTATAGACTTTTTTGTGTGAGACAGATTTGTTTATTATCAAGCCTACAATTTTGGTTCGTAGCAACTCTTTGTTGTGGGTCAGATCAGCAAAGGGAATCAAGTACGTAGATCATGCTGGGATCAGAGGCGTAGAGGTGCAACTGTACCTTGTATCAGTGGGATACTGATAGGGGTTCAACTATAGTCCAGTCCGAAGTTAGTTTGTAGTAGGCTAGTGTCTGTAGCGGCTTAATACAGTGTGTATCTAATCTGGACTAGGTCCCGGGGTTTTTCTACATTTGCGGTTTCCTCGTTAACAAAATTTCTGGTGTCTATGTTATTTCTTTTCCGCATTATATTTTATATAATTGAAATAATACAGGTTATGCGTTGAAATTTAATCAACAGGAGATCCAATCTTGTGATTGTTGATTTCGTTGATTAACACTTGGATATTGGTCTTTGGTACTGTCCAAGTTATTCCTTGTATTTGATTATTAGACTCGCTATTGTTTTAGCTTGAGTAAATCAAATCAAGTGAAGAGATAATAACTCCTTGAGATACTTATTATCTAGATTGAGTCTGACTGTCTTGTTGATTCTCTAAAAAAGTATTTCGGAGTTAGTCCATACAGATTGCTAAGCGAAATATTGGGTGGTGTTGTTAGACCCCCGCTTTTTCAGAACTATTCACAACGGCCTGACTTTTGTATTGGTATAACTTTTATTAGTAAAACCAATCTTAAGTAATCACCTTGGTATGTATCAATTTTGTGTCTGCCATTGGCAAAAGGGGAACCGATCCTTGTAAGAGAAGAAGGGAACCGATACTAGTAAGGGTTGAAGGGGAACCGATCCTTGTAAGGGGTGCAGCACATTAGGGTAACCGATCCTTGTATGGGGTGCAACGAATTTACAGAAGAAAGGGGAACCGATCCTGTGAAGGTGTGAAACACATATAAGTTAGATATCATATATATGGGGAACCGATCCTAGTACCTAGTCAACCATATCTTTGGTAAGCTAGTGTGACTATTCGTAGTACTCACATGGAGGTATAACCGAAACTTGTTTTGGTATAACCGTAAACCCATGATTGTGATTGAATGTTGGTTTGATCAATCACATAGTTTTTGAAAGTCAGATGAACCAATTCTAAACTTGTTTGGAAGTGTGGCAAATCGGTTTCAAGGTTGTAAGTGTGAAAGAGAACTTATAAAGTAAAGATGTCGACAAACTTTAAACACGTGCTGAGAATGTTTATTTCTACAATTGTTTAAAGAAATTCCTTAAAGGCTAAATGGAAGAGAATCCCAGAATCGAAGCATAATTAAGTTAAGAATCTTTTAATTAAGGTTATTAATTTGTCTTGTTAGGAAATTATGAAATTAGTAATGTGCATTTACTAATTAGATTTTCCAAGAGATTTCGATTATATTTTTGGACAGGGAATTTCCAGGAATTATAAAAACCGAATCTGTGCATTTATGAATATCTTGAGAATATTTTCGTTTTTGGAAATTCCTTGGTGTCCAAACTTCCTTGTCTATAAATACACGAAGTTTGCCTTTCTAGCAAACTAATCCTTCGTAAAAATTTGACTTCCTCTTTTGTCATTGTTACTGGTGAAGCCGCCTATCGGAGAGGAGAGTAATCTAATTAGGTGAAATATCTTACGGCCGCTCGTTTTAAAGTCTTCTTTGGGATTGAGAAGCTCTAGCACGACCCGTTGGTGGGAAACTAGATAATTGCGATTTATCTTTGTTTTCGATTGATTTGATTGACTAGCGGTGGTTGAAATCTGGTTGCACCTAGTTTGTTTATTCTTGAGAATCTTCTCTTCTGATATAAGATTCACTCAAACTAGATCAGAGTTTCGACAGGGATCTGTAGACTGTTGTTAGTTCTAAAGACGATCTTGTGATCATCCATTGTTAACAGACTCCTTTCTGTGCGTGATTGATCAAAAGAGATTCAAGTGTTTGTGTGCAACAGTTTATTGAAGATTTAAGAAGATTTGAAGACAAAGAAGATATGACTTGGGTTTTATAATCTTTGGTGTGCACAATACTTATTTAGGAAAAGAGGATCCAAATAATAATCGGTTTATCCTTGTGGTAGATTTGATTGATTAATTGAGTAGATCGGCATCAAAACGATTCCTTGGGATTAAAGGTGTTGTTGGCTTAATCTTAACCGATTACCTTAAGGTGATTGGACATAAGATATATCTAGACCCTAAGAAGGAGTTTATGTTGTGATAAACGGAAGAGCCTTTGTCCGACTCATATCACTTGGTTGAATAGAGTTGTTACCAAACATATTTCTTGTTCCTTTACTGATTGGAATACGAACCAAAAGGATTGTTCCAAGTATGTGACTTATTTATAAGTTGGAGGCGTCAGAATACCGACAGAACTAGGTATACTATAGAGTTAGGTACTTGGTCTCAACTATACGAAGTTAGGTGTAATTTTCTGTAGCAGCTTAATCTTGAGAGTATTCAATTCTGGACTAGGTCCCGAGGTTTTTCCGCATTTGCAGTTTTCCTCGTCAACAAAATCTTGCTGTGTCATTTACTTTTATTTTCTGCATTATAATTGTTTTATTATAATTAAATTAAATCACATAATTGTTAATTCCTATTTACTTGATAAGCAATCCTATTGTGTTTGGTTAAGTCCCAACCTCTGTATCAAGTAAACATACTTAGTTGTGGTATTGTCTCGATCTCGTACCCATAGACGACCATACGAAGTGTGAACCGATTAGTTGTATTTTCTCGATCTCGTATCCATAGAAATCACTTTCGGAGAAAGGACTTATAGGTCGGAAAAGTTTTAGCTTGAGGTATATTTGGGTACCCTCGCTTTTTCAAAAAAAAAATCATGAAAACTCATAGACGAAAATTTTATTATTAACAAACACACGTCTATTCAAAATTTTTTTTTTTCTCTCGTACGAGCATCCACCTTTGAAACGGTAGTTTATTCCATTTTGTGAAATATCACATATTTTAAAAAAAGTCTCTCTTATGCAAGGGATTATTGTTTATTTCTTAAACTAACTAACGAACGAGCGAACGTCTGTTCCTAAAACAAAGATTTCTTTTTGGGATAATTGGACTTTGGTTCCCAGGTTTATACCAACACTAGGCTTTGGTCTAACATTTGTCCAATGTTAGGGCTTGGTACCTGGACCATACGCTGAATCAAGTTGACCAGGTAAGTCTAAACTTTTGCGTAATAATTATTTAAAAAAATTAATAAAATGTAATTATAAACGCCGTTAACGGCACCGTTAGGAGAAAAACAAAACGAAATGAAAATCTGAACTGTTCACTATTTCGGCGTTTCATCTTCATCCAAAACCACTACCAAGGTCTAAGACCACCACCATTCAAATCTATACATCATCATCCACAGAAAAATTGAGTGAAACCCTAAAAAAATCACACAGAAAAATAAAGAAATGAATTATCATTAATCGTTGATCATCAATATTGAGTACTTGAGTGAGATTCAAGCTATCTGTTATATATCTTCACTGAGAAACACCTCTATTAGCTGATCTCGTTTTAACTTCCAGAGAAGATTCATCATCAAAATCAATTCTCTCACCGTTGTATAACAAATCAAAAAAACCCCAATTTTTCAATCGTAGGGCACTCTTATACTTCAACCAGATAACCCTGATTTCATCTACATCCTCAAATTTACACCTCCCAAACCAAAACTGAGCACACCAAAATCCTTAAAATTCCTCCAAACCCACAAATCAAATACCAAAAATCAGAGTTCGAAATCAAAATGAGAATCGAAATCTAGGTTACTTGACGATCCAAAAGTTTCCCATGAATCATGCTCGTTAGCAGTATCAATATATGGATTACCATAAAAAAATTTGAGCAATTCCCATGGAATTGAAGATTTGGTAGTGAATGGGGATATCGAAGACATCTGAGAGATTAAGGTTTTGCATTGGAGCTTGTAGTGTACAGGTAAAGGTTAGGGTTTTTCCTTGTGTGATTCTTAGACAAAACTTTAGGGAAGCAGATTAATGGGTTTAAGGGGTTATGATTTAGGGTTTGGAATTTTTTTCTGAAGAAAATGAATTTCGATATGGGATTTAATCACAAATGAATTAAATATGAAATTTTAGGGCAGACTATTAAGTTTAATCTGAGATTTTGATATCTTCAATCACATATGAGAAAGAGAAAATGAGAGGGATATGGGAAGAGGATATAGATGAAAATGGCTTTAACTGTGTATGTATATGGATTTTAAGACCATCTCCGACGAGGGAAGAGAAAATTTCCTTATAATCTAAGGTGGCAGCAAATAAATCCGATGTGTAAAGGTTTAGGGAAAGACGATGTCCAATGGGGGCTTCCTACCAAAAATTCTCATCGCTAATCAGTTTACCGATCACTCAACTGATTACTGGGAAAGCTCAAAGTGATTGCTTGGTCACATAAGTCTTTTTATTTAATTCATTTGGTATGCAGCTTCACTATTATTTTATATGTACTAAGAGGAACCACAGTCATCGACCAAACCTAAATTTAGTATGAAAAGTACAGACGCTACGAAGTGGATTAAAGATCAAATCCAGACCATCGACAAAAGACCAGACTATATTTAGTCTTTGGTTTACTCTTTGATCAGGCGTAATTTAAGATTACGCCCGACATCGGACGCAACTTTGAGTTGTGTCCCAATTTATTTATTTTTTAATGTTTTGCTTTTAGTGGGACCCAACAATTTTGGTTGCGTCCCGTACCAAAACTTTTGAAATTTTTTTGGGGCGCAACTCAAAGTTGCGTCTCATACTTTTTTTTTTCATCGGGCGCAACTCAAAGTTGCGTCCCACCAAATTTAGTCTTCTTTCACTGCGTTACACAAGGGACTAAACCCAAATTTAGTCGTTTTTTTTACTCTTTGATCTTTGGGTTTAGTCGCACCACTACAGTTGCTCTAACATTTGTCTTGTAGTAAGTACAGACGTTTAAGTGTAGGTCCATTGTAATTTCATCGGGGAAATGAATACTGATAGGTGAACTGTTTACCGAGGGTATATTTAAATCGGTGAACATTGTCCCGACCGATGTTTAGTTCTCGTGTCGACATATGATTTCCCTATCGGTAAACAGTTATCCTGCTTCCCTTACACCCCAATTCCCCTATCGAATTCCCTATATATGAGGAAGGGAATAAAGGTTTAGGGGAATTCCCAACCCCATAAGACATGGTATTTCTACTAAATAAGGGTACAAATTCTTTATTGGAGATGGTCTAAGAAGAAAGTGGGGTTTCCATTCTAGGGTGACGGATGAAACAAAGCTGAAATCTTAGCCGTTAATCTCTTAGGTGTATGGAGATCTAATCTAGATCGTCCATGTGTTTAATGGGTTAAGGATACAACCAGTCATTGTTACTAAACATAAATATATTTTCGTAAATATGTATTAATTAACTGAAACTTTAGCCACGTCATGACTTAACTAGTCAATTTTGGTCAACACCTGGTCAAGGTACCAAGCCCTAACATTGGAAAAATGTTAGACCAAAGCCTAGTGTTGGTCTAAACCTGGGTACCAAAGTAAAATTACCGTTTTATTTTTTGTTCCCGGACTCGTAAACGCAAAACCGACCAAAACTGATCTTTTAACTGACCAAATCAGCAATGCTTCATGTCTCTGCATTCACGAAATCACACTCTATCATATTATTAGGGTACTTATCTGTGCATTTGCTCGTACATGACACCATTGGAGCAAATCAGGGATTCTGAAAATAATTTTGTACAACCAAGTTCAACCACTGATCTCGTCGACTGAAAATCACCATCTAATGTTTACTGCGGAACATGATCGTCCCCCACTAAGCAGGGGACTTAATGTAAATGGTGAATTTTCAACAAAGGTAAAAATTGTAAAATTATGATACTGCATGTTTCTGACACGGCTACAGGCATGTGACAATTCATATTTTACGAGCAATGATGAATATGTTTCTCGAAAGTCCTCCACAAGTTGAGCGTTCGATGCCTCGCATTTCATCATGCCCCTATATAGAATAACATAATAGGGAGGTTCTCCGTATGATTGAGAACTTAACGCCTTCAGGGCATCGATGATACTCGTTGTTCCCTGACTACATAAAGAGACCCACCTCTACATAGAAGAACGATTGGGCGGTTCTTCGTAAGATTGAGAGCATTAATGCCTTCAGGACGTCGGTGACACTCACTGTTCCCTGACTATGTAGAGAGACCGTGTATATATTCAGGAGGTTCTCCATACATAATTGTTGAGAGGGATAAACGCCTTCAGAACATCAGCAACACTCGTTGTTCCCTGACTATGCACCTTTCAGAACAGATATGATGCTTTAAATGGCTATATCCTATCTGTAATAGATTAATTCTACCACGACATTCACTACTGAATTCCTAGAAGATAATATACTTTATCTCATTACTCCGATTTCATGATTGAATCCACGGCTGATCTCATGGAATGGTAATATATAATTATTACTCTGATTCTATGGTCGAATCCATGATCCCATGGAATGGTAATACTCGTTTTATTATTCCGAATTCATGGTCGAATCCACGGCTGATCCTATGGATTGATAATAAATAATTTACTCACTTTTATTACTCAGTTTCATGAATCATTCTCCACTGAATTTCATAAATTAGTAATAAATACCCAACAATCAGGCATCTTGACTATCACTGAGCAAGCCCCATAAAATGGTGCAAGTGTACTCAACAATGATGCACGAATGAGCACCCAAATGCACGAACGAGCATTAGAAAATATGGACAAATGAGGAATCCTACACAAAACAAGAGAGACAAAATAATATAAAAATAATAAAGAGGCGTCTGGGACCGGCCATGGCTCTTATTTTCATGAATTCATGAAAACTCCTTCATAAGCGACCTTCCTTGTTTGACCAAAACTCACAGTTTCTCCATATTTTCACGGTTTCATGAAAAATAATAAAATAGGGAAAGGTGTTGCGGACCAGGCAACCTAGCCGGCCGGCCATGCCTTAGCCGTGGTCGGTCCCATACCTTGCAATCCCTTGTTTTCATAATAATTATTATTTCCCTCATCTCATGAAACTCCTCCGTTTGAGCAAAATCACGGTTTCTTCATATTTTCTCAGATATTGTTCAAACCATCAAAAGGCCAAAACGTCAAATGGTCAAAAGAAAAAAAGAAATTAAACTAAAAATAAAAGCTCACAAAAAAAAAACCACGAGCATAAACTTTATTTCTCTTTCTCTGCTTTATTCTCTAGCTACAAAGAAAATTATAAAAGAAGAAGTTAAGTTTTCGTTTGAGTTTTGACTCCTATTTATAGCCTTCAAATACCCTGGCCCATCCACAAAACTCGTACAAGATAAAGATTCAAAAATCGGTGGAGTTTATCCTACTGATAATTCAGTGCAGCGCGTTGTATTCTAGTAGCGTACGTATAGCTTCTTTTCCGTCCGATCCTCCGAGGAACCATCTCTATCTTCATCTGCACCGTCGATGTATCCAGTCTCTATGCTCCGTAGTACGCACAATTAGCACCTTCCTCTCTACGCGTCAGAGCTTGGGCAGAAAGACTGCAAAAACGCTGCAACACTGAAAATGCTTTAGCAGCAGCAGTATCATTGATCACGGTATTGGCAGTATCGATCTTCCACTGCCAAGCTTGAACACCACTGATTTATCGAAATCAGTATAATACCCATGTTTTGTTTCGCCTCCAATGACCCAATGATATCCTTAAGAGCCCGAAATTCCATCTTCTTAAATCCATCGCAATCACGATCATCACGATCATCAGAATCACCGGCCATTGACGTTCCTTTCTGTGGAGTTAGGGAAGAAGAAGAATGTGCCCTTAGTAAAATGGCTGGTGTCTTTAAACACTAGTTGAATTTGACCTCCCCCTTTACAAAATAGCTGACTGCCTTTAGCAGCTGCTTTGAAAATGGTATCCCTTAATTGAATAGATGCCCCTAACGCAAAATGGGCTGCTAATAGCACGGCCCTACGAACTGACCACTATGCCCTTTTAGTCTTCCAAGTAATTTGCTCGTAACTTCTTCATACGGATTCAAAATGACTCCGTTCTTTCGTCACTGCCTTCATCTTCTCGTTCTCTACATAATGAAAAGTAGAAATCTTGTAATTGAACAAGTTTTACTTGGTCTTTGACCCTTCTCCACTTGTAGCTAGCTTCTTTCATCGCACGATTAACTGCAAAAAAAAAAAAACGTAATCTATATTATAAGGGACAACGATGTTTTCCCATATGGACGGACATATGTAGTTTGGACATATAATAAAGCCATTAATATGGACGGTGATCTGCATTTTGGGTTATAAAGGGCGGCTTAGATCTCTCCATATATTCTCACAATCCGATCACACTTTCCATAAACTGTTTTCTTCTCAATCAGCTGCAGCCGTTTCAAATTTCCGTATCAGTCAACAATGCTATCAATCTGAGAGGCGTTACTATTGAGTAATCAATGCAAACTTAAATTTGATATATGCAGCATGATTGAAATAAACTCTTTTCCCCTTTCTTTCTTTCTTTTCTGCATAGGGTTTTCCCGTCATGGTCGACAAATTCAGGTATAAAATGCAGAAAATTTTCTATTAGAAATATATGTTAATGTTTTCTTGAAATTTTTGATCTTCAGTTTAAATTTTGCAGGTCTTGAGAGTTTGGTTCTCTCGCAACAGGTAAGTTTATCTATCAATTGTAATTGTAATTGCAGTAGGTTTACCATCTTGAATTAATGTTAAGTTATTATGATTAAACCCATTCTATTGAGCCCAACATGATTGTATAAATGTCTGAAAGATGTTCAGAATCTTTTATCTTAAGTACACTTCGTTAGTGCCATGGGTTTTGTTTCGTAGCATATATACGTTTTCTTCCTAATTTATTTAGTTCGATCTCGGTTATTCTGCTTTGCCCCCAATAGTGTTGTTTTAATTGTAAGACTATCTACAGGCATACTACAAATCTAACGAAGGTAATTCAGTTTGACTATCTCTTCTGTTTTAGTTTACATTTTCTTTTTCCTTTTTTTTTTTTTTCAAATGTGTGTGCAATTGTTTCTTCAGTGTTAAATCGGTAAGAGAATTATAATTGTGGTCAGTATGGAGATTTTTCATTGCGCCTCTTTATGGGTTTTTTGATATCTCTACAGACACATCAATAGAGATCCTTCATTTTTCAAGTTCAGTTTCTTATACGGCTGAACCTAAATCCTGTGACGTGGTCATTCTCACACTTTTTAAAAAGCCAAGGTATGGGCTATGATTTACTCTGGTGCTTGAGAAACAAAACTTTTGATGTACTGATTACTGACTCATCTCATTTTGAGAATTACTAAATTATACCGGGCACCATTTTAAATTTGATCTAATTTGAATCTCAATATTACCCTCACATAGTTTGTCTAAGATCTCGAGATTGCAATCGGTTATTAACCTAAACGGAATTCATGAGTGTGGTCAAGCAATCAGATCTAGAGGTATCCGCAGCCGTACTTGGTAACTGGGATACACACACAGTGGTCGAGTAGTACGCTTGTTGGAAGCCATTGCAGGTATTATTTTCGACTTTTTTTCTTTCTTTTTTAGCTGAATTTTTTTATCGGTACTCATTTTTATGGCGCGAATACAGGTTCTGAAAATTTCTGATCAACTTTGCTTCTAGAGTGACTAGATAGAATGGACAGTAGGATTTGCTGGAACTGAATAACCAAATTCACATATTATTAGACCCAATTTCTTGCAGAAAAACTTGTGATAATCCGAATAAAGAGTTTTCTTCTATAAGCAATAAATTCAAGTGTATTTCTGGATGTCGATGCTTAATAGGCATAATCATTAGTGTGTATCATTAAACATCGCACCCTATCAGATTATATATTTTTAACAGTTATCTCTACTTCTAACGGATAGGTTTGAAACATTACAAGTGAGTAAAACCCCCAAAAGTGAGCTTGGCTATTGCAGTTCCACTTCCATCCTTCGCTTCCATTGAAGAATTAATAATACCAACAACTTCAAATTTTTGCGTAAAATAGAAAGTTCAAGTTTATTGAAGAAAGAGATCACTGCAAAACCAATGGCGAAAGCCCGTATAAGAAACAATTGCATTCATCACCTTGTAGAACTTCTTTTCCAACTATAAATTAGTTTGAGTTGTATGTTTGTTAGCAAGAGTTTAGTCACCACCTAATCGGATGACCTTTACAGATTTCTCAAAATTTCAATTTTGATGGCACTAAATTCATAAACAACGAGATTGAGAAAGTTTCTACATGTCATTGAATATATACTGAGATTTTTAGCTTAGCTTAATCATGAGGTTAGCAGATAATTTAGACATTGCATGAACAATGAGGACTGGATATTTTCAATGACCGATATTGCACAAACCACCCCCTTCACAAAGTTGTACAACACTTGGATTATTTATAACAGTTGCTATAGCTTTCATTTTTATTTTTTTCTCTCTCTTAGTTTGCAAAATTACAGCTACGTTTGACAGAATTTGCAATTAGTATCCATACATATAAGGTTGTAAATTTTATACTTCTATCATTATGTTAGATTGCAGGAAGCTATGCACAACAAGCTGCAGGGAGAGATGGTAGGAAAAAAATCGGAGGACATTGAGTGATTTTGTTTTGATGCATTTTATTTGAATATATATTGTAATTAGAGAATAAACAGTGTATTCACTAATTTCATTTCGATAAGAAAGAATCACTACTGGATTAGAAGTCTGAATTGTCTTCTGTGGAAGTTTCAGAATGAAATCAAGAGTCCCATACCACTTCGAAAAACAAACTACATCACTTCTTGCATACTTTGGTAGAGTGTCAGCAACACTATTTGCATCTATTTTAGTGAATGACCAGCTACTAAAATTTCTTAATCAAAAGGTTTCTTGAATTATATTATTTGCAGTCTCACTTACACCTCAGATATTCCATGATGAATTACAAATGACTATTCATTGTGGTGATAGTAGTAAGATGTGATGCATTACACCATGAAAAATATATTTCACTTTGTGTAACATTAATTTACTTTATAATGTAGGGAGAAAAATCGAATATAAAATTAATTTGTGGCTGTATGATTAACTTAGGTATGTCTTGATCAAAATGCCGAGCAAGTGGTACCAAATACAAAAACATATCATACAATTATGAGGTTTTCTTTTTTGTTTTTCATTTTAGTTTAGCTGGTAAAGTTATGGGTTCCTCTTGAACAGGCTAAAGGTATCAAAAGAAAACAAAAAAAGAATACATTTTGAGTTCCTCTTGAACAGGTTATATCCTAGTCATAAGTATAATGCACAGTTCGGCTAACTTTGCCTATATAAATGGTGATTCAGATTTGTCCTCACAAGAAATAAATCTATGGATGTAATCGTTTGTCATAAGTGATAGTTGTGATTTGGATTAGAAATGCATCTGACAGACATAATTTATCATGTCACTAAAGTTCCATAATTATTCATAATAATACTCTATTAATTTTCCATGATAATGGTTTATTAAATGTCAATTTAAAAATGGTAATATATAAATTGTTCTACTTCATAATAAATACTTTATTAGTTTTCCATGATAATATTTTATTAAATGTCAAATTAAAAATGATAATATATAAATTATTCTACTGATGATGATAATAAATATATTTTTATTAGCTAATACTTAGAATTAGTTTGGTTATTGCTGCGAGCCTTATAAAAATACTTTTTTGTTGTACGTTACTGTGCCGAGCTATGTAAAAAACAATGAATGGTTTTCGATATACGTTATTGTGCCGAGTTCTATATCAAAAAGCAATTGAATGGTTGTAAATTATAAATTAAAGATAAAACTATCTTAAAAAGCGATCAAATTGTGTCTGGCAAAATATCAGGTTCAACTATTGTTAGTGAGAAACTGATAAAAACAGACATATATTTGAAAACTATTTATTCTGTTTTATTGTGCATAAAATAAGTAATTTTTCTACTGTTAAAGTGCATGTATGTAGTATTTAATTTACTAATACTAAAAAGTATTATTTTTTTTACCACTTTTTAAAAATCAATAATTTCTTAATATTTATTATTGATAAATAAAAGGATATTTCAGTGATACGGTATAATATAAAATGTTGTTTGAAAATAAAAAATAATTATCTTTGAAGAATAAAATTGGTGTGATCATATATGCATTCAAGGATAATTTTTGTCAGTTATAAGAAAAGATCGGAATTGGAAAATAAAATATGAAATTAGGGTGAAGTATAATATTTGATTTTGAAGATTTTAAAAGCTCCTTATCTCCCACGTTTAAAATTGATAGATTTTGGAACTGTTTTGCATAAAAAACACTTTATGAAATCTGTACCAAACACTAAGATGAAATTTTTTTTTTTTTTTTGAAAAAAGATGAAAAAAATATTGCTATAGATATGTTTTCAAAGTACATTCTTTTGAAAGAAAAAAAGCAGTACCAAACTTAGTTAGATTGGATAACAATTATATTAGTGGACCATAGTGACAGTGGCAAGTATTGGCGCCCATTGAGTAATTTCGCATCGTCATACGTATTTCTTGATCAATGGTTTAATGTTAGTGATGATGGATAACAAAGCTTATTTTTTTAGGTTAAGTACTTAACGATTTGACTTACCAACTAATCATGGTTTTATTATTTTTATGCAACGAATAACCTCACATTTGGAAGCGTAATGTCGTAGAATGTAATGACATGATCATATATCGATAATGTCCTCACTTAGCCTCTGCGATCATCTAACAGTATGGGGTTTTCAATGGTCACCACTGAGATCATCCAACAACAACTTCTCGGAAGGTCACCCATCTCAGTATTACTCAATACCGAGCATACTTAACTATAGACATTTTTCGCCAACTATGAAGCATATTATGATGAAAAGGTCTCGGTGCTAGGAAAGGGCAAACAATTACCTATATTCCATTTGACAAATTCTACCTACCGAGTCGGAGTACTATAATACCACCAACTTAATTTGGAGTCGTCCTCGCCTTCGAAATATGTTCAATCCTAGATTCTGACATTTTTTCTCACTCATGAGACCCTTTCCCGACACAATCCGTCAAGCATACTATTTTACCCCTCAACGGGTTGGCATTTTTTTTCACTCATGAGATTTCCTTAATGTTTTGGTTCCTCTCGGTTGTTGGATTATGTGGCGCGATAAACGATATATGTATAGCTAGGAATGGTCCCTTATGGAATAAATATGAATACATGTGGAGCTTAATATGCTTGGCCATATCCATACATATCACCGAGTAATTTTAGTTAAAAACCCCACATCTTTTATCCCAAGGTGGTTAAGTGGGGTTCTGGGTTATGTGGTCGGGCCCTGAGTAGCGTCTGATGGTCCATGAAGATCCTAACAATTGGTGTCATACCTCATGGTTGGGGATACTATCCGAACATTAAAGTGGTTGTGGATGTCACCCGGTTTAGGGTTCAAGTGGAATCAGACTCACGGTGGACCAGGCAAGTCCCAAAGTTGAAATGGTGTTCAACGTGGAGTTAGTGTCTCACCCATTAACTCGGGTGGAGAAGGGTTCTAGATCGGAAAGGCAATGATCAAGGTTGAACTGATGCTCAAGGTGAAGTTACTGTATCACACATTAACTGTGGAGAAGGGTTCTAGGTGGGAAAGGAAATGCTCAAGGTGGAGTTAGTGCTTTCCTTCTCATTAACTCAAGTTGGAGTAGGAATCTAGGGCGCATAGTTATAATAATAATGATCGATGGGTAGCATATATATACAGTAATCATATGATGGAGTCTGATTGGACTGGTAAAGTGATTTAATCTCGCAAAGTCGAGATTTTTGGGGTATGTAGCGCGATAAACCACATAAGTATAGCTAGAGATAGTCCTACATATAAGAATGAGGAGCATATGTGGAGCTTAATAAACTTGGTCATCTCCTTACGTAGCACTGAGGCCTTTTAGATAAAAACCGCACACCTCTATCCCAAGGTGGTCAAGTAGGGACATCATCGGTGATATGTGATTGGTCCCACAGTAGGTTACTTTGGTATATTAATATCCTAACATCGTTCAGTAAAATAATTTCGGTATGATTTCATTGCTGGCTTGAGGATACAACTCGAGAAAGGAGAGGCATAGTATGAGAGGATGTCAAGACAGAAATGCCAGAAATGGTTTGTGAAGTGCAGAATAAAATATCTATAAGATTTTCCTCCAATTTTGCAATGATAAAAAGGGTGAACTTGATATTAATACATATTATCTTTAATATTCATATGTCGAAAAATACATAACTGAATAATAATTATGCCCGTGCCGTTACGGCACGGGTTAAGGCCTAGTATACAATAATTTGCAGGAAAACCATCAAATACTAGCATGGAATTGACACCAAATATATGTGAAAATATGCACTTATCAGTATTTTCCAAATTTTTGATCTAACGAGCAAGTTTCTACTTGCTCATTCGAGCAAAATCGAGAATTTCAGTCAAAGATCGAACTCTTCTGAAAATCTAAAATATTACCGAAACTCTTAGGATTGAGACACAGGCATTATGGTGACATGTTCATGCTTCCTTGACTGACAAAGGCCGTCCCTAAGGCTTGCAAGGAGCCGGTCCCACACATTCTTATAATTTTGACCTATTTTACTCGATTGCTCATATCGGGTCCAAATCCTTTCCAACCAACTTGGAATTTTCTCAAACGACCATCAGCTGGTCCCACGACCACCAAGGTCTGGTTTCATACCATCTTGGTCGGTCCCTCACTTCTCCATAAATTAGGTTTTATTACCTAATGCTCAGACGAGCGCTATTTTAATAAATGATGAAACCATCATTTAATCATCATTCTTTCACCAACCGATCAACAAAATACTCTGGTGCACGCTCAGTCGAGAAACTGGGCATCACATGGACGTCCATCATTCCATGTGATCGGTCCCTTCCTTACTCATGACCTATTTTCAGAGACTCATCAATTGACGAACAATTGATCTGAAATTAGGGTTTCGAACAAACGCTCCACAGATCATCATTCTAAGCAAGTTCAAACACTAATAAATTTATGTTGATCCAGTAATCAACATTCATATTAATTACATAATATTCAGTAATATACCAATATTTTAGTTAATATTTTATTGGGTCACGTTACCAATAAATAATTCGTCGAATTGAGCAACAGTTGCTCAGTTACTCGAATATTGATCCAACCATCAATAATCAGTAATTTATCGATATTCAGTAATTCGTCGAGAAATACTTTCTCAGTTGCTCGAATATTGATCCAACTATCAATATTCAGTAATTCGTCGAATCGAGCAATACTCGTTCCGTCGCTCGAATTTACAATATTTTCTCAGACGAGCAATATCAACATAAGAATTGTACGTCTAACATGTTCAATCCATGAACCAATAAGTATTCGTTACTCATGCTCAATTCAACAAAACTTAGACTCGCAGTCTAATAAGTCAACGACTGACTAATCAAATACACGTATGCTTTGTAGACTTGCTTTGTAGACTCCACGTTCGTGAGACATCAGTCAAGCCACATGGGGGATATCAATTAGGGTTTTGGTCTGGCAGTCTATGACACGTGGATTCATCCACAATGAGAAATGTGAGTAAGTCGTGCCACGGTTGAAGGAGTTAGAAAATCAGTGGGTGGACGGTTAACCAAGTCTTCGCACGACCTAGAACTGGTTTCACCACGATCTTCCACTTTCCCACTCTTTCACTCAAGAAAACATCACATTTACAGGGATCAGTGTGTTCATCATTCTGGAAAAATAAATAATTCAAAAAATCGAGGACAAAGGACATCGACATTCGTCTACACATAAGTCATCTCGATAAAACTTATTTACATGTATTTGTAGAAACCTTAAACACATCCACAATCCTTGATCATCATTGATCCCACAAAATTCTTAGCTTCCCTGCTACAGATCAACCCATCTCCCTTTTTGTGACCTAATTGACTCTGGAACGACCATTGACTTGGTTTAGGCCAGAGCCCTACATATTGATCTCTCGAATCTAAGCACTTCCTTTGAAGTGCATCTGTGTGAAATTCAACAGTTTGCTCGGTTGAGGAGTCTCGTCTGCACGCTCGACTCTTCACTTCCCTAAAAATCAACAAATCGTTTTTCCCCATCCACAATACTTTACTCCCTTTAGTGGATTACGATCATAAACTTATCCCTAGTTTTTTATCTCTCTCCTATCACCGATTTGTTTCAGTAATAATGAAAAAGATTATTTTCTTTAGAAGCTTCCTGGAAACATAATGTTACGAGCATAAACGCAATGTGATATCTAAATAAATGATAATGTTTTAATTGGAGAAAAACCAGACCTCCGACGATTACTTCGAGTGTAATCAAACCCCCAACAGATAAGAACTCTCAAACATTCATAATTCAATTCATAATCTCTGATTACATCATTACATAACTCATAAATAACATAATATAGAAACTACCCACATAACTTCCCAATGCCATAACTACCTAAACCACCGTAAATCCTATCTGTAACATTCCCACCCCTTTCAAAGCAACCTTGTCCTCAAGGTTATATTACACACACAAGTAAACTCACCATATTTATCTATATACACTAACAAGAACAAAAGAAACAGATTACATTTAACCCCTATCATTTGAATAATAGTAAACCACACAAGTATATATATGCGCCCCAGAACTCTACCCGTGTATTTACTGTAATTGAGTTTCAAGGAGTTGTATATTTCATCTAAATGAATGGAACCATAACATGAACCAGGCATATCATATATGGGTTGTGATAAAGTGAAACATTGATGAAGTTCTTGACTTTCTTCATTAGAAATTGGAAAAATGTTGCTGATGCTCGAAGAAGTCAAATTTCAGAACTTTGTCTGAATAATTTCATGCTTTTCTGCAACTTTCTTGAAAGAGTCATGGAAGTACTTTCCATCCTTGTTATCCATAACATCACGACCTTGTGTAACCGACTCTCCAAGTTTCTCTTCAAAATTGGGGAAAAAATCATCAATATCAAACAAGATGGGATTTCTAAACTTGATTCGTATGATTTCATTTTTCTCTTCAAAGATATTGAAAAAATCAGTTAAATATTTGCAACCTTGTCTTCTAAACTCAATCGTTGATTGGTTATACGCACATCGATCTTTCGTCATTCTTGCACATCGATAATTTTTTGTTTGAGGGCGATGAGCAATTTTTGAGTTTCATCGACATAAAAATCTTCACAATCATCCCGAGAAACCATTTTTCCACAATAAGTATTAGTTTTTTTTTTTTGTTTTTCTTTTTTTATATATAAACTCTTTAAGAAAAAAACAAGATAATCTCAATTTTACCGTATCTTCAAATTCCCAATAAAGATATACTTCAAATCCTCAAATAAAATTTCTTTCCATTATCTTCCGATTTGAAATAATGACCAAGAAAATAAAATACAACACCAACAACAATTCTTTGAAACAACCTGTGCAGATAATCTTGGATATTGTTTTGCGGAAGCGAAAACCTTGCTCTGATACCACTTGTTACGAAAATAAACGCAACGTGATCTCTAAACAAACGATAATGGTTTAATTCGAGGAAAACCAGATCTCCGTCGATTAGTTCGAGTGTAATCAAACTCCCAACAGAGAAGAACTCTCAAACATTCATAATTCAATTCAAAATCTCTGATTACATCATTACATCACTTATCATTAGTACAAAACAAAGATAGGCTAAGTTTGTCTTTGTTAGTGGTGGTCAGGATTTGTACTCAAAAAGATAAATCAAGGGCTCTGGTTATCCTGACTACATCCTACAACTCGCACGCGTGGCATTAATTCCAATATTATGAATGAAAAATGAATACTCAAGTCAAGATATGGATTTTCAAAAATTATAACAGGAGGTTCGAACTCATGACCTATTGTGTCATAAGAGTGGCCTCTAACCAGTGTTCCATCTTGGTTGGAATTAATAGAAAAGATAAATCAACTGTGGTGGTTTGTTCAACTTAAATATCATAATTGCTTTATTAATTAGTGTTTCACTAGTTGCACATAATAAATAATCTATTCATTATAAAGTGTTCTTTAATTAGTGTTTCACTAATTGTTCATAATGAATGACTAATCATTTTTTAAGTATAAATGTTTTCTTAATTAATTATAATATTTATTTCTATTAATAAGTAATTTTGATAAATAATGTATCAATAGACATTTTTGGCGATAACGAGTAGTAGAAGAGGTGGAGGCCGAAAGATTAGTGGTGGTTAAGGGAGGATCCAAGTACAATTATATTTATTTTTGTCCTTTTATCGTAAAATGAGATACAAAGTCCATTTTTCACATGTATCCAACTTGCCAAGAATTTTTTCTCTCTATTTCCTCAAAATCCTGGCTCCGCCCCTGGTTTTTGGTGGAAGAAGTAGTGACGGTGAGTGCTGGTGAGTAATGATGGACAATATTAATTTTATGTTGTCGTTACAACATCGATAACATCGTAGAGTGGAAGATGTGGTTGGTTGTTTTTAACACTTTTGATAAATGAAGGTACCATATATTTCAGGGATGATATCATACAAGACAATATTTTCATGATCGTAGTTGGATCACCCAAATGGTACCCCTGTTATCTTTGGTACTATCCTTAGAATAAAAAACAAAGCTTGGCCAAGTTAGGCTAGATAAAGAGCGACCCGGATTTGTCTAGGAGAGATAAATCTACGGCCGTGGTTTTTTCAACCAACCATTATAAATAATTTATTAATTAGTGTCCTATTAATTGCTCGTGATGAATTATAATTAGTTTTTGATGATAAATGTTCATTTAATGAATCTAATAAATACATATTTTTATTAATAAATAAGTATATTCAAAACTATATATATTGATCGGTAAAGAATTTAGCGGTAACTGATATCATCACCACTTTACTACAGTTACCCCGGTTAGAATTTATATTAATAATTTTTAATGGTGATAGTGAAATAGGCAGTGTATGGTGGAAACAGTAGCGGGTATTTGTGAGTGGTAGAGGTGGTAACATTACTGGTGGTGGAGAAAATGGTGAGCGTGGCTGGTTTTTACGTATGGTGGTAGATGTAAGTGAATGATAGTGGATAATTATAGTTTTATCAAGAATACATGGCACCGTTTGAATAACTTTTCTTATGTAAAGAGTGGTCAGGATTTGTCTAGGGAAAAGATAAATCTATGATCGTGGTTTGTTCAGCTTTTATAAATCTAGTATAAATGTTTTATTAATTGGTGTTGTCTCATTAATTGCTCATAATAAATGGTTTGTTAATTTTTATTTCTCTTAATTAAATCAATAAATGCTTAAATGATATTATTAGTGTTTTATTAATTGGTGTCTTATTAATTGGTTATGATGAATGATTTACTAAATTTTCATTTCCCTTGATTAATCTAATAAATACATTATTTCATTAATAAATAATTTTACTAAAAATTATATCAATTGAAACTATTGATGTTTGTTTCTTATAAGTGATGGTTGTGATTAGGAATAAAAATGCATGTAACGAGCTCAGATCACATATCCTATATTATTAACCGTTGAAATCAGTTAGGATCTCTAAATATCCGATATGGGAATCACGTGGAAATATTATTAATAAGGGAAGTCTCCACCCAACTTAGGGAGTTGGGACCCAATAGAGCACTAGTCCAAAACAGAGAAACAACCCGGGAATCAAGGTACAAACTAGGAAACTGTGAGGCACCTAGTCTATCCAATCCGAAGATTGGCCTCTACTTTATAATTGGGATTTTTCATGTTCTTATTCGCAATACAAAATAATAAAATGAATAAGTAAAATAATAAACAGTCATTAAATACTCGAGTAAATAGGTGACCTTGCTAAAACCAGTAAAAAGAAATCAAATCCAATCAAATCAACAAAATTATTATTATTATCATTCAAAACTATTATTATCAAACGATTATTTTTATTGGGTCGATCGACCGGAGGGCTCGAAGGGAGGGAATCCCTTTTATGGCCACTTTTTTATAAATTGAAACCTAACATAAATTTGCAATTTCATAAAAAAGATTTTGGTAGTGCGCACTTGATAATACCAAAATATCCCTCCCTTTTAGTCAAATTACTATAATTCTTTATGTATCCTATTCTTTAAGGGTATAATTGACAACCAAACTTTAATATAACATATCTAAGAATCCATGCCTTGGAATTTTACTAATTTATCTCGGTGGAAAGGTAATAAAAAAAGCTACGCAATGAGTATAAACAACAATATCAAATTTAGAGTTTTTACGGAAAATTCGGAGGTATTTATCATTTTAGGCACAATTTTAGAAAAATTAAATGTATATATCCATTATGCAAACCATCACAAAGGATACATAATACTTTATGTGGCCATATTTTGGTTTATGCATCAACTAATTTTCCTTTGCAATTAATAAAACGATGTACTCCCTCCGTTTCAAGAAAATCGATACTTTTATTTTAGGCACAATTCTTGAAAATTGGATGCATAACTATTATGCAAACCACCACAAAGGATGCATAACACAACATACAACCATATTTTGGTTTATGGATCGACCAATTTTTTGTTTTAGAAAAAGTCATACTTTCACATTCCGTTTCAAAAAAAGTGATATTTTCGCCCTGTTTCGGGACAAGTGATTTTTTCGCCTCGTTTCGGGAAAAGTGATATTTTCGCTCCGTTTTGGGAAAAGTTATAATTTCGCTCCGTTTTAGAAAAAGTGATACCCTGGCTCCGTTCCAGAAAAAGTATCACTTTTCCAGAAACGAGGCGAAATTATAACTTTTTCGGAGACGGGATGAAAATTTCACTTTTCTAAAACAGGGTGAAAGTATCAATTTTTCCGAAACAGAGTGAAAATATCACTTTTTCGTAAACAGAGAAAAAATAATCCCAGACAAACCCCAACTTTGGATTCTTGTAGGTCGGCTCTCGCACCGTGATAATGATTGTACTATTTTATTATTGGATAGATTCCGTTAAAACTGATTCAAAAGACAAGGCATACTTTTCATTCACAATTATTATTATTTAATATTATTCACTACTAATTAACCATCAAGACATGCATTTCTATGACTAACACAGAGGACATAACTACAATATTACTTGAGATGGAATGGACCCAACAATACCGAGTGCTAATAAATTATTAATAGGAAAATTTTTGTTTGGTCCTAAGTCCATAAGGTTATTTACAGTAGGGTCTAACTGGATTTTACTCTTATCCTAAGATCCAAAGTTATTTGAAAACATGGAAATGACTAATATACCCCACTGTTTAAGTACGTGTGAAATAACATACTTCTACCAAATCGAGATTTTATTTATCTGTAGGTCCAAATTTAATTAAAACATATAAAGGACCATAGATTTGAGTACATATCTGCTACACTGTTTACAAATTTGAGTACATATCTGCTACACTGTTTACAAATTTGGGTACATATCTCCCACACTACTTACAAATCTGAGTACATATCTGCTACACTGCTTACAAATATGAGTACATATCTGCTACACTACTTAGGAATCTGAGTACTCCTCAATTAACTTTACTTTATTGCAGCACCAGCAGCTATGCAGTAAACCATTCACCACTGCCTTCAGCTCCGTCTTCTCAGCAATCTTCTATCTTGCTGCATCACAATCTTCTTAGCATAAACCACAACTGCTGTAACAGCTACATCAACACCATTGTCATTTCAATTCATCTGCAACACAGACTTGTTCTTCTTCCCTGTTTACATAGCACTATCATCTTCATAAACCCATTGAGACGAACATCTCATCCACTGATTTTGTTCACAGTAATCACCACCTACAATTCCTCCTTTATCTCATCTGTATTTTCAGTTTACATCATCAACCCAACCTTCTATGTTCCTCTAAGAAACTGACAACACCACCACGAAAAAGCTTGTTCGGATCATCAAAAACATTCTCCCACCCATCGGACAGAAGTGGTTTAACAACTTCTTTCCCATCAGTTTCATAACTATCTCTAGCTGCCTTGATCAGCTCTGGATTGTTTTCGACGTTGATGAATGTAAATGAGCTACATGCACCAGCAGAAAGAAAGTCCACATGCAGCTCAAAGAAAGCCGATTTCTTTGAAAAATGCAAGGCAGCAAGACCATGAAGTTGAAAGTCAGCAATCACAGGAACTTTGACACCATTCTCAACATAAGTGATGATAATCTCAGAAGGGTTCAAGGTTCTCCAGTTTTCACAAATAAGAAATTTCAGGTCATCAATACTAGACTTAAAAGTAACCATGTGAGCAAAATGATGATGCTTATAATAGATGTATGCATAGAAGTAAGTGTTTGGATTAGAACTCTCTGCATCAGACATTTTTTGAACCTGCAAAATGTGACAAAGATGTAACATAATTAAAACACAATATTTCACATACGTACTGATGGGTCAAACTAAAAAATAGTGAGATATCTATGAAAGAAACAGAATCTAGGAGCAGTTTCAATAAGTATATCATATATGTACTGCAGATTCATAAACTACAAAATCAACTGCATGACAAGAATAATTAAGAACCTAGGAGAAACAGCTGAATCGAATCACATAACACGGTATTCCACATACATACTGATGGATCAAACTAAAAAAACTGAGAGATATATGCAAGAAACAAAATCTAAGAGAAGTTTCAATGAGTATGTCACATATGTACTACAGATTCATGAACTAGAAATCAACTACATGACAAGAATAATTAAGAATCTAGGAGAAACAACAAAATCGAATCACATAATACGGTATTACACATACATACTGATGGATCAAACTAAAAAAACTGAGAGATGTATGCAAGAAACAGAATCTAAGAGCAGTTTCAATGGCTATGTCACATATGTACTGATGGATAATCCGATCTGAAAGTGCAGACGAACCTGATTTTGAAACAACAACATAAAGAAAATCAAATCGAAAGCTAAAATAAACTAAAAACTTAACAATCTAACAAAATAACTAAATAAATACGAACAAAATTCATAAAAAACAAACAGAAACAGCCGATCTACATGATCCAAAATTCAAATCTTAAACATGATTCAAAAACTATAGCAATAACAGTGAGTGTGTCACATATGTACTGCTGGATAATCCGATCTGAAAGTGAAAACAAACCTGATTTTGAAATGAAAACAGAAAGATAATCAAATCGAAAGCTAAAATAAACTAAAAACTTAACAATCTAACCAAAAAACTGAATAAATACGAACAAGAATCATAAAAAACAAACAGAACACAAACTATCTCCATTAAACTGTAGCAGAAATAAAAAAACGACAAGATTAAGCAACATACCTGTTAAAAATCGCAGAAGAAATCTTCAGAAACCCTAGTCCCAAAGCCAGAAGAAAAAAGAGAGCAGAAATCTTCGAATTGCCTGGAATTTTTTTTTAGAAACTTTGAAAGAGCCGGCTTAAATATATGTAGGATTGGAAGGGTAGTTTAGGTATTTGGAAATTTCACACAATTTTTCCCGCACGTGTACATGACCTGGGCTTAAAGAATTTGGTCCATTTTCATGTTTTCTTTTAATTATGGACCTCTGATTACTGGGCTTTAATGGGTGGACCTGTCACTAACTAAGACTACCATAATAGTACCTATTGGTAATTCCTACTTATTAATACGCAGAAACCTACCAAACTACGGTCCACAAATTGTCTAATGAAAACCATGGAACATGGATACACTGACGCCTAACTAACTTTGGACAGTTGGCTAAAGATCACGACACGGCATAACTAACTCTCGATGCAAACAACATGAAACCATGACCTACGTAGGACTAAGACCATGAAGACCTCAACTCTCAATGTTGCTAACAAAAAGGAAAAGAAAGATTACGTATGACAATACCAGCCCAATCACACCGTAGAACAGACGATGCCGAAAACGGATTTAGCACATGATCAAAGTCAAAAAGAAACTATGGCAAACGATTATCGATCTTATGATCACTAAGCAAATCTTTTTTTTAATAGAAAAAGTTTAGGCCTATAAGGCACTAAAGAGCAAACACAACCATAGGATGGCATTAGTAGCCAAAGTGCTACTTAACCTGCCATCATATTTTTTACATAATAAAGCTAATTTGACAGCATCCAAGTTTTGTTGTCTAGTAATTAAACTGAGTTTGAGCAAAATAAAAGATACAGGATGATGTCCCATATTTCTACTACTTTCTACTTCTTCTAGTTGATAGTTTCTCGTAGTATGATAGCTAAGATGAAATATTCCTGTGACTGCTTCACGATAGAGGAGTTTGAACTGGAAAAGGGTCTCCATTGCTTCAGCTTAGACGGTGACATTGGTATGCTGCAGTTCTTTGGCCCACTGGAAAGCTAGTTCTGCTCATATGTTGCTCCCTCTGCTCAATAATATCCTGAATATCCTCTGGTTCCAGTAATGTCTCCTGCAAAATCTTTCATTATTAGCGCAGTATAGAAGACAGAGGTTTCATGTTCTCGTAGAGTACAAATTGTGATGTTGTTCCCAAAATCAGCAGTGTAATTCTGAGTGTAAGGTGTAATATTATGTTGAGATGTTGTATTTGTTTCCTCTGGTAAAAGAGGGAAATTGTTTAGAATGTGCCCTTGCATATGATGTATTCTATTATGAGTATACAAATGCTGTTTAATCCCGTGAGTGGTGATTCCCACATTTGGTTGGATTTGTTTGAAAGTAAGAGCACATCTCGCTTTAGATATATACCAGCAGGTTGTGGCATAAATGTTGCAGTTGGTGATGCTAGTTCCAGGTTGGAACCATGAGGTTAACCGTTCAATAAAGATTGTATTGCTATCAAAATGGAATTAATGGAGCCCAAAACCTCTTGCTAAACCAGAATAGGAGCTGGGCAAGTTAAGAACATGTGTGACATGGTTTATGGTTCACCACTGTTGCAGACAGTGTAGGAAGGGTTGATGTAGTGAAGAATGCTAGCTGTTTTCGCATTCGTATGAAGAATTCCATGAGCACATTTCCAGATGAAGATTCTAATGACTGGTGCCTCTTCCATGTTCCAAATGGCTTCCCAGTTTCCTGTGGGGATGTATTTACTGTATAATTCTTCAATCTTGTCCTTGTAAAGCTCTTTGATAGATAAAGCACCTTTATCATTTAGGTCCCAGATTATTCTATCATCTTCATTAGGATGTGTCTGCAGGTTGACAATGATTGCTGCCTTGTCATTGCTAAATAAAGATCGAATTTGAGATGTATCCCAGCTGCCATCTGGAAGAAGAATTGACTTTAATATTTCCACATCGGGAGGGAAGTTCTGTGGTTTTTGCAGTTTCTGAGTAGTGTTTAGGATCCAGATGTCTTCCCATATCTTTTTTTTCTCCATTGCCAATTCTCTAGTAGAAATGATGTTCTATGTTATTGATGCCTTCTATAATTTCTTTCCAAACCCCTGAGTCTCCATCTTTAGATTTTGTGTCCATATTGAGAACATTCCTTCCTAGAAGATACTTGGCATCCATAAGTTTGTACCACAGAGAATCATGGTCTTTCTCTAGCCTCCACCCAATTTTTGTAATCATAAAACTGTTGAAGAGTTCCATATTCATAAAGCCTAGACTCCCATATCTTTGGGTTTGCACACTGATGTCCAAGCTTTAGGATAGTAGCCTGTGGGATTTTCAATATTTTTTCCCCATCAGAAATCTCTTTGAAGATTATTGATGTCTTTGGAAGTTTTCTTTGGTACTTTGAAGAAGTTCACATGATATATGCAAGTAGAGGAGGTAACAAACTTTATGAGAATTTCCCTTCCAGCAGGATTTAGAGGGGTGTTCTTCCAGTTAGTGAGTCTCACCTTCATCTTCTTCACTCCAGGCTTGAAAGAGTTAATTTTTCTTCTATGTGTGAGGAGGGGTGATCCTAAATATTTATCATCCAGTGGAAATATTTGAACTCCCATAAAACTTCTAGTCCGGGGAATGCGGTCTGGATTTGTGTTTTTGCTGAAGAAAACTCCTGACTTGTTGAAGTTGATAAGCTGCCCAGAAGTATTTCCAAATATTTGTAGGATCTTCATAATGTTTTGTGCTTCAATAAGGTTGACTTTGCAGAAGTAGAAGCAAGAGAATAAAAAAACTAATTCCCCTATGATAGATTTAAATCTCATATTTGTCAGAAAAAAACTTGATGGGTGAATCATGTCTTATTGGGAATCAGCAGCTACACCAACTTTGAATCACTGTAATTTTTTATATTTAATTTTCTTTAATTATTATTCTCCAATTAAGTTTTTAATTGTTTAAAATTTTTCTCTTCTTTACATGCTTCATAATAATTGTCATTGGATAATCTTTAACCTACTGATATTTTATCGATTTGAGTCGAATTTTTATTTCATCAGTGATAAATTTTCCAACGCACGAGATTGTATTCAAAATTTCCCAATGTAGTTTTGAGAGTAAATCAGAGAAATTAATTAGTATTGAATTTACAACCGTTGGATCTGAAATCCTAGACCTATCTCTCCTTCGTCTACAAAATTAGTTTTTGTTTAAAAGAATTCATTAGTCTTAAAACCATTTCTTCGCAAGTTCGAAAACCGAATATCTTTCTTACCACTTTAAAACTACATCACGTCACTTTGGTCATTAGCCGTTTTCGATCATATGTATTTAGAGTGTCTCTACACCTCGGAATAGGAAAACTAACAATGCTTATGTAGTTTCAGAAAAGAAAGATTATCTATGACAATTGTTTATCTGTTGTGACTTCCATTTGCAGGTTTTGACTGATGTTTTTCCTTTTATTTTGATCCTTCAACAATGAAATGCTAATAAGTTATTTCATTTCTTTCTTTGTATATCTAGAATAAGATTACGATAGACATAATAATTACCACGAAAGATTAAGAACTTGATCTACAAAAAATTTCAACTTCGATAATTTATATCCCCACCAATAAGTTTTTCATTATGCCAAGCAAAGAAAACAAAGAGATTGATTTTATTTTTTGCGGTCGATAGTAAATTTTAGATTCTATATGGCATACAATGATACAAACCATAAATATAGCCTAAAACCAAGATAAACAAACATATAACAACAATAGTTTTAGATAACACAGCTATTGACAAAAACGATAACGAGGGTGCAATTGTCACCAAAAGCCATTTTCCTTTGGGTTAGCAACCTTCACATAATCTATACAATTATTATGGCGTTTAGGTTATAATATAATCTGCAAAGTTAGTATGGCATGTGACGATGCCAAATTTATAGAAACCGTAAAATTACATTATTGAACCTATGAAAAGTGCGGACGTTTTTCAATCGACCTAATCCAAAAGATTATCTTTCAGACTCATCTTCAATATCACATTTGTCATATTAAAAAATAACCTCACGAATTTATCACAAATTTGACTTACTAAAAAAAGATTGGTTTTCGTTCCTTTGACATAAGCAACATCATGAGTTTTAGGTATACCTGATAGTTTATAGTTCATTTCTTGCTGATAAGACAACTACTTCCATCTCCAAAAGTAACAGACCCTCTTTTGTATTCTTCAGTTTTTATAAACCATGAAAGATCACATGTAGTATGCCTCCATAAACCACTGGAATGGAAAGGTGGTTAAGGATAATTTTGGTCGTAATCGTCCTTTATCCTAGATACACGTCGCATGTCCTTATAACATAAATAGGTTTTAAGAATATACTTTGGGAATATATAGTAAAATAATACGAATTGAAATGTCGAATCGTATAATTATCTATTAATTTTCCGAAGAAAAGCTTTACCCGCTTTGTAAGATACAAAGAAGCAGGTTCATAAATGTTGATTTTTTTTTCTAGTGTTCGTAAACCATGATAAGGTCAAATCATCTGATTGGTAAATAATATATGTAAAACCAATAAAACATAGTTTCGATAATTCTCTTATCATTATAATTTGATAGGCCATGCTTAGGAGACTTTTATGAGTTATATTGCCTAGGAAATGCAAGCTTTATATATTATTTCAAAGTATAATACTAACAATAATAGAAACTGAAAAAGAGAGATGAACGCAATTTGGATCTCGATTTATAAATAGTAATGGGACCCGTAAACAATAATTACTAACTTTAGGATTGTATTTATTATTTATTTATTTTGTTTTATATTTCTCATTATGAAAATCCTTATCTTTGGGCGGTTAATCAGTATTTGTTTCTTACCTTCATTGTGGATGTTCTAATCCTATGGGAATTCGGGGTTACGTACAGACGCTACCAACTATTCAAGTATAGTTTTACCGTGTACCAAGCATATGCTGCAGTGATTCATAATCGTAACTTGTGCCAATTTATCTGTTGTGAATCTCAAAGAAAAACAAAAAAGAACGGCGCGAAATTGATCCTTATCGATATTGGTACCATATGAGCATGTCCTTACATTATTGTCTGCCAATGAAAATTTTGTATAAGTTTTTGCAACTTTAATTATCAAGATTTTGCAACCATTATATTCGATGTCTATGGATAAAAGTTAAAGTATATATTGATGTTTTTGCAAACATCATATATATATATATATATGTATATATATATATATTGATATTTGTTACAGGGCCTAAGGTCCATGGATGTGCGGTCCATCCACTCACCCATTTTATATATATGTATAGTAACCTATGTAATAGAACCACTTATCTCTTTAATATAAGGGTTCTTCTTCTTGACTCTACATCTCCTTCTTTCATCATGATTCTCCTCAATCACGTTATCACACACGAACTCTAACCCCGCGGAAATGGTTGCTATCAAATACATATGTTGGAATCAATGGAATCGTTATCGTCAAATAAATAAGTTGGATTTTTTTTTCTTTTTCGTGAAATTAAATCACTAGGAATTGATTTGATTTTTTTTTGAATCTGTTTTATACCATATTGATTGATTAAAATAAAATAATAAAAAAAATAATCATACTCTATGCCATGATCTATTTTTTTTTTGTTTTCACTGTTTTCGATATTGGCTATATATTGAGTATATTAAATCTGCGACGAAAATTGATTTATTTAGGAATTGGGAATTACTTTGCCTAATGGTTTGTAATCAGGAATCTATTTTGATTATTGGTATCACTTTGATTAATTAATCTTATTAATGGGATTACTTAGATTAATCCTTAATCCTAATCATTGTCTTTGTAACTTGGAATCAGCTAAATCGGTGGGGTCTGTTCACGTTTCCGAGGAAGAAATCTGGAGCCGTTTCGAGGAAGAAGAAACAATCTTCCGAGAGAAAGTAAAAATGTGGAAGAAAAACCCGGTCCGCCCCCAACTCGGTCCAGTCCAGACCGGTTTTGGTCCAACTGGTCTTGTCCAACCCGGTCCTTCCAACCCAGTTCCAGTCAATCCTGTCCTGTCCAGTTCTAGCCGGGTTTCTGTTTTGTCCTTGTTATGACGTGGGCATGGGATGTGTGCGACCAAAGTCTGAGGTATTTAACTAACTATTCATGGGATTTAACGTTGAATACTTGCTAGGCTTTTTTTGTGTAATGTCTAGTTCTATTTTTTTTAACCTGGTTTTGATTTTTATTTATCTTAAGATAAGTTCACATAATGTAAACGGTCGACTTAATTTTAGAATTTCGGTCTTAATATTATTTAGTTCTCTTGAATATGATATATTGGTTATACTTGAATGATGTCTTTTGTACAATTGGCTGTACCAAATCGATTCAAATGTATGTATTTGGGGTTTAGAAGTACTTGAGAACCATTATTGCGTACTTGATATTTTCTTCCCAAACTTGAATGTTATTGCCCAACTATTAAAGAGTCGGTAGTTTCAAAAGATACATTGCAAATAAAATCACATGTATTCCAGATTTTTTGTGGAAGAACTCCCAATTTTTTTTATGTGAGTCGGAAAATTTTCATTTCTCTACTTCATCCATAATACCAACGAACCGGTATATGTTGAAGTATGACAACAAAGAGAATTAATTATTTTTTTTAGTAACATATTCAACCTAAAGTAATTGGTTGACATGTGCAGTGAGATTCTCTTGGCCTATTGAGATAAATAAATTTCTCAAATTAAGCTAAATGTAGAAAAATTAAAAATGGAAAGAACCCCAAAGTAATAAGGGTTAGACGTAATGACTCATATAAAGCATGTGAAAAGGGACATATATATCATGTGACGAAAATGTATTTTTCCCCAGTAGTAATGACACCAAAGTAACGGTATCAACTGAATGTGGGATGAAGCTAAGATGTAATTCTATCTCCCATCAAAAATGAAAGAGTTGGAAATGCACTTGGTAATAGGTGTTGATATATACAATGTAATGTGTGTATCATAGTAGCAACCAATTTTCACATCAACTTTAATGGCAACAAGAACTTTGCCTGGCCAATTGACTATTTAATTGAACTAGTTCATATTTCTGCTCTTACAGTGAGAATGGATTTGATTGCATCTATAAATTATTTCTAATGAATGTGGAAGGAAGCATATTCTTAGAAAATTAATGTGTCCAATCTAGTGAATTGTAGATCACTGGAACTTGAATTATTGAATCCTTATTAACCCAACAATGAAATGATTGGGATTGATTCATAAAGACTTTGACATAACCATAAGGCACATTGGTTGTTACACGATGTTTCGTTTTGAAAGTTCTAACACGAGCATCACTTCATTTGAGTGTATAAGAAAATGGACTAATAGAATGCGAAGTTACGACATCTATCAAAATCAGTGATTTTTAAATTTACTAGATTTGCACTGCCTCTCTCCATTATGCTTTAGAGTAAGAAAGCTCGTCACTCATCTTGCAAAGTCTCTGTTTAGTGAAACATGGTTGAGACCATCTTGTTTACTTAGATGCAAATGCTAAATACCTCATTCTCCGAAGAAATAAAGTGTTGTTAGTGAATATATATCCATGCAGAATGCGGACCATTCAAGTGATTTATGGCTCTGGTGGATGATTCGACGCATTGAATCAGTTATTGTTCATAACAAACGATGCGTTTAATTTTTGTAGAATTCCTAGCACATATTACACAAGCAAAGTGCAAAGGCTCACCACCCTTGTTAATGCTAAAGAATTTACATCAAAAGGACTTGATGAATATTTGATGTTTAATAAGATCAATATAGAATAACTTATACCCAATGATCTCGTAGAGGTTACCATCAAATGTTACAAATGTTGTCTAATGAATAGGTTATATGTACCAACCTAGCTTTTATTGCTTTGGGGATATGCAATATTACACGCATCTTTATTTAATTCATTTTAGGACCCAATATTTGTCATCCTTTTCTGCGTACCAGTTGGTTATCACTTTGATGAGACAGTCTTCCCGTCGTCAGGGGGAGATAAGAAAAAGTATTTTCTAAGGTAACGACATGAATTGTCGTGGTGTGTTCACACTGTGTCTCATATTTATTCTTGTACTCCATAAATGTAAATGTAAAGTGACAAAGAATAATCAATTTTCAGAATGTACACTGATATCGCTAAAGTGACAAGATCACACATACCAGCTACATACATTCCTGCAAGGTTAGAAATCCTCAGTATGGGGTACACCATAGACTAAGGTGTTGCAACTACACTTGGTAGAAGTGTAGTTGAGGTTGTGGCTCCATAAAGGAAGATGAAGAGACTACAAGGTTCGATCAATGCTCACCTAGAAAGGAAATAGATGAGTAAGGCACAACCTAATTTGTATCATTAATGAAATCATCTCATTTGATTGTCTCTGACTATGTCCATGAATCAATACTGGAGGACGCTCCGAAATCAAATGATTCTAAACCACAGAGTGCGTTTACAGTTAGATAGAACGCTCACTTACAGATTCAAGCAATCAAGCGGATGTGGTATACCCATCTAGGTGGCTATTTGATTTGGAGGGGATAGACAAGTAAGTTATTTTTCCTTACGTATTCACAAGAAAGTTATTGATTTTTAATTGTAGCTATCTATGTCGATGGTATAGACATGATGAGTACTCTTGATGTAATAAAAGACCTTAAGAGCTATTTGAAATCCGAATTTGAGATGTAAAATCTAGGAAAAGCTCGACCGAAAATTGAGATTTTGGTATATTATTCCACCAGTTTGCATATGTCTGAAGTTTTCAGGAAATTTAACAAAGACATGCATCCTGATAGCAGTCCCATGATTAGTTGAAGTACAAAATAAGTAAATAACCATTTACTCTAAAGAAATATGACGAAGATGTGCTGGGATATGAAATTTCCCTATCTAAGTGCAATAGACGCATTGTACTTAGCATAATGTACTCGAACAAATGTTACATCCTCAGTGAATTTGTTATCTATATATAGATTAGTGCCAACGCAATGTCATTGGAATGGTATAATGCAAGTAATCATATACTTAAAAGTAACCATTGACATGAGTTTGTTTTATCCCTGAAAAGACATAATAAAAGAAATGCTAAAGGAAATGCAATCCAAAGGTTGTTGATTATGAAGGAAAAATAATATCTTCTCCAACGAAAGTAATTAGGGGGAGATATGGTAGACTATTGTCTAAGTCATTACTGATATTCAGTTTCAAAAAGTACATGACTAAAGGAACTATCTGGCAAAACTTTGAGAGTAATCAGGGGGAGATGCCGACATCAGGGGGAGGATCGAAGGATATGATGTCGACATATTTTAATTTGAAATTGAAGTTGTGTTGTACTCTTTTTCCCTTCGATCGAGAATAGTCTTTCCCAAAGGGTTTTGTTACTCGACAAGGTTTTTAGCGAGACAACACTAAAAACATCAAGTATGTTGAACGTTGAAGACATAAAGATCGTGTTGATATTACTGAAAATATCCGAATCAAAGAAATGAAACGCGATAGTCGGTTAAGCAACGTAACTTTCAGAATAAACAACAAGGTCTTATAAACAAATAAGTCACCAAAGTAATGTGTGATAAACTCTTTTTGACTGCATTAGACTAATGAAATTATCTGACATCAGGGGGGACATCTAATGGTGTGTTGAACTCTTTTCCTTCACCGAGGTTACTTTTTCCCACAGAGTTTTGTTTCTCGGCAAGGTTTTTAATGAGACAACAGCAAATACCGGGAAGTAATTTCCCAACTAAGGATATTGTATTTCCCAAAAGGATTTTCTTCCTTAGGAGTTGTGAAACAACTAGTCAAATTCAACGAAAGAAAGTGATCATCTGCAACAGATCACCTTTACTTGCATCTGTCACGTTGTACTCTTTTCCCTTCGTAAATGTTTCATCCCACTGGGTTTTCCTTGTCAAGTTTTTAATGAGGAAACATGTTCGAGTCCAACTATATTCTAAGTTTGCTTAATATTGTACTCGTTTTATTTAGTTAAGGTTTTGTCCCTCGGGGTTTTGTTGACGAAGTTTTAACGAGGAAATTAACTTAGACTCGTCGATCTTTGAAGATCGTATTGCATATGATGAACTATATGTAATGTAAGAGACAACATGTGAAGTACTACATGTGAAGAGTTGTACCAAGGTTTTATCCCACTGGATTTTTCCTTGTTAAAGTATTAGTAAGGCAATTGATTACGGCACAATCCATAAAGGAGAGGACATCAAGAAGAAATACATTCCAAGCACTATATGTGAAGTACTATGTATAAAGTTTTGTTATTGAACCACACAAAGGGGAGTGTTACAGGGCCAACGGCCCATGGATATGCGTTCCATCCACTTACCAGTTTTATATCTATGTATTGTAACCTATGCAATAAAACCACTTATCTCTCTAATACAATGGTTCTTCTTATTGTCTCTACATCTCCTTCCTTCATCATGATTCTCCTCAATCATTTTTTTTCACAATTAAATAAAAGTTCGTTCCAAACATATTCTCAAAACTAATAATAAATATAACAATAACAATAATATTGATATTTCTAGCTTTTAATTTGTCAAACTTAAGTATTTGCTTTTCAACTTAATTAATACTTAGCCAGTTGCCAAATTAACTTTTCAACTTCTCAAAAATAACTTATAGTAGCGCGTTTTGATATCAGAAACAAAAGAAAAAATATTTTGTTCGCAAAAAGTTGATATTAATGTTTTTTTCCAAAGTGTAATCATAAATATTAATTAATTAGTCTGTTCCAAATTTTCAATGATAACACCTATCAAATGTACAACTTCTAAAATATTACTTGTACCCATAAGCATAACTCATCAAACAATTGTCCAAAACAAGATTTTATAATACAAAACAGAAGGAGTTTTTGAGCTTGGAAAGTCGGATAATATTTTGAGAGACAAACGTTCCATCGGACCATCCAGTCTCATCCTAACCAAATACATCCGACGGTCGTGGTATTTGTAAGCTCTTTCATTATGAACCTAAATTTATTGACCTTTAATTGATTGATTACCTCATAACTCAAAATATTAAATGTTAAAAAAAGAGAGGTTGATTGTTTAAAGTATAAAGTATTACAATAAAATCGTACATGTATTAGTTGGTTTAGTGGTGGCAAGGTGAATATGATGAAAAGTGATATACATATTTACACTATTACTTAAATAATTTGGTTGTTGGATTTTGGGTGATTATAGGCTAATTCTATCAGTTTTGTATGGGCATTATTTTGTGTTGAAACAAAATAAAGAACTCTCTCAGAGTTGAACATTAAAAAGATGGATTACATCAGTCGTAAGCAATGTCGTTACGGTACATGTTATTTCTGAAAAAAATTAGTTGAAAAAACAATACATTTAGAACTATATGGGTGTTCTTATTGATTTAACGATAAAGCAGATGCAACAAAAAATAAAGTTGGTATGGCTGAACTAACATAAGTTCACAGCACCATAAGATTCACGGAAATAAATTATCCAAATTTCAGTAGTCATTAATAGTATTATGACCAAGAATTATTCAATCTCATGTCGTGCCTTTACGGCACAAGTTATTTCTAGTATCAAACAAGAAATAAACAATTAACTGAAACTGATTAAACGAATTAAAATTGAGTTTTTATTTTGCACAAAGAAAGATGATAAAGCACCAAAATATATTCTATGTAAAATCGATAGACAAAACTCATCAAAATATATCTTTAATTTATAAAAACCCAATACCAAATATGGTCCATGATTTCCATCTTAGAAACATTCTTTTTTTTATAAAATCTAGCAAATCATGGTTATGGATTCCTTAAAACCCATAAATAAATTACAAAATAAAGAAAAATTAAACCAATAATCAGTTACGTGTCACTGTAATCTAATCGGTCTCCTTCCTCCTTCCGTTTCTTCTAAACGCTTCACGACACCTATTCTTTTCTCTCTATCGCTGAACCCCGTCGATAAAGGTACTCTTGGACCTTATCACACGTTCCAGTAGCTGCCAATAAGATGTAACTATATTTTTGCTCGTGCTACGCATCGACTATTTTTTTATTTTTCTTTTTGATTTGTTGTGCATGGGACTTTGCCTCGCCCCATGGCGATGTATTTTTGATTTGGTATGAAATATGTGTTTTTTTATGTATTAATTTGGAAAAAAAGGGTCCTAATATGGTAGACACTCGACTTCCGAATTAAATTTGGACTTCCATAAAATTCCAAACACGGTAATTTAAGTTTTCCTTTTGAATTTGTAATATTTTAACCAATCATAAGTTGCCAAGTGTCCTCACGAGAACGCTCGTTTCACGAAACTCAAAAAATGCTTGTTCCGACCAATAGGAAGTGAGGGTTTCCTCACCGTTCGAAATGTTATCAATTTGAATCTTACTTGGAAACCACCTCCTTTACAGTTTTTGAAGATTAACATTGATGCTTCGTTTAATCGTAATTCCTTATTAGCTAGTATTGGGATTATAACAAGAACTTCTGCAGGAGCATATGTTATGGGAAGGGAGACAGTAAGAAGAGCCATAAATATCCAACAAGCTGAAGCTTGGGCAATTTTAGAGTCTATGGAAATGGCTGCAGCAAATGGGTGGACTCATGTTATCTTTGAAACAGATAACCTTAGTAACAGTTCTGTTCTACATCATCAATCTACTCTTTCTCATTGGCAAAGTATGCCTTTTCTTAACAAATGTATCAATATATGTAACATTAATCCTCTTTGGTCATGTGTGTTTGTTCATAAAGCTTGTAATAAAATTGCAGATGCTCTTGCTAAAGCAGCTAGAAAACTTGACTTATGTGGGGAATGGTGGTATCAACCACCTAACTTGCTAATTCCCTTCATAAACTCTGATGTAACAAGTTTTCCTATGTAATATAAGTATCTTCTTTGTTAAAAAAAAACTAGGCCACACCCAGATTAATTGGGGTATACCTAATAAGACAAATCCCGGATCATTATGAAGTAAAACACAACACCCCTTAACCAATTATTTTAAAATGCCTAATGTATCCTTGCTTAATTAACACATAATGTGTTTAGGTTAAATTAAAATTCTCAAATTAGGTATTATTTGGATTGAACTCATGGATTATGTGTTATGATTTTTTTGTAAAGGAAATAAAACCACACTAGCCCAACATGATTCCAAAACTGATGAGTGATTTTGTACTCAAAATTACAGAATGAATCAACACTTTCAGTTCTGAAAGTATGTAAAGTTGGCAAGGTAAACAAAAAAAAAATACCCTGTCGACAATAGGATTTGTGACATACAGAGAAAGGTGTTTAGAAATACATGATTAGTCGGCAATGTATTAATTTCATAACCTGCCGACTAAACTATAGTCGACAAGGTATATTGATGAATACCGTGACGACCCTGTAAATGCTAATTTCAGAGATGAAAAATCGTCACAATATTCAACCTAGGAGGATAACCCTGCCGACTTTTGATTCGTTTGATTCTTCGTTTTTTTTAATGATTTCATCGTGTATAATTAGAGTTTTGAAGAAAGATTTTGAAAACTTTTGAATATGTTTTAGTCGACGTGGTTGTTTTATTGTATTAATAATATAGGCAATTTGGTCTTTTAATACCTTTTAGACACCCCTTAGCACACTAGTTTGGATGGTTTTAAATTTTTTATACCCCAATTAATTCGGGTATACCCCAATTTAATCTGGAATTATAAGTACATTATAAAAATACGGTGATTCCATTCCAATTTTTATATAAGAAATAGATCGAGACGACAACCTAAAGTAACACAAACTTCCGTATTCACTTATTTTAAAGTATGCTTTCTAAACAATCATAACATGGGTATCCATATACGGAGTTGTCCTACGTCAGCGTGATGAACATCCATCGATTTTTGGTTGGTGTACTTACGATCATTTTTTTTTTGAAACTAGGCATAGCCCGTCCTGTCCTCTGGCAGCGTATCACAGGCTTACTTCCCATTTAGCAAACTCGCCCCCATGAACCCCATAGTAAAGTTAGTATACTTACACGAGTACTCCAATGTTTGAGCGGAGACTCGAACTCCTAACCTCCTCCTTGAGAGTCAGACTCATGTTTTAATGAGCAATTAACACTAATGAATACCTCAATAAACAATACTAAACAACTACTAATCATAAAATTAACATTAATTAACAAAGATTAAGTTAGTCATTACTTAAAATAATTGAATAAGTGGTTTTTGATTTACTAAAAAAATGACTCTATTTACGGTCTAACCTCGATAAATGAATGTCCTCGGGACCAAAGAAAAAAATATTCGTTTAGCGGGATTATTTATTTATCGATAAACGAAAATTTATTCATTTAGACAACGTTTAATTAATTAAGAAGTTAAATAAATTGTATAAGAGAAAACGTACAAATATACCTGGAGGGTATTGGTCAAAATTCTTGCCCCTAGTACGACATCTAAAATTAAACCATGTGATGGTGAGATTATTCGAGAATTCAAAGTTTATCATCGGCGTCGTTTTTATTCTAGCATCTTGGAAAGCACGGAAGTTGACCCACCAAATATTAAAAAAATTAATATTTTGGATGCTATTAATTTTGCTATTATGGCTTACATATTTGATGTGACAAAAAAAACAATTGTGAATTGTTTCCTTCATTGTAAGATTCAGTACGAAGATATTGATATTCCTTAACCAGATAATGGTGAATTAGAAGACGATATCCAAGGATTAACTGGTTTCAAGTTTAATTTACGTTATAGAAATGTGATGGGCGTCGAACATCTTTAAAACTATCATAACGAGAATGGGGTAGTTATGGAATCTCCAATATACGAAGAAATTATTGAGTCAGTAATGAATGATGAGAATGATCCTGAACCATATGATAATAAAATCATACTAAATATGACATATAAAGATGTCTTTCAAACGGTGGTCACTTCAAAAAAAAAATTACTTGCAACAATACGAGTCAAATATTCCAGAAATTATGCAAGCATTGCATAACATTAAGGATGCGGTGAATGTTTTTTGAGTTTATTTCTACATATAATTTTATGTAACATTTACTGATTATGTATTTTGGTTTATTCTTATATACATTTTTTATATATAACTTAGTGATTATTCGTTTATATTTCCATAGGGTCTTTAAGGATTCAATTTTTTTTTTATTCATTAATGCATTAACCGAGGTTATTCATAAACTCCTTTATAACCGCTCCTCTTTATCACGCATCATTTGCATGCTTGTGAAGCTTGTAACTGACTTGCAACCGTCACTTGAGCCATGTTGCACCACTTGCTGCACCATACTAAATTCTGCCTTGCGCCAACGTCCAGTCCTCATGCCCCTGCATGCTTATCATTCTAAACTCATGTATGGACAATTCTTAAGCTTCAAACATCAAGGGAATCTCCTTAAACTTACCCTAGTTGCTCATGCGCATATAAACTTCACTACGCCAATTAGCTTGACAATAGCAATTGAACTCTTGCATTGCCAACTTGTTTTCATTGTTCAGGGTTTGGCCCTGCTTTGAATTAAAGCATAGACTAACTCTTAGTATATTACACTCTTCTTGCATCATCCTTGAGCTTGAGTTAACTAAATTCCATAGATATGCATTGATGCCAACATCGCATGTTGCATCTGTCACTTTAGCCATGCCTTGAAAATCCTTCAATGAAGCTTCATGTGTCGGCCAATCAGCTTCATCACTTAGCCAAATGTGTTTATAATGTAGTGCTGCACTTGCACTACATTTGACATGTGGTTTATTCCATTCTCGACATTTTCTAGTCTATACAGCAATACCGCTATTATGGTTTGCGTTGCACTATTATGTCTTCGCATTTCACCATTACGGCGGGACTCTGACTTGGCATGCAACTCTGTGACGCACAATCATTATGCATCACTTGCAATACTGTAATAGACCTCCCCCAACTAATCCGTTCAACGTCCTCGTTGAACGCAACCAAGTATACTCATTATACTTGTGCCTCAGCCTTGTACACTTCTGAGCCACTCAGAATTCAGCAAACCTGTTTGACCTTTCTTCTTGCCAAAACTCTTATGCCTAGTACCACATGCCATCACTTATCTTACTGCTTTGCCATTGATCTCATCTACTTGAGACACTTCTCGGTGTCGTGCACTACGCTTACGTTGCTACTCAAATCATGCTTCAATACCCAAATGCAAACTTGAAATTCTTCCAAATTTGGCCTGAATTTCGCGTTGAATCATTTACGCCTAAGTGTACGCACATAATGATTATTCTTCATCTGATCACTATGATCATTGCCATCACTTTCCGACTTTTCCTTTTACTCAACATAACAAGGAATTATAAACGACTTGGCTTCATTCAATCAATTTTTTTAGGCTACTCCACCATTGAACTGTTGTTCTCTGCGATCCTCATTAATCACGTCACAAAGCAATAGGGGTTCTCTTTGCACTAGACACCCGCATCCAATAATTCATGCCTTCCCAAACTTAGAATATGCAAAACATCATTCAAAAACTCATTTCTCTGAATGTGGCCTCCAAGTATAAACTCGATACTTATGCCATCTTGCATACCCGTACTCTAATTGTGAGTTTTCTTTGCTTAACTTCCATGCAACAAAACTATTGAGTTGCACAACCCGTTTAAAACTGTGACTAACTATCTCTTCGACTTATGATTAGCTAACCCTTTAGCTGCCCATACGCAAATACCATGTACCATTACATGATTGATCATCCACTTGATCACTTTTTGAAAGCTAAAACTTCATTAACAAAGCAACTTGCTTACACCAAAGAAAAGTATATACAAACTTGAAGACTCAAATAAAAGTCTGTACAACCAAAGTCTACACACAGAGTTTGCAACAACTATCAAACTAAGCTATGCTAAACAAGATCAGAAAATACCATATTTTCTGCACTAAGTGTTGCCAAAGGAGACATCATCACACCTTCTTGTATATATCTTAGTTTCTGCCCTTGCCGAAGTGCGCAACAACTTCGCTGAGTGGTCTCTTCCTTGAACCTTCACTTAGGCCTTCACGAGTCTTGCTGGAATGATCCCCATAATCATCCCCAACTGATGCTCTAAGTTGTGCCTTGAGTGGACAGCTCTTTGCGAAATGCAAGCCTTTCCAAATGAAACATCCCTTATACTTCCGGGATGAAGGGAGTAGTTCCTCTTCCTTAGGTTCATGCTTACGCTTTTTGGATTCACCTTCACAACTTTGCACATCTTCAGTCGTTGTGCAACTAGTAAGACCTCTTATCGCTTGAATAACCATATGGATGCTCTGGATTTTGCGCTTCTTAAGTTCCATAATCACACTTGAACTCGCGCCATCCAGAAATTAGAACATCTGATCATCTTCACTCATGCCACGTACATCTTTCACCAATGCAAGAAAGTTTTCAGCATAGGCTTGTGGTGTACCCGTCATCTTTAGCCTACGTAAACTTTCCCTTGCATACCAAGCACCATTGCTCGGCCAGAACTGACATCTCAGTCCCTCTTTCATGTCATTCCATGACATAGGATTGGCATAACCAGCAGCTTCATCTTATTGTAGCATAGTTCTCCACCAAACCTTTGCATCACCACCAAGGAAATTGCCTGCGAGAGTTACTGTTTGCTCTTCCCTAGTTCCATTCGCCTCAAAGTATGCCTCAACGTCATACAAGAAATTCTCAATTTCCTTAGCATTTCTGGAACCTGCGTAAACTCTTGGCTTGGAGTCTCGACTTGAGCTTTCTCCATGCACGTTTGCCCCTACAAACATGTCGTTACTGATTAACCCACGAATGCTTGCCACTTCCTATGATATCTGCTTCGCATGTCTTGTTAGTATGGTATTTATATCACTGAATTGCCCCTTCAATTCATTCACTTCAACATTGGTTTCGCAATTTAACAAGGTTGCATCATACACCTTGTCCTCGACTGCACCCACCCTTTCGTCAAATTCTTTAAACCAATCTGATGTTCTTCCTTCAAGTATGTCTATCCTTCCCTTATATTCATAAACAAGAGGGATATCAATGCCATCTGCACTGAAATCAATGGTTATATCACCAAGATTACCATACTCCTCAAGCTGATCGAATGTACCCGGTAGTTCTTCTCATTAGAACTCATTTATAATGCAATACTCTGCAAATAATGCGCCACTTACTTTCTCACGGGAAAATAGATTTAGAGAGAAAGAATTGATAGTGTATTATCCAACAAATACACTTGAACTGTGCACCAAACATAGCTCTGATACCCGATATTGTCACACCTCCAAATGCCTCTGCAAATTTCTGTGAAAGTGTAACCCGGCAGAAAAAGTGGTTCTGTGAATAGCTTCACCCAATTGCACTTCAGCCTTATAAGTTTGCACCTATCCAAACATCCAACTCTTCAAGGTAAACAGCGGAAGTCTTAACAGCTTTCTTTCACTTCTCTAAACTCATCAAATACACCCCATAATGCATTCAATCTTTGCCATACTTTGTTAACAACAATCAGCCAACCAAGAACACTTAGAACATGACACAATCGACTATTTTTATTGCATCAAAGGTAAGAAATACAAAACTTGCCCGCTTGTGGACTTACACAGACTTGTTCACTCCTTGAACCAATCCTTAGCCTTACAAAAACTCTCATATTCAGTCACATATGCAAACCTCACTCTCACATATGTTCTCTATGCAAGTCTGCCTAATTTTTCCCTCCTTAGGACTACTTATACATCCGATTTACTTGGCCAAACCGTGCACAACCGTTGCACACGCTAGAGACAGCCATCTGTCTCAGGGAGCAGTTCCTTAACCGCCACTGACTATGCTACCTGGCCAGTTTCTTTCCAACTTGCGCCAATTATCCAACACCTGTCCTCTAGCAGTTAGAACTCTTCTCCAACTTTTATAAACTCCTTTATAACCGCTCCTCTTCATCACACATCATTGGTATGCTTGTGAAGCTTGTAACTGACTTGCAACCGTCACTTGAGCCATGTTGCACCACTTGTTACACCATACTGAATTCTGCCTTGCGCCAACATCCAGTCATCATGCCCCTACATGATTATCATTCTAAACTCATGCATGGAAAATTCTTAAACTTCAAACATCAAGGGAATCTCCTTAAGCTCACTCTAGTTTCTCATGCGCATATAAACTTCACTACGCCAATTAGCTTGACAATAACAATGCAACTCTTGCATTGCCAACTTGTTTGCACTATTCAGGTTTTGGCCCTGCCTTGAAATAATGCATATACTAACTCTTAATCTATTCCACTCTTCTTGCATCATCCTTGAACTTGGGTTAACTCAATTCCATAGATATGCATTGATGCCAGCATCGCATGTTGCATCTGTCACTTTGGCCATGTCTTGCCAATCCTTCGATGAAGCTTCATGTGTCGGACAATCAGCTTCATCACTTAGCTAAATGTGTTTACAATGTAGTGCTGCACTTGCACTACATTGGCCCTGTGGTTTATGCCATTCTCGGCATTTTCCAGTTTATACAGCAATACCGCTATTATGGCTTGCGTTGCACTATTATGTCTTCGCATCGCACCATTACGGCGGGACTCTGACTTGGCATGCAACTCTGTGACGCACAATCATTATGCATCACTTGCAATACTGTAATACCAACCATGCCACCACCGTGCCAATGGAAAACCATGTCATCCACATCTCCGCGCCAAGGCATGCCAACCATGCCAGCCGCATTACTGTGCAATTAACAAGCCATGCCAGCCACATCTCCGCGCCAAGGCATGCCAACCATGCCATCCGCACCACTGTGCCAATGGCATGCCATACAAGCCACATCTACGCGCCAAGGCATGCCAACCATGCCAGCCGCACCACTGTGCCAATGGCGTGCCATGCCAGCCACATCTCTACGCCAAGGCATGCCAACCATGCCAGCCGCACCACTGTGCCAATGGCATGCCATGCCACCCACATCTCCGTGCCAAGGCATGCCGACCATGCCAGCCGCACCACTGTGCCAATGACATGCAACGCCAGCCACCTTGCCGCGCCTAAGCCATTCCATATCGGCCTCCCCTTCACTGCTTCTAAAACGAAGGCGTGCGACAATCAACAACATACCTTCCGTCTTAGATGCAAATCTTAGTCTTCTAAGGTCGCCAACCAACGCATGGTAACCTTTGGCCCAACGCCAAAACCCTAGTTTAGCCGCGCCAAAACCCTAGTTTAGCCGCGCCTAAACCACGCCAAGGCATGCCGACCATACCACATGTGTCAATGGCATGCCGCGCCAGCCACCTTGCCGCGCCTAAGCCATGCCATGCCAGCCTTCCCTTCACGACTGCTAAAACGAAGGCGTGCGACAATCAATGACCACCCATCCGTCTTAGATGCAAATCTTAGCTGACCAAGGTCACCAACAATTGCATGGTAACCTTTGGCCATACGCCAAAACCCTAGTTTGGCTGTGCTTAAACCACGCCAAGGCTTGCCGACCATGTGCCAATGGCATGCCGCGCTATCCACCTTGCGGTGCCTAAGCCATGACATGCTGCCTTCCCTTCACGGCTGCTAAAACGAAGACGTTCGACAATCAAAGACCACCCTTCCGTCTTAGATGCAAATGTTAGAAGTCAAAGGTCACCAACCAACACATGGTAACCTTTAGCCCAACGCCAAAACCCTAGTTTGGTCGCGCCAGTGCTTCACTCAAGAGGACTGGACTAGCCAGTGCTTCACTCAAGAGGACTGGACTAGCCAGTGCCTCAAGGGTTAGTTTTTATTTTGTTTATTTGTTTTTTTCCAGTTGATGTTTAATGTTCTTAGTTCTTAGTTTGTTTCAATTTCTGTTTTGTTCATGTTTAACTCAATTTTTCAATTTCAGTTCTTTTCTGTTTAATGTGAGCTCATGTTTTTGTGTTAATGCTATGGTGAGATGAAATCTTAGTTCTTAGGCCACATCTTAGTGAATAATCTTTGTAACTTGTAGTGAAATCATGCCTAAACTAGTTAGAAGCAGCTAGGCTTCCACCTACATTGGGTTGTTCCTTTAAGTAGTCAACTAGTGCTAGGGAGGAAGAGCTCTAGTATGTTATTCTTCTTAGTGATTCGATTTGATCCCTGAGACAATTGCAGGCTGGAAGTTGCATCCCTGCCAAATACCAATGCGACAAGAAACATAGAGAATTTAGGAAGCTTGGTATGAGAATTAATGGTAGAGTCAAAGCCTTAGTATCCTCTTTGTTTCACTATCTTTAGTTGTAATCATCTTCACTTCCTTTGGCTCTTTGCCACTGTCATTCTTTGTCACTCTTTGTCACTCACTGCCACTGTCACTCTTTGCTTCATTAGTTCACTGCTTAGAGAATTAGCTTAGAAAAATTCAACTCACACCCTAGTCCCTGTGGATTCGACCCGTATTTGCACAAGCTACAATCGACACCGTGCACTTGCGGTATAACCATGTAGGATGTCTTTTGCTCTTATTTTATACACCTTTTCCCATCCTACCAAGTTTTTGGCGTCGTTGCCGGGGACTGGCGCTGTGTAGTTGAAAGAATTTTTTTTTTTTCCAGGCTCTTGTTTTCTGTTTTCTAACTTAGCTGTAACTTTAGCTGATGTATCTTAGTACCACCTGTAACTTAGTGTAGCTATATTAGCATAAATGTTTTAATGTAACTTAGCTGTTTTAGCTGTAATTTAGTGTAGTTTAGTATAACTGTTTGTAGCTTAGTGTAACTGTTTTAACTGTAACTTAACTTAGCTATATTAGTGTAAATGTCTTTACCTGTAACTTAGCTGTAACTTTAGCATGTAACTGTAGTTCTGCATCTCCTGCATCATCATCTGCATTTTAGATGTAACTTAGTTCTGCATTCATCTTGCATTTGCATCTGTGTCTGCCATCATAACTTGCATTCCTGCATCCTTGCTCTGCAGCCTTGCTGCATATGTAGCATTGCCCTGTGGCTTTGCTCATTGCAGCTGTATCCTAGCCCCTGTAGCCTCATAAACCATGCATCTACAGCTGCAAACTGCACTGCTTTATGCAGTTTTCCATTTTTCCCTGCCTTTTCTGTGTACTGATCACACACAATGAGTGTCAGGTAGTTGGTGCTGCTGCTGCCTGTCTGCTGTGTTGATGCTGAGGTGCTAAGCTGAGCCTGTTGCTGCTTTTGCTCTCTAATATTGCTGCTGTTGCCTGTCTGCTATGGTACTGCTGCTGTTACTGTTACCTACTGAACTTTTGCTATAGCTGGTGCTGCTACTGTTTGCCTTCTGCTGCTGCTGAATCTGGTCTTGCTGCTGCTGGTGCTGCTGCTGCTCTGTGCTGCTGGAAAAGAACCAAGCCCAGCCGGGCTGTGCAACTAAAAGCCATCTGGGCTTCCCTTTAGAGTGTAATCCTAAACCAAATTTGTGGGCTTGTTCCAATTATTTTAGGCTTGCTTTAGACTGTTTTTAGGCTTGTAAATTTGAAAACATCTGAACTGTGGGCTTAAACCCAGTTCACTGGGTTTGTGTTTCTTCTCCCACTAAAACTCTCTGGGCTTTGAAAACTTGTTTTAAAAACTTTGTAACCCAACTGCAAATTTAAAATTTTGGAATTGTGGGCTTGAAACCCAAGATAAGACTTGTTTTTAAACTAAGGGCTTAAGCCCATTTGAAAGTTAAATCTGCATTGTGGGCTTAACAAAAATTCAATTTTTAAGCCCAAGTGGGCCTAGTCTTTTCGGCTAACTGAGAGCCCAACAATCAAAAAACTCGCAGTGGGCCTCGTCTCACTGATTTCAACTCGTTAGCTGGGCTTCGTCCAAACTTCTCAGCTGGGCCGTGCATCCTCCACCAATGTGGGCTTTGCTCCCTTTAAAAACCAAAAAGTTTCTTTCTCCCATAAAAACCAAAGTTTTTCAAATGTCTCCCATAAAAACCAAAGTTTTCCAAATGTTTCCCTAAAAACCAAAAATTTTCTTTTTCCCATAAAAACCAAATGTTTTTTATTCCCGACAAAACCAAATGTTTCCCATCAAAACCAAATGTACGGTAGAATTTTCTTGTATATACTCCAGTAGATAAATTTTTTAAATCCTATGCTTCTTTTGTACATATTTTTCTAATCCAATATGATCTCGGCTGAAATACGTTGGATTTTTGCCTTGAATAACAGAGTTCGGTTCTTTCTTTCGTCAAATCGGGTATTCTCTTTCCTTTTTCTCTACTCAGCATAATCCTCTTCATATGTTGTATTATAATTCTTTTCATCTTTTGAAACATTAAGGACAATGTTTAGTTTAGGTTTGGGGGTATAGAGTAGATACCACGATAACATGCTATAATCAAAAACTGAACTCTTTCTTCTTAAAAAAAAAAAAAAAAAAAATTGAAAATTGAAAAAAAAATAAAAATGGAGCTCATTTAACTTGAAATGTTGATTTATGTGCATGTATGTAAATGTAGGGTTCTTACTCTAGACGATAAGGCACCCCTGATTCTAGCACAATTCACATGTTGATAAGAAATTTGCACACGCACGATCTAACAATACATGTATGGCCTCGTACTTCAAGGTGTTTGATCGGAAGTTAGATTACCAGTCACTTTAGAATACTGGATGAGACTTGAATAGCTTGTTCTTTGGCTGGCTGGGATAGAAGTTGGAGGTTACGTTAAGAAAAGCAACCATTGAATTTGACAGGGTGCATCGAAAAGGGATACCTCTTGCTAAGAGTGATGTAATTAATTTTCCTTTTTATTCATATATCAAAAGTGTTACTATGTTGTAAAGATCAATTTCAAAAAAAAAAAAAATCAGAAAAATCAAAGAAAAATCAGAAAAATACAAAAAAATATGTATATTTTGTCATGTTAAAGACAATGTTCTCTCTTACCTAAAAATAAAAGAGAGTAGTCTATGTAGATAAGAGTCATATTTTTGTTATTTATTGTAATAAGCAAGGAGGGTGCAGCCATCGATGTATAACGCGAGTAAACTGAAATATCACCAACTCATTGGGTGAACATTCAAAATTCTCGTAAAGCCGGACAGCTATCTTGGCTTTGAATTCGGTTCTTAGCCTAAAAAACTATCTCTTGGTGATTAGTAGTCATAACTTCAGGTCATTCTAGAAACATGTGTAGATACACTTTACACTCTTATCACGTGTCTTTAGTTGTCACCAGTGCTAGGATTGTGCCTTTGACAGCTAGATTGACATATCCATTTTGCTGTGACCTTAAACTGTCTTGCACATGTCACATTTCATGGAATATGAGCTTATATTTTGTCCTTGAACTTTGTAAGTACGTTCTAAAAAAACCTTCACGAGACTTCAACTCGTCCACTAGGGACACTTAGTGGTTTAAAAGGATTAGTGCATACGCTAAATGCATTCGAGAGACCAGCGACAGTGGTATAGGTAGGATTTCCTTAGTTTTGTTTTACTTGAGGACAAGTAAAATTCAGGTTTTGGGGTATTTGATGAGTGCCAAATATTGTATATATTTGTCCCTTTTTATTGGCATTTAACTCATCTTTTGTGCATTAATTCTACATTTTATCCCATATTCTGTATTTTCATTGTTTTCAAGAATAAATATTTTTATTAATTAATTTTGCATTTTTAGGTTGTAAATAAAGTTTGGGTGAATTTCGGAGCAAAAAGAGCAGAAAAGTGGTGGAAGCCAAGAGGAATCACACAAGGAAGCCGCGAAGAATGTTGTGCGCAAGACCAAAAGGCTAGAACTGGGCTTGAAGAGGAAGAATTGTTCTTAAAGAAGATATGGGCTTGGCATACCCAAGGCCCAAAACCCTCACCCAAACCCATTTCCAATATCCATACCCGCCTTCATCTTCAGCCGTCAGATTGGATCATCTCAGCATCCTACGGTCGCTTCATCATAGTGCATCAAAATCTGAAGCTCCTGTCAAACACTATATCACCTAACTCCATCTTGAGCCGTCAGTTTCGTTGTACTTCCGCATACAACGGTCGCTCCTCGCTTCCTTCCGTCTCGCCGTTAGATCGATCCATCATCTCCACATTCCACGGCTCATCCTCGCTGTTCATCCAATTTGCTGCAACCGCCCAACACCCGAGCACTAAATATCTATACCCAAACCAAACAACCCCCTTCTCTTTTCCATCGATCTCTCCTCCCTCTCCTCCCTCACCTCCCTCTGCAGAACCACCATCACCTTCACCACCAACTCCATCACCACCACCACTCCCTGTCGCCACCAAATCACCTTACAAACGCAACCCACCTTCACCACCAACTATCCATGATGATTTTAAATCCCTTCATCAACATCACACGACCTCAGTGACGTGTGGAATTGGTGAGAGTGATTGCATGTCATCAATCGAGGACAACAAGGCTATGGAGAGGTAGAGAAAGAGAATTGGCATCATGGGTTGCGACTATCACGATGGATTAGGTAATTGAGACAACCTAATTTCTATTTTGTGTAATTTGGGGAAGAACAAACCCTAATTTTGGGGGAATTAGGTATTTAGGGAAATTGAAGCTTGTAACTATAAATAGAGAATGGGTGTGGTGTAGAAAGGTATGCCTGGACTAGCCAGTGCTTCACTCAAGAGGACTGGACTAGCCAGTGCCTCAAGGGTTAGTTTTTATTTTGTTTGTTTGTTTTTTTTCAATTGATGTTTAATGTTCTTAGTTCTTAGTTCTTAGTTTGTTTCAATTTCTGTTTTGTTCATGTTTAATTCAATTTTCAATTTCAGTTCTTTTAGAATTTCAGTTCTTTTCTGTTTAATGTGAGCTCATGTTTTTGTGTCAATGCTATGGTGAGATGAAATCTTAGTTCTTAGGCCACATCTTAGTGAATAATCTTTGTAACTTGTAGTGCAATCATGCCTAAACTAGTTAGAAGCAGCTAGGCTTCCACCTACATTGGGTTGTTCCTTTAAGTAGTCAACTAGTGCTAGGGAGGAAGAGCTCTAGTATGTTATTCTTCTTAGTGATTCGATTTGATCCCTGGGACAAATGCAGGCTGGAACTTGCATCCCTGCCCAATACCAATGGGACAAGAAACATAGAGAATTTATGAAGCTTGGTATGAGAATTAATGGTAGAGTCAAAGCCTTAGTATCCTCTTTGTTTCACTATCTTTAGCTGTAATCATCTTCACTGCCTTTGGCTCTTTGCCACTGTCATTATTTGTCACTCTTTGTGACTTCCTTCCACTGTCACTCTTTGCTTCATTAGTTCACTGCTTAGAGAATTAGCTTAGGAAACTTCAACTCACACCCTAGTCCCTGTAGATTCGACCCGTATTTGCACAAGCTACAATCGACACCGTGCACTTGCGGTATAACCATGTAGGCTGTCTTTTACTCTTATTTTATACACCTTTCCCAGCCTACCACCGACCATGCCACATGTGCCAATGGTATGTCGCGCCAACCACCTTGCCGCGCCTAAGCCATGCCATGTCTTCCTTCACTTCACAGCTGCTAAAACGAAGTCGTGCGACAATCAACGACCACCCTTCCATCTAAGATGCAGATCTTAGCCGTCCAAGGTCACCAACCAACGCCTGGTAACCTTTGGCCAAACGCCAAAACCCTAGTTTCGGACACTCCTAAACCGCTCAAAGGCATGCCGACCATGCCACCTTGCCGCGCCTAAACCATACCATGATGGCCTTCCCTTTGCAACTTCCAAAACGAAGGAGTGCAACAAGCGACACGCACTTTTCCATCTAAGATGCAGATCTTAGCTGTCCAAGGTTACCAACCAACGCATGGAAACCTTTGGCCCAACGCCAAAACCCGGGTTTTGGCCGCGCCTAAACCGCGCCAAGGCATGCCGACCATGCCACATGTGCCAATGGTATGCCGTGCCATCCACCTTGCTACGCCTAAACCATATCATGCTGGCCTTCCCTTTGCGACTGCTAAAACGAAGGCGTGCATCAATCGACGGGCACTCTCCCATCTAAGATGCAAATCTTAGCCGTCCAAGGTTACCAGCTAACGCATGAAAACCTTTGGCCCGACACCAAGCCCTATTTTGGTTGTGCCCGAACAATGCCAAAACCTTAGCTTTTGGCCGCGCCTAAACTAGGCCATATTAAAGCCATGCCGTCCGTGCTTTCATACCACTGGTTACCAAAAAAATGGTTGCAATATTCAACGTCTACCCTTCCTCTCAAGATGCAAAATATCGACCGTCGAAGGTCACCACCGAGTCGGCAAGTCTCCCAATCTTACTTGCCAAACAACAGCAACATGCTACATGTTTTCCACGAAAACACTTGAGACATCAACAGATGCCACAAACTGGGGGATGCTCATTGGGTATTTTTTTGGCGGTTTACAGCGTGCGGCGTACAGTACGCCCGTTACAAGACAGTGTCATAAGGAAGAGGCGGTTAGTAAATACAGGGAGTAATGGTGAAACACTTTCCTTTCATTGTGGAACATAAATTCCAGGCGTTACCGGTTACCACCTCCTCCCATTTACTCACATGTTTTCCATTCCTTGCGAGACCAGAGTACGTTTCACTCCGACTTGTATAAATAGGTCTTACCTATTTCCACCGAACAACAAGTTCTGGTCAGGGGCATACAACACTTAGAAAACATTTGCTAGATTTTCATCTATTAGCTTCCCACTTTCTGATACAAGTCGTAAAACAACTACTCTTCCAGAATCAACTATTCTGGTCTCAACACTCTCTTCGCTTCCCTCCCCAAAACCAACCCTTCTCCTTCACTTTGTGACTGAAGCAAGTCTGGAACGGCCATTTATTAGTTTAGGATGGATTTGTATAAATTGATTTCTCGAATCTAAAGTAATCCCTTGCAGTACATTGTTTAGGGTTTAAATTCGTTTCTCACCCACACACCCGAAATTACCAAAATCTGCAGAAGCCTTTTTCACCCTCAAACAATTGGCGACCACAGTGGGAGATTGATCTTTCGGTTAAAATGTCAATTTTCAATCCTCGATCTCATATTTCGACCCAGACATCAAAGTGGTAGAAGCAAACGATCCTCTCAGGGATCGACGACTCAGTTACCAGGCGACTCGGTTACCAGTCATGACACGACAAGAGGTGACTGGGGACTTTCAAGGTGGTAGAAACAAACGATCCACCCAAGGATCGACGACTCGATTATCAGATGACTCAGGGATGACTGGGGACTTTCCACGATCACGGCGGGGCTTCCCACAAAACTCGGATTTTCACTTGACTCATTTTTCGTTAGCAGATCCAAAAACCGAGTAAGTCTTGCCCAGAAAACATACGTGGTTTGCTATTTCAAGTTTTCACGGGAATGATAAAAACGAGCCATGTTATGTTTCATCCCATGTCATCTACCGACATGAAATGCTCACAATTCCATGAATTTCCTGGGGGTACTCATGCCACTTATTTCCATAACCAAAAAAATCATTATTTTAAAGCAGTTCATTCCAAATAATTATCCAAAACCCTCAGGGATAACACTTTTCCATCAACCCAAAAGTCCAGAAAATCAAAACCATAAACTAGGCGCTTCATTTTCCTTTCAAAAAAAAAAAACCTAAAGTAGAAGTTTAGAAGACAGAAATTCATTCAAGGAAAGTTTTTCAACAATGGATTGCTCTTCTTAGCGAAATCCTCCTTCGTACTTTGGAGAGCCGCCCGTTTCAACTTCAGTTTTCTGGAAATCTTTTCGACTTCCGCTTCCTGTTGTTTGACTGTATCCGCAGAAGGACCTTCGAATGTTTTAGCCAACAACTTTTCAACCTCAGAGAAACCTTTGACGAATCAAGGAGCATTGAACTCGAACTTTATGCACATGTCACGATGGAACCTTCAGCTTGAGATTACATCCTCAGAAACAGTATGACCAATCACGTTGTACATGTCGTCAATCGTATACAAAGCTTCCTCCACACTCTTAACCAACGCGTAGATTTATCTGTATATTTCCCATATCTTAGTGTATAGCACCGCATGTTTCACTGGCACGCTAAATCCCTCGATCAACACATGATCTGGATGAGGAACCAGGGTATGGAGTATTGAAGGTGGCGCCAGCAACTGCATCAACGACTGACAAGGGATTCCTAACGACAATTGCGCCAACATTCACGGGAGTGGTCTCCATTGTCTGAGCCGAAACAACACTTTCATCTTGATCAACCTATGTTTCAAGGTCACCAGGTACAGCTTCCACGGTTGGAGATGAAGTTGTGCCTCCACCGGTCTCCGTCTCAGGTTCATCTTCAGAAAAGGATCCCCCCTATGATATCACGGTTAGATATTTTCCAAAAAAGAAGAGAGAAAGAAGAAAAAAAAAGAACATGTAGAAGACTCACTGATTCTCTTTCAGATCGATCAAAAGAAGATTCAACACTACTGTTAGAAGAACTATTCTCGTCGTCACTAGACTCCGAATTTTCTTCCTTCTCAGGTACCTCTCCGCCCCTGACAGATTCAGCATCGCCACTCCCCATCTCAAGAAATGTTGTTTTCTGACCACTTGCAAGTTTGGTAAATACATTCACGCTACTGAGACCATGGACAAGGCACGAAGAAAGATGCTCAGAAAAGATACGAGGATATACACAACCCAACTAAAATCAGGGAGAAAATCATACGTACTCGCATATTAGAAGAACTGAAAGTCGGAAGAGCTGTCGAATCCGACTGGAAACCACCTGCACGACTTTTAGACCTTCGCTCATTCGCTTGGGGACTGTCCGCATCTGGACTAAAGGATTTTTTCTTGGTCGAAAAGGGATCCCGCAACAGTGGATGCTCCGCTAGAACCGCAGAGGAATGATTATTGCGACGAGATTCTACCACATCATTCACGAACCCATGGATAATGAGAAACTCATCTTGCCAGAATATGTTATATTTGGAGGTCGTCGATGGATTTCATTCCGCGAGAAGAAAAGGGAGACTTTTACCCGACACAAGAACAATAGCATCGAGAACATCTGGAAACGAGTCTTCTGAAACAATCGGCTGACGAAAAAGTGGGACCCCTTGGTCAAAACCCATATGCCGAGCCGCCCTATCAATATTGTAAGAGACTGATTTGTAAGATCCTCGAAACAAAGACGGCACATGACCGGGCGTGCATCTTCGCATGAACACCAACTCTCCAACACTCATGTCCTCTTTATCGTAACACAAAGACATGTTCGGAGCAGGAGCAAAGGTATTGATCTGAGCTATGGACGCATGCACCGGAGCCCATGGATGAAAATTGACCACGTACGAGTTTTCAAGGAATCCAACCAGGTTCGAACCAGTCTTTGGGAGCCTATTTTCCGAGCGGGGTATCCTAGAGCCACCCCAAGACTCAGGAAGTAAGGCCAACGGTTTTGGAGCATACCTTTTGAAGTTCTCCCACATCCATGCTTGGAGAAATGCGGCATGAATATACGAGTCCACTTTCATGTAGCCATTTGAAGCGCACATGTTCGCGACCAGATGATCCAAATGTGTGTAAATGGAACCAAGAAACAAATCGCCAATGGGGAGAACGACGCATTTTGCTAATTTTATGGAAAACTTGATAAGTTCCTGTCTTATCTCCTTCTTACCAGAACCGTCGTCGAAAATATCTCTGGATAACCAAAGAGCCAAGAACGCCGTAACATGAAGCGTACTGTTCTTATGATTTTGGCTCCAACTCATCAGGAAACCATTGAGACACCCACCAGTCATAGAAGCACCTCGTCTCGTTTTCTTTCCGAATGAATCCTTTTGATTTCGCAACCACAGTGGTGTGCATTTCCTATTCATCTGTAGCTAACTTAACATCGAGGTTTCCTATTACGAGAAGGTTCAACAAGACGGCCACACTCTCTAAGGAGATGAAAGCAACCAATCCTGTAATATCTTTCCTAATTTTAAGCACCGCGGAAGTCGCGACATCATCAATAATTTACGCCTTCGTCAAAATGGCTTTTCACAATCCTGTCTCATCATGAATCGCATCCACTTCTCAAAAGGACGCAGCGGGATCACACCAATTTTAATGTCAATAGGAGAAACAAAATACTCTTTCCTCTGAAGACAAAACCTTATTACACCTTCTGGACGGACCGACCGAGCTTCTCCTTCACCTTCCGAACCAGTCAGAAGAATCGACACATACTTGGGATGATTTTTCCTAACTGTGGCGGTTGTTGTAAAGAACTCATCATCTATGTTTTGCTTGGAATTTCCAACGTCTTTCGGTACGACATGACTTTTCTCAAGTAACATCCTAACGAAAATTTTCTCACGCTTCTTTCACCTTCGAAATAACTACAATGGAACAATACAAATAGAAATTACTACGGGAAGTGCATGGAAATTATTTTATCAGACACAGGGGATCCATTCTGGACGCAAGCCAATTTGTTACAAAGTCATAACGCGTGTATGCAAACAAATGGGGACTGACAGACCATGCGTCACCACCTCATGCCAAGGACGTATTCTACATTGGGAAGTTCGCGCCTGGAAAAAAAGGCGCATCCCACCACAGAAGCCATACACACGGCCATACCAAGGAAAGGGAGGAAACCCTAGAAGCTAGGTTTTCATGGGGAAGGAATGGGAGACAATTACTTTCCCATGCATGCCTACTTTGTGCAATAATTGAGGCGGCCAACATTACTACGGTATTCACGCCTTGATGTTACTACACATTCATGGAAAGTATATCTACGCCTAGGATTCATACCAACACAAAAGAACAATATTTCCAAAAGTTCATGAGAAGGTACGCCTATGGCTAGGGTTCGCACCAACACAAGAAAACAAAAAAACAAGTTAAAAGGGAAATGCTGGAAGACATACCTGGGATGCGCTCGCCTACCTTATTACTATCACACGACCAGAACAAAAAAACAAATGAGTGAAATTAAGGGAGAGGTCGGCCCCTTTTATAGGCATAACACTTTGGAGTTTGAATAAGGAAAGAACTTCCTATTTGCGTCAAGTAAGGAAAAGAGGAAATCAGGCCCATAAAGACAGGTCACCACTGTGCCAAGCCGTCCGCGCATGCCTTGCCCTCGCCAAACCGCGTCATGCCATGCCAAGCCGTCTGTGCATGCCTTTCCCTCGCCAAATCGCGCATGCCTTGCGCTTTCCAAACCGTGTCATTCCTTGCCACACCATGCCTTGACACGTCAAGACATCGATCAAGCCCATTCCAAAACGCACCAACACTAAATTTCACGCCAAGTCTATGCTAGCGGCTCCCTTCCAAGCTGGTGCCAACAGTCTGCGCCTCAACCAGCAACCGCCTCAACCATTTCAAGGTCTATACAACAACACCACAAGTAGAATCTATGCAAGGCCGCCGACACGAGGATCATGAACTCTCTTTAACTCTCGAAAAACGTTAGTCAGACCTTCTTAACCATCTTTTCGCGACTTGTCTCTTCGATGTTTGTCCTCGCCTGTCACCATCTTATGCTTACCTCGCAACAATGCTACTGTTCCGAGCTAAGAAGGGGACTTAATGTTGATGGTGGTTTTTAGCTTAGGGTGAAGATCATAAAATGTATATCTGACATGACGTCGCTATAACCAGTAGCACATTTATTGAATCAGTCAGCATTCCTACGTAAGAATTACCGGGGTACTTTTTTTACATGGGTCATGTTCCACGTCATAACCCTTAACATTGACCGACGTCATCTATGTCAAACCCTAATTCTCATGTTACCGCGCCAAGGCATGCCAGCCGCACCTTCGCGCCAATGCATGCCAACCATGCCAGCCGCACCACCGTGCCAATGACAAACCATGCCAACTACATCTCCGCTCCAAGGAATGCCAACCATGACAGCGGCACCACTATGCCAATGACAAGCCATGCCAGCCGAATCTCCGCGCCAAGGCATGCCAACCATGCCAGCCGCACCACTGTGCCAATGGAAAGCCACGCCAGCCACATCTCTGCGCCAAGGCATGCCAACCATGCCATCCACACCACTGTGCCAATGGCATGCCATTCCAGCCACATCTCCGCGCCAAGGAATTCCAACCATGCCAGCCACACCATTGGGCAAATGGCATGCAATGCCAGCCACATCTCCGCGCCAAGGCATGCCAACCATGCCAGCCGCATCACCGCGCCAAGGCG